>NC_052237.1:10786957-11451078 GCF_013401445.1 Tripterygium wilfordii | reverse complement strand
TGCCATTTTATGCGCATATATATATATATATATATATATGGTGAGACCAAAAAAATTTAGACTTGTCGTTATCTTATAATCCTTAATTTGTTACATAAAATAAGGTACGTTTGATTGAAGGATGTCTAGTACAGATTCTGTGTTTTGATTTATTGTTGGGAAGCAAGCGTGCAAGTAACAGCTTTTCATCAGCCTCTTTTCATGACCAAATGCTTTTTATGATTAAGGGTTACACTTATCCAAAGTATGTAGATTTGAGCATGTGAAACACCATTTATTTATGGGGAAGCTGGCTGCATTTTAAGGTACTTTCAAAATGAACAAATTAAAAATCCTTCATTTCATTATGTGGTTCAATTAGATAATGAAGAGCAAATTACTAATATTTTTTGGGCTGATGCAAGAATGATTATTGATTATGGGTATTTTGGGGATGTAGTCACTTTTGATACTACGTATGGTACTAACAAAAATCTAAGACCTCTAGGTGTATTTACTGGATTTAATCACCATAGAGGTGTAGTCATTTTTGGTGCTGCTCTGCTTTATAATGAGACAATAGATTCTTTCAAGTGGCTGTTTAGAAGCTTCTTAGATGCACAGAATGGGAAATGGCCTCAAACAATATTTACGGATCAAGATGCTGCAATGGCTAGAGCATTGAAAGACGAGATGCCTAATACTTTTCATGGGCTATGTAATTGGCATATAATGCAAAATGCTATAAAGCATTTAGGTAATCGTATGAAGGATGATGATTCTTCTCTGCTTAAGGACTTTAAGAAGTGTATGTTTGAATATGAAAGTGAGACTGAATTTGAAGAAGCTTGGAAAATATTGCGTGAGACTTATAGTGTTCAAGATTCAAGTTGGCTAGATGGTATATACCAATTGAAAGAGAAGTGGGCTAAATGTCATTTGAAGAAAGCATTTACTCTTGGAATGCGGAGTACTCAACTAAGTGAAAGTTTGAATGCGGATGTGAAAGATTATCTGAAGTCAGATTTGAATATTGTTGATTTTTTTGAACAATTTGAGAGGGTGGTAAGACAGAAAAGAGAAAAAGAGCTGTTGGCAGAATTTAACTCAAGGGAAAAAATACCTACATTATCTTTGAAGAGGTCTCCCATATTGCAACAAGCTGCCCGGGTGTATACACCTATGATATTTCAGTTTTTTCAAAATGAGATTGATTGTTTATCAGCGGCAAAAATAAAAAAGCGCGATGACAATAATCCAATGCAAGAATACTTGATTGAGCTTCTTGATGAGGTTGGAGAGTATGTTGTGTTATACACTCCCTCAAGCAAAACACTCACATGTAGTTGTCGGCTGTTTGAAACTTTTGGCATTTTGTGTTGTCATACATTGAAAGTACTTGATAATCTTGATATCAAGTCAATTCCTGAATCGTACATTTTGAAGAGATGGACTAGGGAGGCAAAGCTTGGATACACTGTGCACAATGAGGAGATTGTGGAAGGTAATCGTAAAGGTGGTAAACGACCAAGAGGTTTTATGGAGTTGAACGCAAGGCGAAAAGCTATGAAGAAAAAGTCATCTACACGTCAAGCTGCTCAGGTGATCTAATTAAATTTTATACTTGATAATATTTTTTGAAGCTCTCTTGTCTGTGTGCAGTAAACTAATGTTGGTTTTTGTTGTGCTAGGATCCTCGTAGCTCAACTCAAGTGGCTAGTTCTAGTTGTACTCCTCGGGATGTTGGAGGATTGGTACAACTTACTTGATTTGTTCATTTTTATTTCCTGAATTTGTATCCTATTACTGATAAGGTGAACTTGGTTTTTAATTGTAGGAAAATCTGAACCCTAATATGCCATCTCTTTATGCTTATAATCCTCAACAAAATGCACAAGGAGTGATATTTGATCAGCATGTTCAAAGAGTGGTATGAAAACAAGTTGACTAGTTATTCTGCTTGATGGCTTATGTAAAAAGTTATACTAATATAACATTGCTTTTTGATATCAAGATGAAACATCATCATGTCATACAGTTTCTATCGTTCTTTTTCACAGGATACTCCAAGCTCAAATGGGGTAGCATTTTATGGTTATAATCCCCAAAGAAATGTGCAAGGATTGGTATTATTAATTTGTATATTTTTTGTTCTTTCATTGTCATATCATGATCTAACATCCAGCTATTTTTCTTTCATTATTGGCAATATTAGGGGCAATTACATATAATGGAGCAACCTCATCCAGGTTATACTATCAATCAACAAAGCATGCAAAGGATGAATTTTGGAACTTTTCAGTACAGATAAAAAGAAGGAACTAATTTAGGAGGCTTGGGCACTTGGGTGTTGAAGATGCAAGGATTTTGAAAATGCAATCATGGATGCAGTACTGATTGCCTATTGAAATAGATTTTCTTTTGTTCTCAAGACTTGATACTGTAAAGATTAAGTGTTTGCTTATTCCATTGAACCATTTAAACATATGAAATGGATGTGCCTGAACATAGACTTCTCAGTTTTGTATGTGCCTGAAATGGATGTGCTTGAACATATGAAATAGATTGCCTTTTGTGATGGAAGACTTGTTCCTGTAATGATGAAGAGTTTGCTTATTCCATTGTATGTGTCAAAACTTAAGACTCTTCAAGAGATTATACTTGTCAGTTATGTGCCAAAACTTAACATGTACAAAACTTGAAGCCTCTGTCATTGTGCCTAAACTATACATAGAAAACAGTACACATTTAGCCAAATTGCAGTCGTGCCTATATGCAGAGTATACTGCCATTGGGCCTCAAACCATACAAATAAAATTATCTTTCACAGTTCACAGTAGGACTAGGAACCAAGTCCATCCTCCAAAAACCACGTTGATCCCTAACCAGTTCTGACCTCAGCTAAACAATTATCAAAAATTTCCCCAAATCAGAAAAATCCTAGAAAAATTGAAAACGCCAAATAACTCCTTCAATCTCGAACCACAAGCTCCCATCCTTCCACACTCGCTTTCCTTCTCTCTCGCAGCTTCGAGACTCGACAAATCTGCAGATTTTTGAAGGAGCAAAACGGTTGTGTTCTTGAGAGTGGATCGCGCTATGCTACTTGTGACAGTGATTGTCGTAGCCTTCGCCTGCGAGAATGGTCTCTGATTGTGTTGCGTCCGTCGCCGTGACCTTTGTTGTAGGTTTCGCCGGTGAGAATGGTCGCCGATTGTCATGTGTCCCTATACCGGTTGATAAGAGGAGTTCTCTCGTTGAAATGGAGAACAAATTTAGAATTTGGGAAAAATGATAGTTTATCTGAGTTTTTGAGAGAAAAGGCTTATGATTTTAATTTAATAAATATTGGTTAAAGCTCAGCCATTAGATCTAATGAATGGTGATGATTTAAAAAATTCCACATAATTTCACAATTCCAATTCCAGCTCCCCCCATCCCCATTTAATTTTAAGTTTCCACCTCCAGTACTATACAAAACCTATTTTTCAAAAGGTTTAACTAATTAATGAGAAAATTAAATAGATTTTCTCACCATTTATACATCAAATATTTTAGTTCTGATAATGATAACGTCCAAAACAGTGTTCGCGGTCTTGATGACGTATCAAGTGTTAGGACTGATATCATATGATATCCCGGTACTATTGAGGATGACCTACACATGAACTAAAAGGGGCCCTGAGATTGTGCTACGGAGTGCTCAGAGCGCTCTTTCTCTCTTATAGCAAGTAAAATGTAGGGTTTAGAATCGTATACCTGTAGCTGGAGGTCATAGGTTGGATGAGTTCTAATTTTGGCAGTAGTAGATCTCATCTCATATTTTAGGTAGATTTACAGGAAGGTAAATCCTATATATCCTAATTCCTTTCTTAAGTGGAGTTGGTCTCCTATTGGACTCTTGATTTCCTTTAAGTGCTTGCTCACCACAGGTTACTGAGGAGCGATGCTCGCCGCTCGGTATTACGTTGAGGGGCTCTCTCCCTAGTTACCACGCCCTATGTGGAGTCTTCAGATGCATTCTCCTTGGTTAGAGTCATTGGCTTGACCTTGGTTGGTGACCGAATAGACTTCTCGATTGACGCGTTAGCTCGGTAATCATCGTCACATGTCAATAAGAGAGGGTATTTCCGGTATTATCAAGTTCAAATTACTATTTTATCATGTGAAAATTGAAAATAGCATGTCATCATCGGACACCTAACATCTATACATAAAGGTCGCCATCCACACACGCATTTTCTATTTAATTAAAGGAATTGCCCAACTCGTTTTATTATTATCATCTTTTTAGCATAGAAAAAGATAATTAATCATTGAAAGGAAGTTAAAAACAACTAATATACATATATTGAGTACGACGCAGATTACGTAGTAGTTGATGGCTTCTTCTGGCATAGCTTATAAACTTTGCTAAACTCATTTCAAAAAATAAAATAATTGGTGAGAGCAATACATATTGAAAGAGGTAGGTGGAGTAGTTAAGTGAGTAGTTCATAATTTTCTTCTAACGGTTATCGGTTCCAGATTTAGAATTCATAGACCAAAATAGTGATCATCTTGAATACAATTACCCATACTAGAATACATAGGCCGGATTGTGTGTATCCTTGATTTTTTTTTTGGCAATCGAGAACGACGTCATACAAGTTTGTCATTTGAATATCTGATATGGGTCAAAACTCGAGTCGACAAACTCGTGGGTACAGAAGTTTTCCCATTGACGACAGAACAAGTTGAGTAAAAACCCAACGTGTGGATTCAAGGGTTATTGCTTCAGAGAGATTAATTGCTAGGTAAACCAAAGTGATGACCATCAATCTCATGCGTAGAAATTAGTTTTCCACGTACGCGTTATGTAGAATGGCAATAGCCATGCTGATGATTTTAATTTGCTTCATTGCCTACAGATAAAATTGAGAATATTGAGACAAATAATAATGAAGAGAATTTTATTGATACTTGCTTAACCATCAACGTTAAACACAAGCTATTTTATACCGACATTGACCTCAACAATCTTAGCACTATACAAACTCTTTACTCTTATCTCATGTGATTAAGTTTACTCAACAGTCACTGTAGTCATTGAACTACCCAAGATGAATACAAAATGTTTTCTGTTAGTAAATGATAAGAATTGTTTCAACTAGTCTTCAATTGTGATAAGCAAGATATACTTGGAGTTTTTAATCAGTCTTTGTCTTGAACAAACCTCACCTAACCCATTGTTACTCAACATACTTCCAAACTGACCTCTCCTTATCTCTCCAGTTGATTGGCGTCTAGTATGATAATGTGAGAAAGCACCTTATCTCTCCATGTAATCTCCTTATCTCTCCATAGCTTCTCACAATAGTGGCATTGAATTTGATGATCTGATTTGTTGTCTTTTCCTACAAGTCCAACACATCCATTCATTTTTGAATGATTGGCTTTGTTTCCAATACTTTCTTGTGGTCACGTTTTGTGGCATTTCTCGGAAACAACTTTCTTTTAGCTTTTACTAGTTCCTGCGATTGATTCATTCCTTGACTACGTCCTCTCAATGTACTTATGTTGATTGGGAATTAATCATATCTTAAAGTCAAACCTGCCATTCCAATCTTTCATGATTTGAAGTCATCGTCAAATGTCCAGTGGGACCCGAATCCTTGAATATTTAATTTGCATTACGGATAGTGGAAACAATCACAGTAGTGGCAGCCATTGAAGAGATAATGTAAGGAATTGGTCAAAATTTGACTGGTAAAATCTGAATTTTTTTTAACAAGTTATTGAAAATTCAAATTTTAGAGGGAGACCCAATCACCCAAACGTCTATATAAACCCCCTAACCCCCATGTAACAGCCACATACGATTGAGCTTCAGCAACAATACAAACAAACAAACAAACAAACAAACATTCTCTTCTTGATCTCTTGATTTATCAAAACTAATCAATGGCAAGTATTCCTCCAACCCTCAGAACAGTGGAGAGCATCAAATCACCCCTTCAGGCTCCAACTTATGGAGAGATAATCACTGTCCTTAGCATTGATGGAGGTGGAATTAGAGGAATCATACCGGCAGTCATCCTAGCCTTCTTGGAGTCCGAGCTTCAGGTAAATTTTCATGCATGCATGCAGGCATGTTTTCTCCATTATCTATCATATGTGTGTTTTGTTTGTGTTAATTTGCTTGTTATATAAATATGATCATGTGTGTGTGTGCAGAAATTGGATGGTGAGGATGCAAGATTGGCAGACTATTTTGACGTGATATCAGGAACAAGTACTGGTGGCCTCGTAACTGCTATGCTAACTGCTCCTGACGAGAATGACCGCCCTTTGTTTGCTGCCAAGGATATCAAGGAATTCTATCTTGAACACTGCCCCAAAATCTTCCCCCAAAACGGGTAAGAACACTCACATCGGATTATTTAAACATGATTTTCTTCCCTATTTTAGAGAAAACAAATGTATATAAACTTATAATCTTTGTTTTGCATCAGTGTCCCGTTTGGATCGGCTGGAAAACTGGTAAAATCTCTGACAGGACCGAAATACGATGGCAAGTATCTGCACAAGCTTATCAAGGAGAAGCTAGGAGATACAAAATTGCACCAAACCTTGACAAATATTGTTATTCCAACTTTTGACATCAAGAAACTGCAACCAACAATCTTCTCCAGCTATATGGTACGTACTTGATCAACATGATGATTTTGACATCAATATCGCAGAATCATCGTTTCAATTCATTTAAAGAACTAATTAGTACTAAAATCTGATGTAATCATATTTATCTGAACATGATTTTGTAGGTGAAGAACAACTCAAACCCGTTCAAAGACGCTTGTCTCTCGGACATATGCATTGCAACTTCAGCTGCTCCCACTTATCTTCCTGCATATTCTTTCAAAACCGAAGACTCCAATGGAGGGGAGAGGATATTCCATCTGGTTGATGGTGGTGTCGCTGCAAACAACCCGGTATGAATAAATCAACGAAAATGATAAAGATCCTACTAGTTGATATCTCAGATATCTCAACTGCTAAGTTGGATGCACAAAATTCAAGTGAATTCGTGGGTTCCACATGTCCCACGTGATGCACATGAAATATTGTGCGTATAACTCAGCAGCTTTGGGATTCCTATCATCACTGATACATTATCTTAAACAGTAGCTTGGAAAATAATTGATTCTAATTATATATATATATGTGCTTGTTTGAATTTTTTAGGCTTTGGTGGCGATAAGTGAAGTTACAAAGGAAATCACAAAAGGCAATACTGACTTGAGCAGCATAAAGGCAGCAGACTATAGTAGGTTCATGGTTATATCATTAGGAACTGGTGGAGCCAAAAATGAAGAGAAGTATGATGCAGAAGAAGCAGCTGGTTGGGGTGTCCTAAGTTGGTTGACTGCTGACCATTCAACTCCTTTAATCGATGTTTTCAGTGAAGCCAGTAGCGATCTCGTTGACTACCACATTTCCACTATTTTCCAAGCCATTCACCACAAAGAAAATTATCTTCGCATTCAGGTATAAATATTAATTAAAAAAAATCTTATGGATTCATTGTTTTTGTCTCAACTATTCCAAATGGTGAGATGGACACACGATTAGATATTAATTCTTCCAATTCAACAACGTACTACACTAATTATTAATGGTGGCATTTAATTTTATTGTAATTCAGGATGACACTTTGAAAGGAGATGAATCTTCTGTGGACATAGCAACAAAGAAGAACTTGGAGGCACTTGTACAAGTTGGTGAGAAATTGCTGAAGAAACCGGTGTCTAGGATGAATCCTGAGACTGGTGTCTGTGTACCTGTACCTGTATCTCATCCGGTTACAAATGAAGAGGCTCTAAAGAAGTACGTACATGAATTTAATTTTCATGATTAATTGATCCAATCTTATATATTCTAATTAATTAGGTTTGAGTTTTAATTATATGTTAATTAATATTTTTTTTCCACTTTAATTAATTAATAGGTTGGCAAAAATACTCTCAAGGGAGAAGCAGCTTCGTGAGATAAGATCACCCAAAGTCAACGTCGCCACATCCAAGTGAAACATCGACATCCATACATACATACTCGCAATTCATGTAATCGATTAGAGTTACATATATATAGTTTTTTTCTTTTTTTTTTTGAAACAAGGGTTTGGGGAGGGGATAAGATTCGAACCCACGACTTGATGGGTAGGTGATCCCTGATCCCTTACATGCAACGTGATTGTCGTTTAACTAATGGCTCACTTGCTACATATATATATAGTTACACTTAGTTTCACATATTATGTTTGATGTACTTATAGTTAAATTTACTTTCATTTATCAAAAATTCATTTGTATTCATTCAATGAAATCAATAAATGCTTTCACTTAAGGCTCTCAGTTTTTTTTTTTGTGAATTATTGGAAGACCAAATTCAATATGTACGCACATTAATTGGTCTAATTTGGTATATGTATCCAAATTATTGGCATGATTTTTTCAACTTCAATTCTCCATATAACGCAAAATTCACAATAGAATAATTTTAATTCAGTGGTACAAAATTAAGTCATTCACTATTTTTGTTAACAAAATATGGTGAGACCAAAAATAATTGTCGTTATCAATCTTTTGTTACATAAAATAAGGTTTGATTGAAGGGTGTCTTGTACAGGTTCTATGTTTTTATTTGTTGTTGGGAAATAAGCAAGCGTCCAAGTAACATCTTTTCATCGACCTCTTTTCATGACCAAAAGCTTCTTAGCCTTCAAATATATATTTGAGCATGTGAAACAACATTTATTTATTTGTGGTGGTGGGTTGGTGGAGGAAGTGATGGACCATTTACTTAATTTATTTTTTTTAATGTTAGGACGTAATTTTGAAACTTCACTAACAGGCAGTATGTAATTTTAATTTGATTTTTAGGTAAAGGCCAGGGTAAGTTTCGACCTCCAATACTAAATAAAGAACGTATTTTTCAAAAGGTTAAACTAATTAATGAGATAATAACTTTTATCACACTTTATATATCAAATATTCTAGTTCTGATAACGTAAAAAACAATTTTCATTGGGGGCTAAGACTGATGTCAGATGATATCCTTGGTACCACTGAGGATGACCTGCACAAGATAACATATAAGGGTATGCTCGGAGGGCCCTATGTGGAGTCTTTGAATGCCTTCTCTTCAATAGAGTCCTCAGCGATCTACCCGGATTAGTGGTCGAAGAGACTTCTCAATTTACGCGTTAACTCGATAATTCTCACCATGTATCAATATAACCTAGGGGAGGGTATTTTTCGGTATCATCAAGTTGAAATTAATATTTTATCATGTGAAAATTGTGAATAACTTGTCATCATCATCGTCGTACACCTAACATCTATACATAGAGGTAACCATCCACACACATTTTCTATTTAATCATAGAATGCCCAACTCGTTTTATTATTATTATTATCTTTTAACATAGAAAAGATAATTACAAAAGAGCAACCAGTAATATGCATATATTGACTATTGAGTACCACGCAGATTACGTAGTAGTAGTTGATGGATTCTTCTTGCTCAACTGGTTTCACAAAATAAAATAATTAGTGAGAGCAATACATATGGGACGAGGTAGTAATTAAGTGAGTATTCACAACATGATTTGTTACAATCTTGGATTTCGTGTTCATTAATTCTTATATATATAGAAAATGCTAGAGACCCCAAAATTTAATCGCCAAAAGTCCCCCAAATCTATGTGACATTAAAATAACCATTGATTAAAAACACACATGTAGGGCTCACATCACATCCAACACTCCACAATAATTGGGTTTTTTTTTGGATCATTCTTTTGGGATCACATATATATATATATGCTTGCACAAGACAAAATGCTTTCGTCATGCTCCAAGCATTATAATAATTATATATATGAGTTCTAGTTAAAAACACTATAATAATTATATATGAGTTGTAGTCGTAGTTATGCTGGACAAATAACTGCACGAGCGGGTGCGCACACATATATATAGATGAATTCTTACATAATGATCTAATATAAATGTATAAAATAAAGGTTTATATTTATATCATTGATTTAAAATATGTGGGACCCAAAACAGTGAATCTCACTTGTCATCTCATTCATTTACACCATTAAAATGTAACTTTTATTTTACATCTTACATTAAACCCTTACGTGAAAAATCCTATATATATATATATATATTAATGATTATACATATTTCAATTCTTTCCATCAGCGGGGATCACGCATTCGTGTGCAAGTGAATATTTATTTGAAGATTTCCTAGTTCAAATGTCAACGAAATTTCAGTTTGACCACAACATTCGAGTAAAAAAAAAAAAAAAAAAATTAGAGTCTCGGACAAAGCTGTGCCACTAAAATTAAACTTGTTCAATCAACTTGTACCTATCTTGAATTTCATGGGATGCACAAAGTTTGATTTTTTTTTCTTTATATATAGCCTTACTTGCTAAAGTGGTTAAGATATACAAGTAATATGTGCGGCAAGTGAAATTTAAGTAAATTTACCGAGTAAATACATTGGTTGTGTGAAAGGAATTGAACATTTACTTATATATCACTCGGTTGGGTTATGTTAATGTGATGTGGGATATTGTCAAGAGCCTAACTATAAATTGAAAAACCGGCTTGTCAATGTTAGGATTACTCAATCTTATAAAGCACTTTACTATGCCACATCTTTTCGATGTGGGATGTATGACAAACCACCACGCTTCCGACACCAACGTTAGTGTCGACTGCACTTTGCCTGAGGCTTTCACCCGGCTAGGCCCCTCAGTAGGGACCTTTTAATATTGTCCGTTTTGAGCCAAAAGCTCACACGACTATGTTTTTCTTGGGTCGTCGCCGTTGTCTTAAGTTCAAAATTGTTGGTTTTGTGATGAGAGAGACTAGACCTTTACATATAAGCCACTTGGTTAGGTTATACCAATCCAATATGAGATAAAGTTGTAACAGATGAGATGAATATATTGTTGGATATATATAACATGCATAAGTCAATATAGTAATAATTGCATAAACAATGACCAAGTTACAAAACAATAACATACATTAACAAAACAGTAACATAAATGCAATTGCTTATATTAAAGAATATCAAACCAAAACGTCAAGACAATTGATAGGAGAACAGCAAGGAAGAGCGAGGTACGGTGTGCACCGAATCTCCTTAAGGTGAATTTGCCCCAGCCACTTGGTGTCAACACTTCCGGACAAGCACCTCCCAAGATACAACGCTCTTTTTGTGTAGGTAAGTGACACTTCAATACCACACAACACTTTCGAACCAAGAAAATGAATGTACTCTCAGATTTGTGAACAAAAGAATAAGAGGAGAATAATGGTTTTTGTAGTCTCTCAACTCTACAACTAAGCTCTCTATTTATAGTAGAGCATTTCAACAAAATGGTCCACAAAATCAGCAATATGGACTGATTTTTAGGACTCATTATTGACCCACTTTCATGGTGAAATTATCTCCACTAATCATTGACCATAAACAAACCAAGAAATTTGTGGGAGGACCTTAACTAACTTTGAATTGGTCATATTATGCACCAATGTCTATGAGAATTACACATGAGTGGAAAATGTGTCTTGGAATGAAGTATATTTCTTTCAACTACACTTATGATATTTAATATCATTATTTTCCAACAATCCCCCACATTGAATGATAATAGACGATAATTCAGACACGGAAGTTAGTCTGAGAGTACATTAGGAGAAGTACTGCATCGAAATAGGTAGCTTTTGGCTTTGAACCTTCCTTAGTGAAAACTTATCGGACTCACTTAACTAGTCAGTGGACTAATGCCTTGAACTGCCAGTTGTTTATGTAAGCCTAGTCAATAAATCTCACACAACACTAATCCAATTCATAATTGGTTCTCGGTTGTGTTCATTATTTCGGCCCTGAACATCTTGGGTTCAGTGAGTGCTTTAGAAAATTCCGCCTTTAAAGATTTTCATAGAGTCGGCCTTACTCTTCACTCACATAAGTGATATCCTATCAAGAGTATCCTCTAATACTCCACTTGTATTTACAAGATATAGGTATCATTAAAAGCATTGCTTAACCTTGATACTCGCTTAGCACTTGGTGCATCCAAGGAATGGGACATGAAAAATTAATGCATTTGATTGAACCTTGAAGAATCCAATAAGAAATGCTTGAGAAGTTTTGCAGCCACCGAATAAACCCAAGATTTTCTGATCGCTTATCGTGAATTCGAGGGAATCCAAGGCTGGCGCAGGAGGCGAGGCGGGTCGGGTCACCCACCACCAGACTCCCCTGGCCTTAGATTCCTGTCAACATGTCTATATCTTTTCGCTTGCAGCTCTTATTAATATGAATATTAATGCTTGAGAACCTTAAAATATGACTCTCAAACATGGGGCATGAGCTTTGTCATTCTCGCATGTTGGTTCTAGCAAAATGGAGCCAACTAATTAGCTCCATTGGAACCATTTTTTCTTCATGGCCCAACAAATGCTACAATAAAATCCATCCACGCCCCCCTAAATTGCCTCATTACAATTGGCAATTGCTCTTAAGTTAACGTTCCTTCAATTGGCTACGTTTACTGGACAACAGGCCTTTGTCGTAGTAAAGATACATGGGCCTGCCCAAGACAAATGGACCAATTAATTATTTTAGGCCCACGGTTTAAGCCCGTACCGCAAGTAACACTATCCGGCCCTAAATCCACATCACTGTGGATTCGCCGTGGGGAAAATAAAACAAACGAAAAGAAAGTGGTTGTTGGTAGTCTCGCAGTAACAAAAACCCAGGAAAGCGAGAGGGAAATGGACAAGATGGCGATGCTGAGATCCGTATGCCGAGCTGCCTCTTTCAGATCATCGTCGCGGTTTGCGGCTATTACCGAGCAGCAGCTCCGCCATCACTATCACCACGCAGCTTCGCGATCCCTCTTCCATGGCTCTTCTTCCGCTTCAGTCACAGCCCCTTCAAGCCGCATCCTTTCTGGTACTCTCTTCTTCCCGATGCCTCATCCACCGAGGATAATCTGGATTGTTACGTTTATATTGTGATTTGGATGTGTAATTGATTTCAGATTTGAATTTTAGAGCACCGTGCTTGGATGAGTTTATTGTGTGATGGTTTTTGAGAGATGAACACGCTGTCTGATTTGGGGATTAGATTCTGTTTGTGTCTATGTTGCAAGACCACCGTATATGAATGTTTATATTTCGTTGTAATTTTTGTTTTGCAAGGAACTCTTTTGCTTCTATTTCTTCGTTAATATGGTCTGGTCATATTAGCAGATGCTGTATTTACACTGTAGGAAAGTGTGTGTAAGGAGGTATATAATTTATTTGCAAGAGGTCGCTCATATTGAATTGTATCTAGTTTTCTCTGAAAGATAGGTACTGAACTTGTTTATCGTGGTGTGAAACCCACAGATTGTAGATATGCTCTCACAATGAGTGTAGGAAGTATCCGATCTTTTAGTGAGGATGTGACTCACATGCCTGTCATAAGAGATCCTGAAATTCGAAATGTTTTTAAGGACTTGATAGCTGCAAGTTGGGATGAGCTCCCTGATGCTGTTGTCAATGACGCAACAAAAGCTTTGTCTAAAGATACCGATGACAAGACTGGCCAAGAGGTCCTGTCAAATGTCTTTCGGGCAGCTGAAGCAGTTGAAGAATTTGGTGGGATTCTTGTATCCTTAAAAATGGAACTTGATGACGCTGTTGGAGCGAGTGGCGAGGTATTTTATGTAATTGACAACTTTTGTGATCTTTCTGTTTCTCGCTATTTCTTTGTACTTATTTTTCTTGTTCTCTGTAGAATGTAAAGCCACTACCGGAAGAATATTCTAATGCACTGCGAACGGTTTTTCAACGATATAATGTGTATTTGGATGCTTTTGGACCTGATGAGGCTTATTTGCGGAAGAAAGTCGAGAATGAATTGGGAGCAAAGATGATTTACTTGAAGATGCGTTGTGCTGGCCTTGGTCCTGAGTGGGGGAAGGTATAAAATATATTGTGCACTATATATGAACTTAATATTCTTCCTATGCCACTGCAGAATTAGATGACATTACCATTGACTATATCATTCTATGCACTACACAGCACATGGGGTTCTGTGTCATAAAAAGCTTCACTTTTGTTGATACATGACCAATCCAAGTTGAAAAAAGTATGTGAAAAACAGTAAAGATAATTTTTTTGTCGGGTCAAATTGTGCAACTGACTCCTGTTCTTGGATGATTTAACATGTGCGCAAAGATCCTGGAATAATTTGATCATTTTTTCCCTACTAGCACTATAACACTCCCCAACCGCACCCCAAAAAGGATAAAATGAAAGAATGGGGTTACTTATGGTTATTCTCTGTCCACAAGCTTTTTTCTTTTTAATGCCGATTTGTGGTCTCTTTCTATAAAGATTAATTAACCACACTGCCCATAAAAAAAAAGGTTGCCTCATCCACAGTTATTCTTTGCTGCGTGGCTGCACATTGGCGGATCAGCTTAAATGTTGTGATGCAGCTCAATTGAATTTTTTTAATAGTTTTTAAGTTTAAACTCTTATACACTGACTGATTGAAAGTCCATTGTGTTGTGGTCCTTTAAAAGAATTTGGCCAATGAGTTCCTTATTATCATTTGGTCTTATGATGGCAGATTACTGTTCTAGGCACTTCTGGACTTTCGGGATCTTATGTTGAGCTGAGAGCTTAGCACCAGAGTTTGGAAATGTTATTGCCATTGTGACCCTTTTGTTTTCAGAATCATAATTCTGATTCGTTGTAGAAAAATCTTATTTTCTCTTCGAAAGATCGATTTCTGTTGGAGTTGGGTGTAGTTGAATAAGAGCTTTTCTTTGTCAGTAGCAAATGGAGCAATCTAGCAATCATGTTTTTGATGTTTCCTCCATTGGTCGTCCAAGGCCAATCGAATTTTTTTTCCTATTATTTCTCACAATTTTCAGTATATGATTATGTTTGTCGTTAAATTTGCTAAACATTTTGGGAAATAATTTTTTCCAAGAATTAATAATATTATCAGTTCTTTTTGTTTGTTTGGTAATTTCCATCTTTCCTGGAAATCCCATCTCGACAATGGTAAATGGCATGGATTTGTATTGAGAGAGTTATTGCCTCTATGAATCTGTTGTACCTTTTGAACAATTACATGAAATATGTGCCTCTTTATGCAGACGCATTCGTATAACGTCCTTAAGTAGCCTTTTGGTTTTGGATTATTTCAAGAAATTTCAACAAGAAAATATAGACAAGTTTGAAGAAAATCTTAAGGAATCAGTCAGAAATGCCAACTTTTACTCTCATTGACCATATGCTCAAAACATAAAAGGTAAACACTTCCATCAGGAGATCGGAGACTTTATTCACAAATAATATATGGAGACATTGTTTTCGAGAATTGAAGCTAAAATCTCTAAGTTGCATTATTGCAACTCTAGCACTGACCATACAAATCTACAAGACTCCCGTAGTTAACAGATCGGATGTACGCAGATCTTACCCTGCATAATATGTGGAGAAGACATTTCCAAGAACTAAACCTACAACTTCTCTTGGTTACACCCTTGCAACTTTATCACTAGGCCACACATGCTAATCAACCATAACAACTTAAATTTAACACGAGATTAACAACAATGTTGCACTTTTGGAATTTCCATTTCAACTGGAATTATTATATCGTGAAAAAAATATGGCAATGTATGGCATCTTTTGTTTAAGACCTGCAATCACAGCACTTACATCACGAGCCCACGACCAGAACGTAACAGTGCTACAGAATAGTCACAGACAACATTTACGAGTCAGCGGAATCATGGCCACAATCTTGCCCATACAAGGATTCATACACGGTCACTCTTGGCTTTGAATCAGGCAGCTTCAGCTCTTCCACAAAACCATTGGTCATCTTGATAAAATCGTCCATGTGCACTGATTTCCATTCCTTTAGTTACACATTCAAAGCAGAGAAAGTGTAAGAAAAACCAACCAAAGCAAAATTTATCAAACCTTGCTGATGCACAATTAATCTCACGTTTAACGCAAAGCTAGTTTCATAACTTTTAAAGAAGATGAAACAATTTACAATATATATATATATATATATATATATATATATATATATATATATATCTCTTCAGAACCTTGCAAGCATTGTTAAGAAAACAAACAATAAAAGCGTAAAATAAAGAAAAGAAGAAGTTGGAGGTTGCGTGGGGAGGGGAACTGGGGTTAGCCTCTTTTCCCCACCCCAAACCAAAGGGTGTAGGAGCTCTTTAACAAAGTTGAAGAGATCAATAGAAGTGGTTACTAAGTTAAGTTACCTCAAAATCCCAATCACCATACAAGTTTGGATCATTTTTATTGCTCCAAATATAAGTATGTGTCTGTAACTTCTCAGTACCCTCCTGCAAACAAATAAATCATCATTTATACTTCATATCCAGAATCATCATGAGAGCAAATATATTGGAAAATCCCAACTGATAACATGTCTTTGAAAATTGGAAAGCTGCCTTCCCTACAAAAAAGTGTATTCTTTTCACTTATATTTATCAACCAGTATGCTTCTAATTTCCAAACTACATAATGTCTCCACCATTCTGATTCTTTTGACATATAAAAGAGAGAGAGGGGGGGGGGGGGGGGGGGGGGGTGAAGAAAGCAAGAAGAAGTGAGGAAACAAAATTCCTGTGATGAATACAAAGAATTTCTAAATGTTGATTACTTTATTGCAAAGGATTAGGAAATAAAAAAAATGAACAGATGATTTCTCAGTGAAATCACCACATCTTCAAAAGATTGTGCAGGTTCTGATATAAAAAGAATATTGTTTGCAGTATAGGCAGGAATTATTTTAAGCATAGGTAAACTAAGCAAATCGACCTCTCCATGCCAACCAGGGTGGTCACCAAAGGGTTTCCAACAACCGAAACAACATTAAGAGCTCCTCTCAATGGGGAAGGATACTATCATTCATAAAAATTTTATATAACACCTTCCAAGACACAAGCAATATTGTGAATTTAAGTAATCAAATGATGTTAACTGAGTTATTCATTTTGCACTTACATTCAGAGAAATCTCAACAGTGCTCCTTTCATACTCAACATCCTCAAATTCATCCAAGATATACAACTCAGGATCTGTAATTCCCAAGAGGACCTGCAGATATATATAATAATAATAATAAATTATACGTTCATCTCATTTATCATAAAATGATAGAAATATCAACCAAATATTAGCATCCATATGGGTTTCATCATCTTTAAATGATCACCCAAAGATAAGGCCATTTAATATTTTTGATCAGATGGAGAAGAACATGATAGGGAGTGTTCATGGATAGAGCATTCGTCCACTGCATAAAATGAAATTATCAAATGCCGTCCTTGGCTGCTAGTCATGGTGGTTGCCATAGACAGTGTAATGTCAAGTTATAGGAGAATGAGGCCAGCACTGCAATACAAATGGCAAGAAACTTACTCAAGCTATTGAGGCCAAGATAATAGAAGGCCAACAATGAAATGGAATACATAAGCTATTGACGAGAGATGCTCACAAGAACTAGAACAGCCAAAATATTGAAGGCCAAATATGAAATGAAATATGAACAAAAATTTTCACTGTTGTTGACTTCAATGGCCCCAAGAGAAGAATTAATTCCATTACGTTATCCAGAACACAAAACTTCATGAAATGCCAAGATAAAAGAAAGACCTTGAACTGAGGATTCAACTGGTGGAAAACTACATCTACATCATTCTTCAAACAGCTATAGTAAGGAATCCCAACAGAGTAAGAACTATATCATTTAATGTCAATTCTAACCAATGACGATTGTTCGCTCACAAAGAAACTTGCAACTCTTGTTCATGATCAAATTCCAAAAAAAAATCATAGAAAAAGCCAAACCACAAGAAAATAAACACAACTTGAATATGCCACGAGTCAACAAAAAAATAAATAAATAGAAATAAAATCTTCTCTATAACAGACCTTTCCAGTAACCTTGTTATTCTCAACTGGCAGAATAGCTGGATAAACACGCCCTTTGATACTAAACCTGTGACTGAACGTTCACAATCAATTTTTTTCTCCCTTATAAAGAAATCACGGTTAAAAAGAACAGCAGCAAGAACAATAAGAAACCAAAAGAAATCATAGCTTGATATCATAATCTTCACAAGGAATTTATTTAGAGGCTATAGCTACGATGATCTCAATTGAACAATTATCCAGTTAAAATATGAGTTGTTGTCAAAAATCCATTTTGGTGGCCTTGGCTTTCAAAACAAAGCAAATTTTAGCACAATTTCAATCAAATCAAATCTAGCTAATTACAAGCCGATCAACGAAAGAACGCAGATAGATTATACGGGATTAACAGAGAGAGACGGACTAGCCATGGAGGATAGCCAGAGAGGAGTGAGGAACGCGCTTTAAGAGAACCCGAACAACGTCGTCCGCCATGAGACTTCCATAAACGAACACGTTATGCAGTTGCTGCGTCCCTACTGCACTCATTTTGCTTTCTCTTACCCTCCCTCCCTCGCTGATCTGATTCCTCAGGCTCAGAGACAGCAGAAGATCTTTCTGTTCAGAATCTTGAGAGGTGAGATCCCATTTTTTGTCTTTCGTGAGTGGAAAAGGAATGGGTTGATCGAGCCCAAACTAGCCCAACCCATTAGTTGTCCAGCTGACTTTATGACTAGAAACTGGGCCGATCTTAAAGCATGTAATTGGATTGGGCTTTTACCAGCAGTGAAAATATGTACCCCTGACCTCTGTTGAATTTAAATAGGCCGCCAGCCCAGATTTTTCATTTTACCCGCTGTTCTCCCCCGATAAGGTATTTTTTCCCTGCTGGTCGGAATAAATCCTTCAATTCACTGGAAGAGATCCAGTTCGACTAGGAAAAAAGGTTGATCCAAGCAACTATAGGCATATAGCTTCGGAAGATATAGAACATACCACTATCAGGAACATGGTGTAATTTGGACGATTGGGTGGGGGGAAGTTATAGAACAACCACTATCAGGAACATGGTGCACTTTGGACGATTGGGTGGGGGGAAATGATTCGAGAAGATACTTCCTGGTTTGATCAATCCATAATTTCCTGGTTTGATGAGAAAAGCTTAGCACCCAGATGTCATGGTGATGGTAAAGTTACTTGCTGATTAAACCCATGAAACAATACATATAGTAAGGATGCAAAAATCTATTACAACAAAAGAATTTCCTCATCCCATTACAATCAACTTTCTCTGGTTAACAAGTACACCATTTCTAATGTCTTACAAGTCAGGTTACCTAAGCAACGAGCTTTCCAACTTCAAATCATGGGCTTATGACCAGAATCACGTGTTACAAAAAATTGAACGGTAAATAAATCGTAAACTTGAAAATCATTCTCCCAACCCGTCCCCTTCCTCTATTTTTGCAAGCCAAAACAACGTGATAAGACAAAATCCAATGGTATAAGCACAAAAATTCAATGATATAAGCAGCGCTACATACAGATTGCAGGTAGAGCCAGCTCCACGTCGGAGATTATAAAATCCAATCACATACTGGTGACACCAGAGACCCAAGGAACAATCGTTGGTGCGTTTGGATGGGAATGTCTATATGATTCAGGATATCTGTCCTTAAAATTCAGTCTAGGCTTTTCTGCCTGCATTTTGAACATGAAAAATGTGATAATCAGTGTGAACATTCAGGGCACTATGGATAATACAATCACAAAACAAAAAACAAAAGATAATGATAATAATAAAGGAAAGGGATGCAGCGGTTCAATGAATAAGGTAGGCCAAGGCTTACATATTTCAGCCAGCACTCCTGATTTTTGTGCTCATAAATATCTGGAGAATGGCATCCAGTCTCAGATGGGCAATAAACCCATATATTGCATTTCTTTTCACCTGGTTTCGCTCGCTTAGCCTGATCTAAGCAAGCTTGGCAGCAGTCAGCTGCACTTTCTTTATGGTGAGTGAGACCCCATCTAACGGCAACACCATCATAATCTGAGTGAAGCTCAGGATGACATTCAGGAGGAAGTGGTCTGCCAGGTAAAATCTCTTCCTCTAAAAACAGAAAGAAAATGTATGTCTCAGTACACGATAGACGGATATCCTTATCTTACTGTGACTTGACATAATCAAATGAAAAGTCAGGTTGGGTCCAAAAGGGCAAAAAAGAGTAGGAGTTTAATAGATCTAAATGTCAACTGTCTCCAGCTCCTTGACAATAGGAGAAAGAAAGGCCGCAGGTAGGAAAGATTTTGACTGACAAGAAGACTTGATTAATTACCAGACTCTTCTGCACCCTCAGGCTTATCATCGTGTTCCTGGTGAATGATTTGAGCAGGTATCCAGAGCCCAATTTCCTCTAACAATCCAGCCCAATCAGATTCCAAGGCTCTTACAAGCATCCCTACACATTAGTCACTCAAAAAAAGTGATCACTAAGCCATTGAGTACGGAGTTCCCCTGCAGAATCTATTATGGCGGATTGCGAAGGATTTCGTAGACAACATTAGCTCAAACACCACAAAACTATATCACATGAAAGAGACTATACCAGCTTCCTCTTGCAGAATAGTTGAATTCAGTCCCTCCCTTCCAATGGTCATATTTTTGACTTCTTGAAGTTTTTCTTTGCGCCAGCTTTCAACCGCTTCTGCATATCAAAAGAATTCTAACATGATAACCATCAAGACATAGGCTAAAATAAATCAGTTACATAATAAAGACGGCCACATACAACAATTTGGAAACAATTACATTTTTGATAAAATGTTATCAACTCAACTATCCACAATGCGGATATGTGCCATTACTTCACATGCAATGCTACATTGCTTTGGACGGACATATCGTAAATTACTTCTCAAAGACCACAATTTAAAAATTAAAACTCAGCAGAATAAAATTAACTATACAACAAATAAATGAAGAAAAGAGTACTCACGTTTCAAACAATAAGACAAGAATGATGGAATAAGATTGAATGGTCATCTGTAAATGTAGTCAAACTACCAAATGGACCTAAGTACAAGCCTCTATAAGCCTTGCTTTTTAGTGAAAAACAGAGCTAGGAGCCGAGGACTTATGATTCATATGAATGTAACACTGACTGCATCTTCTCCCCATAAGCATTCTTTTTATTGGATATAGCTCTTGTCCTCCCCACCTCAGCAGGTGAAACACAGAAGGTCTTGAGATGCTCTACCATGTATTGCCTATTCAATTCAATGATGCATTAACTGTTCTAAACTATTTTATTTTTTGATTATAAATTAGGATTTTAAATAATAAGCATGAAAATTCTTTTCAAATGATTGAGATAAAATACCACACCCAGCAACTCCCTGTCCTGCCTTTTCCCACTTAGACAATGTTTTTGGTGAGCAAATACTAGGCATGTGTGTTTATGTTGTAATCTAACCTCACTAAGGTTACACCCTATAGTAAAGATTGCATATAGTCACACAAGCAATGAGGCATGAGGCAGAAGCCTAGAGGACAGAGTTCAAAATCTAAATTGGGCAGACACAAAAGACCGGAAGAACACAAATTTCAATCATTACAAGTTAGGTTGAGAACCACTATCTTACTCTTAAATGACTTTCTATCCCATTGAATGCCACTCCACAAAAAAATGCTTCATATCTTCTAAACTTGTGAGAAATGATTGTTCTCTTTTCTTCATGAATTTGTTAAGCTATCTAAACAAGCTCATACAGAATTGACAATTTATGAAGGAGAACTATGGGACTCCAAACAGCATCCTGTATGGACTATGGAGCGTTATCTTTGCAATGCTAAGTAAGGTTGCGTACATTTGCCCTTCCCCGATACACACATGCATGCCTTAAGCACCAGGTGTTATTTCCTTTAGTTTTGCCTTGACAGTATCATTAAGATCCACCCAAATTCCAAGCTGCAAAGAGCATGTAACTATGCAAGGAATCTTCAAGCTGCAAAGTGTGGATTACCATGCATCTACAGAATCCAATGTAATAGAAGGCTGTTTTCCATGAATTTCAACTTCACACACAAAGGTACGATTTTAGAATATTTTAGAAGTCAATCATACGGTGAATAACTTATATAGATAATTGAGCACCATATCATTAAAGCTAGTCCAACAGACCAAGAATTGGCAGTCTCTAAAAAGGTCAACAAGTGAACTTGTGAATCATGTGCCTTCCGCTAAAAAAACTAACTCCTTTTCTCTTTTTCTTCTATACAAACAGAAAAATATGGCACCATAAGCTTTAAATGGTGCTCCAATCTAGCTTCCCAAGATCCAACTATAAACACCCACAGTATCGTTACTTCACCTTGATACAATCAATCACCCAAAGGACCTCATCCTAGTTTGAAACACTCAGCCAAGGCTTTTATAACTCACCTTAATCATAGAGTTTCCTTGCTTCATCAACAATGAATTTACCTTCTATAACTCATTTCATTAAAAGAAAGCCCATTCTTGAAAAAATTTGCACATTTCAAACATGTTGAAAACGGGCAAACCTTGGCCTAATGGTGAAGTTGCTTCACCACAACATAGGGATCACAAGTTCAAACCACGAAAACAGCCTCTCCCCAATGTGGGGAATAAGACTGTGTGTATCTCCCTTTCCCAAACTCTACCTCCACCATGGGAGCCTTGTGCACAGAATGACATTACTTATTATTAGAATCACTTGGAAGGTCAAATACTCCCAGAGGATATCATGCTTGCCATTCAAGAAGCAGTGTCAGCACTGAAACAGATATGACAGGGTTCCCTCTCCCGTTGAATTACAGTAAATTGATTGAAAGGCATATGCTTCCCGTCATAATCTGCCTCATAGTATTTGGTTTTACACAAAATTTAGAACCACAAGCAGGAAACTTTATTGAGCATATGCCTCAACTTCCCATTTTCATATTTCATTCATAATACCATCCATTCCAATTCAGAACATAAAGCGGAATGGATACCGGAAGGAAAAACATTGTTAAGTACATAAAGATGATGAGATGGTAGATATGTGCCATAAATAAATATGGAAATTTATAAATGAAGCACTTAGAAATATGACTCAATTGACATCACTTTAGAGGAAAGTATAAGACACGCCCCAGTGCTTGGAGAGTATATTTCCCTTAAAGAGCATTTTCCACCAGGAGAAGACACAAATACTTACTGTGCTAATTTGAAAGGGAAAAGTCCAAGATTGATAAATTTGATCAAGAACACAATTTCATCAATTTTAATTTGT
The DNA here is from genome assembly GCF_013401445.1 of Tripterygium wilfordii. Lineage (NCBI taxonomy): Eukaryota > Viridiplantae > Streptophyta > Magnoliopsida > Celastrales > Celastraceae > Tripterygium > Tripterygium wilfordii. Next base: position 11,427,752 of record NC_052237.1, on the reverse strand, counting down.
AGGTGACAGTTTAACAGCCAATGTAGTGTATGTTAATCACGATAGAAATAGGCATGCTTTCAACTCAATGAAAAATCTAGTAGCCCAGGTCTCACCATCACGCCTGTGTTCCAAATTCCTAGCTATTTCATCATACAATACTTTGCCCCAGTCAGTAACCACACAACACACAGCGGAGACACTACAAATTTATCATCGAAAAAATGAGCTACTTTAGTTCTCCACGGATGCCCGGTGGCTGAACTACTATAAAATGTTCTCACTTTTAGGTATAGCAACCATGATAAAGTCATTATATGATCATGGACAACAATATAAATTCAGTAAGATTATACAACAACAATGACGGAACTAAGATGGAATTGAAGGATGGCGCACTCACCTCCCTGATCACTAAGACTAGCATTAGCATTCAAGCTTCTTAACCTCTGCAAAATTTCATCAGCTATCCTCTCCTTTACCGCTTGTGACAATGTCCCTACAGGTAATTGGCTAGAGAACTCCTCAAGTCCCTTCAGCTTTTGCCCACAGCAACAACAACAATAGCATGTACTACTTATTCAATTATCCAGACAAGTCGAATCAAACAAACCAAATTCAAAATCACACATGAGCCTTACCAGTTTAACAAGCTGCTTTGGTTCTTTGTCTCTTCGAATTCGAATCGACTCTTCCATTTTCCTAATCTGATCTGGGGCGTACCTTACAACTGTAGAAAATCCGAATCATCAAATTAGTTCTCCAAACAAGCTAAGCATCAAAGCAACATCGAAAATAAAAGAAAAATTATATATCAAAGTATTAGGCGCAGCACCATCTAGGGAATCGTCAGCCGAGTAAACGTAAATGGAGGCGTAGAGAGAGCGAAGAACGTAGAGAGCAGTAACAATGTTGATGAAGCAAACAACGAGAGTGATTCTCTTGTACGAACAAGAACACCCCAATCTCCCTCTCCCTTGATATCCCCACTCTCCCCTAGCCATCTCCTGCTCCCTTCCCTCATTACACCATATCCACTCGACTTCTCAAGAGAAAAACTCTTCTTCTTCCCTCCGCTTAGATCGATCGAACAGATCGCTTAAAGCAAGACCTGGGTTAGCTCCCTGATTCGGGTTTGTGCAATTTGGTTTCTGTTGAAGATGCGGAGGAGCCTTGCGAGGCAGGCAACGGTGAAGTGGATTGTTGCTCCGTATTTGCCCTTTATTTGTTAGTCAGAGGACGGACCGCGACGGTCCGTGCTAACGTGCGCTTCCAGTAGATGAGCGAGATAATTACTTGATTAGATGTGCTAATGAATTGCAATCATTGCTAATTTAAGTGGAACCGGTGCTAACTTGCCGCTTTGTGGTATATTAGTTGGGATGTCGCGTCCAATTTTTAGCTACAATTTTAATTTTTAACTATAATTCTCTATTAAAAATATATTAAATCATGTTTTAAAATGTTATGGAGTATTTGGTGTTTATAACATTTGGAATTTAATAAATTTTGAAGAAAAAAAGTCTAAATCATAAAACTTGAAGGAAAATTAATGGCACAAAACCTCTAATGATGGAAGGAAGGAAGGAAGGAAATAACGTCGAAATTGTTGTCATGGGAATTGAACATGTGAACTTCTGTTATCACAGTCAATTTCGTCATTCAAACCAAAACTTCTTTGTTTCTTAAATATTAATTCTAAATTTTAAATTTTAAACATTAATTCTTAATTCTTGAATTGTAAGATCATTTTCAAAAAAAAAATCATGATTTAATAATATATTTTTTTAGAGAATTGTAACTAAGAATTAAAGTTTTAATGTGTAATGTGTTGCTAAAGTGCGCCACAGGAGATTACAATCATATGATTACTTTGGTAATGCTAGTATTTAATTAATAAACCTTGTAACTTTAATTCTTTTATAATGTAGATACTTGCCTATCTATTTTGTTAATGTTTTTTTGTCTATGCTTAGCATAAAATTACTTGGCGTTTATAAATTCCTTTTAATGTTGGCAGCTTGTCAAATGCCCAAATGACATTCATCAACTCTCACATGGTCAAACTTTAAAGAAAGCGTGTGCCTGTACCTAAATTAATTAATTTTGATGGTGTCCGTTGTTGATTTTTTTTTGACTTATTTTTCCACTGCGATCGCTCTTTGCACTCTATTGCATTCATGGACGAAGCCGGCTCTTCTTCTTCTTTCTCCTCCGGTTCGTGGACTTACCATGTGTTCTTGAGCTTCAGAGGCGAGGACACGCGCAAGCAATTCTCCGACCATCTATTCAATGCTCTCGATGATGCAGGGATCAACACATTCCGGGATGACAAGCTTAAAAGAGGAACAGAAATCTCGTCTGATCTCGTGCGATCTATCCAAAAATCCAGGATAGCACTGATAGTCTTCTCACCTGGTTATGCGACTTCTGGATGGTGTCTTGAGGAACTTGTAAACATAATGAAATGTAGGAAAACTGTGCGACAAATGGCTATGCCTATATTCTACAAGGTGGATCGTTCTGATGTGAAGGAGCAGAGAGGGAGTTTTGCGGAAGCATTTGCAGATTACGAAGAGCGTTTCGTATCAGAGATGGACAAGGTAGCTAGGTGGAGAGCAGCTCTCACTGAAGCAGCAGATTTGCCTGGTTGGGACTTTAGAAAGGATCATAACGGGTACAATTTCTTCCTCTAATATGTATCTCTCCCCTATTAGTTTACCAATATGACTGTACAAATGGGAATCTAGTATAGTTAATAAAGTGTAATGGGTTCAGTAGTACTCTACATATCTGTTTTGAGGTTCTGATGAACTGGCGCCCCAAATGTTCGATTGAATGCTGCACCCATTTACATCTGGTTCCTACTTGCTAGTCTGTGTTTTATGGGCATACTTGAAGAAATTAACTGTTTGATTATTTTGTTTTCATCTTGTCAAGATAGTTATAACAGGTGTTGAAGTTTATTTCGGTTGTTTGCCATTTTGATTTACAATGATTTCATATTTCTAGGCATGAAGCAAAGTTTATCAGGGGAATTGTTGAAAAAGTTTTGGTAGAATTGGACCCCACTCGCTTATTGGTAGCCGAAAATCATGTCGGATTGGATTCTCGTCTAGAAGATATGAGGAAGTTGTTAGATAGGGGATCAAATGATGTTCGCGTTGTAGGAATCTACGGTATGGGTGGAATTGGGAAAACGACCCTTGCCAAATTTTTGTACAATAAAATTTGTCATCACTTCGAAGGAAAAAGTTTTCTAGCTGATGTAAGAACAAATTCTAAGCGACCTGATGGCCTTGTTCTATTACAAAAACAACTTCTCTCTGATATTTTAAAGATAGGTGAGATGATGTTGAGTACTAAGGATATGGGTATTAGTGTTATCAAAGAAAGACTGTCTAATATAAAGGTTCTAATTGTTCTCGATGATGTAGATCACTTCGATCAAGTTCACGCACTAGCCAGAAAGGGTAATTGGTTTGGTCTTGGGAGCAGGATAATAATAACTACTAGAGATCGACATTTGCTTGAGAAGCTTGAATCGGATGGTGTATATAGGGTTGAACTGTTGAATGAGACAGAGTCTCTTGAGCTTTTTAGCTGGCATGCTTTTGGGAACGCACATCCAGCTGAAGACTATGTCCAGGTCTCTAAAACTGTTGTTGCTTTGTCAGGTAGATTGCCTTTAGCTCTTAAAGTTTTTGGTTCTTATCTCTCTGAAATAGACACAAAAGAATGGAGAAGTGTGCTGGAGTCGAAGACAATTCCTCATGATGACATTTGGAAAGAACTAAGGATAAGCTATGATGCACTAAGTGATGATCATGAGAAAGATATATTCCTAGACATTGCTTGCTATTTTATTGGCATGGACAAAGATTATGTTGTTAAAATACTGGATGGTTGTGGGCCTTGTGGCTTCTTTGCTGAAATTGGAATCAGTGTTCTCACTCGTAGATGCCTTGTAACAATTAATGAAAAGAACAAATTGATGATGCATGATTTGCTCCGAGACATGGGGAGAGAAATTGTTCGCAAAGAATCTCCAAGGTTCCCTGGAGGACGTAGTAGATTATGGAAACATGAGGAGGTGTTTGGTGCACTAAGAAACCACACAGTAAGTGTCAGATAAACTGGACGTGTAGTCTTACTTAACTTGTGCTGTTTCCTTGTCAGACTCGCATTTTTTTTCTTTCTTTATAGGGTACAGAGGTTGTTGAGGGACTCATGCTCAATATGCCTAGTCCAAATGTGGCACAGTGTAGTGCTGAAGCTTTTGCCAAGATGACCAAACTTAGATTACTCCTTGTCAGTTCTGTATGTGTAACCGGAAGCTATAGTCAAATTTCAAAGGAGCTAAGATGGCTTTACTGGTCTAAATTTTCTTTGAAGTCAATACCAGCTGATTTTCATATGGACAACCTGATTGTTCTTGACATGCAATATAGCAGCCTTAGGCAGGTTTGGAAGGACAATAAGGTACAAAATTTATACTGTTTTCTCTGATTTCCTTTTATGATTCTTTTCCCGAACAATATACATCTTGCTTCAACATGCTTTTTTCTTCTCTTAATTTTCTTCAGCAGGTTCTTGGGAGGTTGAGAATTCTTAACCTGAGTCATTCTCCTTATCTGGCAAAAACTCCAGACTTCTTGAAACTTCCCAATCTTGAGAAATTGATTCTTAAAGACTGCAGAAGTTTGGCAGAGCTTCACCAATCTATAGGATCTCTAAATAGATTGATTCTTGTAAATGTCAAAGGCTGTAAAAGCCTCAAGAGTATTCCAGTGAGCATTTGCAGGTTGAAGTCTCTTGAAATTTTGAATCTCTCTGGCTGCTCGAAGATCAGCGAATTTCCAGAGGACATTGGGGAGATTGAATCGTTAAGAGAACTTATTGCAGATGGAACAACTATAACAAAAATTCCGATTTCTTTGGTTTCCTTGAAGAATCTGAGGAAATTCTCTCTTTGTCTATGTAAAAGAACTGCTTCTAGCGAGTGGCCTTCTCTTATTAAGTCTTGGGGATCGTTGTTTATTCCCAACCACCCTGTGTTACTGCCAGCATCATTAGCAGGGTTAAGCTCCCTAACCACACTTTGTCTAAGACTTATTAAGTCTTGGGGATCATTGTTTATTCCCAACCACCCTGTGTTACTGCCAGCATCATTAGCAGGGTTAAGCTCCCTAACCACACTTTGTCTAAGAGACTGCAATCTCTCAGATGATAATATCCCAGAAGATATTGGTAAATTATCACAATTGATTGTGTTAGACCTCAGAGGCAATGACTTCTGCCGCTTACCAGAAAGTGTCACTAGGTTCCTTCCAGTGGATAAGTGTACAAGGCTTCAATCACTCCCTGAGCTCCCGAAGAGTTTAGTTGAATTGTCCGCGACTGATTGCACATCGCTGAAAAGAATATCCATTGTGTCCGAACTTGAACAGCAGCCAACTTTATTCCTTACTAATTGCCACAATCTACTTGAGATTCTTGGCTTGGAAATTTTGAACCTCAGTGGACGTATACATATGGAAGGTTGCAACAATCTAAAGGAGGCTTTTAAGGAGTCTCTCTTACAGGTCATCCCTTAGTCTTTTTCTCTGCATATATAGTCATATATATTATAGACATCGATGAAAATGGAAGAGGAAAAAAAGAGAGAGACTGAAATAGGGAGGGTGAATGCTTGTACTACAAGCATCTAAATGCTGAAAATAAATCATGCATCATTTCTGCTTTGTTTATAGCGTAAAATTAATGTGTACTTAATATCTGTGGTATAGGGCTGTTGTCGAGGTGAAAATTGTTCTGTTTTTCTACCAGGGAAAGAGATCCCAAGCTGGTTTAGCCATCAGAGTGAGGGTCCTTCACTGTCATTTGAAGTGCCTTCTATTCCACCCTACAAGTGTAAACGATTCACCATTGGCGTTGTGTTTGCACATAACGTGGAGAAGAATGAGTCCAGACTTTCATCCTTAGTTACCTTAGTTGATAAAACGACAGGCCTTGACTTCACCTTTAGGCCACTTGCCTCTGCCATTCCATCTATTCCTCAAGACCACATTTCCTTGTTTCAGTTGCCATCAAATGTTTGGAATCAATTGAATGATGGTGATCAAGTAGAGATGGTGTTGGATTTAGGTGATGGGTTTATTGTGAAGAAGTGTGGGCTTCACCTTGTATTTGAGCAGGACGAAAGCAGGGTTACCCAACTCAGTTTTACTTCTTGTGATTTTCCAGATAAGAGAAGCCATGAAGATGTTGGACGCAGCAATGGTTGGTGCAGTGGGGATCAAAATAAAAGATCGAGACATCAGACATGAACATGATGTTGATGCAAGATTACATTTTCATGACAAAGAAGATATGGAATAACAATACCCTCAAATAAGTCAAAGCTGGCTTGTCTATGAGAGCTTGAAATTAACAACAGTTCTACTATGCTATTACCTGAATGTAGGCTATTACCTGAATGTAGGCGATGGGTTTATTTGAACTTTTTCTTATAAACCACATGGTTTGTTGCTAGGTAGTTAAGAAAATTGGTTTGATTGATATCATATGGAAATGGTTGCTATGTTCAATGATATCATAGCCATTCATGTACCATTTTATTGTAGTTTATTAAGGACACCTATTTAATTAATTATATTATATGATTTGTCAGTACTGTCTGTTCAACATTGCCCTAAAAAGGAAATTGATAAACAAACCCCCCTATTTTAAACCCCCTCCCCCTAGGTTGTCACTATTTGTCTTGTCATGTCATGTCTTTTCATCATGTCTCATCTCATATACATACACATATATATATAGATATATACATACACACACATAGGGGAGAGAATATATATATACATTTATTAATTTAAATGTTTTGATTAAGATTATTTGTTTGCTTTTTTTAATTATCATAATTTTGTAAGACATAGATAATAATTTATTCAAGTACATGAATAAAAGCTTCAGATGAAGATTTGATGAATCCATATGAGTGCATGTACGCATCTAATCGTTCCGCATACGGAGTCGCCCATGCAGCTGCACAAGTATGTCTACAATGAACCCATTCGGGTGTGATGGGAGGCATTGGATAATTTCTTGTCAAACCAACTTTGACGTAGTGATTACCATTTACGTGCCCTATAGCAATGGCAACGCGTAGATAGGGTGATGGAGGAGCTGTACGTAGTGGTAGATATGTCCAACTCTCTGCATGATGAAGAACATGCAATATCACATTGTATGCAGAAGCAATCAATAGACCCATATATGGCATTGTCATCCAATGCTCAAATGGTGCTGCAACATCATCTTGAAAAAAGTTCAGTGAGTGTTTCAACTCCGCCAATATGTCCCGTGACTTGGCATTTTGTGCAGACATGTCAACCATAATTTGAATTTCAGATTCAGAAAGTCGACCGGGGTATGGATGTCCCTCCATATATAATGCAGGATCATGATTATGCTCCGCACACACCACCTCCAACATCCAATCATCGTCTAGCTTCATTTTCCTCCCTCTCAATTTGAACGGACATTCTATTTTTTTGGTGCCAGTCTGTTTCGTTGATGGTTTCTTGCTCTGGTAATTGCCACCGCGATCACATTTGAATTGTAATCTGTGTTTTTTGCCGAACCCACCAATATCTGATCTATAAATGATGATGATATATCCCAATTTGTGTCCAGTTTGTTGAACCCACTCGATCATCGATTGTCGCGATTTGAACACTTGATCAGTTTCAAATTCACATCTATCGTTAACTTCGATATTATCAACCATCTCGTCCGCATGTTCGTCTTCTTGCTTTATTTCGACTGAGATAAAATCACCCTACAAACAATATAATTTACACTGAGTATTTACAAAAAAACAACAATATAATTTACATCAGTATATGTATTTACCTGTTCACTTGAACAACTTGACAAGTGGTAGTCGAAAATATCACTAAAGTAATCCATATCCACAATAGGTTCACTCTCTTTTTATCTCAACAACAGACTACTTTAAGACTCTCTCTCGTTTTTTTCTCACACACTACTGCTATCTCTTGCAGCTTCTTTAAATGCTCTGCAAACTCTTCTCAATTTATAGCCATATATGTACACATGTATAGTCAGAGAATATATTCTCTGTCCTATACAGAGAATATATATTGAGTTGGAGTCCATGAGAGAGTGGTGGATTGAATACATGAACGGTCAAAAAAAGGGGCTGACGAATTTTACGATGCAAGGACCACTAAGCAAAAGGTGATGTTTTTTTACAATTTCAAACCATTGAAAAGTCATTCAACGGATGAGATTGGAAAAAGTCATTAAAGTAGTCTAAAGAAGATAGGGCGTTGAAAGTAGGGTGTTGGGATAGTGCTTCCCCCTAAAAACATGGTTTTAACTTGTAACGACTTCTGTGCTTATGAATTCATTAGTGCTAAATGTTAAAAGGACGCGTTTTTTAGAATGTCGAAAAGTGAAATTGTAAATGGGGTTCACTCGTTTCGAGTTCGAGTTGCATTCATTTACAAAATAACATAAATTCTCTTTAATCCACATACAAAATTTCAGTATAGATTATAGTACTTTATAGATGCCCACTTTATTGCAAAATTAAGAAAAAACCTAAAGTAAAAAAAGAAAGAGAAAAAGAAAGCATGTGCCTGTACTTAATTAAAGTCTAAAGGAGTATATTAACATTTTAGTTAAGGCAGAGCGCAGCATTTTAATTAATTAATTTTTATGTTCACCGACTCTGAAGAAACCCACACCGTCGAAGGAAAATTCGAGGATGGTGGCCGTTGTTGAGTTTTTTTTCCTCTGCGATCGCTCTTTGCACTCTGTTAGGCGTCTGTTGCGTCGATGGACGAAGCTGGCTCTTCTTCTTCCTCCTCTGGTTCGTGGACTTACGATGTGTTCTTGAGCTTCAGAGGCGAGGACACGCGCAAGCAATTCACCGACCATCTCTACTATGCTCTTAAAGATGCAGGGATCAACACCTTCCGGGATGACGAGGAGCTTAGGAGAGGAAAAGATATTGCGGCTGATCTCGTGCAATCTATTCAGAAATCCAGGATAGCACTGATAGTGTTTTCAACTGATTATGCGGCTTCTGGATGGTGTATTGAGGAACTTGTAAACATAATGAAATGTAGGAAGACTCTGCAACAAATGGTTATGCCTATATTCTACAAGGTGGATCGTTCTGATGTGAAGGAGCAGAGAGGGAGTTTTGCGCAAGCATTTGCACATCATGAAAAGCGTTTTGCATCAGAGATGGACAAGGTAGCCAGGTGGAGAGCCGCTCTCACTGAAGCAGCAGATTTGCCTGGTTGGGACTTGAGAAACTATCATGACGGGTACAATTTCTTCCTCTAATATGTATCTCTCACGTATTAGTTTACCAATATGACTGTAATCTAGTATAGTTAACAAATTGTAATGGGTTTAGTAGTACTCTGCATATCGGTTTTGACGTTCTGATGAATGGCTTGCCAAGTGTTCGATTGAATGCTGCACCCATTTACATCAGGTTGCTACTTGCTAGTTTGTGTTTTACGGGAAGGCATACGTAAAGAAATTAACTGTTTGATTATTTTGTTTTCATCTTGTAAACATAGTTATAGCAGGTTTTGAAGTTTACTTCGGTTGTTTGCCATTTTGATTTATAAATGATTTCATTTTTCCAGGCATGAAGGAAAGTTCATCAGGGAAATTGTTGAAAAAGTTTTGGTAGAATTGAACCACAGTCACTTATTCGTAGCCAAAAATCCTATCGGATTGGATTCTCGTCTACAAGATATGAAGTTGCTATTAGATTTGGGATCAAAAGATGTTCGCATTGTAGGAATCTGCGGTATGGGTGGAAGTGGGAAAACGACCCTTGCGAAATTTTTGTACAATAAAATTTTCTCTCTCTTTGAAGGAAAAAGTTTTCTAGCTGATGTAAGAGAAACTTCCAAGCTACCAAATGGCCTTGTTCAATTACAAAAACAACTTCTCTCTGATATTTTAAAGAGAGGTGAGATGATGTTGAGTACTAAGGATTTGGGTATTAGTGTTATCAAAGAAAGGCTGTCTAATATAAGGGCTCTAATTGTTCTCGATGATGTAGATCACTTAGATCAAATTGAAGCACTACTAGGCAGAAAAGGTAATTGGTTTGGTATAGGGACCAGGATAATAATAACTACTAGAGATCAACATTTGCTTGGGGAGCATCAATTGGATGGTGTATATATGGTTGAACTGTTGAATGAGACAGAGTCCCTTGAGCTTTTTAGCTGGCATGCTTTTGGGAACGCACATCCAGCTGAAGACTATGTCCAGGTCTCTAAAACTGTTGTTGCTTTGTCAGGCAGATTGCCTTTAGCTCTTACAGTTTTGGGTTCTTATCTCTCTGAAATAGACACAAAAGAATGGAGAAGTGTTCTGGAGGAGTTGAAGACTATTGGTCATGATGACATTTGGAAAAAACTAAGGATAAGTTATGATGCACTAAGTGATGGTCATGAGAAAGATATATTTTTAGACATTGCTTGCTATTTTATTGGCATGGACAAAGATTATGTTGTTAAAATACTGGACGGTTGTGGCTTATTTGCTGAAATTGGAATCAGTGTTCTCACTTGTAGGTGCCTTGTAACAATTAATGAAAAGAACAAATTGATGATGCATGATTTGCTTCGAGACATGGGGAGAGAAATTGTTCGCAAAGAATCTCCAAGGTTCCCTGGAGGACGTAGTAGATTATGGCAACATGAGGAGGTGTTTGGTGCACTAAGAAACCATACAGTAAGTGTCAGATAAACTGGACGTGTAGTCTTACTTAGCTTGTGGTGTTTCCTTGACAGACTGACATTTTTTTTCTTTCTTTATAGGGTACAGAGGCTGTTGAGGGACTCATGCTCAATATGCCTAGTCCAAGTGTGGCACATTGTAGTGCTGAAGCTTTTGCCAAGATGACCAAACTTAGATTACTCCTTGTCAGTTCTGTATGTGTAACCGGAAGCTATAGTCAAATTTCAAAGGAGCTAAGATGGCTTTACTGGTCTAAATTTTCTTTGAAGTCAATACCAGCTGATTTTCATATGGACAACCTGATTGTTCTTGACATGCAATATAGCAGCCTTAGGCAGGTTTGGAAGGACAATAAGGTACAAAATTTATACTGTTTTCTCTGATTTCCTTTTATGATTCTTTTCCCGAACAATATACATCTTGCTTCAACATGCTTTTTTCTTCTCTTAATTTTGTTCGGCAGGTTCTTGGGAGTTTGAGAATTCTTAACCTGAGTCATTCTCCTTATCTGGCAACAACTCCAGACTTCTTGAAACTTCCTAATCTTGAGAAATTGATTCTTAAAGACTGCAGAAGTTTGGCAGAGCTTCACCAATCTATTGGATCTCTAAATAGATTGATTCTTGTAAATGTCAAAGGCTGTAAAAGCCTCAAGAGTATTCCAGTGAGCGTTTGCAGGTTGAAGTCTCTTGAAATTTTGAATCTCTCGGGCTGCTCAAAGATCAATGAATTTCCGGAGGACATTGGGGAGATTGAATCGTTAAGAGAACTTATTGCAGATGGAACAATGATAAGGAAAATTCCAATTTCTATTGTTTCCTTGAAGAATCTGAGGAAATTCTCTCTTTGTCTATGTAAAAGAACCGCTTCTAGCGAGTGGCCTTCTCTTATTAAGTCTTGGGTATCATCATTTATTCCCAACCACCCTGTGTTACTGCCAGCATCATTAGCAGGGTTAAGCTCCCTAACCACACTTTGTCTAAGAGAATGCAATCTTTCAGATGATAGTATCCCAGAAGATATTGGTACATTATCACAACTGATTGTGTTAGACCTCGGAGGCAATGACTTCTGCCGCTTACCAGAATGTGTCACTAGGTTCCTTGCAGTAGATAAGTGTAGAAGGCTTCAATCACTCCCTGAGCTCCCGAAGAGTTTAGTTGAATTGTCCGCAACTGATTGCACATTGCCGAAAAGAATATCCGTTGTGTCCAAACTTGAACAACAGCCAACTTTATTCCTTTCTAATTGCCACAATCTACTTGAGATTCTTGGCTTGGAAAATTTGAACCTCAGTGGACGTATACATATGGAAGGTTGCAACAATCTAAAGGAGGCTTTTAAGGAGTCTCTCTTACAGGTCACCCCTTAGTCTTTTCTCTGCATATATAGACATCGATGAAAATGGAAAAGGAAAAGAGAAGAGATTAAAATAGGGAAAGTGAATGCTTGCACTACTAGCATCTAAATGCTGAAGATAAATCATGCATCATTTCTGCTTTGTTTATAGCGTAAAATTAATGTGTACTTAATATCTGTGATATAGGGCTGTTGTCGAGGTGAAAATTGCTCGGTTTTTCTACCAGGGAAAGAGATCCCAAGCTGGTTTAGCCATCAGAGTGAGGGTCCTTCATTGTCATTTGAAGTGCCTTCTATTCCGCCCTACAAGTATAAACGATTCACCGTTGGCGTTGTGTATGCACAAAACGTCGAGAAGAATGAGTCCAGATTTTCTTCCTTAGTTACTTTAGTTGATAAAACCACAGGCCTTGACTTCACCTTTAGGCCACTTGCCTCTGCCATTCCATCTATTCCTGGAGACCACATTTCCTTGTTTCAGTTGCCATCAAATGTTTGGAATCAATTGAATGATGGTGATCAAGTAGAGATGGCGGTGGATTTAGGTGATGGGTTTATTGTGAACAAGTGTGGGCTTCACCTAGTATTCGAGCAGGATGAAAGCGGGGTTACCCAACTCAGTTTGACTTCTTGTGATGTTCCAGATAAGAGAAGCCATGAAGATGTTGGACACAGCAATGATTGGTGCAGTGGGAATCCAAATAAAAGATTGAGACATGAACATGGTGTTGATGCAAGATTACATTTTCATGACAAAGAAGATATGGAATAACACCACCCTCAAATGAGTCAAAGCTGGCTTTGTCTAAGAGAGCTTGAAATTAACAACAGTTCTATTATGCTAATACCTGTTCTTTCTGGTGATTTAGCATTTTTTTTTTGTTTTGTAATCGAATATGAAGGTCTGATTTAGTTGAGTTTTGACTATGGTATCCAAACAAAGTAGTTTTGGTTGGGATAATGTCATTGATTGTGGTAAGGGCACTTGTAATGGTGCAAGTGCTAATGTCTCTAACAAAATTAATCTTGGATCCCACCTCTATTACATAAAAAGTTAAGTCAAACACGTATTCTAATAAAACCACATCAGCAAAACACATGTTTCAATACAATTATATCAACAAAACACAAATTGCTATACATTTTCTTGTCCCACCCAACATGGAGGCCAACAACATTCTATTCCTTCCTATTATCCATAACAAAACTACATCAAAACACAACATACCAATACATCCACATCAGCAAAACACTTCTCCCAATACAGCCACATAAGCAAAACACGTTTCACAATACATCCACATCAACAAAAGACAACATCTTTGTTGATCCAATAACACTTTACCATTGCAAGTACCCTAACTCCTTACAAATGTGGGAGGTGCAGGTTCAACTCCTAGGTCTATCAGGTTCGGTATCATTTCCTTGTATAAGTTAAAGGTTCGTGATGTTTTCCCTACATAAGTTTCTGTCCGATCTAAACTGTCATCAACGTGGAGGCAACCCAAGTTTAGAGCTGGTTTAATTATTCGGTGTACACTTTGAGTTGAGAAATTCTCCATTAAAAAAAATGGTATCCAGCTCGAAGTTTCGAATTGCACTGTTTTTGTGATCATTTGAAAATTTGAATCTGATTGGTTGGTCACTGGTTGGATTTGACATGCCTTTATAGTTTGTTTGAAATACACAAAAAGCGGAAATTAATGTTCCCAGCCAATCAAATTACGCCTGTGATGTGGCAGGCTCCTTGCTGGTGACGGTAACATACTCACTAAGTAGGACTCCAACGGTCCTGACGAAAATCAAAAACCCTGCCTAAACCTGGTTTTCCACTGACTCTGTGCACCGATTCTGTTCTTTCTCTCCCAAATCAGAGTCTAACTCTGTTTGTTTCTCGAGAAAATGGTGGCCAAGCTATCTTACGAGGAATCTCGCCAGAAGAGGGTGGAGGAAAACAAGAAAAGAATGGAATCCCTCAATATCCCCCAGCTCTCCAGAGCTCTTACACCAATCTCTCCCAAACCCTCTCCGATGAAACAAGTGAGAAATCGTACAGTCGAGAAAGAACTAGTCGTGGTTAGGAGGTCCACCAGAGTCGCTAACAAGCCTGCTCCTGTTTACAAAGAAGTAAGCCATTTTTTTCCCTTGTCTGTAATCTGTATCGGTTACCAAAGTTTTTAAATTTGAAAAAAGTTCATCACAATCTATTGCTTCTGACAGGTGGTTGTTGAGCGCGTAATGATCCCACGAAGGTAAACTAATTTCTTCAATTTTTACTGTCTGTGGAATGGCGGTGGCAGATGGCATTGTTAATGATTTTATACGACAGGATTTCTACTAATAAGCGAAGGGATTTGTCAAATCGAGTTTATGCTTCTGACGAAGCAAGGGCAGAGGCTATGCAAAATGCAGAAAAATTGGAATCAGGTCTGGGATCTGATTTCCCAATTTTTATCAAGTCAATGCTTCAATCACATGTTACGGGAGGATTTTGGCTGGTGAGCAACTCAGGGTTTTTTGTCTTCCTACCTTACTCTATATTGTCCGTTTCCATTTATCTCATTCTTCATTGCTTTTCATTTTCATGTTGTTTATGGAAGAATAGAAGCTGAAATTGAATCCAATGTTAAGCTACAAAACATATGGTTAGTAGAATTTAATTTGGTCCTGTATGGTTCTACTCAACAGAGTAGCGAATTCAGTACTCCTCTTAATTTTTGTGCAATTGAGTAAAGTTTGAAAATTTCCCTTCTCTGTTGATTTTACAGCAGCCCCTCCAAATAATTTTATTCTTATACTAACATTTTGTCTGTCTCCGACCCCGCCTACTGCGGGAGCTTTGTGGACAAGAGTTTTATTTTTTTTACTAACAGGATCCTATGCAATTTGTATGATTAGTCAAGTTAGTGGTTTAATGCAGAAAATTACTTTACCTCACCTTTAGTAATAAAGAATGTCGTAGAAAGCACGATAAGGTGATTGATGATAACTTTACTATGATTCCTCTCTTTAACCAAAACAAGAATAAAGACTATTGATTGTTCTGATAAGTATTCCTACCAATCATGAATTGTCTACAGGGAGCTTCTAGATTATTAGATCCTGGTCTGTAATGGTGCGTAGATAACCTTAGTCTGTCATTACTGTGTCAACAGTTTATATTTAGTTGCACCAACCAAAAGGAAAAACGTTCTTTGAATCCATATCTTCCGCAAAACCAGTTCTTATGCATGATTTTTTTTTCCTTCCCTCTTTCCTTTGAGCACAGGGCCTTCCTGTCCACTTTTGCAAGAGAAACCTTCCCGGGTGTGATGATGTAATCACCTTGATAGACGAGGAAGGCGATGAGTACCCAACAATATATTTGGCTCGGAAAACAGGACTCAGCGGTGGATGGAAAGGATTTGCGGTTGCCCATCAATTGGTAGATGGGGATGCATTAGTTTTTCAGCTAATCAAGCCTACAGCATTCAAGGTGATTTGGAAGCTCCATGCAGCTTCTCTTACTCTGATTCTTCTTACTCTTATATTTAATTTACGCTTCTTTATCAAACTTCTGTCTTTGTGTTATGGCACATTTCAAGTTCAGTCCCCATGTTTTATTCAATCGACCACTTATTTAGGAGAGATGAAGAAATCATATGTGGTAACTTATCTATGGGCATATAGTGTTTGCTTTTTTATCTTTTAGGCTTGTAGTGTATATCACTGAAGTATTCATTTCCTTTCCGAAACGTGAATCTTATGCCTAATGGCTTCCACTTGCATTAATCATGATCATTTTATCACTCTTTATGTGATTTTATCACATTCTATGGTGCCCTTGGATTGAACATAACTTTGCAATGCATGAATTGACATGTAAAATACATTATATGCACTTTTCTTTTCTTTTGGTCTTCTTTCAGGTTTACATCATAAGGGTAAATGGACCTGAGCAAGAAAACAACTCTGAGTCTTGAGCAATTGGAATTGAAACCAACGTTTTGGTAAATCTTTACTTTTAACTACTTGAAGAGACAATCACTATGCTCCCTTGAGTTTCTTTCTTATAACTTAACGATTGGCTATCATATTACTGCTCTTACATCGTTATTCGTTAATCATCATATTTTGTTGCCCCATAACCTAGTCAGGAGGAGTCGGGACATCAATTTTTTCAGTATATCCATTTATAAATTGCAAGGTTGCTGTTAGATTAGTACATCTCTCGCATTAATTTTAGGGGATTGAAACTTACTTCTATATGGAATTATGGGTTATGGATTTCCAACTTGCATGCTCTGTAGTTATCTGTCACATTCCAAGAAAGTGTCAGGAAGAGGGTACACCTCCCATATGAGACATG
Source organism: Tripterygium wilfordii (assembly GCF_013401445.1). NCBI lineage: Eukaryota > Viridiplantae > Streptophyta > Magnoliopsida > Celastrales > Celastraceae > Tripterygium > Tripterygium wilfordii. The sequence continues at coordinate 11,411,260 of NC_052237.1, read as the reverse complement.
GGTGTGATTGCTCCTTTAACAGATATTGTAGTTTTTGCATTTCATATTGTTGTTCGTCTCTTAACATTGTTGAGGAACAGTTTGCAGCCTATAGAAATGAGTTCATGTTTTCCTGCTCTTCTTTTCTTAGCATTATTCAGGTATACAGCGTCTAGTCATAACAACTGCATTAATCTCAAATCTAGTACATTACATTCGTAGTAAACCCTTAATAATTTGTGATTGATGAATGGATCAACATTCCAAATTTTATTTGTGTATTCTTAATTCTATATTCATCACTATTCATCACTGGCACCCATTTTTAGTGCAGGTGTGAACCCCTTGGTGTGGGGTAAGGTGAAACGTTCCTCCTGCCAGGAATTTGTCTTGCCTCTGTCTAGAAGCAGTTTTTTGGCTGTAGTAGTTGATGGAAAAATTATCGTATATATCAAACAAGGGACAACTGTACTTAAATGTATTTTGTCTATTTACTACACTGTTCCTTTTGGACTCGCCCAGACGGAGTAAATCCACCGCATGGCGCACCCTCGGTAATTTTAGTTTTCCTATACAGGATTCGTTGGCATCTTATCAGGAGGTGTGGCGGATGTGTGACCTCAAAGTGTTGACGAGAGATTTCAAACCTAGATCCATGAGTATACTTGGAATGCCAGGAAATTAACTCGACCAACTCCTCGGGGTTAACTTGTGACTTTGTTTGGCAAGTCATATATGTTGATAATATGTGTGTGTGTGTGGAATGACGTTTCATTTGATTTGAAGGCCTAGAACCGACTTTCCTGGCAATCCAACACAAAAGGTACTAGACATGGACCCATGTCTATGAAACCAGTGGCGTGAAGCAAACATATTCATATTGGTCTTTTAGTCCTGTTTTGGGAAAAAAGGGGCCAACCAAGGCGATACGCTATCATCAATCACAAAAGCTTTAAAAACTAATCAACCATTTGTGGGCTGCAACGACTTGACCGACTTCCCAATTTTGATGAGCTGTGAATGTGGAAGAAGAAGAAAACTAGTTTTTAGTTATTTATGGCTACACGTTTGTAAAGCTGGACATTTCCAGCTAGCATTTTTTGGCTTCTCTCTGTCAACCCCTCAAAATGCCGTAAAAAAAGCATTTTCTATTAGAATTGCTTACCATTACATACATTCTGGTCCTCCGATTGATTACGTGATTAGTGTGTGATCATAAGAGTATTACTTTTAATGAAAATCGAATTTAGAATCTTCCAAATATATACGATTAGACAAAGTATTTTTCATCGAGACATTTCAAGTACATACGATACGGTTGAAATAGAAGGATTAGTTGTTCTTCTGTGAATGAGTTCGCGCTTTACTACTAGTAAATTCTCTACTCCTACGCAGAGTCTGCCCAATAACTTCCATTTCAAGATATTTGTAACCATCCACGCGCCTTTAGATTTCGTGAAAAACACGACGCAATAAAACTTGACTTGAATTTCCAATTTCCTTGACGTGAAAGTGGGATTCGCTTGTTCAAATTAACGGATGTATAATTGATGCCGAGAATTTCGGGATTGTCCGAGTGGAGGTCAAAGGGTTAGGTCTGATAGAAGGCTTTTTTCCCAAAAAAAAGGTATATAAGCCCATAATGGTGGGCCCATGGGCTATGACATTAATAATGTTATTGTTTTTATAAACGAATTATTTTGTAATTAATGACCGGCTTTAAAACGTTAATTATGTGTTTAATATCCCTAATTTTGCTTTTGCAGGTCCCTCCGTCACGTAAGGGGAGTCCGTTTGATTTTGACTAGGCCTCCCTTTTGTCGTTCTATATTCCGCTATCTTGCGCATCCGCGTTACATCAATTAACCGGCGCCACCTAAGAGAAGGTTGGTCCCACGTTATATGATCCGTTTTTGATGTTTAAGTGGGGCCGGCATGTTTTGATCCAGCCGTCAGTAACGCAACGCGCCTTCCTATCTGTATGGGACCCAGGGAACACGTTAGATTTTGGCTCGAAAACGGCTTCGGCGCCGAACGTGTGAGACGGTGCGTTTTTGGCATGCCAGCTAATGGGGGTTAAGCGTGAAAAAAAAATTGGAGAGGAGAAAAAGAGGAAGAGAGACAGCTTTATTTGCGCTATATTGTCCATGTAACGAGGTCTCTCTGTTTCAGCGATGGAATTTTTGCAGGACGACGAGGGGATCCGTGTTTCTCGATCATAGAGACGATTTAACGTTTTCGCAATCGCATCTCGTTCTCTTCTTAGCGCGTAATCTCCATTGCCGCCAGGATTCTCCTTCTCTCTCACTGTAAATTCCTCTCTATTTCTCTCCGTATTCTCTTTCGTTTCCCGAATACACTCGTCGGGATTTAGGTTTTTAAGGTAAATTTATGGAGGTTTGACAATCCACATTGGCTTGGATTTTTGTTTTGTCTGGTTTGATCCACCCACTATCCATTGGTTTATTCAATCGCACAAAGTTTGATATAATTTTCTATTATAAGAAATTTCTCTTTTCCAAGATCTCTTATGATTATCTTCCAAGATATGGTGATATGATATATGGTTGAATGGAATTGTTTGATTTGATGGGATTGGATTTTGATTTTGATTTTTTTTTTTCATTTCTATAGGAGTTACCAGAGTTATAGACAAAGAATGAACTATTAGAACGGTTGGGCGCAATCTATTTGGAAGAGGTATCGTGCGCAATCTATTTGGAAGAGGTATCGTGGTCTTTCAGGGTGAGAACAAACAATACAATGTCGACGAGGAGCGAGCACCACACAGTCCCACTTTCAGTATTGCTCAAGCGAGAATTAGCCAATGAGAAGATTGAGATGCCCGAGATTGTCCATGGCCAGGCCAGTCAGAAAAAGAAAGGGGAGGATTTCACTTTCGTTAAGACGGAATGCCAGAGGGTGTTAGGAGATGGAGTCAGCACATATTCAGTTTTTGCGGTATGTTTTGTTTCTTAACAAATCAGAAAATTCCCGTGTTGTGTACCATCTAACTAGTGGATCATGTTGTGTGTTTGCAAACGTTTTTGTGTTAAAGATAACATGGGGACAGAGCAGAATCTCAGCCATAATTGAACTTTGCGGTAGAAAAGACATAAATAAACTATCGTCTTTTCCCTTTTGACAGATTGATCATCAGTGCAGTAGTTTTATTGGTCAAGCATGCTTAATAACTTTCATGGAAAATCCACATTATTCTTTTGCATAAGTTGATTACAATGGATTATTGTTGTTATCTGAGAAACTGCTGATAAGGTATGTTTGATGGCAAAGACGAAGTTTGTTTCCTCTGAGGAGATCTTTTGTCATGCCTAGATACGCTTATCTAGCTTGACCCAAGAAATGTGTTACTCTTCACGATATTCATTTTAAATAAATATTTGAAGAGTGTTTCTTGTGAGATTTATCAATGGAATTATATTTGCATAATATGATAATTCGGTTTCCCAGTAATGTACTCATGATGTATGACTACTTTATTCTATCTAATTAAAGCTTCTCACTGGTTCCCTAATTTTCTGCTTGTATGAAGAGTGGAATTCAGTTTCATTTCATTTGGTTGCCACTCTTACTATACCACATTTTGCAGCTTTTTGATGGGCACAATGGGTCTGCAGCTGCTATCTATACGAAGGAGAATCTCCTAAATAATGTTATAGCTGCCATTCCTCCTGATCTCAACAGAGATGAATGGGTGATAGCTCTGCGAAGGGCTTTGGTTGCAGGCTTCGTAAAAACGGATAAAGACTTCGAGAAGAAAGGTGCTGGCCAAATTTCCTGTGAATTTGTACTTATTTCAAGATTTTTTGTGTGTCATTCACTTATTAAGGATGTATAGGAATTTCAACAAAGGTGAATATTTTTGCATTGGTAATGTTGCTTTTTTGCTGCCTAGGCTCCAAAGTGTCTAACTCTAGAAATAGTTTCTCCTTATTAAAATTTAGTCAGATCAAGTTACAACATTGACAAACAACTGTGCGGCCTCTTGCAGCTTTGCCATTCTATAAATTCCTGCTCTATTTATTTGTGAAGCAGTAATTTGGGTGTACAGCCTTACTAAATGTCCTGACTCCAACATTAAATATATGCAGTTTTGCATGTCTAGTTGTGAGTGTGTCTTTTTCTTATTTTTTGCTTAAATTGTGCAGTTTTACTCTATGTTCTAGTTGTATGTTATTTGCACGTTATAGTGCTGGTGTAGGTTTGAAGCTGATGATATGTTTAAGAGTCAATGTATTATGCATTTTGTCGTGTCTTATATAATGTAATAATCCCTTTTCATTCTGAATTTGTTGTACAATTCAAAATTTGAAGTATTTGCTCTCTTTATTTTCAGCTCAAACATCAGGAACAACTGTCACCTTTGTGATAATAGAAGGATGGATTGTAACTGTTGCATCTGTTGGTGATTCCCGTTGCATACTAGAGTCTGCTGAAGGCGATATTTATTACCTGTCAGCGGATCATAGACTCGAATGCGATGAAGAAGAGTATGTGACAGTACGTTTGGTCACTCACTTGAGAATTGTCACTTTTTGTCAAGGTCTTAACTCTTTGTAATTTTATCAGGAGGGATCGTATTACTGCAAGTGGGGGTGAGGTTGGTAGGCTTAATGCAGGAGGTGGTGCGGAGGTATCTTTTTTTTACTTACCAAAAAAAATAAAATTGAAAAAGACATGTAAAAGCCAATAGCTTAAAATTGTTATAACAAAAATATGAATCTGCTTGTTTATGATGTCTACTCTTTGGATTTAGTGCAAGTTATTGTGAGAACTGCATTACTTTTATTTGTGGATCAAAGTGGGGTTTTTGATGAGAACTATCCTTTTGTAGATTGGTCCGTTGAGATGTTGGCCTGGTGGTTTGTGCCTTTCACGATCCATTGGGGATAGGGATGTTGGCGAGTTCATTGTCCCTGTTCCTTATGTGAAGCAAGTGAAGGTTTGTTTCTACATTTCTAATGTGTGTATGATGTCGATACAGTTTGCTTCCCGTATTTCCCCTGTGTGGGCTTGAGCATTGTCTAGCTGTAATTTCTTGGTAAATTCTTGCTAAATTGAACATGTTGTAATCTTTACTCACAGAGGCATAACTGTTGAGTTTTTTTTTAGAGGAGAGATTCATATGCTATATTTCAGAGTGTTAAGCCAATAAATGAGAGACAAAAATGAAACTTTGATGGTAACCAAATAGATCATCTTGTTTAGAATAACATACATTTGTGCTAATACAACTACTTGAACTTTTACTTGCTGGGAATTGGAAGTTTGATGAAACTCTATGACTGAATGCAGAGAGAGAACCTTTCCATAACTGCTTATGCTTCTATCTTCATACTACTGCATTATAGTGAACTTTTGTATGTTAGAGTTAGGTCATAACACTATCATTGTGAACGTGTTTCACGTCTTATCTCACTTGAAACAATTGATTTCATTATTGGCCTAGGTGGGTTTTATATAACATTCAGCATAAAAAAAAACTAAGATGAGGATCAACTCTCATATTTTTGGACAGAGAGAGAAAGCTATTTCTTAAATTTCTAATTGCATGATGCTTGAGGGCTTGGGAAGCCATCTGCACAGGATGACTATTCTTTCAGTGTCCTTTAGAATTTTTCTTTGTTTTTATTGTCTGAGCATCACTTATAATAACCAAAAATATTCTTACATTTGTGTTTGAAATTTATGTCTTGTTAATTCTTTATATTATTTGTTCTGGCAGTTGTCTTCAGCTGGTGGTAGACTCATTATTTCAAGTGATGGTGTCTGGGATGCAATATCGGCAGAAGTGGCCCTTGATTGTTGTCGTGGGATGCCACCAGAGGCTGCTGCTCCACAAATTGTTAAAGTATACCAATAACTACTTTAATTTGTAGATTATTAAGTTTTTTTCCTAGTCAACAACATAAACAGCTTAAGAAACTCCTACACCTACCAGATGTTGCACTACTTTTATTTCTTCAATGCTTATTATTCACCATCTATCAATAAACTTAATCTGAATCTTTGTTACATGCTCAGGAAGCTGTACAAGGTAAGGGACTTAGAGATGATACTACCTGCATTGTGATTGACGTACACCCACAAGAAAAGCCACCTGCACCTTTGCCACCAACAAAGAAGCAAGGGAAAGGAGTGTTCAAGTCCATGTTTCGCAGAAAGTCCACCGAATCATCTTCTCAAGTTGATAAAGAATACATTGAGCCAGACATAGTAGAGGAATTATTTGAGGAAGGATCCGCAATGCTTTCAGAAAGGTTTGTGCTACTATTATCATTTGTGGCTAGAAAACCTTTGATTTCCAGATCATACATCATTTAACAAACATGTTTTGTGTGCTAAAAGCATTTTCACTTTGATATTGCTTCCCTCAATGGGTGCCAGTCTACCTACATTTAAAGACTTATTGTGGGACTTCGTTCTTGTCTCACATGGGTTGTTTGTGTGGTATGCAGGTTAGACGCACAATACCCGATATGCAACATGTTTAAGTTGTTTATGTGTGCAGTCTGCCAAGCAGAGATTAAATTTGGAGAGGGCATTTCAATACATTCTGGGTCATCTGAATCAAGAAATCTCCGTCCATGGGATGGCCCTTTCCTATGTGGTAGTTGCCAAGAGAAAAAAGAAGCAATGGAAGGGAGAAGACCGTCAGGAGGTATGCCATCTCTCTCTCTCCCCTCACCAACTGTGTGAATTACTTGAGAAATTCTGTATCACTTAATTTTTGCTGCCCTTTTTTCTGTTGTTTTCAGATAGACATAGTAGTGAAAGTGACTAGCTAGGGCTCGTGATGGTATTTGCAATTTTGCAAGCACTAACAATTGTTCCAAAGTTGATCGTTATCAGAAGAAGAAGCTCTCTCAAGTATTAATTCCCTTAGTTTCTTAAGAGGGGTAACTGAGAATTTCGATCCATTGTGGCAACTTCAGCTTTCATTTTGACCTTCTTTTGCTAAGCTGTGCACCATGTCAGAAAATCAGGAGCTCTTGCCGTTACCCTCATTCTCGACTGAAGTAGTAATGGCCAGTAAAGCTTGCCTCTTGTAGAAGGGCTTGTTGAAGGCTTCGGTATAGTTGTCACCGTATAATGACCCATTGGGATGTTACTATAAGTTTGTGTTTCACATCCTTCTATTACCAGTCCACTTTATAGAGCTAACTTTGGGTGATAGCGACATTCAGTGTAATATTATTACATAGGGAACTTGTTGAGATTACTCATAGAGATTCATTGCCAATAGGAGAGAAATTGCTTGACCAGTCCGGTGAAGGATTATTTTCATCACCGCCCCCCACCAAATATCTTGTTTCTTTAACCTTGCTATTCCTTTGCTTATTCAAATTGTAATTTGATCAATTCGTTTGATTGTAAAAAGATTCCAGATTTCTGCCTTCACCTTTTTGTCCATATGTTGTCCCCACAGAACATTGGCCCGGTACTTGAGATCTCAGAGTACTGGTACTTGAAGATCTCATAGTAGCAAGCATCCTATACAACTTATTGAGATGAGTCTTTCACTTTTGCCTCCAAATTTTACTGTCTCTACTTGTATGCTTCTTCATGTCTATTTATCCTGCTAAGGTATACTTTTTCCAAGCAACATTTATTGGTTGGGAACTGAAAATCTGAAATGAGAGCCTGGGACTTGGCTTTTCTGTCTTGATTTATTATAACACCTCACACAGCATCTTCATGGACAAGAAAATGTGAAAAGAGCATGATACACACCTTTCATGTCAAGTTAATTGCACAGTAGATAAATATCTTTGCCTCATTACTAGTGATTTTGAGTCCTTGAGATTTTGGCAAGAAGTGTGCATGAGGGGGGGAGTATGATAGGTTTTGTGTAGCGTCATCATGAACTAGTTGAGCCCATACCCGAATGGTACAGATTTTTATGTGATTTCCTTAAGACTATAGAGGAGCAGTTTCGGTATTGTAGTATGTCTCTGTTGCCTAAGGACTATTTATTCTGAATTATCTTAAATCTGATTCCATCTTTTTTTTGACATAGTAAAAAATGTGGCGATTCTCGTGGACTAGTCTTTATTCTAAATTATTGAAAATCTTATTGTATCTCTTTTTTGACGTAGTGAAAATTACTGCGACTCTCGGGGATATAGTCTATATTAGATGAACCACGTAAAAATAGTGTTTTTGTCGTCTCTCTTCTTTAATTTTTTTTTTTAACTATTCGTTGTTATTTAGAAAGGTTAATTTCTAACAGAGTAGGTGTGTGATGTGTGTGTGTGAGAGATGTTTGTTTGACAAAATGTTTGTTTCTTGGCTTTCCATAAGACTATGAGTCAATGAGCGAGATTGTCTTTGGGGGAAGAATTCAAGATTATTGAGTGGCTATTGGCAAAAGCAGAAAGAAGAACGAAGAAAAAAAAAAAAGGCGAGTTCTCCCCACATAAGGGGTCTTATGGGTTTGAGTGTGAGATGTTTGTTTTATGTAATGTTTTTCTCCTCTTATTCTTCCTTAACCTAACCCACAAGAGATGAGATATATATATATAATAATGATTTTGAGTGGATTAAAAGAAGGCTAGCCAGTCCACCAAAATAATGCCTCTATGATTGAGATATTGACCCTCAATAAACCAACAAAATTCTTCTATGCTGGCCATTGGCCTTGGGAATGGACCACTTTTGTGCACGTGTGTGTGGGTCTACCCAATATTCACCACTCTGAGGAAATTTCTTCTGCCTTTTGTGAAACACCAATCAATCAAACGCCCTTTTGACGACCGTGTGACGTAAATCATGTTGTTAACCACGCAACAATAATTCAGTTGGTTATATCTATGGACTTAAGACGGATGACACTAAAGTCGAGAGTTCAAATTAGTTGGGAGTATTTCCTTGATTTTTCTAGTTTTGTGTGTCCATCAACTTTCGAGGAGAGGTTAGGAGCCCAATTTCTTTCGCATGGACTTCAACTCAGTTTCTCTCGTTGTCAGTATGGTGTGAACTATTCTGACTATCAAATTTACGTCTATTCAGTTGTCTGAATGATATACTAGGTTAAGTGATTTCTCGATAAAAAAAAGAAGAGTAAATCATGTTGGCCTAATGGAGCAGTCACATGATCATGTCTTCACACCTCCCCGGCCCTAATTCTCTTCTTTCTCTTTCAGAACATATGTAGCATTTGTTTGCATGTCGTACCTGAGGTTAAGGTCAGTCTGAGTTGCCTTTGTGACCACACGGTATGGTGATGGGTGGGGTTCTCTTTTTTTTTCTCTCCATTAACAAATCATATGCCTGTATCTAGACTTTACAAACAGGTGGTTGCCCTTATCCTGTATTTGGAACAACATTATAATAATTAACAAAAATCTAATCTGTCTAGTTGCTAAGGAATCTATTGCTCATAGTTTTCCATTTTTTCCATCCTTCAATATGTGTAGACTCAATAGCAGGAAAATTGATGCAAACGAAAACAAATGATTAAGGCCTAGTTTGATAAGGCATTTTGAAAATAATAGATATACTAACAGAAATAGTGCTAGCTGAAATGTTAAAGAATTTTCGTAGTAGAAATGCTGTTCGAATACTGTGTGATGTTTGGTTGAACTTTTACTGATAATATTTTTGCTGAGTAGCATATATTAAATGATAAATATTTTATAATATCAATAAATTTATTTATTTATTAATTAATGTATAATAACACATGAAGTGAGGGTATAAATGAAAAAAAAAATTAATGGGGACAATATTGACTTTTGATAGTGAAATGCTATTAAAATGCTTCATACAAGTAACATGTCAAAAGTAACATAAAATGCTGAGTAAAAATGTCTCGGATTACGTGCCAAAAAACCCGTTTGGATTGAAAGTAGCATTTATACTAGCAACTATTATAAATGCTATTAAAAATGTTGATCCAAACGGGGCCTAAGGCTAACCAACGTTAAACCTAGGAAATCAATATTGTCTCAAGTTTTGATTCATTTCTTCAAAGACAAAAGATGATTAGACCGAGGGGCGGCTACAACCCTAATGAAATGAAAAATACAAAGATGCAAAATTATGAAAATATTCTTAAAATCCTAAAAGGCTCATGTGAGGCTCCAAAAGGCAAAATAGAGAAGGGCTAGTAACGTCGACTAGTCTTGACAATCCCATCGAAACGAATCTTCCGGCCAAGTTTCACACAATTTTGACAACATGACTTTTCAAACCTATTAGTCAATTCGCTTGTAATTAAATTGTCACTAGTCCAACAATTGCCGGGATCCGAATGCATCCTTCCCAAATCTACATCAACATTTCAACAACCTGTTCGGCGAAGTCTAGCACATTAAATCCTGGTTGATAAAACAACCAACACTGCTACACTGCACAATGCAACTCATTGATAAAAACTTACACTTCCCCCAAAGTGATTCAGGAGGCAAAACAGAGTTGAAGAGGAATTAAAATGGTTAGTTCCATACATTAATACATACAAAGATTCCTCTTGAAACGGGTGCACATGTTTATGTGTGAATTATGAACATGACTTTGCATTGGTCGAACAAATTATAATTCTCCACGTACCTAAAATCAAGCAGGGAGGGTGTGCATCGTCAATGCCATCTATCTTTTGTGGGGAAATTTGGATCTTAGCGACCTCAATAGCTGTTAGATTTTGACGTGGACCCACCACCACCACCACCTTTACACATACTGCTAAATGTATCATCTCATCAGACTCACAGTGCCATGCCCACCATTCCATTTCTCTATTTCAACAATAATAATGCAAACAGATAACAAGTATATGCGTTTTCTTCGTTGTGGTACTAAAGACATTTTTCAATATTGACACGACTCTCTCTCTCTCTCTCTCTCTCTCCACAGCTTTCTTTTATTCATAATCCAGAAAAAAAAGTAGCAGAAGAAAGAGTGAGAGGAAACCCAGATACTGGATCATCATCGTTTTTTGAATAATGGATACCCATCAGAGCCAACAAAAAGTGCTAGACAAGTATGATGAAGACAAGTTAAAACATGAAGTTAAAGAAGGCCTGACCGTAGCAGCAACAACGGCAGCAGCAGCAACTTCCCCTGCTTCGATACCATCAGCAGCATCATCTCCTTCTCATGAATTCTCCTTCACAATATCCCTCCACTCTTCCTCAACACCAGTCCCTGAAAAGGCCAAGCCTCCAGCTTCATTCGCCATTGATTTGTCGCCAGCGGATGAGATCTTCTTCCATGGTCACTTGCTTCCTCTTCACCTCTTATCTCACCTTCCTGTGTCGCCTCGCACATCTACCAATTCCATGGACAGCTTTACCCTGCCCATCAGGGAATTAATGGATGATTCAAGGCCCACAAGGAATAGCAGCATAAGCAATAGTGACAGCATACTCAATGGAAGAAACAAAGACCATAAACATCAAGGCAACGATTGTGAGACACAGGGAAGAAGCAAGAACAAGTCTTTCTCATTATTCAGATTGACAAGACGGCGAAAAGGGTGTGAAGTTACAGAAAAGGAAGACAAAGAGAAAAACAAAAGGAGGATAAGATTTGATGTGAATCATGTCCTAAAGAAATATGTGAGAATGATTAGGGCACTACCGTTCTTCAGAGAAAAGAGAGAGAATCTCCAATTCCATCGGCAAGCTCATTCATTTTCAGGTGGTTTAAGCTCAAAAACCAAGCATGAGATAAGGAGAGGAGAATTTTCAGCACCGGCCTCGATGAGGACATCCCCAACAAATAGTGGACTTCTTGTTGCAACAACCACTCTTCCTTCTTCTACAAGTGACAGCACTATGGAGGAGTTGCAGGCTGCAATTCAAGCGGCAATCGCTCACTGTAAGAACTCCATTGCTAAGGAAGAGAAGATCAAATGTTAGTGTCAGATTATTGCTTTTCATTTTGAGATACTATAATCATTTATATCTGTAGTTTCCCCTGTATAAAGTGGCACATATGAAGATATGAATGAGCATAAATTGAAGACTGGTTCAACAGATTATTGCATCATATGTTAATGACTGTTCTCAGTTCTCTCTTCTTTTTGTCATGTTGGAAGGTCTAAGATTGAGCTTGGTGTTGAATGGTAAGCTGAAGTGGTAGGCAGGAAATTCAGTTATGCCAACCATAGACCTAGCTAGCAATCGACATAAATATTCAAAGAGGCTCTTTTGGCTGTGACAGGCAGTGATCAATTATTAAAGAAACCATCTTTGGCCAACCCAATTCTACTCACTACTTCATCTATTAAAGAAAACAGAACCATGAACCAAGAGTCAGAATCCCAGTATTATTCATGAAGATAACCACGTTCATCGCTAAACTTCCTACAAGAATCTAGGCTATTTCTTGAAATTGTCCAGCAATCTGAAATATCCTAACTTTCTACCATACCATAAAGGCATACACATATGTAAAACTTATAGCATATCTCCAATGCGAATCCACTCATAGATACATGAGATTGGGAAAGTAAAAGTTGAAAGCATTGTGACCTTTACTTTGCTGTCCCCACAGACAAATGCATGAAAAGGGAACAAAAACACTTTTGGTTGTAAATGAGTAGTATGGGCTCGCACAGGAAATGTTATCATGGGATTGAACTGCTGTGGGTCTCATGGGTTTCATTCATGACTTCAGAATTTCTGAAAGGAAGTACCAAGTACAATAATAATATGAAAAGTACTTTAGTTAGATTGATATGTCAAAGAAAACATTATTTCATGGAGTGCTATGGCTTTAATAAGCATTGATTATAATGATGAGGGTAATGATAGGTTGTAATGAAGATATCAATTGACTGACCAAACAAGTATCTTCAAACTATACTAATTGCATACACACATTTTGCAGCATATGAAAGCCCCACCCACATGAATGTGTTTTTCATTAGTTTAAGTCATCAATTCATCATGCTAAAGCTATCTGTACACACTAACACCAAAAAAGTGCAGCTGCACACGAGGATATGCAGTTCTTAAAGTAAAGTAGATAAGAGTAAAGATGCAGATATGCCATAATCATCAGGTGAATTGAAACTGAGAGAGTGCTTACTTTTTGACCTTACAAGAATTCTTGCTGATGGGCTCAAGATGAACTTTTTATGATTGAAATTCAAAATAATCATGCCGAGCACATAAAACCATAAATGTTCCTCTTTTTTTTTTTTTTAACCGCCTAACCACCCAGCCTGGCATGCCCTTCAAAGAGTTGAGTGGACCTAAACCTCGGACCACCCAACAGTCCGCACCATGTTGACGACATGTAAAACTAGGCCGAAACCCATGTAGGTAGCGGCCTGGAAGTCCAGAGTGATAACCAACTACGCTAGCCCAGGGCTTTAAACTTTAAATGTTCCTGTTCCTGTTCCTTGCAGTATAAATGATAGTTCCGACCTCGTTCAAACCTCAACCCTTGCACAAGAACACAGATAGAAGAAAGTTTACAGAGAAAACACAGAGGAAGTTGTGATGAAATATTTTGCTAAATACAGGTTAAAGAAAAGCAGAACACATAACATAAATAACAGCAATCACAGATTGAAATCACAATTAAAACAAACCAAGTCTGCTTTCATTATTGTTGAAAGTTTGAATGTTGAATCTTTTCCATTCTGCAAATATACAAAAGTCAATCAAGATAATTTTTCACCCCATGACTATAATTTTAGTCCAAAGAAGGAAATAAGAATAAAATTGTTCCACTTACTGTCTGCTATAGGCACTGAGAAGAGTGACAACGTGACGTAAGCAGAGACGAGACGAATGAGACTGAAAATTACCTTCATCACAAGCCGTACCAACCTCAATCGTTGCGAGATAGAGGCAGCTGCTGCACAATGACATCAACGATGACGGAAAGAATCAGTCGTGACTCGTGGGAATCGAAATTCGTTTGAAGAAATCGATGCAGGAAGAACCAGTCGGGCATTGTCCATTCTTCAAGGCCCATTTCGAGTGGAGCCCAACTAATATAGCCCATATTTCCTTAGGACTCTGTTCAGGGTTTGGCCCTTTTATAAGGCCCAATGGGCATAAAAACGTGCTTGGACATTGTGACCAATGACACCAACGGTTAGTCTAATCGAACGAGGTTGACGTGTAGATTGGACCATCTGTTTACAAGCTTTTCACGTAGTTTTGGATTTGGTATTGACTATTGATGGGCCGGCATACACCCAATTTTTAGCTTAGTTGAACTCGTGGACCGTTTGAATGTTTGATATCCAGTTCAAACGGTTGAACCAACCAGTTGAATCCGATTTTTGAAACAATGGTTTTAGCAGAAGTAGAAACTTATGGTGATTTTATTGTTGATTAATTTAATTATATATATATATATATAAGTATATAATATAATAATTACAGTTTCTTCTTTCCTAAAGGCAACAATAATTCTTATTTGCGGACGCATCCGAGCCCCCGCATTCAGCAAACAATTATTTTTTTATTTTATTTTTCCTTGTTATGGTTATCTGTTTCTTCTCTCTTTGTGGGGACACGTGGCCCCACGTGAGTAAAAGCCCACAACTAAGAGTCAAAAATCGCACAACATATCATGCTGACGTGTCTCGACATGTCGATATTCTCGAAGAAAACGAACAAATCGCACTCTGCCTGACGAACCCCGTGGAGATCGCCTTGGCTTTTTTCAGTTTTTCTCTCGCGCTCTCTCCTTCTCCAGGTCTCTTTCATTTATTCTTCTCAATTCTGTTTATTTTTTCTATTAATTTTTTTAAAATTTGATGATATGTACATGTGTTTGACTAGTAAACATGTTTGTAGTAATAAAAAGATAGAAACTTTTGCGTGCATGTTGGGGGCCTTGGGGGTTTAATTATTGTAGCTTTCGCACATTCCATTAATCAAATGCGAATATGCTTTTACTGCACCCAACTTGCTGATCCTCTTTGCGGTTGATATTTAACTGGGTTTGTTCGTTCACGAGCCTGCCTTTCTCATGTGGCTCTAGACTTCTCTAGCTGGGTTTTGAATTTTGATTGGTACTCTGTTGTTTGTTTATTGAATTGAGTACTAAATATTGGTTTCGATTCTCAAGGTTTTCTTTTTGGTCTCTTTCTTTCTGGGTTAGGTGATAATTGTATCAAAAGCTATAAAGGTGAACTATTTTGGGTTTTGATCAACTGGGTTCTTCAATTATGATATGATTGAAGAATCTGGGATTTATCAGAATTGATTTTCAGGAGGTTGTTGAGGCTCTTCCAAGCGCATCAAATTCACATATTCATCTTTTTGACTGATTAAAGGCCTGGCATTTTTGCAAGAGATTTTCAAGCTCTTTGATTATGATTCATTAATTGAGATTTTGAGATCCGGGTATTGGTTTTAAGCAATGTTTGCGGTGGAGAGGATTGGGAGCTATCTCTCTAGGGGCGTTGTCACGGTCTCTGGGCCCTTTCATCCTTTTGGTGGAGCTGTGGATATCGTTGTAGTGGAACAGCCAGATGGGAGCTTCAAATCTTCACCTTGGTATGTAACTTTTGGGAAATTTCAAGGAGTTTTGAAGGCGAGGGAGAAGGTAGTTGATATTTGTGTCAATGGAGTTGAAGCTGATTTCCACATGTATCTTGATCATAAAGGGCAAGCTTACTTTCTCAAGGAAGTAGTTGGAGAAGAAGGGGAATCTGGTTGTTTTCCTTCATCTGGTGATGAGACAGATGGACAATCTGTCAATAAGAGAGGGCCTATGAAGTCGAAAAGTTCCAACATTGATGCTAGTAAGAGGAATTCAGATGACCAGAATAGTGTACAGATGGAGAGGACTGTTTCTAGGACCAATAGCCGCAGGGCAAGGATGTTTGGGCTTGTATTTGGAAGGAGTTCAATCAAGGAGGATAATTCTCAAGAGGGATTTGGTGGTGCTGTAGTGAGGATAAGTTCATTAGAGCGGGCTGAAATTGCGGCTGACCTCTTAGAGGTGAAGTGGTCTACCAATCTTGCCACCGGTGGGCCAATGAAAGACAATGGCTCTCTGTACACTTCTGCCAATGCCCTGGACGGTAAGTCCCATAAAGTTATCCCTATTAATGAGGAACAAAGCCAGGTGGGCTCACCTGTGTGTGATACCATCAGAAATAGTGTGGACCATTCTGAAATGGATGAGGAGATTGATATAAGAAATGAAGAAACATGCAGCATTTCTCACTCTAGCTATGAGAACCTGGAACAATTGGTTGGACAAGCTAGCACAGAAAAGCAATGTTTAAGACCAGACATCGAGGCTTCCATAGTCAGAGAAGTTCTTGAAGGAGTAACTGAGGTGCTGTCCGAAATTTCAGGAAAGATAGATGAGTCTATCATGGGGAATGCTGACAATGATGAAAATCCTAAAGGCGATGTTTCTGAGATCAGTGTTCATGATTCAGAAATTCCATATGTGCTTGAAGCATATGCTGCCAAGCAATTCAACAAAGAACAGGCATGTGACGAACAGAATATTGTTTTATCAGGTGGCAGCATTTTTGAGGAGGAAAGGGAATCAGAAAGAGTGCAATCCTTTATTTACTGTGAAACATCAGGGAGCTCAACAATGGAATTGCATGGCGTTGGTGAACAAATGCAAGAAACAGTGTACTTTTCCTGTGGTGATCATGGAGAAGTCCATGTCGGTACTGAAACTCTGCATGTGGCTTCTGAGCTACTAGCTGAGGTAAATTCTCAACCTGCATCTGCTACATTTTGTTCAAAATAGTGTCTAAGCAATTTAAATTTCCAGGATATAATTGAATATGTTTTTTTGATTGACGTGCCTTTGATAAATTTGGACTTGTGAACAATTCTTTCTTCACTAGTGTCTATTTGCCACGACATCATTATAGAGGAATCAACTCTCAATCAAATCCATCTCTAAAATCACTCCACGAGTCCCATGATTTATGTTTCATAAATGGTTATAATATCTCTTAGTCCACCATCTCCATGACTCATAAGTCATATAGTTTAATTGTTTGTATTGATTAGTCGACCTTTGTGTATCCTTGTATATATAATTGTAATCTGTTGTCTTTTCAATCCATAATATTGATCTCTTTACAATCGTTTAATCATGTCATCAAACTTTGTTGGCACTAAGGTATTAGACCTTTTTTTTTCCCATCAGGAAACAATGACTGAGGGAACTGAGGATATTGAATTTGAGGTGGACCGCCAGAATGTTTCTGAGCTTTCTTCTCAACAAGAAAATACATCTCCTTCCTTCTTATATGACAGTAAGAAGATGAACCTTAAAGTGCCACTGACACTGTCAGAATCCTACACTGAAATATGCAGCCATGAACCTGTATGTGATTCAGCTGAAGGAGCCAATTCACACAGAGTCACAAACTTGGATCATCAATTTCATGTTGAAAAAACCAACATAGAGGAAACTAGCGCAAATCAGCTCGAACAGACTTCTTTGAAGGCTGTTGATGATTCTCAAACATGTTACAGTAATTATGTCCAGAGAAGGGAATTTAATATCCCACCATCGGACAGTTTGGAGGAAGAACAATTCCTTTTCAGTGATCTTGATGAACCTAAACTCAGCGAGGTTCAGCCTACAGAGCTGATTATTCTGGATGATGTAGATAAAGAAAATGATCGATCATTTCGTCTTCAGGGCATTATGGAAGTGGATGACATGGTCAATATTGATGAATGTCATTCATCTCCAGACAAATTTGTGGAGCATACATCGATTGATCTTGAAAATTCAACTCCAAACTCAAAGGTGACATCAAGTTTAGTTAACATTCCTCGAACTCCTGTGGGCACTGATAAAGAAGCTGCACGACTGGCGAAATCATTGCCCAATATGTGGTCGCAAGTTGGCAATTCAGAGCCACAAGAACTTCACCCTCCTTTAAGCCATTCCCTGGACTCAAATTCCAAGTCCTTGAAGTGGACATTACACTCGAGCTGTATAGAGTCTGATGTAGGGAAGGAAAACCAATTGCCCAAGGAAGATTCTGATATAAATGCCAATGATTCGGGAGATTTAAAAAATGCAGTTTTGGACCATACAATTGGTAAGTCATTTATTTGTAATACCATTTTTGATCGTCGAATTGCGCATTCATTTCATGTTAAGGCACTGTAACTGAAGGAGAAAAAAATCACTTATTACAAACTTCCAATCATAGGAGCCTTTAATATTCCTAATTGTAGCAGGATTCAAAAAAAAAATTATTTCTTCAATTCTATAGGAAAATTTATTTTACTTCTCATTGTTTTCTCAGGGAATGATTATAAATGCATCCTATGCTTACAATAAATGGAAAAATAGAAAGATTTCATGTTTTAAGTTTTGCAACTACTCCTTGTAGCAGCAGCCTATATGAAACTGCATGTATTGAGCTATAAGCAGAGGCGTCTTTGAAAGCACTTGTTATAAGAAAAAATGGGGCTTATGCTGCTCCTCAAACATTTGATACTCAAAAGTTGGATATAGCAAATTTACTTCTCTAGTATATTAGGGATAGTTACATCTGGAAGTGAAGTCATATTTGAACCAAAAGGGATGATCGCTATTGACCATACTGAGAAATCTGAAATCTTTTGTAGGGGATCCATTGAAAGAATTTGCCCCAAATGGAAGCTGGAAAATTTGGCCATTCTCATTTAAAAGATCAAAATCTTGTGAGACGGTGCAGCCATCTCTGAATGATGCAAGGATTTCAGATGCCGATAAACTTTCAGAGAGCACTACTGGTGCTGAGAAGGTGATAAAAAAGAAGGTAAAAGCCAAAACTCCATCATCTGAACAGCTGGCATCCTTGAACCTTAAGGAGGGTAGTAACTGCGTAACCTTCACATTTTCCACTGCGATGCTGGGAAGGCAGCAGGTAGTTTTCTTTGCATCTATTCGGATTGAATTCTTTTTCTATTACTTTACCATTAGTTTCCTTTTAGCGTGTTTTTCACTTTTTGTTATGGTTGCTTATTTAAAAGTGTCTTACTGAATAGGTTGATGCCAGAATTTATTTGTGGAAATGGAACACTCGCATAGTAATATCGGATGTTGATGGAACAATTACAAAGTAAGGATTTTTGCCCTTGAATTTCTCTTTCCTGGTCCTGGTTCTATTTAACCACATTAATGATTTATGAGTGAGAAACCCTCACATGGTAATTCCTACTTGAATCTCTGCTTGGATTTAGAGGTAAATATAATTAATGACTAATGAGTTTGCAACACTTTTCTAATACAACTTAAATAGTGTCTGCAAAACCAAAAAGGTTTTAAAAAAAAAACTCACATATGCCCTAAGCAGAAGATGGCACATAACATTACCGATTTAATAAAAAAATTGTCGGAAGCTTGAAGCATACACTGGTCAAATGCAACGATGCACAATGTTCAACTGCTCATAGCTCTACTGACAAAATAATATGTTTGTCTCTCTACACACATAAGTGAACTGGTCTTGGTACTTATTCTGTATGATTGGAAGGCATGCCCCTCATATGGTATTTATGTTCTTTGATTTCCATATTGACGTATAATCTTGTGGTAAAATGAAATAAGTTAAAAAAGAAAGAAAAAAAAGGTGGGCTTTGTGATGTCATCATGGAAACTGCTTTCTGTAGATAGTAACACTCTCTAAATCCATGATATATTGGTGACAACTGGACTATGTGACTCTTAAAAGGCACATTTAACTGATCACATATCACTTTATGGTTTCGTTTTCACTTGCTGCGGTATATTATAATTCTTATACATCTTTCAC
This sequence comes from Tripterygium wilfordii, assembly GCF_013401445.1. NCBI lineage: Eukaryota > Viridiplantae > Streptophyta > Magnoliopsida > Celastrales > Celastraceae > Tripterygium > Tripterygium wilfordii. The sequence continues at coordinate 11,391,543 of NC_052237.1, read as the reverse complement.
TTATCTAGTTTTGCATTTGTTGCAGATCTGATGTTCTAGGACAGTTCATGCCTTTGGTCGGAGTAGATTGGTCACAAACGGGTGTTACAAATTTATTTTCTGCCATCAAGGTTTGTTGCATCTTAGAGTATATGTTACTATTCGTAATGGTATACTACCTAAAGTTCGTGTTGCACATTGCATTTCCTCACCTTGTTAATGTGCACGACAAAGTCTATCGTGGCTGCATGGTGCACTTTATTCAGGGGCTCCACTTTTGGACCTACTATTCGATCACATGGCACTGTCACATTGAAGATCGAAAGTTTTATTTATTGTCTATGAGATGGCTTTTATCCTCATTACTTTTGTTGGCCCTTTTACGGTAAAATCATACTATGGTATTGTATGCATATGGGGTGAACCTTGGCAAAGTAGTAAAAGTTTCTCTATTGCAACTCATACCATAGATTTTTTTTTTGGTAAGACTCATACTCATATCATAGATTCCGACCACAGAAAAGGTCTCTCTATTATGGAGGGTAAAGTTGCTGAAATCGACACCTCATGGTGTTAGAAGGAGCTTTTGTACGTTGAGTCCATAAGAATATTGCATGCTTGTAACTTATGACCGGGTACAAAGTGGTTGTATCTTGAAATATTCTGAATTTTTCCTGTCCATTCCAGGAAAATGGATATCAATTGCTTTTTCTTAGTGCACGTGCAATATCTCAGGCCTACCACACAAGGAGATTTCTAGTGAATCTCAAGCAGGTGAGTAATTGATATCTGATTCAAAATGTGAAACTGAAACATCCAGATCAAGAAAATTCAAATGTTTAAATTTTTTTGTGAAATTTTCTCAAGGATGTGTGTGCTTTTATTTGCAGAATGGAAAGGCTTTACCAGATGGACCTGTTGTTATATCCCCAGATGGACTCTTTCCTTCATTATTCCGAGAAGGTTTTTAATTTTGGCTGCATTATTTCTAAACCTTATGTGTGCAATTCCCAATTTTTTCTCTATATTTTTTTTTATACAAGATGCATATCTTGCATATCATATTCCTTTGTCTGTTATCATTAATCTTAACATCAGAACCTCCATTTTCATCTGCTTTGACAGGGAATGTCGTGGCAAATGTCTTCTTGTTATGCATTAAATGGACAAAAGCAGTGAATGAGTATCTTAATCACTGACATTCTGATTGGTTTTACATGCCTTATAAGGAGAAAAGTTTGCTTGCCTTATTAAGAGGCAAAAGCTCTCTTTCCTAGCTTATTGATTATACAATATGCTAAAATATAGTGTTTTTTTTAGGCAAATGAGAGTCGGCTTAGATTTATTATATTTGGTCTGATGGTGCTGATTTAAAATCTTATCAATTGCATAAGTTTGAAATATAACAGATCATTACCATCATTCTTATTAAGTTCAATATCTCGTCTATCTCAATATTTCTGACAACGAAGATGTTCAGACTGAAATATCCTCTTTTTTCTCAGTCATTAGAAGGGCTCCTCATGAGTTCAAGATCGCATGCTTAGAGGTTAGATCCCCTCCAATATATTATTATCTTTACTTTACCTTACAGATGTTATCCCATTTGTATGCGTCTCTTTCTTGAAATTCATGATCATTGTTGTATTCAGATTTGTGATTCTTACATATTACTTTTTAAATGTGTGTGGATATTTCACATAAAACAAATTGACAATACATGATGAGATTCTGCTGATAATGTCTGTGTGTTTCAATTATATATACCCAAGTTTGAATGAAACTGGCATATAACCTCGTGTAGCCTCTGTGTGTGTGTGTGAGAGAGAGAGAGAGAGCGCATCAACTAAAATATTGGTTCTTTATGATTTTTGAAGAACTGAAAAAACTGTTTAAGAGCTATGTTGCCAGTGAACCTGAAGTCGTCGACTTTTGACTTGAGGTTGACTATGATGCGTTCTTTTAAAATTTAATTTTCAGGATATTAAAGCATTGTTTCCTCCTGATTGCAATCCATTCTACGCTGGATTTGGCAACAGACACACCGATGAAATCAGTTACCTGAAGGTTGGAATCCCAATGGGAAAAATCTTCATCATCAATCCCAAGGTACTTGATGGAGGACTGACTTGATTAAAAGAAAACCCTTTATATAATGGCCAACTCTCTGATTGCTCAAGTTTGGCAGGGTGAGGTTGCCGTGCACAGACGTGTTGACACAAAATCATATTCATTGCTTCATGCTTTTGTGAATGGCATGTTTCCGCCCACGGCATCATCTGAAAGGGTTTATTTCTGCTTCTCTTTTTCATTCTATAAAGATTTAATTTCAGTAGCTGGTGCAGCATAGCAATCATCTATAAGTCACAGATCTAAGTTTGCATCCTTACACCCCATCATTCCTTGCTTTTGACTGCATATGACTCGCGTTTCGGTCTCATTTTTTGTTGTTTTCACCTGTAGGAGGATTTTAACTCATGGAATTTTTGGAAACTGCCACCTCCTTCGATTGATATTTGAAGGTGTCAGCCAGAGGTTATTGGTTGGACCTTCTAAATATTGAGACGCGCAGGAAACTCACCATAAATTGAGATGCGCAGGAAACTCGCCATACTCATCCTCGTTATTGCAAGGTACGACCATATATACGAGGTTGTGTGTTTCATTTTCTTATACTCCTTTGTGCGAGGAATAGGCAGGTCGTGTATGACAATGGCTGACAAGAAAGTCCCTCTGTCATTCTGTATACTTCGCAGGCTCTAGTTTTGGCGGCGTGAAAGTAATTTATCGAAGATTTAGTACATAGAAGTTGAATCCATCGTACCATGCGTATTTTGTTGTACAATCAGTTCAATTTTCAGTTTATTAGTGTGTTCATGTAATCAGGGTAACATTTACACGTCTAATCATATATCGGAATCCTCATTGAGGCGATGTGCATAGTGCATTCCCGCGAAGGTTGACATCGTTCTCGAATGTACAGATTTTTCTTGCTTTCTACCGGATTTATTTATACATACCAGTGTACATATGCGCATTTAAGCTATACATGGACGGCATATATGAATCCAATTTTTCGTATTATAGTTGTATATAATCATTTTTGAGTGTCACTAAGAAACACGCTCTCTGGCCATCTTCGTCAGCATCAATAATCTCGGGCCCGCGGGTCAAAGCCAAGCCCGGCCTGAAATTAGACCGGGTCTGGCAGTCCGGCCCGATACCTCGGGACAATTTTGGCCCGGCCCAAATCAGATTTGGCAACATACATTATTTATTTATATATATATGTTACACATGCATATATATAATACATTTTCCTCAAAAAAAATACATACATAAATATTCTATAGTCAAAAAGTCGGGCCCGACCCCACCCAAAGACCCGAGTCTTAAGGGCCTGGGCCTCATTTTGAGAGTCAAACCCAGCCTGGCCCGATGCCGAACCCTAGCTGTAAGGTGTTTGGCAGATAAAAGTTGATGCTAGTGGAAAAGTTGTTGAATTAAAGTATTATAATATTAGATTTTATAATTTTTATATTAAATTTAATCTAATAAATATAATTTTTATAAAAATTAATTTTAAGCATAAATTAATAAATATTTTATAAATTAATAAACTATTTAATATTAAATTTAATAGTTTTATATTATAATATTTAAAATATTATAATATGATACAAGTGGGAATAATAATATATATTATATTTTTAAGTAAAATTAATAAAAGTTGTCACCTAAAATAATTATTTATTAAATATAAAGTGGGGTCTATGTTTGTTTTCTTAAAAAAATTAATAAAAAGGTTAAAACGTTAAAAGTAAAAGAACCATGATTTATGGGCTCCACAATTGAAAATTAAAAAAAAATAAAAATAAATGTTGGATCTGCTTTCAGAAGCTCCGAAACTGGAACGGAACTGCTCTGCCAAACAAGCGGCAAATCGTTTGAGCTCGTCAATGGAGACGGTTGCTCGTCAATGTTCTGGTATGCTTCTTTTAGTTTTGTTCCATCTGCACAAAGTCCTTGTAAGACCTTTCGTATTTGTATTGTACAGTGATTACCACACCCAAGCAGTTCCAGAAAACACAAGAACTCAAACAATTATAGTAGCAGGCCTTTCTTGAACAGGACAATAACCAACGAAGTAAGAGGAGAAAAAAAAAATGATGGAAATCTCATTCTTAAAAATAAATTTTAAGGTTTAGAGTTTATAATTTAGACTAATTAAAAAAATAGCAGTTTAATATTGTTTAATACACTTATATCCACCTCTCTCGATCAATTATTACATAGCATAGAGAGATCATATATATATATATATATATATATATATATATATATATACACACACACACACACATATGGGGGTGTTGAAAACACAGAAACATAAGTAGTACACTTTCTTTGTGGTACATGCATGCATACATACATATATATGTGTGTGTGTGTGTAAGTCGATCCTAAAAGAGAAATCAATTATCTACATAGACGGGCGAGAAGATGACTTAGTGTTGTAACTTGTATCCAAAACTGACGGCGTATTTGACAAGGTAGTCGATCTCACAGATACTGATGCTTCCGTCTCCGTCGGTGTCTGCATATTTAAGTGCGCTGCGAGATCTCCAGCCTGGTAACCTTGACCCTAATTTCTTGAAGGCTTTCTTCAACTCATGTTTACTGATCTTTCCATCTCCGTCGATGTGCTCTCTGAAGATTGTTTTCAGCTCGTCTTTTATTACGTTCTCGCCTGCAGACTTGTCTTCCATAATAAATGAAGGCATCTCTTAGTTAGAGATCAAGTATTTGGTTAGCTAGAGACCAAGGTGAGGTGAGGTGAGGAGGTGTTCGACAAGTATGCAAGAAAGATTGGTTTATGTATAGAAGATTTTGGCCTGTCTAGTTCCGTCCATTTTTTTTTATTCCCTAGTACTTATGCAGCTGTATGGAACAAATCAACAAACCCACTACCCTCCGCTAGCAATTATTTGCTTGTTTTGGACTGAAACTCGCATAACTTTTGTCTTTTCAAACACAATATCAGCAAATACTAATTTGTTTGTTTCGGACCAAAACTCTCGTATCTTTTGTATTTTCAAACACAATGCCAGCAAATACTAATTTGAACGTTAAAAAAGAACGATTGTTGCTAATTAGAAGGTTAGTGTTCAATCATATTCAGTACTAAATTCCCACATCTAAAAGATATGGGATCGTACCTACTTGATTTTCTTAGCACTTTTGGGTTTGAGGGGTTAAGATTTAATAGATTTTAATGTCAAAAATTTTGAGGGTTGAACTGTTAATTTACCTCTCATCAGAGCATATTGTGACCCTTTATTCTAAATGGAGGGGCCTATACATATATGCTTTTGGAATCCTTAATAAGAAAAACAGATTTGTTTAAAAAAAAAAAAGAACCAGATTCGACAATCCTCCAATTGATAATTGATATGATTGGTACGATTACATACAAAACCGGTATTAAACCGGTCTAAACATCGGTTCTATAGGAATATAATTTTTAACTAAAATTATTTTTTTAGTTTATAGGTAAATAAAAATAAAAGTTAACTATTACCCTAGGTCTTCGAAAGGAATCCCTAAGTGAATTTTTTTTATAATAATGACTTTGATGAGAACCAATAATTTTATTTATATGACTCATGGTTGCATCTTTCCTTCAATTTTTCGATTTGTGATGTCTGTTTTATGGGTCAAAAAAATACGTATAAAATACTATTAGTGATAATTGAACTTGAACACTTACCTAGGAAATTATAAGTCTTAACCACGAAAACAACATGATTTTTGTCATTCTTATTCTCTGCATATATATGCAGAGAGGCTCAGGTGCGGACGCCCGTAATTTGACATAGGTGTGGGGTCCACTCAGTTGGGCCCCACTTTGGTGCCTTAAAAGGGCGCACCCCGTGCATATGCAAGAGCACGGGTGTGTGCATTAAAGTCTCTCCGCGTGTGTGTGTATATATGTTATTTTATTTTTGTCCCGGTTACACTGCATACTAGTTGTCTGACCAATATAATTTCGGTAACGGTATTTGAAAAACTCCATGGAACATGAATTCTAAACCACATAACCACTTGGGTGATAGTTTAGTTGGTTAATCTCTCTATGATCAAATCGTATGGACTCGGAAGATCTTTAGTTCGATTCTCATTATGAACAATACCCTTGTGGCCACGCACCAAGTTTTGGCCCACTGCCCACTCCTATAGTCTGGTGGAAAACTTGTGTGTGCATAGGCTTGATGGCCGTAGTTTAGTATCACATCAGACAGGGACGAAGTCAAGACTTCAAGTGAGGGGAGTTGTAACGGTGGACAAATGATTTTATGTTACAGTGGGCAAAGATAGCAGGGCTTTGGGGGCGGTACCCCCAATTTTTTTTTTGAATTATTTATTAATTATATCTATGAAATACAAAAAAATAACACTAAAAAAAAAAAAAGATATACTAAGTAATAATTGTCACGTGTTCTTATTTCAACCATGAACATGATTTTTTATAACAAGGGGGTCTAAATTGAAATTTTAAAGAGTCTTTTATATAAATACTATATAACTAGGGTTATTAAAAAATTTTGAGGGGGGTCAGCTACCCCCTCGATCAGCTTCTGATAGCTTTACCCCTAATAAGTGATATTAGATATCCAGATAACAAGATGATATGATGTGGTTATCTGTTACCAAAAAAAAATCTAAGACACATGAAATGAAGAACAGCTGCAACAATTAATTGCAGATCAGAATTAAAATTAGCTTAATTGGAAACACAAGACAAAACACAAACTATAATAATATCTCGATCAATTATTAATTATTACAAAGGATAAAGAGATCATAATTATGTGTTGAAAACACAGAAACACAAGTGGGTACACTTTCTTTGTGGTACATGGATGCATGCATACATTTATACATATATGCGTGTGTGTAAGTCGATCCTAAAAGACAAATCAATTATCTACTTAGACGAGCGAGAAGAGGACTTGGTGTTATATCCAAATTTGATGGCGTATTTGATAAGGTCGTCGATCTCACCAATACTGATGCTTCCGTCTCCGTTGGTGTCTGCATGTTGAAGTGCTCCGCGAACTCTCCAGTCTGAAAACCATGACCCTAATTTCTGGAAGGCTTTTTTCAACTCTTCTTTGCTGATCTCTCCATCTCCGTTGATGTCGTGCTCTTTGAAGATTGTTTTCAGCTGACCTTCTGTTAGGTTCACGCTTGCACACTTTGCCATATATAGAGGCATCTCTTAATTGGAGATCAAGTATTTGGTTAGCTAGAGATCAAAGTGAGGTGAGGAGGTGTGTCACAAGTATACAAGAAGTATTGGGTTATATATATATATATATATATATAGAAAGATTTTATATTAGTAAGATGGTTGGCGCTTTTGGGTTTGTAGGGCAACAGAAGTAGTGGATTAAACGTGTGAAACAAAGTAGCTAGTAGCTGCATGTTCACGCAAACCATCTTACTAATTTTATAACGTGCGTTATGTGGGAAATGGTTGTGACTGAGGTCGAGCATGGTACTACCGAGACAACAAGCCAAGGTGCTCATGTGACGAGCCAAGGTGCCGAGGTGATAAATCCAGGTGACAATATGAGCTGATGAGTCGAGGTAACGAGCATGGAACTATCAAGGTGTCGGCTAAGTTTGGCCAAAATCTAGCACATGGCCACATTATACCCAAACTCGAGTCGCCATGCCTACGCGCAAATAAGTTTCTCACTCGATGATAAGGTAAGTTTGACAAAAGCACAACATGTGACCATAAGAGTATTGTTTTCAGTGGGAAATATCACTCAGGACCTTTCGATTTTATATGGTTTTGTTGTAAAACGAGCTCCCTCATTAACGATGACAGATTATAGAGTACTATAAAGAAGCAATCGAAAAGAGTAAGAGAGAAGAAGAACACATGATTTACGAGGTTCGACAATGTGTCTACGTACTCGGGGTTTTGCAGTTGCTTTTCAATATAAGAAATTCTTTAGTACATTCGGTTAGGGTTTTCAACCCTTATATACCAGCTATCAATGTACTCGAAAATATAATTTTACCCCCATACAAAATAACCAACCCACATTAGTAATATCATATCATACCGCGAGGGCTCCACCCCACACCCCCGGTCCAAATTAATAGTAGCGAAGAACTAGTGACCACGACACAACTTCCCCTTTCCTCAGAGCTTTTAGGTAAAATAAAACTTCTAATACGAGTCATTATTTAACAGGTTTGACCACAAAGAAATTAATTGACCACCAGGCTATCACCTAAGTATTTTGCCATTACCGTACAAATTGCATAACTTTTTATCTTTTTACTTTTTAATTAAAATTTTTTTTATTGGTTAGTGCAACGTCACGTGACGTATAAATTCTGAATATTTAAACTTCTAAGTATTGTATATAAAATATCTCTCAATTGCTGAATAAACATTGTGTTTACGAAGAAAAAAAACATGTGTTCTTATTGCATTGTTGCACCACTACTAAGTATTAGAGAATTCTTGTACTCCCTCCGTCCCATTTTAATTATCCCCTTCAATTTTACACACAGTTTAAGAAATTGCATTACTCCCCTTCAATTTGTCATTTATACCCTCATTTATAGAGGACAATTAAGATGTCAATGACTCTTGGGAATTCACTCCATTAGCTTTTCAATTTAAGAGTAAATAAGGGTAAGATGAGAAAAATGGATGAAATTAGTTTTAATTAATTGAAATGGACATGCATTTTGGAACATCCCAAAAAGGAATAAAGGCCAATTAAAATGGGACGGAGGGAGTATATTAGAAATTCTCTTATGTGAACGTCCATAATTTATAATTTGCGCACTCTATTTTTTTTAACTTTGAGACATTTTTTAATAATGAGGTAACACGTGTGTTTGATCCTACATAAATATCGAGTACTTAAATAATCTTGGACAGCAATTGGCATAGTTGTAGTATCAATTACACAATTAATATGGGTTCCTTGGAATCTCACTTAAAGAGTGATTAGATTTTAAGGTCAAAAGTTTTGAGGGTTGAACTGTGAATTATTCCATATATTGTTTAATGCACCTATGGCCGTTGGATGTATATCCACCTCTCATTAGAGCATATTGTGACCCTTTATTCTAAAAGAAAAGGGCCTGTACATATATATGTGCGTTTCGAATCTTGAATAGATATGCATTTCAAAAAAAGAACCAGATTCCACAATCCTCCAATTTAATTGGATTAATGTGGGGTCTTGTTTATTCCAGTGTTTTAAATATGGACTGAACCGGATATCGGCCTATCAGTTGGTACGATTACATATAAAAATCGGGGTTGTGTTGTGTCGATCAAATACCGATTGAACCGATATTAAACAGGTCTAAATATCAGTTTCATACCGATTTTCATACGAAAATAAATGTTTTAGTTTATAGATAAATAAAAATAAAAAATTAACTAATGGCCGAGGTATTTAAATTGAGTACTCCTCAAGTGGATTTTTTAATAATGATTTTGACGAGAAACTAAGATCTTATTTATAAGAGTTATGGTTGTATTTTTTTTAAAAAAAATTCTCAGTATGCAATGTTTGTTGTATAGATTGAAAAATATTTTTAAAAAATTACTATTACTGGTTATTGAACTTAATCACTTAAGTAAGATATCTTAAGCCTTAACTTCCAAAATAACATGATTTTTATTACTCTTATTCCCTTCAGTATATATACTTTTTTTTTGTGCCGCTTGGCTGGTTGAACGTTATACCGCATACCAATCGCCTAACCAGTATGATTCCGATAACGATATTTGAAACACTGTTTTATTCTTTCATGGAACATGAATTCTAAAACACATAACCATTTGCGTGATAACCTAATTGGTGAATCTCTCTGTGGTCAAATCGTATAGACTCAGGAGGTCTTAAGTTTGATTGTCACTGGGAGGAATACCCTTATTGTCATGCACCGGGTTTTCGTCTAACTTATCCTATAAAGAGCAAACTTGTATGTTGTTATTGGTTTAAAAAAAAAAAAAAGAGTTCTAAAAACATATGAAATGAAGAAAAGCTGCAACAACTTATTGTGGATTACAATGAAAATTATCTTAATTGGAAACACAAGACAAAACACAAACTGTAATCTCTTGATAAATTATTAATTTATTATATAGTAATCATATGTGTTTAAAACACAAGTAGTACACTTCCTTTGTGGTACGCACACGCACACGCACACGCACACGCACACGCATAAATATTGATGCAAGTCAATCAATCAATTATCTACTTAGACGCGCGAGTCAAGTCCTTGATGTTGTATTCAAGACTGAAGGCGTCGTCAATCTCCCGAATCCAGATGCTTCCGTCTCCGTAGGTAATTTCTGGGAGGCTTTTTGTCTGATTTGTCTATCTTTGTCGATGATGATGTCGAGATCGTTGAACCTTGTTTTCCGTTGGTTCACGCCTACATAGGCCTGTGCACAATTCGGTTTTAACCGATTAATCAAATCAGATCGATCGATCATTAACCGAATTTACCGGTTAATGTTAACAAATCAGACGGTTCGGTTAAAGATTTGTGAGTGTTTCGGTTTTCGGTTAACGATTCGGTGAACATAAAAAATTAACCAAATTAACCGAACCGAACCGAACCGAAAATATAGCATATTATATAAATATATAATATATATAATTATGTTATTAATTTTCCACATATTAATAATTTAATACTTGTATTCTTCTAAAAAAATCTATTAATACTTATATAAAAAATTCAAAATAAATATAATATCCATCAATTAATAAGTATTAATTCATGTTACCAAGTACTAACTTAGTAACTTACCATGTAATGTAACACCTTCAATATATTATATATTTATATTTATCAAGATTAAATATGATAATGAAATTAATAATATGACAAAACAAATACTATAAAAACCATTAAACCCTAAATTCTAAGGTTAAAGGTCCCAACAATATAAAACCTTAAACCTTTTGTTTTTTTTTAAAATGGGAACCCTAAACTCTATAAAACCTTATGAATGTAAACCCTAAACTCTATTAACTATATAACTATAGTCATATTATAAACTTAAACCCTAACTAATAAAACACTAAACCTGTAAAACTATACTCTAATAATATAAACCCTAAACTCTAACACTATAAAACATTAAACCTTTTTTTAAAAAAAATGGGAACCCTAGACCATATAAAACCTTGTGAATGTAAACCCTAAACCCTATTAACTATATAACTATAGTCATGTTATAAACCTAAACCCTAACCGATAAAACACTAAACCTATAAAATTATACTCTAATAATATAAACCCTAAACTCTAACACTATAAAACCTTAAACCTTTTGTTTTTTTTAAAATGGGAACCCTAAACCCTATAAAACCTTATGAATGTAAACCCTATTAACTATATAACTATAGTCATGTTATAAACTTAAACCTTAACCAATAAAACACTAAACCTATAAAATTATACTCTAATAATATAAACCCTAGACTCTTAACACTATAAAAGCTTAAACCTTTTGTTTTTTTTTAAATGGGACCCTAAACCCTACAAAACCTTATGAATGTAAACCCTAAACCCTATTAACTATAATATAGTTATAAATTTAAACCCTAAAATTATAAATCCTAAACTCTTAACATTATAAATCATATTATATGCTAAATTAGTAACATGACTTTGGCTCAAAATATTTGGAATTAACCGAACTGATCGAAATCCAAACCGAAATTTTAGGTTAACCGAACCGATGGTTAACCCTCTAAAAAATATTGGTTCGGTTAAATGGATGAAATTAACCGAAAAAATTTGGTTAGGTTAAAAACATGTCAATAACCGAACCGACCGACCGATGCACACCCCTACGCCTACAGACTTGTTTTCCGTTGGTAATTTCTTCACCTTTTCTTTGCTGATCTGTCCATCTTTGTCTGAAAAACTTGACCTGTTAGGTTCTTCACTCTCCCGGCGAGAATAGGACTTAGACGCCGGAGTCAAGTTCTCGATTTTGTGTCCCAATCCGAAGGCGTATTTGACAAGGTCGTCCATCTCAGAAATACTGATTATTCCGTCTCCGTCGGCGTCTGCATGTTGAAGTGCTCGTTGAGCTCTCCAGTTTGGAAACATTGCCCCTAATTTTCGGAAGGCTTTCTTCAACTCTTCTTTGCCCATCTGTCCATCCTTGTTGGCGTGCTCTGTGAAGATTTTTCTCAGCTGTTCTGTTAGTACAGACTCGTTTTCCATACCAACAAAAGGCATTTCTTTATTTGGTTAGCTAGAGACCAAAGTGAGGTGAGGTGAGGTGAGGTGAGGTGAGGAGGGGTGCGACAAATACAACAAGGATTGGGTTATATATAGAAGATTTTGGCATGTCTTGTCATAATTTGAAGAATGGATAGAAGATAAAAGGTTGGCCCAATAACACTTGAGGTATTGTCTCAAATCGGGTCAAAGCTGCCTATGTGAATTTTGTCTTTAAAAGGACCCTCAAGTGTTTGGGGGTTGGACACTACTTATAAGTTGAATAGAACTCCTACATTTTTTTAAAGTGGGATTCCTAATACTGTCCCGCACTTGTAGGCTCATATGAGGCCCAATAAATGGATTAGACGGGTTAGGGTCCATCATGTGGTACCCCTCAATCCCTCACCTTGTGGGTGGTGCATATTCGAAAGGCCCACATGTGACCCAAACGTCATCGGGTGGAGGTCCTGAGGATCTAGCAAATGTTTCGATACCCTATTATAATTTGAAGAATGGGTAGAAAAGAGAGGTAGACCCAACAACACTTGAGGTATTGTCTCACATTGGGCCAAAGACCCATGTGAGTTTTGTTCTTAAAAGTGCCCTCAAGTGTTTGAGGGTTGGACACCATTTATAAGTTGAATGGAACTCTCACATTTTTCCAATGTGAGATTCCTAACATGTCTTTTCCTTCATTCTTTTTTTTTTGATAAAGAGGACGGTACCTCAAGATTTTATTAAAACCCTCACTAATGGCGGAGGAATACTGTGGTTACAGACAAAAAGACCTTAAAGGAAAAACAAAAACAAAAAACAACAACAAATCTTAAACTAAAAGACAACTTCCAAAAAGGATGCAAAGACCGAGAAAAAAAAGAGCATATCTCAAAACCAAGCAACGAACTCTAAACTTGATTAACCCTTAATTTAGCTAGCTCATCCGCAACCATCATTGAGTCCCTCTGGAGTACTCTACACAAAAACAACTTCAAACTATTTCTGGAAACCAAGCCACAAGATAGTCTCTTCTTTCAATTCCTTTCTTTGCCAGGTAGTCAGCCACATGATTGGCTTCCCTCCAAATATAATTAAAAGTGACTGGGGGTAGAACTTGCAGATAGTTGTTAATATTATTGAAATCCTGGTCAAGCTTCCAAGGATTGCTAGAGTCGTTCTTAAGCCAAGAAATAGAATTTAGAGAGTCTGATTCTATGATTATATTACCCCTTTCTGCTACTTCATATTCAGCAGACAATTCCAAAGCTTTTCTAATAACTTTAATTTCAGCTCTATTTGCATCCTGAGATTCCACATAGCCTGAAAAAATGCAAATGAATTTTCCCTGGCTATCCCTTAAGACACCACCAACACCTGCTTTGTTCCCTTGAAAGGATCCATCAGTATTCCATTTAAGAAATCCAAGAGGAGGGGGAATCCAGAAAACATTAGCTCTGACAGCTTTGCACAAATTTGATTTGAACTTCAACCCATCACTGGAAGTCATAATTTCTAAGCCACTATAAGGGAGGGGGATGTTGATAGCTTTAAGCCATAAGCCATACCTGATGAAAATTAGATAGAATATATTCTCCCAATCCAAATGACTATCCTCAAAACCACCTTGTTTCTCTCTGTCCCTAGGGTCCAAGTAGTGGTAGCAAACATCAAATACCACACTTTCTTCGTATCTTTACCAGAGGCAAACGACAACCATTCTTCAAATAAATTAGAAACTGATCTTGGAGCGCACCAATCCATACCTCACCAATTCATTATTCTATACCATATTGAATTTGCTCCATTGCAGTGCAAGAGGAGATGATCAATTGTCTCTGAATGAGAGTTGCAAATTGGGCATAAATTATCATCCACAATGCCTAGTCTGTGAAGCCTATCTCTTGTATTGACTCTGTCATTCAGAACTAACCAATTGAAAAAATCCACCTTTGGAGGAGCCAAACCACTCCAAACTTTAGAATAATTAATTTCATGAACAGAACTTCCATATGAATCTGCAGCACAAGTCAAGGATTTAACTTAGAAATTTCCATCTACTGCAAATCTCCAAATAATTTTGTCCTTTTTGAAAGGGCAGATAACAACATGCTCAATGATACCCATAAGATCTTTAACCTGCTCTTCCTCCCACTGAAACAGATTCCTCCTCCAAACCAACCTCCATTTCCAACTTTGACCATCCCACACACCAAATTGCTCTACAGATTGACTTTGAGACCCTGAAATGCTAAATAGTCTTGGTAAACGATCTTTGAGAGGAATATTACCCACCCAGAGATCTTCCCAAAAATTAACTTTTTCTCCATTGCCCACACTAAAAGCCAGACCTTCTTTAATAGCCATTTCAATCCCTCCCTCAGAAGCCCCCAAGAGACTCTGAATATTCTTCCAATTTTTAGATATTGTGATGGAAGCAGAAGGATCTAAAATCACATCAGGTAGGTTATATTTATCTTGTAGCATTCTCTTCCACTCCCATTTTTCACTATCCTTGGCTGCATTATATCTCCAAATCCATTTAAAAAGTAAAGCTTTATTCTTCTCTATGATGGACCCTACCCCAGCACCTCCCTTATTCTTTGGCTTTATAACTTGATTCCAGCTTATGTTGTGAAGTTTCTTTTGAGTCTCAGAATCTCCCCATAGAAATCTACTTTGCAACCTCTCAATCTTCCTGGCTACACCTTTAGGCATTTTAAAAAGAGACATGTAGTATGTTGGCAAGCTACAGAGCACAGACTTAATTAAGGTCAATCTTCCTCCCGAAGATAACTGCTTTGCCTTCCACATAGCCAACCTTGTTTCAACTTTTTTAACAACGGGATCCCACATTCTATTCCTCTTCATATTTCCACCTAAGGGCATGCCAAGATAATTCATAGGTAGAAAATTAGCCTTGCACTTCATCATCATTGCTATATTCTTAACTGTGTCCTCATCAACCCCAACACCTACCAGAGAAGACTTGTGAAAATTCACCTTGAGACCAGCTAAAAGTTCAATATCTGAATTATCTGATATCATTGTTATCCTAGCTGTTGAAATGTATATATTTTATGTGCATCACGTGGGATATGTAAAGCCTACGAATTCACTTGAATTATGCGTCCAGCTCAACGACTAGGATAATTGAGACACCAACCGCTGAGATCTATCATTTTCGTTCTTTTATTCCCAACTTCTATTGTTGTACATGATTTTTGCATATGGGCTTGCCTCGTTGTAGGTCCAGTTATATATGTGCTTGCAAGAAGCTTATTTTTCAATTTAACGCAACGAAGAAAGCTAGCATCTTTAAAGTGGACTGGAGGCCCAAACACCCAACGAAATCTCTTTTATTCGACAATCTTATTGAGATTCCACGGGGGCTCGGGGATAAATACTTTCAGACGTGGCATTAAATTTGATTATGTACATTAATATCTTATGACTTTTTAAGATATTTGAAAAGATTCTCTCAAAAAAAAAAAAGATATTTGAAAAGAGGTCGAGAACAATTCAAGTGATCGAAATTTATTTTGATCAGAGAGAGATCCATGATTTTCGGTCTAAAAAAAAGAAAAATCTTTTAGTTTGAGTATTATTTACACTGATTTATTCTTCCACGAAACACGAACTCTAAAACACATTACAACTTGGTTGATAGTCTATTTGGTGAAATATTTATTTAGGGTCAAATTGCATGAACTCAGAAGATTTTGAGTTCGATTCTCACTGGGAGTAACACTCTTGCATGTAGCCATGCGCCGAAGTTTAGCCCAACTTATCTTATCGTCAATGGAAAAGCTTGTGCGCGTACATCTAGCAACCCGAGTTTACTCCTATATCGAATTTAGAAAGGGCAAACTTGTATGTCGTTCTTGGTTTTGAAAACAGAAAGTTCTAAAACACTTGAAATGAAGAAAAGCTGCAACAACTAATTGTGGATTAGAATGAAAATTAGCTTAATTATTGGAAACACAAGACAAAATACAAACCATAATATCTTTATCAATTATTATAAAGGATAGAGTGATCATATGTGTTGAGAACACAGAAACACAAGTAGTACACTTCCTTTGTGGTACATACATGCATATATATACACACACACACACACACGCACACACATATATATATATATAAGTCGATCAATCAATTATCTACTTAGAGGCGGGAGTCAAGTGCTTGGTGGTGTATTCAAGACTGAAGGCGTATTTGACAAGGTTGTTGATCTCACCCATACTGATTCTTCCGTCTCCGTTGGCGTCTGCATGTTGAAGTGCTCGGTTAACTCTCCATTCTGGATACCATGCCCCTAATTTCTGGAAGGCTTTCTTCAACTCTTCTTTGCTGATCTCTCCATCTTTGTCGACGTCGTGATCATTGAAGATTGTTTTCAGCTGACCTTCTGTTAGGATCACATCTACAGACTTGTTTCTCGTCTCATAAAAAGGCATCTCTTAGTTAGAGATCAAGTATTTGAGCTAGAGACCAAAGTGAGGTGAGGTGAGGTGAGGAGGTGTGCGATTAGTATACAACAAGGATTGGGTTATATATAGAAGCTTTTGGCCTGTGTCTTGTCCTTCAATCTTTCATCAGTAGTGATACGGATCCCATCGTCTAGTATCTAAGTTATCCCAACAACTGTTGTTCTTCATTCTTTTATCAGTAATGTTTTCTAAAGGGATTAATGAGGAGGACCTATTCTTGTGATAGACACTTGGCATATAAAATAATTATTCTGCTAATATTAAGATTAAACTAGTTAATCATGATTCATGAGCATATATATATAACTTAAGTATTAATCAAGATAAGAGAATAAATGGGTAGATTTTTTTTAAAAAAAAAGCACCTTATCTAGAATATTTTGACTAGTGCTCAATAATTAAAGAGATCTAGGACTAGATATATACATGCGTAACACAACGGTACCACATATGAACCAAGAATCTATCTATATATAGACAATATATACAATGACAAATTTGTAGGGAATACAAGTAGTAGATTATACCTATGGAATAAAATATATAGCTAGTAGCTGGGGATGTTCACGTAAAATATTTAAGATTCATTTGGTTTGTTTTTCATTTTTCGTTTGATTTGGTTTGTTTTCTGTTTTCTGTTCACAAAAATAAAGGAGTTGCGTCAAAGCGTTGAAATGCATTACGTACATAACGTCATCCAAATGATGCAATCGGCTTGCTCTTCAAATTAACTTAACCAAGAAAACTAGAATCTCTAAAGTGGAACCAGAGAAGAGACCCATGATTTTTCCATCTTAAAAAAGAAAAATCTTTTAGATTGAGTATTATTTACGGTTCTGTCTGAATCAAGTTCAAAGCAATTTGTGAATTAAAAATCAAAATCTAAGAACAAAGAATATCAGATAATTTGATTGATCCTTGTTTAAAGAATTAAAAATGGACAATTGCAGCATTTCAGGTAGCAAAAGCATGGTCAAAATACCTGCAACCAACTTAATTCATTAGTGAAAGTTTGGAATCCACTCTAATCATTAATTATTTTGCATCATTTTTCTGTAATTTTCATTATCATGCACAAGCACATATCTTGATTCACTTGTCTGACTGTATATTTAGTAGTTTTATCCAGGTGGTTTTCTTTGGTTTAAGGCCTTAAGCAAGCCCTATCAAGAATCTAACCTTCAGAAGGAATAAATTTGATGCTACCAACAATTACTCTTTAATGATACGTGACACCACATTACCAAGATGACGAACCGAGGTGACAAGCCAAGGTCCTCAGGTGATAAACCAAGGTGACAAGACGAGGTGATGAGTCAAGGTGACGAACATGGTACTACTGAGGTGCCGACACCTTCCCTCCGAGATGTCAATCAAGGCACAACCGAGGTGTCGGGCTAAGCAATGGTACCCAAAAAGCTGCCAAATGGTGCACCTGAAGCAAGGTGACTGAGGATGCCACCTCGAGTCAACCAAGCAAACTCACCATGAAAACCTCTAGTGATCGTGTCGTCAAGTGGCTATAAGAGTAAGTTGGATCAAAGTCCAGCTTATGGCAACATTATGCCTAAACTCAAGTCATCAGATCTACGCACAAATATGTTTCCTACTCAACAATATGATAAGTTGGGTCAAAGCGTAACACGTGGTCACGAGAGTATTGCTCTCGATGAGAATATAACTCAAGAACTTTCGAGATGATATGGTTTCACCACAAACTGCATAAATATCGAGTACATAAATAAGCTTGTACTGCAATTGGAATAGTTGTAGTATCAATATCACCATAGGGGTTCCTTAGAATAAAATAATCTTGGACTGCAATTAGAGCATACTGTGTCCCCTTATGGCTTTATTCAATCGACATCTAATTGGATTAATGTGGGGTCTTGTTTATTCCAGTGTTTTAAATATGGATTGAACCGAATACCGGCCTATCAGTTGGTACGATTACATATAAAAATCGGGGTTGTGTTGTGCCAGTCAAATACTGATTGAACGGATATTAAACAGGTCTAAATATTGGTTTCACACCGATTTTGATACGAAAATTTATGTTTTAGTTTATAAATAAATTTTAAAAAATTAACTAATACTCGAGGTATTTAAAATTAGTCCCCAAAGTGGATTTTTTAATAATGACTTTGATGAGAAACTAAGACTTTATTAATTATAAGCTCATGGTTGAAATTTTTTAAAAAAAATTTTCGATGTATTTTATTTGTTGCATGGGTGAAAAATATGTTAAAAATACTATTAGTGATAATTGAACTTGAGCACTTAAGTAAGATATCTTAAGCCTTAACTTCCGAAACAACATGATTTTTATTATTCTTATTCCCTTTAGTATATAGACATATATTTTCTTGCCACTTGGCTTGTTGAATGTTATATCGCATACCAGTTGCCTGATCGATATGATTCCGGTAACTATATTTAAAACACTGATGTATTCTTCCACTAAACACGAACTCTAAAATGCTTAACCGCTTGGGTGATAGCCTATTTGATGAATCTATCTGAGGCCAAACCGTATGGACTTAGAAGATTTTGAGTTCAATTCCCATTGGAAGTAACACTTTTGTAGCCACGTACTGGGTTTTAGCTCAACTTATCCTATCGTCAGGGGAAAAGCTTGTATGCGCGGATCTAATGACCCAAGTTTAGTCTTATATCGAATTTACAAAGGGCAAACTTATATGTCCTTCTCGGTTTTGAAAAAAAAAAGGTTCTAAAACACATGAAATGAAGAAAAAACTGCAACAACTAATTGTGGATTAGAATGAAAATTAGCTTAATTGGAAACACAAGACAAAACACAAACTATAATATATCTTAATCAAATATTATAAAGGATAGAGTGATCATGTGTTGAGAACACAGAAACACAAGTAGTACACTTCCCTAGTGGTACATGCATGCATATATATATATATATACACAACTAATTGTGGATTAGAATGAAAATTAGCTTAATTGGAAACACAAGACAAAACACAAACTATAATATATCTTAATCAAATATTATAAAAGGATAGAGTAATCATGTGTTGAGAACACAGAAACACAAGTAGTACACTTACCTAGTGGTACATGCATGCATATATATATATATATATATAAGTCGATCAATCAATTATCTACTTAGACTTAGACGCGGGAGTCAAGTGATTGGTGGTGTATTCAAGACGGAAGGCGTATTTGACAAGGTTGTTGATCTCATCCATACTGATTCTTCCGTCTCCGTTGGCGTCTGCATATTGAAGTGCTCCGCGAACTCTCCATTCTGGAAACCATGCCCCTAATTTCTGGAAGGCTTTCTTCAACTCTTCTTTGCTGATCTCTCCATCTTTGTCGATGTCGTGATCTCTGAAGATTGTTGTCAGCTGAGCTTCTGTTAGGATCACGTCTACAGACTTGTTTTTCGTCTCATAAAAAGGCATCTCTTAGTCAGAGATCAAGTATTTGGTTAGCTAGAGACCAAAGTGGGGTGAGGTGAGGAGGTGTGCGACAAGTATGCAAGAAGGATTGAGTTATATATAGAATAGTTTGGCTTGTCTTGTTCTTCATTCTTTTATCAGTTAGTGATAAGCATATATAACTTTACAAAAATGTTAGGAATCCCAGTAAAAAGTATTCCAGTTATCCATGTAGTGGATCTTATCCCTTAATTGATGTAAGTGTAGGGGCCATAAAACCTGGTGATTGAATCAGAGAATGACACATCCATTATTGGAATGATTAAAATGTTTTTTGCTGGGATCCCTATCACTTCTGATAACTTAAGTATTAATCAAGATAAGAGAATAAATGGGTAGATTTTTTTTAAAAAAAACACCTTATCTAGAATATTTTGACTAGTGTTCAATAATTAAAGAGATCTAGGACCAGATATATATATATATACATGTGTAACACAATAGTACCACATATCTACTAAGAATCTAGGGTGGATTCAAAATCAAACCAGACTTCAGATGAGGATGAATCCTCATAGTGCAACAACATCAACCATCTTAATGACGAGTTCAAATCACATCTCATCTCAACATACAGATGTAACAATTAGGGATATGAAAATCCCAACAGGTGACTCAGAGCATTTATAAAAGGAATGATGAAACTTAGATTGAGTTATGCACTACGAATTCGACATATAACACTTTGATTCATTATTGAGAAAGACGCTAGAAGTAGATTATACGTGTGGAATAAAGTAGCTAGCAGTTGGATGTTCATGCAAAATATTTAGAATCCGTTTGATTTGTTTTCTGTTTTTATTTCATTTTATTTTATTTTTAAAAAATAAAGATGGTGCGTCAAAGTGCTAAAATGCATTAGGTATGTCATGCAAATGATGCAAGAGGCTTATTATTCAATTTTACGCAACGAAGAAAGCTAGCATCTCTAAAGTTGACTGGAGGCCCAAACCCCCAACAAAATCTCTTTAATTCGATAATTTTATTGGGATTACACGTAGGCTAGGGGATAAATACTTTCAGATGGGGCATTAAATTTGCTTATGGACATCCCTCCGAAATGTCGATCAAGGCAGAACCGAGATGTTAGGCTAAGCAATGGTACCCAAAGAGTCGCTAGATGGTTCACCTGAAGCAAGGTGATTGAGGATGCCATCTCTGGTCAACCAACCAAGCTCACCACGAAACCCCAAGTGATCCTGTCATCACGTGGCCACAAGGACAAGTTATACCAAAGTTCATGCACGTGGCCACGCGCAAATAAGTTTTCTACACAACGATAGGGTAAGTTCAATCAAAGCGCAATACATGATCACAAAAGTATTGCTCCCAATGAGAATATAATTGTTTAAAACCTTTTGAATTCATATGGTTTGACCACAAGGAAATTCACCACCAGACTATCATCCAATTGTTTAGAATTACCATACAAATTGCATAGCCTTTTACTTTTTTAATATGAAAATTTCTTATTAACTAGTGCCACATGACGTGACGTATAAACTCTAAATGTTTCGATTTTTAAGTATTGTATGTAAATTCTCTCAATTGCTGAATAAACACATTGTGTTTAAGAAAGAAAAAAAAATGTGTTTTCTTATTGAACCACCACTTATTAGTAATTAGACACAAACTTTCAGTTTTTTTTTTTAAATAATGAGGTAACACGTTTGTTTGATCCTGCATAAATATCGAGTACTTGAATAATCTTGGACTGCAATTGGCATAGTTGTAGTATCAATATCTCAATATGGGTTCCTTGGAATTAAATAATCTTGGACTGCAATTAGAGCGTATTGTCTCCCTTTATTCTAAGAACAGGGTCTGTACATATATATATATATATATATATATATATATATATATATATATATATATATATGCTTTTCGAATCTTGAATAGATAGGCACTTCTTAATTTTTTTTTTCTTTTTACATATACATCTTCGTTTAGAATGACAAATAAACCCTTGACTAAAAATTAAAAAATTAATATATATTTACATATTGAATTTGAAAAATACTAAGCTTACATTAAAAATCTCCTAAGAAAAAAAAGTAGAGTTTATACGCGAAGAAACTCTACCTAATATTTTACAAGTCCATGGCATTTTGAATAGTGCTCAACCAACAAATCCTCTTGCTGACAATCATTGTCAATCAAATCGCTTGTCCTTTAATTCACAGCATATGGACTCAGAAAACCAGTTTCAGGAACATCAGCAAGATTTGAGAACATTTGGTACGTTCTTCAAGAAACTTTTTTGAAGCTGCAGAAGATACCATCGAAGGAAAAGCTAAGACGTGGGAGAGGAATGCCCGGAAGCTCATGCTTGATTTGGAGATAATGAAGGAAGAATACTCTGATCAATACAAAAAAACAGTACGTCAAATCTGAGTATGGAGCTTTCAGCAGCTTGTGCAGAACGTGACCGGTTGCAAAAGGAAGTTGCACTGCCGAAGCTATAGTTAGAGAAGTCAATGGTAAATCCATCTTCATCAGAGGATCCACTGTTTCAAGATGAAGGTGTAAACTTAACGACTTCCTATCTATCTGATATTTTCCAAGTCAAGGGCATTTTGGTCTATTCATTAATTTTTGGGTGTAAATTTATAAAATTTTAGTGAAAGTTTGTAAGGTTGGAGTAAGCAGTGTAAGCTTAGTAGTTTGATGGTGTACAAATAAAATTTTTCATTTTTTAATTTATAGATAAATAAAAATAAACGTTTAACTAACACCCGAGGTACTCAAAATGAGTCCTCAAGTAGATTTTTTAATAATGGCTTTGACGAGAAACTAAGACTTTATTTATAAGAGTTAAGGTTGTACATCGATTTTTGTTTTATGGGTTGAAAAAATATGTAAAAAAAAAATACTATTAGTGATAATTGAACTTGAGCACTTGTAAGGTATCTTAGGCCTTAACTTCCAAAACAACATATTATTCACTTCAGTACATATATTATTTATTTTTGTGCTACTTGGCTGGTTGAACGTTATATCGCATATCAGTCGCCTGATCGATATGATTCTAGTAACGATATTTAAACAACTACTTTATTCTTCCATGGAACATGAACTCTAAAACACATAATCGGTTGGATGTGATAGTCTAGTTGGTGAATCTATTTAGGGCCAAATTGTATGGACTCAGAAAGTCTTGAGTTCGATTCCCACTGGGAGTAATGTCCTTGTTGCCATGCACTGGATTTTTGTAAAACTTACCCTATTGTCAAAGGAAAAACCTTGTACACGTAGGCCAGGTGTCCCGAGTTTAGTTCTATATTGAATTTACAAAGGGCTTGTCGTTCTCGAGTTTTTTTTTTTTAAAAAAAAAGAGTTCTAAAACACATGGAATGAAGAAAAGCTGCAACAACTAATTGTGGATTAGAAATGAAAATTAGCTTATATTGGAAACGTTCTATATCGAATTTACAAAGGGCTTGTCGTTCTCAGGTTTTTTTTTTTTTTAAAAAAAAAGGAGTTCTAAAACACATGAAATGAAGAAAAGCTGCAACAACTAATTGTGGATTAGAAATGAAAATTAGCTTATATTGGAAACACAAGACAAAACACAAACTATAATCTCTTGATCAATTATTGTAAAGGGTAGAGTGATCTTGTGTTGAGAACACAGAAACACAATTAGTACACTTCCTTTGTGGTACATGCATGCATATAATATATATAAACACACATCCATATATATATATATATATAGACACACACACATATTGATTAATTGATGTAAGTCGATCAATCAATTGTTTACTTAATTAGACGGCGGAGTCAAGTTCTGATTTTGTATCCCAATCGGACGGCGTATTTGACAAGGTCGTCCATCTCAGAACTACTGATTATTCCGTCTCCGTTGGCGTCTGCATGGTGAAGTGCTCTGTTAACTCTCCAGTCTGGCCACCATGCCCTTAATTTCTCGAAGGCTTTCTTCAACTCTTCTTTGCTGAGCAGTCCATCTTTGTTGATGTCGTGCTCTTCGAAGATTGTTTTCAGCTGACCTTGAGTTAGGTTCACGCTTGCAGACTTACTGTTTTCCTTATCAAATATATGCATCTCTTAGTTAGAGATCAAGTATTTGGGTAGCTAGAGACCAAAGTGAGGTGAGGTGAGGAGGATGTGTGAGACAAGTATACACCAAGGATTGGTTTATATAGAGAAGATTCTGGCCTGTCTTGTGCTTCAATATTCTTTTATCAGTTATAACACGAATCCCAACATCTGGTATCCTAATTATCCCAACTACTGAATTATATTTATAGGATTTTATGTGCATCACGTGAAACATGTGAAGTCTAAGAATTCATTTGAATTCTATGCTTTCAATTTAACTACTGAGATAACTGATATACCAACTAGGTGATCTATCATTTTTGTTCTTTTATTCCCAACTTGCATGATTTTTGCTTTTGAGCTTGCCTTATTGTAGGTCCAGTTATCTATGAGCTTGCATGAGGAAAACAGAAGTACAAAACCTTTATAAATGTAGAGAGCCAGCCAACCCTACAGAACTTTTATCCACAACTATACTAGCTAGGTGCTAGGTAATTGATTAATGTTTTTTCTAAAGTGATTAATGAGGGGGACCTACTCTTGTGATACACTTGACATATAAAATAATTATTCTGCTAATATTAATATTAAACTAGTTAATCATGATTGATGAGCATATAGAACTTAAGTATTAAGCAAGATAAGAGAATAAATGGGTAGATCTTTTTTTTAAAAAAAGCACCTTATCTAGAATATTTTGACTAGTGTTCAATAATTAAAGAGATCTAGGACTAGATATATACATGTGCAACACAACCGTACCACATATGAACCAAGAATCTATCTATAGACAATATATATGATGATAAATTTGTAGGGAATACAAGTAGTAGATTATACCTATGGAATAAAATAGCTAGTAGCTGGATGTTCATGTAAAATATTCAAGATTCGTTTGGTTTATTTTTTGTTTTCTGTTTTCTGTTCACAAAAATAAAGGAGTTGCGTCAAAGTGCTAAGATGCATTACGTACGTAACGTCATCCAAATGATGCAATCGGCTTGCTCTTCAAATTAATTAACCAAGAAAACTAGAATCTCTAAAGTGGACTGGAGGTCGATCCAAAGTTTTCAAAATTTATTTAACCAGAGAAGAGACCCATGATTATTCAGTCTTAAAAAGAAAAATCTTTTAGTTTGAGTATTATTTGCAGTTCTCTCTGAATCAAGTTCAAAGCAATTTTTGAATTAAAAATCAATCTAAGAATATAGAATATCAAATTCGATTGATACATGTTTAAAGAATTAAAAATGGACAATTGCAGTCTTCCTTCTTTTTTTTTTAATGAGAGAGGAAGATTCGAACCCTGATCATTAGAGTGATACACATCATTTTTATCGCTTCAATTAGTGGTTCGCGCTTTTTTAATGAGAGAGGAAGATTCGAACCCTGATCATTAGAGTGATACACATCATTTTTATCGCTTCAATTAGTGGTTCGCGCGTACAATTGTAGCATTTCAGGTAACAAAAGCATGGTCAAAATACCCTGCAACCAACTTAATTAATTACTGAAAGCTAGGAATCCATTCTAATCATTAATTAATTAATTAATTAGTATTTTGCATTATCTTCTGTAATTTCATTACAATGGCCTGGGTCAGATCAATATGGGCCTGAAACAATGCGGAGCTTAGCCTGATGGATAAGATCCAAGTCCAACAATGTTGTAAGCGTTTGGGCTAATACTAGTTGAGGCCTTTTACGTTTGGTCAACTAAATCTAATTGGACCGGGCCCATTAAACATTTCTTGTGCATTCCAACTACCCGACCACCTCAAAAATCCCCCGGCATTACATATATCGTGGTTGGCTCGTTTTGATTCATCGTCAACAGGATTTTGGTTATGGATTCCACTAAACCCTTAAACCCTCTCTTGTCCCTCTCGACTCTCATTCACCATCAATGTCTCCGACTCGGCGCAGGACTCACCGCTCGACTAGACGAGACCAGACGCCTCGCCGAGAGTCTTGCCACCAACTTCTCTGCGCCGGCCACCAGGCGCTTCCATTCGGCACCTCCATTTGCGTCTGTCTCGCAACCCAAGCACGCGGCCGCTGCTGCCGTCGCCAATATGAGCTCTGATCAGGTGGCCAGAACCCTCGTCGGCACTGCTGTCTACACGGTGAGCAATTCCAATAATGAGTTTGTGCTCATATCTGATTCCGATGGAGCTAAATCGATTGGCTTGCTGTGCTTTCGACTGGAGGATGCAGAAGCATTTCTAGCTCAAGTTAGTATTTACATATAATTGTTCTTTTAGGTATGATTACATCTTCCAATTTGATTTTTACGTGGATTTAAGTTGATATCCGGCGTTCTTAGGTTCGGCTAAGGAGAAGAGAGCTGAGAAGTCAGGCTAAAGTTGTGCCAATTACTCTTGATCAGGTGAGACGGTGTTAGCTTTATTATTGTTAAATTAAGTGTTTTCTCTTTATTTTGTTGAATTAAGTACTTTTTAGGGTATATATTGGTGAATGGATGTAGTTTTATGCTTGAGAAGTGATAGAAAATCATTGTTTCTTATTAAGAAACGGCATCTACAACGTGGGTGACTGATTGGCTACAATTGAAGTGAGCATTAATCTATTTTAGTTGTTAAAAATTGGGATGTTAGATGGTAAACCAAATTTTGATTAATTTCCACTCTGTGTAGCAACCAATTTTGTAGAGTTACTAATTTCCTTAAGAATCTGCGTATATATTTTCGTCATATCTGATATGATAATGTTGGATCCTTCCTTCACATCCATTAGGTATACATGCTGAAGGTCGAAGGAATTGCGTTCCGTTTTCTGCCCGATCCTCTCCAAATAAAGAATGCACTCGAGGTTAGTTCTTTGCATGAGTAGATTGTTAATTTTGAGTGAGAAAGATTGCCAAAGTTTTGAGACTGTATAATAAATTACTCATATCGGTAGCTGTGCGCTTATGCTGGAAACCTTGCATGTTTTTTTCTTAAAAGCAACACCAGGCTATTAAAATTGTTGCCACAAATGCAATTGGCCTTCATTACCTATTTCGCTTTGAAATTGTCACCATGTCATAAAACTTGGTTCTCTAGCTGTCCACTGAACTGCGTGAACTATTCCTATGTACACATCCTCATAAATGACATTTTCATAAGTCTGTGTGGAAGTATATTCTCTTAGAGGCTCTTTGGTTTTAGATTACATATGATTTAGCTTATCTTTTCGCATATGTCCATATCTTTGTATCTTTGAGGATCTCTGCTTAATATGTGTCCTTTGTTGCTTAATTCACATGGTCATTTACTATGAGAATATCATACTTCTTACCTCTCCTGATGGGTCTTAGACAATCACATTGTTCCAAAATCCTCTTTTGCTACTGAGAGTCATAGTTCTCTTCCATTTAGTTGACATGTATTCACCACATTCATAAATTGAAGGGAAAAAGTGGGTTGGATGATGGGGGGAGAGCTAAGCGAACCATGGTTTTCAGGTCTCTAGGTTCAACTTCTCATGTGGGGTTGGTGGGGGTTGTGACTTGTGATGGGATGGGCAGCTCAGCTACATTGCAGGAAGTAGAGTTACAGCATCGATTCATGCTGTGTCTAATCATGGAATGTTAAATATTTATCCTATTTTATATGCATATAACTAACAAGACTTATGCTGTTTATCAGCTGAAAGCTGCTGACATGAAGAGGGGATTCGATGGAGTTCCAGTATTTCAGGTATGTTGTTTCATTTACTCGTCAAACACCACCACAAGGGAAAGCCATACAGTGGAAGAAAAAACATGTACTCCTTGTAGAAAGAAACGTGTTCACTGAAGCTCCTATTTATCTATCATGCATTAAACACCTCTTAGGCTAATGCATCACATGGATAATTTATACTAGGCTGGACTATGAACATATTTGCAAGCGCATTGAACCAAGTATAGTTTATTAGGGCCACAATCTATTTCCAAGAATTTTTGGCCATATCAGTGTGATGACAGAAGCAGTAGGACCTAGTTTCTCATGGAATTTTGTTCCATCTAAAAAAAATCCATTGCTAGTTTACCTTACCAGCCTTAAGATCCATTTCTCTAGTGTTTTCTCCATCTTGTATTAGCCTTTTTTATAAAATCCATAATGTTTCTTCGCTTTAGATTGTGGATGGTTCAATTCAGACTAATAAGGAATAATATACAGTAACCTTTTCCAATTAACAAGTGTATCTTTCCGCTTTGCCTGACAAAATATTTTCCCTTACATTTATTTGGGAAAATCCTTTGCTGTAGGATGGTTGTCATCTCTTGGTGGTGGAGAGAGGGCAGCTCGGTGAATGTACTTTAATGCTTGTGTGCATGGCATTTGCTAATATATAGATGTCTATATCATTATCTATTATTCTGGATGAATTATACGTTTGAGTTGTCTAATTAAGATTGGTGTCTGCAGTCAGACCTCCTGGTTTTTAAGAAGAAGAACAAACGCTACTGCCCTGTTTATTTCCAAAAGGTATTTACAACACTCTGAGCTCGTTATGGACACTGTTGTTCTAATTGGGACATAAAAACTGCCAAGATAGTTAGGAGTACAACTGACTAGCTATTTTATGTTTCCTTCTTCGTAGGAAGATATTGAAAGAGAACTGTCAAGGGTTTCAAGGGCATCAAGAGGACCAGGTGCTTCTCAACATATTATGGTATATATCATTCAACCACTTTCCTTTTCTGTGTATAGCAAGTGTGTGGGTTCTACGTGAAGTGTCAAAAGATAAATCACAAATTTGGAGCAGTATAACCTCTCACAATTGTATGTTGGTCACTTGGTCATTTCTTGTTTCCAGTGAGGCTTTTATATGCTTATATGAATGTGCAATGCACATGCCGACACGCATTTTCATTTGATGTTTTGAGGCCAAAATGTATCTTTAGTTTTATGTTGCTTTCGTGTGAACAAATCAACAACTTAAAGTTATGCGGCAATATTTTTCATAGATTTAGAAAATTCTTTCGAAACCTTTCAAAATAATTTTGAGATTTTGGTGATGAGTCGTGGCAAAAATGGATTGAACTCGATAGCGAGGAATTGATGAACTAAAAGCTATGTTGAGATAATGCTTTAAACCTATAATTGAAGAAAATTCTGCTTTATGCTAAGTTATGTGGAGTGTGGACACAAATAGGTATGATCTGTAAGTAATGTATTCATGTATTTTTTGGGTACTTTTCTTGTATTTATATCATGCCCTTTTGTGGGTACATTTCTTCTACATCATTATTTTATTTATTTGTTTGATCAGGTCGGGAGTTTAGAAGATGTCTTGAAGAAAGTGGAGGTAATGGCCTGATTACTTGATTAGCTTTACATCATGTAAAAAAAATAATTTTGGATTTATTATGTTCTTTGTCTTGATACAGATGAGTGAGAAGAACTCTGGATGGGAAGATCTGATTTTTATTCCACCTGGTAAAAGCCACTCTCAACACATCCAGGAAGTTGTTAAAGTATGATGTGTTGGCAGACATTACCCCAAGTGACAATGAGAGGTTCAGAAGGCAGAGGACATATTTCATACTTTTGAGAGGCATAACAAGTAGGTCAGCTCATTGTTCCAACCAACTTCACTGCGCACTGCTTGCCATCTGTGGACTTCCAAGTTCCATGCCACCCTAGCCCCCACACTTTAGGTTGCTTACATCTCCTTGTTTGACCTTGTCACGAGATCTTATGGGGGAAAAATGTTATTCTTGCGGATATGATCTGCGACAACTTTATCATACAGAGAAGGGATGCCTTGTAATTTCGGATGGAAATGGTAATAATCTTCCAAGAAAAAGATAGGAACTCTCGGTCTATTGGACGCTGAATCTTAGGCGCACTTTATGTGTTATTTGGATTATTTGATTTAGTAATTGGGCTTGTAATCATGATCCACAACAAGCATCCATGTGGCAAACCCAAATTTAGTCATTGATCTACCGGCAACCCGCCACCGGTCTCAGCTAATGGGCGTCTTCATTCATTAGCCAAATGGGCTGGGGCGACCAATGGACCAGCCAATTGCTCCTCCGCTACAACACATGATCCAAAGGCCTGATGTCTGATGATGCGAGGAGGTGAGCGATTGGCGTGGCGTGGCAGCACTACTTCAGTACTTTGTGTGATGTGTCAGCCCCTTAATTAATAGTTTAACGAGGGTCCTTAACTTTGCAGAATTAATTAAAGGCATCGATCAATCACTAAAGCACAGAAATAATTGTGCATCTTTTGCTTTTGTTGCGAATTTAACCTTTTTTTAGTTACAGCGGTAATGGGTTTGACTGCGTTTGATTAAAAAAGCAGCTCCTGAACCAAAAGGTCCAGCTAATAACGCTCCGGCTCGCGGATTTCACGGAAGGACAGGGCAAGGATCTAAGTCTATTTTTAAGCTTCTTCTAATTTGGAATTTGAAGTAATCTCTGATTGATTCTCCACAACTTCATTAATTTCCGATCACCTCTTTCCCTCTCTGTTGTTTCTGGTTTTACGCCGGGTACGTTCTTCTTCCTTTTACTTCTCTCTTGGCTCTTTTTTTTTATAATTATCGCTACTATTAACTTGGCTTCCACTAATCTATGCTTGAATTCTGAGTTTTCGATTTTCTATGCATCTCTGTATTGCGAATTCTGTCTCGGATTTGAAATTCCATGAACTTTGATTCTAAGATATAAGTAAGGATTGACGAGATTGAAATTTTGGGTGGATCGTGTAAAGGAAGCTTAGTTTGTTGGTTTGAATTAATGGCTAGAATCTAAGAATTGGAATAGGTATGGAATCTCATTAAAGTTTAGCTATAGATACCTGATTAGGTGTGGCGATGTTTGTGCTGCATAATTTAGCTGCATATATAGGAGGTTAACTGCTTGTGATGCAACAAGGAACTATATGGCATTGTTCATTAGAAAATGTATCCATCCACTTCTTTTGATCATATACTTAAACCTGCAATTCGGTTTTGTTAAACGATATGATGTGCACAAGATCGCAGAAGCATAGAGTGGTAGGAAAAAAAAAACAACATAAATGTAAATAACTGGGAAAGAATATGGAGATACCATATTAGCAGATTTTACTATTGGCTCTTTTGGCCAAATTATTTTTATCGTAATTATATCTTCATTGTTTTTTGTTGATTGAACTTTATGTTAATTAAACCTTCATAAAATGAGCGGCACTGGTTCTCTCTGGTTCTGCGCATTGTTTTGTTTTTCAAATTCGGGTTTGATATCTTGAATGTTATTTCTGTAGAATTAAATTGTGAAGATTATCATCATCAATTTAAGTTCAAGCTGTGTTATAAATTTTATTTTCCAGAAACATTGCTACAATGCATAAATTTTAAGGCAAAAAATATTGTTATAAATTTTATTTTCCAGAAATATTCAGCTTTTTTTTTTTTTTTGCTGATCTAGTTTCTGCGTACGTAAATTCAGATAACCTTGTGGCACTGCTTACTTCCTGGAATGGAGGATGTGACAATTGCTGGGGAGATGCATCCTCCAGAACCTACTTTATCGCCCCATGATGATGACCATAGTGAAGTTCCATTGATTCCAGTTACAAATGGACAATTAGAATCTGAAAGTCAATTTCCCCTTGAGGAAACTTCACAAGATGGTACTCATAATCCATATGTTGATCAAGATCAAATTGCAAAGGAAAGTTCTGTGTCAACTTCAACCATTGATGTCATGTTGACAGAACATCAGGGCACTCAAATGCAAGATACAAAAACTACCGCCACAGAGAATTTCACCGGTGGACAGAAATCTGAGGATGCCTATTCCATTGAAAACCCTCAGGCCATTATTGATGGCATGAATATTCCTTCTGTTTCCTCTCCCAATGTAAGAGTTGAAGCTGATGAGCTCACTCTGCCATATGCCGAGCTTCCTAGTATTGCCGTCAGAACCACAAATCAAGATGATTGTTCTATAGGAAGCCCCTCCATTGGTGAAACGGTTACACCTTCTGCTTCCTCTCCTAAGGTAAGAGTGAAGTCTGGTGACCTTGGTTTGTCCCATAAGGTTTCAAGTATCGATATCAGTTCACCAAAATCTGTTGATTCTCCTAAACAAGTGAAACAGATGGATGCAAAAAGAGGTCTTATTGATACAACAGCTCCTTTTGAATCTGTCAAACAAGCAGTTTCCAAGTTTGGAGGAATTGTAGATTGGAAAGCACATAGACTCCAAACTGTAGAGGTACATTTGTTTTTTCCATTGGTAGTAAAATCATTTTGTGGATTTTATTGATGAACCCTTTGAATCATCGTTTGGTTGAGATTTCATGCATCATTCTCGTATATATGCTTTCACTCTTTTGCATTCTTGTTGTTTCATGCAAATTAATGCTACGTTTTTAGCTTATTTATTTAGATACCAAGGTTGTTCTTTGTGGAATGTTGTGAGATGAGAAGGAAGTGCTTTGTTTAATTGCTTGGTTCTTATGATTATGGAAACTACTGAAGTTCCATAGAGATTGTGAATTTTGGAGGAGCATTGGCAGTAGAATAGTGCTGGTGGCAATCTTGGGTATTGGTATTATTGTAGGTTTTCATAATAGCTGTGGAGTAGTGAGGGTGGTAGTAAAAGTTTTAGCATCAGAATTAAACCTATATGGTGGCCATCCTTGAGGCTGGTGAGAAAGGGTTGAGCGCAGAGAAATTTTTTTGACACTCTTCTGGTCATACTTAAATCATTTTCCTTAAGAAAAATGTCAGTGTAATAGCTATTTCTTGATAATTTTTAAGTTCTTGACATTATGATCATAGATCTCCCCACTGCCCCACATATTTCTGGAAAAATGGAAAGGTTGCACCTGGAATATTTCCATGAGAGTTCTCCTGTTGTTAGATAAGGAGCCACATATGAGAATTCTTATGGAGTTGATCTTTTATAAGGACTTCTGGGAGGAAGTACATGAATAATTATATCGATAGTATGATGTAGTTAAAGGAGAATCACTGTTTCTGGTTTTCATAATTTAAAAATAAAGGTATGGCGGTTGTCTACATGAGCTGAGATGGTTCTGTTAATCCTGATAATAGGGCTGTGCGGTAAAATCTGTATTCTGCAGTAGAAGTTGCCACAGCAGAGTTGCTGGTGGTTGTGGATATGACAGCATGTAGCTGGTTTTGGTGTTGCTGCATTAGTGAGGGGTATAGTCTGCAAAACATACACTCTTAAAAGCAACAATTTACTGCTTCAATTCAACTGATGAGAATTTTATGTCATTGATTGCTACTGTAAATGATCAATGCAAATCGTTGCCGATAATGTCTTTTGCTTCTTCTTTTTTCTACTTAACTGAAAATTTAAAATTTCTAGATGGATAGATAATTTCTTTTCTTTTTTATTAAAGGGGCACCAAGAGGGAGAATACCCAGCAAGAGGATAGATACTTAATTTCATGTAGAAAAGCTGAAAAGGTTCCTCTCAAGTATTACCAGTCCAAGGGAGGAGTTATATTTGATCTATTCTGATTTGTTTCAAGATAACAGCATACGCTTAGATTTTCCCAACAAATAAAGCTTACTTTTATTTCATTGCATTTTTCACTCCATATTTTCCGTGATTCAATGAATCTTTTTGCACGAACAATATTAACGCAGATCTTTGTCTTCACTCTCTAAAACTTGACTGCGAATTTGTCCTGACTGTATAGCGACGCAAGCTTATGGAGGAAGAACTTGAGCAAATACAGGAGGAGATGCCCGAGTATAAGAAACGATCCGAGGCTGCTGAAGAGGCAAAACAACAAGTTTTTCAGGAGCTGGATAGCACAAAGAGGCTTATCGAAGAACTAAAGCTCAACCTGGAGAGGGTGCAGACTGAAGAATATCAAGCAAAACAAGACTCTGAACTTGCTAAGCTCAGGGTAGAAGAGATGGAACAAGGGATTGCTGACGATGCTAGTGTTGCAGCCAAAGCACAGCTTGAGGTTGCCAAAGCCAGGTATACTTCTGCAGTTTCAGAGCTAACATTGGTAAAAAACGAACTGGACTCACTGCGAAAGGAATACGCTTCTTTGGTGACTGAGAAAGATGTCACAATGAAGAAAGCTGAAGAGGCCATTTCTGCATCAAAAGAGGTTGAGAGGACAGTGGAAGAACTGACCATTGAGCTGATTGCCACAAAAGAGACCCTCGAGTCTGCACATGCTACCCATTTGGAGGCAGAAGAACAAAGAATAGGAGCTGCCCTAGCCAGGGAACAAGATGCCCTTCACTGGGAGAAGGAGTTGAAGCAGGCAGAAGAGGAACTCCAAAGACTTAACCAGCAGATTCTTTCATCCAAGGATCTCAAAACAAAATTAGACACTTCTTCAGCCTTGCTTCTTGATTTGAAAGCCGAACTAGCAGCTTATATGGAGTCGATGTTGAAGAAAGAAACTGATGGACACTCAAAAGATGAAACAGGACTGGAGAAGAAAACTCACACTGATATACAAGCGGCAGTTGCTTCAGCGACCAAGGGACTTGAAGAAGTTAAGCTTAAAATTGGGAAAGCAACTGCTGAAGTAAATATCCTCAAGGTAGCTGCCATGTCATTACAAACAGAACTAGAAAGTGAAAAGTCAGCTCTTGCCACCATTAGGCAAAGAGAAGGTATGGCATCAGTGGCAGTCGCATCTCTTGAAGCTGAGCTGGTTAAAACAGAGTCCGAAACAACTTTAGTGCAGATGCAGGAGAAAGAAGCCAGGGAAAAAATGGTGGAGCTTCCCAAGGAGCTACAGGAAGCTGCACTGGAGGCTGACGAGGCCAAGTTACTAGCTCAAATAGCTCGTGAGGAGCTGCGCAAGGCAAAGGAAGAGGCAGAGCAAGCAAAGGCTGGAGCAAGTACAATGGAAAGCAGATTACTTGCAGCCCAAAAGGAGACAGAGGCTGCTAAGGCTTCAGAAAAGTTGGCTTTAGCAGCTATCAAAGCATTACAAGAGAGTGAATCTGCACAAAGCACAAATGATGTGGATTCACCTACTGGTGTAACGCTTTCATTAGATGATTACTATGAGCTCAGCAAACGTGCCCGTGAGGCAGAGGAGCAGGCTAACATGAGGGTGGCAGCTGCCATGTTGCAAATTGAGGTGGCTAAGGCATCTGAGTTGAAAACCTCAGAGAAGTTGGAAGAAGTGAATCAGGAGATGGCTGCAAGAAAGGAAGCATTAAGAATCGCAATGGACAAAGCTGAGAAGGCCAAGGAAGGAAAGTTGGGTGTCGAGCAGGAACTAAGGAGGTGGAGGGCTGAGCATGAGCAACGACGAAAGGCTAGAGAAGCTGGTCAAGGAGTTGCAGACCCCATTAAGAGCCCAAGACCAAGTTTTGAGGGGAAAAAAGAATCAAACAACTTTGATCAGGCAGCAGATGCTTCTGCTCCTTATGCACCGAGTCCAAATGCATATGTTCGGACAAGTAACAGTGAAAATGATTCCTCTCCAGATGTGAAAGCCTTGAAGAAAAAGAAGTCATTTTTCCCTCGAATTTTAATGTTTTTGGGCAGAAGAAGGGCACAATCAAATAAGTCGACATAACTCTTCATTTAAAGTAAATGCACGTGTATCTTTGGTGAGTTTACCACTTTTTGTTGGGCTCTGTTCTCATCATTCCAGTGGTGGATGAGATCCTACCGAATTTTATTCAAATGTAAATGCTGGTGATTATTTCATGTATGATAACTGGATTGAATTATATTTTTGCTCACCGGAAGGAATGTATGGGGGTGGGTTTGAAGGAGGCATAATAAGGTGATCCTATGATGTATAGGTTTGTACCATATTAATTTCAACTCTTGTAAAATCTCCATGAGAGTGCTTTAAGAAAGAATTTGCGCTCCTTTTTTGGTTTCTGTTTGTGTAGGATTATTTGGAATTCTTTCTAGGTTCTGAATTGCGATGGAGTGGAGAGTTTGATACTTCATTTAACCTTCTTTTGAAGTTGATGACATGCAAAATCGAACCGACTCATTGACGGGTCAGTATCTGGCTATTGGGTTCGTGTCTCAGACTCTCAATTGATCAAACTAGGGATCGCGAGGTTGCTATTATGTATCTGCACGAGTAGAAAACATGAGCTTTGGGGTCCCTGAGGTGTACTTCAGGGAGGACACTCTGATGTTCAAGTTAGTTCGGTAGACAATAAAGTTATTAAGATTGCTTGGTATTTTTTTTTTTTGAAGCAAACACACACAGAGCAATAAATCTAGCTAACCAAACACCGTCCCTAAGGGCAAAAAAATGTTTGGTTTACTAGACTTATATACTACACACACTTGAATCAATCGATGTGGTATTTTTGACCCAAGTTTTTAAGTGGAACACCTAACAATTTTGGAAATACACACACCGGACTAAACATTATTTGGAGCTCTCTCTTTAACAAATAGTGAATAGTGAGGTCCCCTTTTAAATAGATTTTTAATTATTGATTATTTTTAATTGCTGGCGAGATTTATGGAGGTGAATCCCCTAAAGATCTCCTTCTTGTTCAACAATGAGTGTTACTCGGTATCCCAAAGTGCTTTGATCACTTGAGATTCCCGGGGTCATGCCTGTTGAGTCACACCGAGGAGTACCGGCCAATGTGACACCTAGAGCAAAGGCTTTATGTTACTGTTACGTTGTGATAAATCTTTCTATTCCCTCTATTATATTTTAGGTCAATCAGACCCTGGAGTAACCAACTCACTCCTCATACATACTAGGAAAGCAAGACCTATAGCGATCAACAATCTGCCCACGTCCATTTTGAGACAAAAATTGAATTATCAAAGTCCACAGCAGTTCTCTGATACCCTGGCTCAGTCAACCATCCGCCATAATAACCGTCTTAGCAGCAATCCTCAAAAGATTGCTTTTCTATCAGTCAAATAAATTGTCGAGGCTACGAAGCAGCTCGATCTGAATAATGATAGAGAAGAAGGAAATAATAATGAACACAACACTTTTAGCCGCAATAAGGAAGCAACTTCGCTTCATCACAGGTAATACACGAGGGTTATCAAGCAATACAGTAGTTCAAATTTCCAAAGTAACCTAATTCTACAACAATCTAAAATACAATATAGGAGTTTAGCTAAAGGCTTTTAAACTACATTCAATAGCATTGAATGTGTGATCAAGGCAATGCTCGGCTTGTCATCGCCTGCTGGATATGCTGAAGGAGCTGACTTTCATTGGAGTTGCAATCACCAGTGGAGCTTCAGGTGAATCAGTGACTGCAAATTTCTCATGCATGAAACGACTATCTACGATGGAGTCATCCTTGAGCACTATCTTGTAGCAGTAGCAGCTTTTTAGGCCCTCCTGGTTGAGATAGCACTCGTGGGAACCATTCTTCACCTGCTGGAAGTTCCATATCACACTAAACTTGCCCACAGTTGCAACCAAATGGCGCTCCTGCTTCCCATTCTCGGTAACCTGAGTATTTTTTTGTAACACAAGTTACACAACAGATTAGAAAAGTGTTTTCCGTCACACTAATTTCGTCTTGAAAGTTTTTTTCAGAGGAAAAATGATGTATAACTTGAAAACATAGGGATGCATTTGTCCTCGGAAACTAGAGGGGCTAAAAAAGATATTTGCAAAACCCAGGATGGTTTTCATCTCTATACTCCTGAAGATAACAAAAATTTATGTTTTCGACCATCAAAACTCACTTTAGACAAAACTTATGGATAAAATGGTCTTTCAGAGTCTAATTTCTACAAGTGACTGCAGGTACAAACTGTACTACTTCTCCAACCTAATGGCAGGAAACCAAAACAATAAGAATGTAACGAAAATGTGAGACTGACACGAGGAATTAGCTCTACGGGGA
Source organism: Tripterygium wilfordii (assembly GCF_013401445.1). NCBI lineage: Eukaryota > Viridiplantae > Streptophyta > Magnoliopsida > Celastrales > Celastraceae > Tripterygium > Tripterygium wilfordii. The sequence continues at coordinate 11,353,410 of NC_052237.1, read as the reverse complement.
TGTTTCTGGCCCAAAAAGAGTGCATATAACACTTGCTAGGTAAACGGAGTATTTTTTGTCAAATTATTAAATGAAACTATTTGGTTACCATAGAACTGAACAGCAGGAAACAAGATTCTCAATAAAATTAAATTCCATACGCTTATAGACATAATTTCCATCAAGCATTTAAAACTAATCAATATACAACATCACTTCCTGCTATCTGCCAGCAATACAAATCAGTATGCTTTAAGCCAAGAACAGACCAACTTAGACAAAGAGCAATAATGGGAAACTTCTTCAGGAAAGCATTCCAAATTAAACGTGTATGTGTGTGTCTGAAAGAGAGTATTTGTTGGCTAAACAGAATCAGGTCCTAGGAATAAACCATCTAATAACAAACCTTTACCCTGTCTCTATAATTATCAACAAATTATACTGTTCCTTAATTTCATAACATATTCCATCTAACGATACCATCCTTGCATCTTCAAATGCGACAAGACCATATATGAAATCCTTCTTAATAGACACAAGGCAAAGTGAAATAATACCTCAACTCCTATGTGTAAAGCTTCCCCAATATCATGATCACCAAATCAGCTTAGAAATACTAGATTTGATATGTGCTAACAATAGTTGAAAACCTTATTGGCTAAATAATATTCAATTAGCTCTAGACTTCTAATATTTTAGTGAAAATAACATTTAATAGACGGCTTTAATCAATCAAAAGACTTACCTCTAAAGTCTAAAGCCGACAAAGAAACTACACCTCCACTCCCTTGGAGGAACACTTTAGAATAAGTATACATTAATGCGGTACCAAATTGAAGTTTATCACATGATTCAAATCTGATGTGTTTATAATTGCACATGTTCTAGTCTGCAATAGCCAATAAGCCAAAAACCTTCCCAAATCATATTCTGATCCAAGATATGCAAAAGGCATACAGCATAAAGGATCAGCAACCACTGTCAGTTATCTGGTTCAAAGAACAGAACACTTCTCCGACATGTCAATTAATGCAGGCAAAACATATATAATTCCTGAAAACTGACAAAGAGTAATTAATTAGCCCGGTCAACACCTTGGGCCAAAGACTCAAACTACGTTCCTAACTTCAAACAAGGAGATAAATACTTTTACTCACATAAACTAAGTGATTGCAAGCATGACTTAGAGAATCTGAATGCTTACCCATGAAAACTGAGCATTATGGAACTTATTATCACCTCCAGCTAAATGTGCATCCAAAGGAGTCAGCTTCAACAATCTTGGAGCTGCAATCCTATTCCCCATGCGACCACTGAAGCCAGTTTTTGTCCTACCGTCTTTGTCGGTGAAGAGGGTGCAGATGAGGATCAGATATGTATCAGTGGTGCCCAATATCCACTTCCCATCGAAGGTAACATCAACATGGGTGATAGGTGACCCAAGACCCGGGAAAGCTGTCTTTGCCTGCCTCATAGAACCGCTTGAATATAGTCTAATCTTCCCATCAAGAGACCCAACAACAATTGAGCCATCGCCAGTGGTTGCAAAAGACTGAAAGTTAGTCCCTCTGGAGAACTGGTGCCCGTGAGTCCAATTCAGAACAGGGGAACTAGCAGCTGCAAGATTCTGTACCATTCCATTGCGGTCACGCATATCCCACCTACAAAGTCTATTATCATCCAATCCCAAAAAAGTTGATCCTGATGGGTCTAACTGAGCTCCCTTGCTATCATTGCTAATATCCCTCATTGTAATGTCAGTCCCATCCTTTTCAAACTTCCACTCAGTAACAATTTTACCAGTCTCAATATCAAGCTGATGTAACCCTGTCGAATGAGGCTTCCCTTCCTTCATTGGACTCATCAGCAACATATTAGTCTCAGCCCGCATAAGAAGCGCCTTCTTCTGCACTGAGCGTGCCAAACTCGACTCACCTCGATAACTCCCATTGTCGTAATTCACAAAAACACCCTTCCCATGAATCCCATGGCTAAAATTCTTAACCACCTGAATTCCAGTGTCACCCACTAAGAAACTGTTATCCAATGCACCCAATGCCAAGCTCTGTATTCCTCCATTTGCCGCCTCCTCAAACTCCTCCCTCAAATCTTGATTTTCCCTCAATGGCGTTGCGGGTTCAGGGCTCTTCAATATGCTATCCTCTGCATCCTCCCACATAGAATCATCTGCTATATCAGGCTTCGCCCATCCCATAAAATCCTTCCCATAAACCTTAAGTCTGTTTGCCTCTGTTGCCTCATACCCGTAAGTATTCTCAAACAAACAGTCCTGGTACTTAGTTACAAAATCCCTATAATCCTCGCTACTAAAGAACTTCATAGCCCAAACACCCCTAGCTACGAAATCAACACGAAGTTGGTCCCCAAAAGTCTTCAATTGCATCTCTGACCCAACCATTGCTCGAACTTTAGAACCAACCTTCAAGACCCACCAGGAATCACCTTCGCCTTCACTTTCTTCCTCGTCTTCATCCTCATTTTCGTTACCATCACCATCCAATTTGGAGGACTTGATAAAGAAGTAACAGGTTCGCTTCTCAGAGGTGATCCACTTCGCCTTTGGTGTATTGCCACCGATGTGCAGGTAGAGCTTGACGGCATTTTTTAGGTTTGGGTTTTGCGGCTGTGGTTGAGATGATGAAGATGGGTATTTCAGCTTCAGAGCTTTGAGTTTGGCCTCCACCTCGTCGAGCGACGAAGGAGATTTAGGTTTTCGTCCGGAGGAGGATCTGTCAGGGGTTGCATCTTTCACTTCATGGTAGGTCTCTTCATCTTCTTCTTCTTCTTGGCTTCGTTCTTCCTCGTATTCTTCATCAGAGTCCGAAATCTCGAGATTTTCACGGCTGTTAGCGCCACCCATCTATTCTTGTCGCTGATACGAAGAGAAATGGAAGAACGAAAGTGGAGATCTGGTTTCGGAAACGAAATGGGCGATGCCAAGAGCGCCAAAGCTCGAATTTTGAAAATTTGAATCGTCTGCAGTTTTGATTTCGTTTCGCTGGTTGTAGGGTTTTGACTTTGAATGCAAGCGATACTTTGGTTTGACCGGTTACCTACAAATACCAGTTATCGCCCGCTTGATCATCTCTGACTCTGCGCCGTCAAGGCTCAAGCATGTACATGGGGACCACAAACACGTAAATTACTAAATTTAGTAAATCTTATCTGTACAGACTACAGAGTGTCACTACTCACTAGTAGTGATATCATGTGGGCCGGGCCGGCCTATCAAGGAAGCGGGCCGGCCCACATGACATCACTTAAACAGAGTGATTGTAAGATAAAATCGTTTGATGAACAGAGGGTTGCTCACATTTTGTTTGATTGTTTGAAAGTAATTATTATGTACATACGATCGATACAAGGACCCCTGCAATAGAACTATAGAAGTGTGATCATCACATGTGTCCATTTTGTTTACCAAATTCAGAAAACCATGTAGACCCCATGTAAGGAGATGTCATAGGATACCAACTACCAAGCTCTTAAAACTGCATGCAACGACACTTAACCCGCATGTAAGGAGAGCTAGGTCATAGGATACCAAACTCAAGTATCCACATCTTTCGGAATCTCAAAGTATGACAGTATTATAGTTGGTTGTTTGGAGTGTGCATTTATGATAGCATGTTGGAGCAATTCGGTAAGATTGGACATAGTCTCTACTCCACTTGTTTAATATGACATAACCCCTACAAATGTGGGGAGTGTTAAGAACATAAAAGTCTCACTTTAGTTAGACACAAGTCTACCAATATGTTTGAATCCCTCTCCCCCATCAAAAAAAAATCTACCAATAAATTTGTAAGAGCAAAACCCACCCCTAACAAACAAAGCTTAGTGAGTTGGGCTTGAAAGAAACAAACTCATGAGAATAATCTGATATATTCACCAAAACCGAAAACCAAAACCCAAAACAAACAATATAATTGATTTTTTGCGGGTGTGGGCACGCTTCGTCCTCTTCAAATGACAATGTTTTATATATTGATGAGTGCACGCACATTATGCATCTAGAAATTACAATGAGAAATGGCTTAATTGGGATCCCCATATGGGTTTTGATAGACAAATCTCGAGACTATAATTGAAAGAAAAAGAAAAAAAGAAAAGAAAAGTTTGGCTTTTTTAACCGAAAATGAAAAGCCAGTACAATAATATATTGGTGAAAAATAGAGAAGTGAATTTCATTTGAAGCTAGCTAAGCCAAGGGGTAGGAAATGGTCAAGTCATCATGCGGTGGTAATGCGTTTGAGCTGGTAGATTCTTTCCAAAATCTGGCTGGTAATCCATGGAGAGGGACTGGGAATGGGCCATACTGAATCCCATTTTCAGATCCCACCACTTCCCACCTGCAATAATACCAACGACAACAACAGGCCTTTGTCAATCACCCTCTTCCCTCTTATTTGTTCTCTTTATTGATTCGTCAAACTTCCGAATACTAAAACTACTCTTTAATTACATCAAACAAGTACTTCAAACACCATTTTGGTAAGAGTACCTGAAGTTGGTGACCAAATGGTGGACTGCTATAAGCATTTCCAGCTTTGCAAGTTCATTTCCTGGGCAGGAATGTACTCCACTCCCAAATGGCATGAATGTATTGGGTTTTGGGGCAACCTTTAGGTATTCAAATTGAATGCATCAGAAAGGACCAGTCCAAGACAAAAATTAGGTATTAATAGCGGATGGGTGATCCTGCAGTAGAAGTCTCTGCAGTTTTAATCACAGACGTTGTGTCTTTTTGTCAATGCATGATCCACACACTGCTTTTTGAATTTAATAAACATATTGGATGTATGTGGTTAAAACTGCAGGACGATGCAGTGAATTATAGTGCAGGGCCCTTCTATGCAACTAGATCAAATGTCAAGGGTGTGATTCCATATTACTCAAAAGAAGAAGGTGTTCGGTAAGTAATACCTCAAATCTTGAAGGATCAAATTTTTTAGGATCATTGAAAAATGCTGGATTGTGATGAATGTTCCTGAACAGAGGCATCACCTTCCAACCTTTTGGAATAAGGTACCCTGTAACAAATATACAATCTCAGTAATTGACAATTAGTGGCTCCTTTTGTACTGTTTACTGCAAGTTATTATTCCTCTTACCCTTGTATTCAACATCAGCCACTGCTTCTCTAAAGGTGAAAGATATAATGCTTGCCATTCTCAAGCTCTCCAAAATAACCTGAACAAGTCCACATTTGATTCCCAGTGGTCATGAAACAGAATTTCCCAGTTGGGTCACAGTGAAAGTGTTCATGCATGGCTTGTGTTTGACAAAATGCGTCTATGAAACATACCTTGGAAGTTAGAGGCATGTTCCTTGTTTGGCTCCAACTCAATGGCCTGTTACCTTCACCATTCACTTTCCGAATTGCCTTCTGTTCAGCCTACAAAGAGGGGGAAAAAAAACACACAATGAGATCTTATTCACAAAGACAAAAAGACAAGACAAATGAAGCTGAGAGTGACTTTGTTTGTTGTTCTAGACTCTGCTAGGAAAGTTGGCTTGTTGTGAAGGAAAAAACTAATCTTTTACCTTGACTGCCTCTAGAAGTTTCGGATTGTCATGAAGGTACTTGACAATCCATGTCAAGGCACTGGCTGTTGTGTCTTGCGCTGCGAAAAGAACACCGATGATATTATCCGCGATTTGATCTTCTGTTAGTGATTCTCCTTTCTCATCTTTGGAGTTCAATAGACATCCCAACAGTTCCTTCTCAAGGAACTTCTTCTCCTTCCTCTCACTCAAAATCTTCCTTAGCCTCTGTCTTGCCTATTAAAAAAAATCCTCTGTATCACTAGTCATGATGAGAAGAACTTCATTGACAAACCAGAACTAGCAACAATTTGTTCTTACCAATAAAGCCTTTTTGTATGGACTTCCTGGGAAGTTTGTAGGGAAGGAATTATATCCTTTATCAACTATGCTATAGTTTCTCTTCAGATCCTCTTTAAAGTGGGGTTCTAGATGACCAAAGATGAGAAGTATACCCACTTCAAAAGAAATCTGCAGTGACCCAGAAAAGGACACGAATCATATCAGAGACCCAAGAATTATATAAAAGCTTCAGAAGCTCAAGTGTCAAAAGAATGGATATACAAAATACTTTGGGTAAGTGAAAAAGAAGTAATAAAAAATGGGTGATTGATCAAATTAATGAACAAACCTTCTTCATTTCTTGAAAGGTATTTACAACAAGGCCACCATCCCATTTATCAAAGGCTGAGGCTGTTATGGCTTCAATATCTGCCACCAGATTTCTAATTGCTTCAAGTGACAAGGAGCTCTGAACCAGCTTTCTTATCCGGATATGGTAGTCTCCTTGGTGAAAAAAGATCGCGGACAGACCGATTAGTTTCTCTTTGCTTTCCGGGTAAGTTGGCTTGAACAAGTGAGCTTGTGTCACTAGGACAAACCTTGCAGCCTCAGGACTAGCCAGCATCACACAGGGACAACCCAAAACATGTGTCTTGAAAATCTCTCCATACCTAAATTAATCAAAACCCACCACCACGTTAAACCTAATGCAACCCAACACTTCTCAAAGAGACTAATTATAGAGAGAGCACAAACCTTTTTTGTTTGGCTGCAAAGAAGAGATTTGGGTCTTGTGAGTAGAGGTGAAGTGTTTCACCTATGTATGGCCAACCCATTGAACCTGGAGGGAGCCTACCTCTTTTGTTGGGGTCTTTGTGGTCTCTTGTTTTGATGAAATACAAGAACAGAGTGAGCAGAAACATGAGGACATAGAGAAGGGCTCTTAATTCCATATCTTTGTGTGTGTATACGAGCTTTGTAGTAAAATGCAGGATTTGGTTCCTTCGGTTCTCTGAGTCTTTCCAAGGGGGATGAGTCGAGATTTATAAGAGAAATCTAAAGGAAAAAAGACAAAAAGGAAAAAAGTATTACCACACAATTTTCTTTTGTAATTAAAAATATTCTCAAAAACATAAAAGAAAACACGCAAGAAAAATAACAATGTTAAGGATTTAGTGTTTTTTTTTTTTTTTGTTATCTCAAATTGAGATGGACGCACATGATTCATGTGAAATCGTGGGTCTTACATGATCTATATTAAATCATAAGTCTTCACAATATTTGAGATTTGAGATAGTTGAAACAACAAATCGTATGATTGTTGCAAGGGAAAAAAGTTGTTGGACTTGCAATTAATGTAGCAAAGTTTACAAATTCATATGATGATATCCAAATCAATCTGGTCAACATTTTGGTATTTTTGTGGATTTGGGACCTAAAACTAAAATTTGAAATTAATAGGGTCTTTTTTAGAAAAACATTAAAAAAAATTGAAACAAAAGACAAAGACTTGTATCTGCAGCCATATATAATATACCTAAGGAACTAAGCACTCATACAAAATAAATTAAATAATTCATGAAGACTTAGATTGTGTTGCAATAACGCTTAATATTATATATTCACTCCTCCTATAAACTATGATTTTTTTTTCCCTCAAGCAAAACTAGCACAATTAAAATGAAATTTCTATGTGTAGAGATCTAAAGGCTCAAGTTTAGGCTCATATAGGATTTTTGAAGGGCAAATTTGTAGGGTAGCGATTAAAAAAAATTAAAATGAAAAATTGACATTAAAATCAATAGAATATAAAATTCTACATGAAAAAAATGAATAGAAAAGTAAAATTAAACAGCATATCCATAATTTATAATGATAAAACCTGGCACTTCACAGTGATCTGAATATTTGTGGCTGAAACCAAAGATGTTTAGCTGTAGAATATTCCAAGAGAGATTTGTGGATTTTATAGAAGAGGAGGAGATGAAGAGATAGACCTTACACGTACAGTTACACTAATATCTACATAGATGAAGAAGATAGATATGTTGTTTGCTATTTTTAGGGAGAAAGATAAATTTTTATTTAACCCCAAAATAAAAAAAAATAAAAAAAAGAGGATAAATTTTTATTTAAAACCAATCAGATGAGTTAATTAGTACACATCCTGGTCCTCGAAATGGTATCAGTAAATCTAAAAAGAGAAAGATTTACACCTATCAACATTGAAACACAATTAGATTTATAATTGTCTTTGATAGTTTACTTTTCAAAACAAAAATTGAGCATAATAAGTTATATCCCTTAATTGGGTAGCCTTAATTAGGCAATAGGTTTATTTGCCTAATCATGGCTTAAGTTTTCCAGAAGTGATAGGGATTCTAGTCATCCCAGTAATTTGACATATCATTCTCTGGTTCAATCACAAGGTTTTGAGGACCCCCAAACTTACATCAATCAAGTGACAAGATGAATTACTGGGATTATTGAGATCTCATTCACTGAGATCCCCAACATTTTTGTAAGTTTTCAGTAAGATCAACATTTCACTTGAGGACCCAATCTACATTTCTCGATTTGTGCATATCATCCTTGTGCACAGTGGCAAATCTAGAATTTGAACTCACTAGTGGTACTACTAAGTAGTAAGGATCTAGGGCAACTCCCTCGGATTTTATTTTTTTTGAGTTATTTATATGGCATGAAGATAATCACTAGTAACAGTTTCAAACAATAAAACATTACATCTTTATTTATCACAATTGTGATTTATAAGAGCTCCTTCAACGGGCAAGAATCAAGACCAAAATGTTGATAGGGATCAAAATTCTAAACGGATAAAGACACAAAGTTGGGGGAGAGTCACAAAAAAACCAAGGTTGCACGGGGCCTGATACATTTTCCCATGGGTCTCGTATATTTTTATGTGGTCTGATACATTTTTTATTTTGACTGGCCTGATATATTTCTTATGGACCCAGTTGCATTTTTTCTGAGGACCTTATACATTTTACCTAATACATACAATGTGTTCTGCAAGATTTCACTAGGGTCATGTCATGTGTTAAAAGCAGATCCACATTCCAGCCCCCAGTGAATACAAAGTATATCTATCTCTGTTTGTGCAGGGGTCATGTCAAGTGTTAAACCCGATCTACATTTGAGATTGTTCAACTCTCTCCAAATATATTAATAAATTACAGGAGGCTAGGGTCAAAGTGAAGATTAGAACTTGGATCCCCCATATGTACATGTACAATTTACACTTGTGATCCAAAAACTGTTTTTATATATTTGTAAGGTCCGGATAAAACAATAATTTTCTGCTTTTTATGCAACGGCAATAATGTTGTTTGGAGAGTTAATTAACGGCGTAAATGAAAAAAAAATAAAAATAAAAGAGAATAAAAAATGATATTTTTCAATCGTAATAGCTGGTCTCATTAATCAATAATCACTATTTAAGCCTATGCATATTCTTGATTTTACTAGAAGTAGAGTGAGACAAAATATTCCTGAAGGGTTCCAAATTTTTTTGATAATCAACTCTAATGTGCTAATTGATATAGTCCAAAACTTATTCTACTTCCCAACATATCAATAAGTCGGGACTAGCTGTCAGGAAGTGATTGTTTGTATGTTCTTTGATGACATGTGTATGAAGAAGAGCAAGCCACGAGGGCTCAAATTTGTTCTAAAGGGGATCTCCGATAATCAAGTTAGCTTGAGAATTATTTAGAGATTGAGAATAGAAGCGGAGTCAGAAATTAAAGGGGGGCAAAGTTTGACTTGCCCCTGAAATTTTTTTTAACACTATTTTCCGAAAAGTGACAAAGAGTAAGTAAATATTTATATGATCATTAAATTAAACATCACAAATTAAAACATAAAATGTCCAATATAACAAAAAAATAATTATTTAAGTTGTGATAGATGATTTTTCATTGAATAGAAAACCATCTACCATCTAGGCAGCACCGACACGCCAAAACTGTCGTCGCACCCGCACTGAGTGCGGCAAGGACGCGGATGCGGCAGGGACTCGGCAGAATACGTATGCTGACTCGTTTGGGATGTCTGGCATTGAATAACAATTTCAATCGTATGGGATTTATCTGTTATTAACATATAAACCCAATAGACATCTGTCATCTTCAGTAAAACTCAATTGCCAACTGTCATCTCCACTAGAACAATTTCAGTCTGACTTATAAATATTAGACAGACGCCTTTGCAGACAATTCGAGTCTACCTAAACTCCTTTGCAGACAACAATTTAAGGCACAAACTTTTAGAACTTGAGCTTGGGTTTGCCTAAGGCTTAATACAGCTAATAACTTCTGATAGTTGAGTTTTACCCACACCAATATTTAGATGACAATGGTCATAATCATCAATGAAACTTTGGATTAATATATATAAAAAAATCTTTTATTTGCCAAGTCCTCCCGCACCCGTATCCTGGATTCTTTGAGGATTTACGAATCAATGTGTCCCCGCACCCGCATCCCGTGTCGCCGTATCCGAGTCGGTGCTGCCTAGTCTACCATCATACATGAGTGTCTATTAGTCAATATTTATTCTCTTGTATGAGTGTGTATCAATCAATAATTATAATATATATATTAATTATTAACCATACATATTATATAGATTAGAAAAATATTAGTATTTTTGGTAATATATACATTGCATATATAATGTGTAAAGAAAATTTTCCAAAAATTTAAAGGGCTAGCGAGGAGAAATACACGTATTTTTAGAACGACGTATAGTTTATATCACATTATAATATTATATGTGTAATAAATAAAATCTAAAAAATTTAGGAGAGGCAAATACATGTATCTTTAAAAAGATGTATTGTTTATCACATTATTAAAAAATATTATATATTTAAAAAAATTCAAAATTTAGGAGGTTGTACATCACTACGTGGCTCTGTCACTTATTGAGAGTACTCTTTAGCTCGAAGCTCTCCCTTTGTTAATAATCAAAAGTTATGAATTACCTTGAGCGAGCGCCCTTTTATTTGGTCTTGGGTAGTACAAATTTGGTAAGAAAATGTCTCTTCCTCCCAGAATTTAAGAGAGTTTTTTGGGATCTTCTATTCCTTTTCTGGTAGTACTCCTGGTTCCCATAGGTGTTCAGTCACCTTAAGGGTTTCTGAGATGGTTCTCCTCGAGCGTTGTTTGCACTGTTCGGCACCTACCTAGGTTGTGCCTTTATCGTTACCTCGGTGGGAGCTTATTCGGCACGTCGACAATATGTGAGCTTGGTACCTTATTGTCATGTGTCCTACCCCGGGATCACATGTCGTCAAACTTGCGGTGGGAATTTTTGGTATTATCACAAATAAAATCAAGCATTCAAATCAAAGAAATAGTGGCGAAAGTGGAGTTTATCTAGGAATTTGAAGGAGAAGAAAACAGAGAAGAGAAGACAAAATAAATCGCCCCATAAGTCTATAACCATACGGTTGTTTGGGTAGGCACCGCCCTCATTTCACTGCTTGAAGGATGAGAGAAAATTTATTTTAAAAATTAAATAACTAATTACGATATTTTTGGTGATTTAAATTTCCAACAAAGTTATGTGATCTCTCTTTATTGAGAGTATCTTTTCCAGGGACAGAGTGACATCCAGCTATACACGGTCGGGATTTTATTGGATCTCCAGTCTTTCAGATTAGATTGAGTATATTTGCGTCTATTAAACGTATCGTTTTTGATTTGAACGCATCGTGTTTAAGTAAAAAAAATACTTAACCGAACGGTAGATTATGATATCACGACGATTGCATTTGAAAGAAAAGTGTGTAGCCCATAATTTTTGGATTCAGGTAGGTCCCATCTTTGTAGCTTTCTGTACGGAAAACGCGCAAGTATCCTGATCATGGAACTCCAGACCATTCTGAGTGCACCCAATCGTAAGGCTACTAAAAATCCAGCAACCCCACCATCCATATGTAGCTGGATTGAGACACTTGTCATGATCCTTGTGGTCCATTTCGAGAGACTTCGGATACGCGAAGGCTCTTGAAGTGGAGCCCAATTGAGAAATCTCGTGGCTCACACGTGGAGTTCGGTCCACACGTGCCCCAGTGTTAAGATTTGTTATCGCCAATCTCTCACCGTAGCGGCATAGCCAGAGATGGCAAAAGGGATCCGAGGGCTTTACAATTCTCAGAGTATAATTTTTATTTAATAGTTTGGAAAATGTGCTACATCACATTTTGTGTTTTCTTCACCGGATTTATTCTCCATCATTAGATGAGAATAGTAGATTGAGAAATTTTAGAGTTTTCTCATCCCGACAAAAGAATATTCTTGAATAATGCCTATTTATTGATCTTTTTCTAGTCACTTCTTTTTCCTTATTTTGTCTATCAAGTTCTTTAAGTTTAATGGTGATCTAGCGCCCTCAGTCTAGGCTCATATCTTCTTCTTTTTTTTGAAATATCATTTTTCATTGAAATCGAACATTGGGCACACATATGATTAATCCAATCAATTGCCAACCGAATCACCTCTCGTTGGTATATCTTAATTCTTAACAACACAGATTTGTTAAAAAATGAATATTTTTAATTTTGATAAATTATATTTTCTTTATTATCATTAGCATGAGAAGAAAACTCGAATATGAAACCTTACTCTGGTTCAAGTCTTTATTCGAGTACAAAAACGAATTGATGCGCATGGTTTTGCAAGGAGTGGATAATGAACATATATATATATACACACACACATGCATGCATGTTCTTAGTAGCAAACCCCTATATATATGGAAAATGATAATGTGTGCCTTAGACACTAGATAAGGGTGAAAAAATGTGCATTGACAGGAATCGGGGAAAAAAATGTATTTTAAGTTTAAAAAAATTAGATGATAGAATGTTCATCACATATGGCATAATGTGGTATATATACTGTAGTGAATTCTTAACAAAGAGCAATTAGGGCACATGTTTTCAATACCCTATATATACAATATGTGTTTTGGTCTATGTATCTATCATCACCACATTGTTGTGTTCCCCACTCACATGGCTGACAATACTATGCTAAGCCTAAGCTACAATGTCCCTGGAACTTTGGTTTGATCATTTCAGGGTAATATCAACGTATACAATCATGCATGGTGGGAATGTACTAACATACGTGTCGACTTTTGGTTCTCCTTCCTATGACACCTGTTTGATTTCCTTGACAAGAAAATCTGCTAATGCCCGACAAAATGGTATTAACAAAGTTGAAGATATCCATCATTCCTCAATCTTCTGATGGTATATTTGCAAATCTCGGTGGCCTCTCCCTTTTGTAGAGATATATATATAAGTATTCTCTTATGCGGACTTCCGTAAATTAAAATAACTTACGCACTTCTATCTCAACCGTCAAATCTATTGAACGGCTGAGATTAAAAAAAATTTAGCTCCCAAAATTCAACTCGTTTTCTACCCTAACCCAATACAGTCCCACGATCTCAATTCTTCCATCTCACGTCACTCCCAATTTCACCTCCAAACATCAACGAACATCAAGTTTCATCGCTTTTGGGCATACATCTGTAAATATATTTCAGCGATTTCGGGCATTCATCTCCCTCCCGTTTCAACACTTTCGGCCAAACATCAAGAGTTCGAAATCGTCTTCCTTCAAGAGCTCTGGCTTCGGGCTATCTGGTTTAACAGGTTAGTTTCTCAACTTGCTTTTATTTTTTAATTGCGAAAGATTGGTAATCTAGCTAAGAGATGGGGAAATATATACATAAACAATGTAAAGCCATTTGAAAGTCAATTACGTTGATGCAGTATGCTTGACTTATAGTTTAGTTTGTACTGTGAAGTTATTGAGATACCTTAAAGAAGATGTTTTTAAATTATGTTGGTGTTCACCACTTAATCAACAAAGTCTTTGTTATTATGTTGAATATCTGTGAGCCAATTGGGTTCATCTTCTTACGGTTCGATCTCCGTATTCAATTGAAGTTGTTATTTTTGGAGTGGAATTGTGTGGAAGAAGATGTGAGATCGTGGGACTGAATCGGGTTAGGGTAGAAAACGGGTTAAATTTTGGGAATCAAATTTTTTTTAATCTCAACCATCCAATAGATCCGATGGTTGAGATGGAAGTGTGCAAGTTATTTTAACGTGCGGGTTTCGAATCCTTTTATATATATATATATATATATATATATATATATATATATATATAATTTTTTAGATTCAATCACTTTCATTCCAAGTAACCTCGTACACCTTAATTTCGGGCACATGAGTGCTATTAATGTGGAAGCAACTCAAAACTTCAACTAATTTGATTCGAATTTAGGTGGGTGTTTCGAAATCTCTAATTTCAAACATAGTTGGTTCATCTATCCATATATACATGTGAAAGTGACGATCATACGTACGTAACAATGAAGATTTCACTTCAGTTATATTATGCATAGTACAATGTTCCAAAGGCTTGTAAGTAAACGCAACTTATGACAACTACTTTCATATGCTTTGTACAATATTGTTTTAACTTAATATATATATATATATATATATATATATATATATATATATATATATATATATATATATGCTGACACTTAGTGGCGAATCCAATGTTATTTCAGTGGGTGTTGGGCCTCCGGTGAAATTATGTACAATCCCCAATATATCAGACCTCTAATACTGAACCTCCAATGGTTGAAATTTCTGAATACGCCACTGCGGATACTCACATTACATCCAACGTTAACGTAGCTTTGTCATCTAGATTTACCTACTACATAAATTGACTTAAGGAGCTATGCATGTCCCACATACATGGCCAAAGATTATTAAAAAAACTCTAGTGGTGATGCATAATTCACATGCTTGTTTTTGTTAATAAATACTCCCTTCCACCTTCGAGGAGAATGTCTCAATACTATACTCGTAATATTTTTTATATGAGACACTATACATAATAATACATATATACACACATATATATATGTATGTATGTATGTATGTATGACCATTTTTTTACAAAGTCCATTTGTTTTGTGCTTGCAACTTGGATATCCTCTCCAATAACTTGAATGAATGACCCTCCATAACACGAAACATGGAAATTGTAGAGAATCCAAATTTGTAATTGAAATGGTGGCCGATCGAGATAAAGAGTTTACGTTTATCACATGCGTATGGCATTCACACATTGACGACTTCCATAATCATATGAAAACGAAAGGGGATTGAAACAGAATGAGAAAAAAAGAAAGAAGAAAAAGAGTGGATAAGAAAATGAAAGTTACTTTAATTAGCTGTTCCTCACAATCTCCAACCCCAGTCCAGCCCTAAATATCTGCATCTAATCATGCTCATCTGACCAATCAAATTACATTTTAAGGACCTACCTTAAAAACTTTCAAATTGCCACGTCCATACGTCACCCTAGTCCAGCTGTGTGTGTGTGTGTGTGTATTGTGATATTCCCCCCATTTGAATTATTGGGCATAATTGCATGTGGGGATCTAATAATACTTATAATATCGTAGTATGGCCAATGAATCAATGAATAATGATCATGGCAAGACTTAATGCCTCCACTTATAAGCATTAAGTAGATTAATTTTGTAGTCAAAGTGGGCTCATCATCACCAAATCATTATGTTTTATAGGATAAGCTTGCAATTGTCTTACTTTGGATTGATATATATATATATATCATTCTGTTTTGAGTTTCAAGTTGTAAATTGTTTTGAATCAAGAGATAATTAAGAGGTAAAAATGAGTGATTCAGTGTACATATTCAACGACCTAATCATACATGATGCATACAAGCTCTTGTAGAAACTTAATTAATTGCATATGTATTAATAGAATTAATGTTATACATGGCTGATGACTCCAACGAAATTCATACATTCTTTAATTTGCTTCCTTGAATTTATTGGTTTAGGTTTTCAGCAGGGTTAGCTATGTGAATAAGAAATAGTGCACAAAATTTAGTTGTCATATATTCACTTTGAGAGAGGAATCATAGAGGGGATTGGAAACAAATTGTAGTGTGTAACATCTCTACAAACAAAGACAATCAGTTGGCGATATCCTAGTTGGTTCTCCCTTCGAACTTAGGGCGTACAACGCCCGAGATTGGGAATTCAAACTAATCAGTTGAGATATTTCCGTGTGGAATCCTGATTCCATGTGCTTGTCCCAATTCCGGACCCCTATCCGCATAGACTTCGACAAAGGCTTACCTAGTTTTCTCTCCCGAGGTTTGGATTTCAAACCAATCAGCTAGGATATTTTCTTGTGGAATTCTAGTTCCGTGGGTTTTTCCCATTTCCGGGACACTACCCGCAGTGACTTTGGTCCAGTCTTATCAATCTTTAGCATGGTATAGACTATTCTGATGGCCCGAAGTTTATGCCAGACCCATACCCGCATGGACTTCAGCTTAGGCTTACCTGGTTATCTCTATGGACCTAGGACGTACATGTACATCACTTGAGGTTGGGAGTTCGAACCAATTAGGTATGATATTTTCTTGTGAAATCTTGGTTCTGCGAGCTTGTCCCACTTTTGGGCCTCTATCCATATGCATTTCGACCCAATCTTATCAATCTCCAACGTGGTGCATGCTATTCTGATTACCCGAAATTTACGTCTACTCAACTATCTAAAGGACATTGTTGGGCTGGATGGTAGGCCCATCAAACACACGGCAGGCTAAAAGGAGAAGCTCTATTGGACTTGCTGGATCAATTTTGGTACTATTTAGGCTAAAAAAGAGACCATCCGCGGACCTTAGAGGGCCCATTAGTTAACATATTGAATTTGAATCTACTCATAATCAAAATTTCCTCCAAACCATGATTTCCTCCAGTTTACCTCTCAGAAGAGCAGACCATAATATTAACACCTACCCATAAATATGCCAGCCACTCCGGTCAATAGCGTGAACTGGAACATTTGGGCTAAAGTCATTTGAGAATCCCCAATAACTCTAAAGAGAAATTAGAATTGCATTGATCCTTACAAGTTAAGAGGGAAGAAAAACTATAGGCCAATATGGCAAATGCAAATTTAGAGCCTTATATTACTATTATCCAAACAATTAAACGGGTTAGGCATCATACAAATTATGACGAACCAGCAAGAATTGTTGCACTAATTGACCTATGGCTGCTTCTGAAAAATGCATTCCTGCAGGAATTCATTTGTCCCCCCCAATGTCTCCTTAAATCAACAACAGACACTTTCATGCTCCTTGTCCGTAAGGCCTTTCAAGGACCCGGACCCCTGGTCCGTAAATTAAACGGCAGCGATCACTGAATGAACTAACCAGTCGAGAGACAACCTCCTTGAAGAACATGGATGCCACCTGCCATACATTGATTATCAAATGAGATTCAAGCTACTTATCGTATTTTAACAATCAATTCCAATCATACATATTCACACAACAAAAAAAATAAAGTGTCAACTCACCTACCTCCGTTATACCAGAATCAAAATAAGAACTACAAATGACAGTAAACAATATCCACTGTTACCCAAACAAACCAATCAAATATTTTCCCAAACAAGTCATTCCAAATTGTATATCTACATGTTCCTCATTTTCCTTATGTTTGAAGTACTGCGCACACTATGGCAATATATTCTTATATATTATTTAAATGTTGATTTTTCAACTTAGATGATATGAAACCTTTTTAACTATAAAAAATGGCGATAGGCAGGGTTGTTTCCGGTTTTTGCATGCCATGTAGGCACCCCAATAGCAACACCATAGACAAATCGCACCTTGAATGGGAACACCAACTACATGCTTTCAGATTAAAAAAAAACACCAACACTATGCTGTCCCATCACATTTTCACAAGAACTATATATGCTCCAGCATGCGAACATGTGGCCCTAGTGGGTAGAGTTGCAAGGTGCAACCTAGAGGGCACATGTTCAATTCCTGAAAATAGCTTCCCACATATTATGTGGGGTAAGATCTGCATACATCCTAATTGTCCCCGACCCTGCCTATTGTGGAGCCTTATGCCTAGGAGTTGTGTACAAAAAAAAAAACTATATACGCTCCAACAGCATCCATCATGCAAGCTAGCATAATGTTTGGTTCCATTAGCTGGTTAACTTCATGAATATAACATATCAATGAATACGGTTTATGATTGGTAATGAATGAATGAATATGGACATTAATGCTAACAAATCTAAACAGGCAAGAGATAACAAAAAAATCTAAAGGACAGTTACCTGTCGGTATAGTGGCGACTGGAACTTAAAGTCCACCAAGAAATGAATGTCACAACTTCCTGGAACTGGACCAGGATTGAATTCCCATATATTTATCAAGTGGTCGAAGAGGGAACTCTGCGACGCGGTTGTCTGAAAGAAAATGTCAAAAAAGATCAAAAAAAAAAAGAAAGAAAAGAAAAGAAATGATCAATCAACAGCATTTGAACTAAAATATGACAAACATATCAGCCCAGTAAAAATATTACAAATTTTGAAGGGGAACAAACACACAAACATGACATAAAAATATGCACAACTTGAGATGACATTTGACGGTAACAATTATCTTTAAGGAAAAAAAAGTGGTGACATACCTATCCTAGCTGTAGATATTAGGAGGATTCACAGATATTTAAAATTCATTAAGCCACCATAAGTTTAAGTAAGTTGCAGTGCTGGAAGTTTTTTCCTTTTAAATAAAAATATCACCCCAGCAGCAACTCCATCTTAAAATAACCAATATGAAAAAGAGTGAAAAATTCTGATACAAAGGATTCTAAGGAAGAAAGCAGAGGTCATGATGACCTGGAAGGCCGCATTGAAGCAATAAATGCACCAGACCATACCACCCAACTTTGATCTATGAGTTTGTACTATACTTATGGTATGAGGCTAGGAACTTGAAATGAATGTTATATTGCTTCCACTATTTCAGTCTTCTTCTTTTGAACTTCAATTCGCTACACCATCAAAAAATCTCCATCAACCAAAAGTACAAAATAAATTCTTTTAGAGCTTTGGAGAACTTTTCATATCATACCTGCAACTTAGGTTGTCGCAACTCCCAACAGTTAATTACTCCACGATTCATAATCCAGGGAAAAACACATCATCGTACCAAAGACATCAATTAGCTTCTATTTTATATGAATTCAGAAGGTTATGGGTCTAGATTCTTGGCTTGCTTTATTTGTAACCCTAATACAGGGCTAAATATGGCATGGTCGAGGATCAAAGAAGTATAACACACAAATAGACATTCTAACTTTATTCTTAACTCTTAAGTTCCTAAAACAGTAAAGCACGAAAAGTATACAAAAACTTATGTCATTTACATGGCAACATTTTCCTTCTCTTTAGTTCACCAAGCCAATTTGTATAATTGGCAATTCAGTCCCTAACTGAAGGACATAATATGAGAACAACATGGGTAACTTGACGAACATAGCTCAATACTAGAAAGCTAAATGGTGTTATGGTTCACATTGAAGAAAACAAACTACGAAATCAGCCACTAAAATATCAAAGGAATTGAATACCTTTATAAACTTTGGTCTGTCCAACTCTACATGGGAAACATAACTTTCAACCAGAAATTTAAAGCCAATCTCCAGCTCGGCATCAAAAGATCCATCTGGATAGTGTTTGAGTACCTCAGAGCGTTGACACCAGGGGACAAACCCATGATACAAATCCACTGCGGCAACCACATCAAATAACTGCTCAGGAGAATACCTGATTACCAAAAAGCATGTTAGAGTACACTTACTCTCAATGTGACCCCGTGAAAGATATGGAGAATGATATAATGCCAGCACAAGAGAACACATCTACACCACTTTCCCTGCTGCCAGGAGGTGAAATTCACCAATGAAAAAACCATTTTTGACCATTAAAAATCCTAAATCAACTACAAAAAGGAAGAACCAAGTGACAAGCTAAAACAATTTTCTAAAGAAAAACCAAACGGAAAATCAGATGAACACAGCAATTGCAGGATCAAGGAGGATAGAGGCTCATGATATGTAAAGAGATATTTGCCACTAGATAAAAATAACCAAATTCAAGAAATGACTAGAAAGGCAATACAGGGTGAACATTTCATTTGCCCCCCAATGCATCCAAAACATGTTCTTTAAAATGGCAACCACTCCCTTGCACAAGGCTCCTGCAGGGGGATGCAAAGTACAGTGCATAAGTATGCAGACTTACTCCAGAATTTGGCCCTGTGACTGCTGGGTTGCGGTGAAGCAACTTAATGAAAAGAAAATTTTCCACATCTAAGTTAGCAAATACCATACATAGGCTCCATCACAAAAAGAAGACCAATCGTGAGACCCATATTCATAAAGTAAAGAGAACAGAACAGAACAGAACAATCGACAAGAGCAAGAAACGAGAGGGACGAAAAAAAAGGAGGAACTGAACAAAATTACCCTAAAACGCGTCTCTCCTCATAGACTTTGGAGAGAACACTGCCCTCTTCACCATCTCCGCAACCGAGAAACTGGCGTTTTTGCACAAAACTTGTCCTATTACAAAAATTCTCAATTGAACAGTTTACATCCTTCACAGGATTGTGGATCGATGGGGTCTGAATACCTGTAATGCCACTAATACATCGAGCCACATCGAATTTCTGCAACTGCATATCCCTCCTGCAAGACCTAATCAAGTGCCTGACACATTTTTTACGCGAAAGTACAGAACCGAATGCTCTGGAGCCAGACATTAGTGGCGGCATCTTAATCACTTCCCCTTCCAAGACCGATATCACAATCTACGGCAACGAAAACTGCCGGATTTGTCATCAAAATTCACACAACATCGATAAGAAAGCATCGTAAACTATAGAAATTACAATTAAGAGAAATCAATAACGTACCTAAAAGAATCTAAGACGAATCTGTGAAAAGAATTTGGTCACCGAAGCTTATATAAAACAATGAGTGAAATTTTAGGGCTGGGAGACGATCTCTCTTTTTTCACTGTTTTTTTTTTTTTTTTGGTTTCCTATTTTTATTTCTAGGTTTCCTTGTTCGCTGTTTATGTCTCTCCCACCAAAGCAAGGGGAAAGATAAAAGAAAAAAACAAGGACTTCCATTGATCTTCCAAGCAACTTATGCACGTGATTGTATACGAAGTACCATACGAAAGTCTACAATGGAAGTCAATTTTGACAAGGTTCAATAATAAGAATGGTCTTTGTGTTCCCATTTTTTCATGACAAGTAAGATAGAATTTTGATCCATGTAAACTCTCAATACTTGGATCAACCCCCTCTCCCGAGTAATTAATAAGCGAAAAAGTATAAGATAGACTTTTGACGGAGCATACTCTTGTACTTACGACGCTCGTAATTTATGATAGATTTTCGACGGAACATACTCACATACGGACGTCCATAACTTATAACGTATATAAGTTGCGATCGTTAGTTTTTACGTGTTGCTGTAAGACCCAACCAATGAGTCCCATAGCAAAATCAAATGTCTAAGTTGAATTTGAATTCCCCGACTAGAAGGAATTAAGGAAAGACTTTTCTTTGTATTGTTTTGTGCTGATAGACTTTTCTTAAAAATAATCAAAAGGTTATTAGTAGAGTTGTTCTTTACCAAAGGTATGAGATCTTGTTCGACTAATTTCTTATATGGACACCTATAACTTATATAAGTTACGGGTATCAGTTTTTAACTTTTTATGTATTGCTATGAGGTTCAACCCAGTAGGTCTCATAGTAAAATCAATGGTAGTTTTAGTCACATTTTAGTTTTTTTCAAAGACACCCTGTCCACTGATTTTATAAGGGGTGGTCAACTTAAATTGAGATGTGTTTAGAAAAATCGAGATGTAACTAAAGCTACCATAAAATCAAATTTCAAATTTCTCAGTCTTGACATGGCCAAAAAAAACTTATGGACATCCCTATATGAGATATTAAGACTTTTCTGACGTTTGACCAATGTAAATTCTAGATACTTGGAATCGACACCCTCTCCAAGGTAACTAATAACTAATATTGACGTTGAAAATTGAATTTGAATTCCCCAACTAGAAGAAAGACTTCTCTCTTCTTTTTTATTGTTTTGTGCTCATTGACTTCTCTTCTTAAAAGTAATCAGAAGTTCAAGACTGGTTCTTTGCCAAGGGAATGAGATATTGTTCGATGAATTTCTTCGTTTGGAGCCTCAGCTAATTTCTTTGGAGCCTCTGAAATTGCCCTTAAAAATGACGCTTTTGATGGGTTCAAGTTAAATCAATAGCACTAATATTCTTCGCTTGAAAGAAAAATTATGAAATGCAATTGCAGTATACAAGCAACACATCGGAAGTCACGTCTATATATCATTTCGTTAGCATGCTATTAGTAATACATACAACCAAAGACGAGGCAATACCAATATACATACATACAGATGATACAGCATTAACCCATGGCAGCAAGGATTCAACTTCTAGCTAAGATAATGACGTTACAGGTTCTTTCAGTTGCAACAAGAAAACAGACTGTGCCGGCAAGAATTGCCCACATTTGTCTCTCAAACCAATAACCCATTGAGACAGGATTACGATTCAACTAGGGGCAAAAGTCATCCAAATTAATGATATTCAGTGTCCTACACAAATAACATGCCTGGACTTAGGTATCACAACGTCATTGTTCTCTGATTGCGAATCATTGCTCAGCAGTGGAAGTAGCTCTTTGCTTAGCCTGAGAAACATACTTCTTGGTCCTATTTTCTGTTCCAGAAGGTCGGCTATGTGGAACCACCTATAACATAATTTGAGAGAGGCAGAGGTTAAGAATTATACGATCATTGATATCATTAAATTGCACGTAACATATGCTGATAAATCAATCACAAGCATTACCTGATCACTGCTCAAAGTAGTGGTACTAACAGTTCTCATCCGTTTTGTACTGCACTTACTCCTTTGCTTTTCACCTCTGGTATCATTATCAACAAAGTTCTGATCCGACACTTCTGAAAGATTAAAATGATAAACTTATTTTTGCAGCTAAGACTCAATATCTTCATTCCTTTTCCACTTTAAACTAGTGCACTCAAAGTAGTTGCGACCGCAAACCAACCAAGTGTGCATGGCATAGATAAATTATTCACTAATTGCATCAACATAAAATACCAAATTTTCAATAGCAAAGGCACCATGTAATTTTATGCACCAAGTAATTCAACAATATTCAATTACATCGTCAAAAAAAAATCTGCTTTTTCCAAACCACAAACCATATTGCTGTTTATAAACTAGAAAAGAACAATAAAAAAAAAAAACCACTATTGGTTGATAGATAACAGTAGAGACGGATTACATCAATATTGAGTTACCCGCATATCCCTGACATTGAGAGATCATATTATCGTAATCTACAAAAACTTTTACCCAACTGCACCTTTGCATCCATCTTCCTAATATCCATGTATGACTAAATACAAGTGGGAGGAAATATAAGAATGATAATGATGGTACCCAACAATTTAAATAGGGGAAACAACCATGGCATTCAACAACCAACTCAGTTACGGAAACTCTATCCAGTTAGAAAATGCATCAAGTAAACATCCATCTTTCTTCTATAGGAATCGCCCAACATATATACTGGATGGAAGTTTTAGCATGTTTGAACAGCATATGAAAAAACAAATAATCATTTCCAACACAAAAAGGGTAAAGAAAATCTTCGAGGAAACATGCCAAAATATATCGAGAATACCTGTGATGCTGCCAACCAAATCAATATGACATGGATGAGAGTCGAGGCACACATGAGGCTGCTTTGAATTAGTATCTGATGCACAGAGCACTGCTTTCTCGCCACTCAAGTTGACTGCTAGTCTTTCTGACACACTACTTTCTAGGATATTGGGAGTTGCTAGAACTTCAGGCTTGCATGTTTGTCTAAAGTGCTGGATCCATGGACTTGCGAGAAAACCATGAGACTCATCTGACACAGATTGTGCAGGTTCAGGTCTTTCAAAGTTCATCTTCTGCCAGCAGCCACCACGGAAAACCTTATACTGGAAAACAGATAGATAGGAGCATAATGAACAAAGATTTAGCACATCTATAAATAAATAGAAACAAATATATGGATAGTTTAATGAAGCACAGTAAACCGCAGAGGTTCGCTTTTTGACCTGGCCATTGGAGGCAGGGTTGTCAGAATATCGTTGGCGAGGCAATTTCAGATCTGACTTCTCCTTTCCAGAGTGTCTGCCAAGAACATCTGGAGAAGTATACAACTGGTCCACAAATGATGCTTCCATAAATTTAAGATACAGACTATGCTTCTCATCTGTCCATTCTGTAGAGAGAGATTCTACCATAGGGGAATCCTGACGCATAAAACAAATTTTGATCAGCCAGTAGAAAAGTAAAGAATCTCATCAAATTAAGATAACAGGAGGATAAATTCAAGAATCAATAGATAATTAAATAAGTATATCAATGTAAAAGTATATAACGATTAGTCCAGATTAAGAAATGGTTCTGAAATAAAAAAAGGTGGACAGTGGTCCCATTAACGAGACACTGTTATACTAAATTGGAATATGGACTTATTGCTCCTTCATTTTTCAGCATATCCTGAAGTGACAACCGGTAGCTAGCTTAGACCCTATAGTTGTCACAGGATCAAGGTCACAAAATTACTATTCCAACTCAATCATAAAATTGTGATTATGCAAGAATGCTCACAAATTCAAGCAGGAAGACTTCTAGCTTTTAGTCTCAATACCTTATTACCAAATGAATAAGAAGATGAAACACAATAGACATACGGAAAAAGAAAATTATAACACAACTGCAATCATCAAATCCGGACATTTGACTTTAAGTTCAAGACAACCATATGAAGAAAACATGCCAATAATTTCCTTTAAGATATTGTCTTATTTTGAACAGTATCATAGGTCCCTATGCAATGATGGAATGTAGCAGTATCGATCAAGGCCATGATATTGCCTTGATACATGTATAATGTTTACTTTTCGGAATACTATATCTAGCTTCCATTTGATGCACACATGTAGAAATCTTCTTCAGTCGTCTATTATTTATGGTCTTCCCATCATGGCTTAATATTTCTCAAGCCCTGTTATTGTTATTGAAGATTTAATCTTGGCACTGCCTATTTTCACAGTTCTCCGGCCTTTTTTTCCTTTGGGTCACAATACCAGTGTAAGAATTAGCACAAAAAAGAGAAGCGTGAATATAGCAATGTCAAACTCAATCTAAAGATAAACATGTGACCAACCTAAACAACAATAGATGCATTGTGTCTAAACATAACTAGCAAATTATTAGCCATGCACAATCACACAGGAAAACTATTTGAGCATCTCCATTAGGTGAAGATAGAAAATTATAAATTTTAACAAGAAACCTTATTACAATTATGTTTCCAAAATCCTAAATCATAGCATTTTGAAACGAATATAAATAAGCAACTAACAAGGATGATACCCAATCAACTCTTTGAATAACAATTATAAATCACAGCATCCAACAAAGAACCGGTGGAAACCCTAAATAAAATTAAATAAATTGAAAGAGTGTGATTACGATATTCTTCGCAACTACTGTACCTTTTTTTTCTTCACCAACTAAAACTACAAATATTTCTCACAAACCAAAAGATTGGATCAAGAACAACCGAACTGCGACAAAATCTAATAAGCAGATTAACTATTCGGGGAAAAAAAAGTAAAGAAAGAGGAAAACGTTAAGAATTATACCCTGCTCGCTGTCTCTTCCTGCTGAGAAAGCTCGCTTGAATCGATCGCACTTGACTCAGATGTCTCTAAATTCTCCAGGATCTCACTTCTCCTAAAGTTCTCCTCCATCTGATTCCTGGAATTCGACGACAATTCCAGAGATGATTTGAGAGAGAGAGGGTAAAGGAAACCAAAAACGCGAACCGGAGATGGAGTTTGGGGTCAAAAAGAACGTTACAGTTGTCACCGCTTTTCCACGTGTCATAGGACCGTCATCTAGCCACGTCAACGTAAGAAGCAGATATTTATTGGACACAAAATATCTTCTTTTTTACTTGAGTACGTGGCGATACCTACAATTCTGAGCACTGTTGGAGCGTTTGGGCCTTAAGCGTGGTCCATTAGTTGAATTTGGATCCGGTCATGGGCTGTTACTCATATAGGGCCCAATGGGCCTCTTTATTAGTAGGCAATTAGGCATCATTGATCCACAGCCGAAAAGGGGAAAACCCTCTGAAAATACAGAAGCAGAAAACATATGTGAGAAGTGAAACCAGAGAATCAAATACGGGGAATAGGCGAATAGCATAAATATGTTTTCCATATCTAATTCAGCACCCACATGCCTTTACAGTCATACAAATCCTGTCTCACCGAGCGCGTCTCCTTTGATTTTATCTTTTCAATTTCATTGGAGAACGTCGCTTCATTCACGTCCATGTGCTTTGAGGACAGGATCGGAAGGGTCGGATGTGCTGAGGAAACCCGTGTCCCGGCCACCGGTGAAGGAGAGTGAGATTCCGGAAGAAGAAGAAGAGGACGATTTGGGAAGCAAGGATGAGGAAATACAAGAAGATGACGAATTGGTTGATTGGGAAGACCAGATTTTGGCGGATACTGTTCCTCTTGTTGGTTTTGTGAGGATGATTCTACACTCTGGCAAGTGCGTAATGTATTTATATGTTTGTATTATTTTGGGTATATAAGTTCGACTGTTGGGTGTTTGACGAAAAGCGCGAAAGGGAAGCCAGTGACAATTTTTATAGTGGAGAACGAAAGGAAATGAAATGTTGGTAATTTAAAACTCTCGAGTGACTAAACATGGGGAGTTAAGCTTAGCCCAACCATCGCGAAACCTCCTCCCAAGCTTAGCATAAGAGGTAAGGAAGGGATGGTGTACTGCCTGTGTTAATGTGGGTCTAATTTTGAAGCTGGAGGGGACATATAAATTCCAACTGATTATTGACGATTATACTGTTGGGCATGTTTTCTTTTGAATGCTCTGACTGGTTCTGGTTCCAGTTCCTGTGAAGAAACCTATGCCATCATAATTAGCAATAATTTTATTTCTTTGATTAACTATCCTAGCATATTTTATCAAGCTGGGAATACTCTGTCCTGTTGTTCTGGCTTCTTTCTGTTGCTGATCAAAATTCAAAAGCTTCAAGAATTCTGGTCTTTCATCCTCCACTAGAACAAACACCAGTAAACAACCCCCAAATGTTTTATTGACGATTATACTGTTGGGCATGTTTTCTTTTGAATGCTCTGACTGGTTCTGGTTCCATTTCCTGTGAAGAAACCTATGGCATCATAATTAGCAATAATTTTATTTCTGATTAACTATCGTAGCATATTTTATCAAGCTGGGAATACTCTGTCCTGTTGTTCTGGCTTCTTTCTGTTGCTGATCAAAATTCAAAAGCTTCAAGAATTCTGGTCTTTCATCCTCCACCAGAACAAACAGCAGTAAACAACCCCCAAATGGTTTATTGGGTCTTTATTACTTTAGGATGCTACTAGTGGGTCGACGTTGTGACAACGGATTAGTTTTATAATAAAGGAGTTTCTCCTATTGGAGGCTTTTGATGATGGTACATACTGTAACCTACTAACCTTTAATCTACTTTCATTAGTCATTTTGGCTCAAAAACTTGCAGGCTGCATTAGTTCTTCCATTTGAAGTTTACATATGTGATATGGCTGCATGTATACTACTAATAATGAAAGAATGCACGTTTTATGTCCATCTTTCGAAAGTCTCTATTTTAATTGTTGGATGCTGAATAATTTTCTATTTTTCTTTATCTCAATCTTTTAAAATATTAAGGAATTACTTGCTTTGCATTTGGTGAGTAGGGATCATAGCATGTGTGTAATGCGCACCTTTAATCTGGTTTATTTTTGTGGCATCAATTATTGATGTGGCCTTGACAAGCCCTGTCATTAGAGCAAATAAACCTCTGAGCATCCAAGTCAATTGCCAAGGTCCTATTTGTGTGTGGGTCCACCATTAAGGAAAAATGCTTATTATATGTAAAAAAAATGTTAAATATTGGACTTGTCATAGCTGAGGATGCTGACATGTTTACATCATTTTTTTATTCTTAAGAATAATTCTGTGCTTGATGCTATTGCAGATATCGAAGTGGAGATAGGTTGAGTCCTGAGCATGAGAGTACCATTATCAATAGGCTGCTTTGCAATCATCCTGAGTATGAAAAGAAGATCGGTTGTGGAATTGATTATATTACAGTATGTCTCTCACTTTCTACCTGTCCTCCCGCCCCCTCTTCTCCCTTGCAGAAGAGGGGGATTGTGGCTATTCATATCTGTTGAAATTTCATCAATTGACTTTGCTGACTCTTTTGGTTTATAACTATTGATGAAAAACGAAGAAGTTAATTGGGCGTTGCCAGCTCAACTATGTCTGAATTGACTATCCTCTTCATTTTTTCGAGTTGATTGCTTCCGGCAACCAAACGTACTTAAAACTTTATTAACCTTTTAATTTGGGCTAGTAAATTTCTGATTCCTACATTTGTTTGGTAGACTTCTAATACATTTGATTTTTGTTTCTGGTTGACAGGTTGGGTATCATCCAAATTTCGAAAGCTCAAAATGTCTGTTCATAGTTCGAAAAGATGGAGAATTGGTTGACTTCTCATATTGGAAATGTATAAAGGGCTTAATTAGGAAAAACTATCCACTGTATGCAGACAGCTTCATTCTAAGACATTTTCGATCGCGTAGGAATGATAGATGAAGGTGATACTTTTGACTTGTACTTACCTTGTGCCTTTATATGCTGAGAAGTACTTTTTTATTTTCCAAAATATGGGTTTGTACTTTGTAATTGCTGAGAACTATTGCAAAGTTTGAAATCAATTGAAAATTTCTGTGGAAAGCCGGAGCAAGGTTCAACAACTGCAGGTCTAAAGCAGTGAAATGCTGCAAAATGACGGGTGAAAATTCTTTCTGTTCTCATTTGCGCTGATGTTTTTATGGTATTTGTTTATATGTCATAATTAATTTAATTATTCTTTGTTCTTTGTTCTTTGTATAGCTGCCCTTTCTGGATAACCAGACAGGACTGAGAGTTGCCAGTGACTTTTCTCTCTCACTGTTGGGTAATCTCTCTCTTTTCTTTTTTTTTAGTTTCTCTAGAATTCTATTGATTCATGCTCAATGTAAGTTCGTAGTAGTGTTAACGTAAGCTTGAATCATGCCTAAATCATTCGCATTGCCTGCTAGCATGCACTTGCATCGTCACAGCCATACGTGCATGCTTGTTAATGGTTAAATTATGTGCCATTATGTACAACATACTTGTAAACAATGTTACCCCCAGCTCCATATGTTATTTTCAATTTTGTTAGGGAGAGAAGTTCAGATTGTTATGAGTTTTGGTTTTTAGTTTTATCCGTCAGTTTATTTCCCTTCCAATTTTTAATGAACATCTTGTTCCTTTATGTATTAGAACACAAGTCATTTTCCGTGATTTGGTGCGTGTTATAAACCAATAAACTATCCGCATGAATATGATCTATAAGTCAGTCTCATCCATATATCGATATGATATGCTTTTTGATTCCTCTTGTTTCATTTTTTATGGATAAGATACAGGTTGAGGCTCCTCTACTTTTTTCTTTGTCCTCTATTTTTTTCTTGGACTCCCCTATATTTTTGTTTATAACGAGGAACCATGAGATTTGGTCCATTTGGATCGACCTCCTCCCCAAGTACCTGATAAGTCGCATCATGGTGTTGATATTGAGAGTTGATGTTGGGATCCCCCAGTTTGAAGAATTTATCCCAGCCTAAATGGGTTCTAGAGACTTACACTTGGGATTGGGTACATGGTCATGTGAGAATGGTTTGACTTGAATCATCTTTGCCTTTATTGGAAGGGGTAGGACCCGTGCCCTATTCTGACCGGTGCAAACAAATGATTTTTTTGATTTAGCTGTTCGGTGCGTAACGTGGCTTCTAATCTAAATCTAGTAAAGTTGGGTTCAAGATGTGAAGTGATTCGTGTCCATTTGCCTTGCTTCCAATCTCATACTGTTCAAACTACAATAGTCATGGAAACACCCACAAAAGTTTCTTGAAGTCTCTGGCGATTCAGACCTAAGTCTATACAGCTAGCATGCGGACTTTGTCACTTGTTCTACCAAATGAGAAAGCGAAAAGAGTGTTTGTCTCTTGCATAGACAAAATCCCACATCTTCATTTTCAATTGATTGGAAAAATCTAATTCGAGAGGATAAGGATTGGGGACTGAGAGACTTGCTTGTCCCGTTGCACCTTGATGTGATATGATGACTTAAGATTCAATCAAGTGAGGAAATTCAAAGATGGTAGTAGCCTTAAGGGATTAGGACACTTGACTTTAGTTGAAGCCTTATCTCTTTACAGGTGGGAAGTTGGTAGCACTCACTGACCACAAAAACAATGTGCGGCCATAATGGATTTTCCCAACACACCAACACCCTTAACGAATGGGCAATTTCTAGCGTGGGAAGAAAAATGTCTAGTGCTTTTCATATTAAATATTATCTGAGTTATATTTTAGCCAATGATTCTCATTAATGTCATCTTCAAATTAGTCAAACCTTCACATATGTACTTTTCTTTTTTAATATCAGATTTTTTTAATCAGGCATGGATGGATTAGGTATAAGCGAACAATGTCGTTCAATCAATCATCTTTAAGTAAGGAGCCTCTTTTAACGGTAAAAGTGTGCGGACCTTGAGCCCAATAGCATACAATATCTCTAGGATTGAATTTATAAATTATATATAGTGCTTCACGCCTACACCAATAGATGTTATTTTGCTATTTGGGTGATAGTTTAATTGCTAAATCTCTCTGATCAAATCATATGCATTTTGAAATTCTTGAGTTTAGTTCTCATTAGAAGCAATACTTTTGTGATCACGCATTGAGTTTTTGTCCAATTTATCCTGTTGTCATATGAGAAATTTTTGTACATACAAATTTGATGGCTCGAGTTTAGGCTCATATAAGATATATTAAAAAAAAAAACTTGTATGTGTAAGGTGTTAAAAAAAATGGGATAAAAATATATTGGTATGCACCTGAGTGCACAATACACGTCTGCGTACTTTCACTTTTTTCTTTTGAATACCACTAAAAAATATGTTTTTCATTGGAATCGAATCTTGTGCACACATATGTCTAACTCAGCTAATTGCCAATCGAGCCACCTCTCGTTGGTAAAGTGGGAGGAGTGCAACATGAGAACTTCGTAGAATGTCACCCATCCTAGTACAACTCTCGCCCAAGCACGTTTAACTTCTGAGTTTTGATGAGATCCGTTGCATTAGTGCTGGTATGATCGCACCCGTCTGCGTACTCACTTGTGTCTGAATAGAGCCGCATCGCGCCAGTCACAGATCGATACCATCTGAACCGTTAATTTTCAAGAGACGTGGACGGTTATCACTCACCCATGTTGCGATATGTCATATGCTGGAGGTCAAAAATGGGCTAGTTTGGTAAAGCGTTTTGGTCAACATTTATACTACTTTCTTGCATAAATGTTTTGTGCAAGCCAAACAATCATTTTTGGGCACTAATTCCGAGGCATTTTTGGAGCATTTTATGCTCTTTTGAAAATGCTCCAATTTTGATAGCATTTTGATTCATGTTCCTATAATGTCCTCACTACTTTATTATTATCTCCATTTTACCCCTAAAAAGTCATCTCCTCTATTCATGTTCTTCTCTCTTCACCTCTCTTCCTATCCTTCTCTAGTCACACCCCTCTCTCTCTTCCTCTTCCCTGTCGATTCGGCAAGGCCGTCGACCCAAAGTCACTGGAGAAACAATAGCTAGGGGCAGACCCAACCTCCTGAGTACATGCGATCGGGTTTATATAGGAAATGAAAAAAATAATCATAAAAAATATTTGCGGGGGGTTTGGGGGTAGTTCCCCCAGATTTTCTTGATTATTTATTAATTATATCTTCTAAATTGTGAAAAATAACATTAAAAATCAAAATATTACAAGATAAATGTAAGTAATAATTGAAAATTGATCTACAAATGTTGTCGACAATTTTTTACATTTTGAAAGTGAATTATTGGACATTTTTACAAGAAATCTATTATGAACTATTAATCAAAATGATATATGTCCATAATTTTCTCATCCATAAACTTACATAATCTAGATGGCAAGCCAGATAGACATGCCACATAAGCACTACACATCCGTAAAATAAATATCCATAAACTTACATAATCTTATGGCATGTCTATGTGGCTTCTTTAATAAAGTTTGTTTGTTTTTTTTAATCTATGTGACATGTCTATCTGACTTGTCACCTAGATTATGTAAATTTATGGATGAGAAAATTATGGATATATATCATTTTGGAACCTCGTGTTGGAATCAATTCACCACCCAATGAGTCTTTTTTAATTTTTTAATTATGTTGGACCTCTAAAATATAATGACAAGACTAAGGATATTTTATTTAGATATTTTGAAATACAATGACAAAACTACAGACACATTTTATAGTTAAAATTTATGGAAGGAATAGAGGATAACTAATGGGCCTTTAAAATTGAAATTCAATAATAATAGTTTACAAAACTAAGGCTATTTTATTGGCTCTTTTAAATTTTGTATGGCCCAACTAACCTTCTAGATGTACAAAATATGACTGGTGGGGTCAAAATCAGAAAACTTGTGGTGTCAAAATTCAATTTTGTATTTAAATATATGAAAAAAAATATTTTAATGGGGTCAATTGACCCCCATAGACTATAGCATGGGTCCCGCCCCTGACAATAGCTATACAAGAGAAACAAATCTTCCGAGAGTGGGTCTTCTTTACAACTGCAGACCCAAAAAAAAAACGAGAGACGACAAAGCGAAATTAAGAAATTGAAATCAGTTTACTGTGTTGCATATCGTCGTCTGATCTACCAAACCCTAGTTGCAGTGCAGCTAAAAATTGAGCCACCGAAGAAACAAGAAACTGAAATCTTCCGGTGCAAATAATACACCACCAATTTATTGATATTTTAATTTTGTGTTTGTAAAGAAATACTCGAATAATTTATTCATTCATTAAAAGCCAATGTATGTAAATTTGTAGGATTTATTTATTCATTTGTTATTTATATTTATTTCAATTATTGATTTTTATTTTAAACAATGTTTGTTATTTAGTTTACTTATAACTAAAATGCATATAATACCCCTGAACGTAATTTGTAACGGAATATTACACAACATATATATTATCAACAAAAGTTGAATCATTTGCATATCGTTGTTTAAAATGTTTTAATTTGGTCACCCAATGATAAAATTGTTTCAACTTGGTCTCTCAGACATATTTTCTCACTTTGGGATAGTCAAACTGCACATGTGGCACGTTGACTGCCCAAATATTGATTGCCACATATGCAGTTTGATGGTCCCAAAATGAGAAAATCTGCTTGAGAGATTAAGTTGAAACAATTTTATCATTAATTGATCAAATTAAAACATTTTAAATAACGGTTTACAAATTAAAATATTGATTATCTTTCATATGTGTAAAAATGGTATTAATCCGAAATTAGCGCATAACCTCTTCTCAATTGGTCCACGTCTCTTAAGCTAGCTGTCCCACTACCCATTAAGAGATAGCACCGACACATCAAAAATATCTGCGGACTGCTGCTGTGCATGTCTAGAAAGAGGAAGTATTGCTTCGGTCTATCGACACTTGGCGCACACTCGGAGGCCCAATAATCCAAAATGTCTTAAAAGAGGAAGTATTGCTTCGGTCTATCGTCACTGCGGCTGTGCATTCTGCTACATTCAATATGTTTTACCAAATTAAGCCATAACCCTTCTGAATTGGTCCACGTCTCTTAAGCTAGCTGTCCCACTACCCATTAACATATAGCACATCAAAAATATCTGATTACTGCTGCTCTGTATGTCTTAAAAGAGGAAGTATTGCTTCGGACTATCGACACTTGGCGCACACTCGGAGCCCCAATACCCGAAGAAGGAGGAACCATACGCAGACAAAACAGCCACCAAACACACAGCACAAAGGTTCGCATTGTTCTTCTTTCTTTCTTGATTATTGATCGAAATGAAGGAGAAAATCCGTTAGGTTTCTCTGTTTGCATCGGTCGTTGCTATTGAGAGCATATGGATTTTGGATGAATCTTGAATTTCGGTTGTTTCTCGGAGTTTTTGTTCTCTGTGTTGTTGCGTTACATTTTTCTTTTTGAGTTTCTGAAATACGTTTGGATTTGGGTTTCGATTCGTGGTTTTGCTGATTACTGGAAAAGAAACCAAGAGAAGATGTTAAATACGTAGCTAATCTTAATTTTCATTTTTGGGGAAAAATTATATTCTTAAGGCTTGAATAGCTTTGTTTTGAAGTTGCAGATTTCGAAGTTCGGTCAGATTCATCTGAAGTGGAGAAGGTATTCTTATTATAGGTCAGATTCATCTGAAGTGGGGAGGCAAAAAAAATGTTCAAGAACCTCGGTAACGAACCGCCCGGCGATTCAGCCGGTGACGGAGGCGGGAACCGTCATCTGGGAAGCTTCCAGCTGACTAGGCAACCGTCGATCTATTCACTGACATTCGAGGAGTTCGAGAACACGATGGGGGGCAACCTTGGCAAGGATTTTCCAGGGTCGATGAACATGGACAAGCTACTGAAGAACATCTGGACAGCCGAGGAAACACAGTCGATGACCATGACTTCCACCTCCAGTGCAGGACAAGAAGGTCAGCAGCTCCAGCACGAAGGCTCCCTCCCTCTGCCACAAACGATGAGCCAGAAGACCGTTGATGAGGTCTTGAGAGATATAGCCAAGGATTGTGGTGTTGGAAAAGACGGAAATGCAGCTGTAGGAGCGAATTACCCGCAGAGGCAGCAGACTCTAGGAGAGATGACCTTGGAGGACTTTGTAGTGAGAGCTGGGGTTGTAAGGGAAGATATTCACATGGTGGGTAAGGTTGATAATGGTGTTGTTTTTGGTGATTTATCGCTCGTAGTGAATAATAATTCTGGATTTGGAATCGGATCACAACAGGGGGATAGGGGGGGTACAGGATTAATCGGAAATGGGGCGTCAGAGAGTATAAACAATGGTAGTGGTAGTAACAATCAGGTTTCCATGCAGTCTCCAAATTTGCCTTTGAATGTGAATGGAGTTAGATTAAATCAAAATCAGTTATCTCTGGCTCAAGTGTCGCAGAAGCAGCAGCCACAGCAACCTCAAATACTTCCCAAGCAGCCAGCAGTTGGAGGTTACATGACACAGATGCCTATACAGGGTGGTTTGGCTAGTCCTGGAATAAGGGGAGGGGTTGCGGGGCTAGGGAATCAGGGGATGAATGGTACTGGACTCCAGGGTGGAGGTATGGGGATGATGGGCATAGGGGCTGGGGTTCTTTCTTCTCCTGTAAACCAGCTGTCTTCGGATGTGGTTGGGAAGAGTAATGGTGATTCATCTTCAGTCTCACCGCTTCCTTATGTGTTTAATGGAAGTTTAAGGGGGAGGAGAAGGAATGCGGCTGTGGAGAAGGTAATTGAAAGGAGGCAGAGGAGAATGATAAAGAACAGAGAGTCAGCTGCAAGGTCACGGGCTCGTAAGCAGGTGCATATTTTTGTGACTTAGGCTACCAAATCTTTTTGGTGCGGTGGTTGTTTTGATTTTCAACGCTGTGAAAAAAAGTTGAGCTTAAAGCTGTGAGGTATTTGATAAAGCTGTTAACGGTTGTTAGCGGTTAAATAGTGTAAAATATATTTGGTTTCTTTTAAAAAATTTTTAATTATTTTATTTCAATATAAATATAAATTATTATAATTATAAATTAAAAAATACAAATTATAAATAACTAAATTAATTAATTTAATTTAATAGTTAAATTATAATTACTTTAGTTTAATATTTAAATAAGTTTGTAATTTAATAGATAAATAATATTTATATTAATAAAAAATGTTAAGATATAAGAATTATTAATTGTAAAGTAGATGGGACCCAACAAAAAATTATTCGGTCCCATCACTATTTAAAAAAAAAAATGTTAGGGATCTTAATAAAAAAGTATCATAATTATTCCAGTAATTGATATTGTCTTTTGATTGATGTAAGTGTAGAGATCCACAAAATCTTGTGACTGAATCAGAGAGTAACACATCTACTATTGGGATCCCTATCACTTCTGGTTTAAAAAATCTTACCAATAAATTATGTGGGGCTCAATAAATTTTTTCAGGAAGGCGTTACGGCCCTGTTTTGCGGACGATAACGCCGAGCGTTATCCCCATGTTTGGTGGGGCGTTTGGGAAAAGCAATACCGCTAGCATTTCCATTCTGCCCAACGCCCTACCAAACAAGCTCTTACTATTTATATCTAATCGGCCCTCATGCATATATATGGCATCAGATTTTAGGGTTTTTTTTTCCTGCTTTTTCCTCCCTGGTCTATTGTGCGTATACCAGTAAATAATTGATAGTTCATTGTGATTGAGTATGTTATATAATCCACAAAATAAACGTCAATAACTTGAAAATGGAAAGAATGTGTCTATGACCATGTACTAGTAGTATATTTAGGTCCCATAACTTCATGATTGTTCCCCATTGCTGATATATATATATAATATATTTGTATGAGATTACCATTATAGCTAACTGCAATCATGCCCCATGCCACTGGAAAAGAGATTCAATGGGAGGTTAAGCTCACTGCTAGCAAATGAAACTTGAAACTAAATCAAGATGACGTTGTATAACACAAACAAATTCAACCTTAGATATTATGGATGTGAAATCCGAGTGAACTATTTTATTTTGATGAGTACATGGAAAATTTCTATTTTTAGTACTTTGAATTTTCTTCCACTAATTTTTCTTTGTGGGCCTCTTTCAGGCGTACACCACGGAATTGGAAGAAGAAGTTGCCAAGCTAAAAGAGGAGAATCAAGAATTGCAGAAGAAACAGGTATATGATGGTTGTCCTACACCTAATTCCCTTCTTCCAAACTCATTTGCCGATTGCAAATGTTCACTGATTGCACTTTTTGTTGGTACAGGCAGAAATCATGGAAAGTCAGAAACATCAGGTATTGCTTTTGCTTTGCTCTTGGGATCTTATTGAGAGTGACTAATAGTTTTATGCTCTTTTTAGTTTCAAGTTTCTGGGAAATCCTTCTATGCTCTTGGGAAATGAGAGTGACTAAAAATAGTTTTTGCTTTCTCTTTGCTCTTGGGAAATGTTATATGCTCTTTTTAGTTTCAAGTTTCTGGGGTTTAACCAGTTAAAATTGAAAGGTTCTTGAAAGGTTTTGTGCTGAGAGAAACCGTAACCATCACACTTGTGCATAAAAAGAATCCAATAGGCTTAGTTGTTGAATGCCAGTAAGGCCAGCCAACCAGCGATCATATAGAAGTTGTCCTGCTTAATTTCCCGTTCTAGTACGTACTGACACAATTGGAATATCATGGAATACTTATATGATTGGAAATATATCAGCTGGGATACTACTTTTATTTGGATTTTCTTGTGCTTGGTGATGTTGCAGGTCTTGGAGACGGTGAATATGCAGCAAGGAGGAAAGAAACGGTGCTTGGGAGGAACACAGACTGGACCATGGTGAAGTTTCTACAGTAATTGTATGATTATTTATGGTAGGTTGGTATACATATTTAAGGCAACCGCGTGGTCATTGTAGATTTGAGAGTGTTAGTTTACCAGCATTATTATATGTATATGCTTCTATATCGAAGATCATGGTGGATATAACGGAGCCAAGGGAGGCGAATATATAAGCCTTATTGTCTTGGTTGTCCTGTGATGTGGTGGAGTTTTCATGGAAACAGTTTTACGTGTGTGTGTGTGTGTATATACATCGATTTTTAGTTACAGGTCCACTCCAGAAACATTGGGAAAATAAACACTTAAAATTATTATCTCCGAAATTCACAGATAATCCTGAAAGCAACAAGGGCTTACATAAACCACAGGGGAACTACTAAAATTGTCCTTCGCAAGCCTTGAATATTATACCATTAGTAAGGAAAGCCAGGAGTACATTCCATGTCCTTCCAGGATATCATCTTCCTCCTATCTCTTCCTCTAACAGATCTGGCCATAAGACTGCCATTAACAGGCTCACACAAACCTATGTCAATGACGGAGGTGCTCTTTCTCTTTTCCAATGGTTGAGATGCCTTATCAACATAATAATCAAACAACATTGCAAGGCAGCGCACTTGATGGGCTAAGACAAAATTCTCTTCATCCTCAGGCAGTATCTTCAATATATGAAGGTTGACCTACAAAACAAAGGCCAGGGTCAAAAAAAGGATCTTCAACAGGGGGAATTAATTACTACACGTAATAATCATGAAGATCATCTTGGCACTATAATGTAGTGAAGAATTCAAAGGACACAACTCATTGAAGGTTAAGAATCACCTTGTGCTTTGGTTAAATGTTATCTTTTGAATAATGCTTGTAAAATGCGAATTGAAAACGATCTAGTTTAGTAGCAAAATATTTCATTGGTAAAACTTCAACTGCTTACCATTGCTTCCATGGCACGGAGTTCATTGTACTCAGATCCATCACTCTCACATGAATTTTCTCCACTTGCATGAAAACTCACAGCAAAAAGAGGTGGCCTTAGAGGATACTCCTTGCTGATCTTGACCTAGCATTACAGAAATGGCCAAACTTTTAAGTAACCGATGATAGAATACCCACAGAAAAAAAAGAGCACAGCTAAAACTACCTTGGCTTCCAAACTAACATTTCTCTCATTGAAATCCAGTTTCCTGCTTAGAACAAGATAATATTCCTCGACCCCATAATCCACCCATGATTCTTGCACCATCTCATAGCATCGTATAGAAGCTGCGTTTTCTGTCCCAGGCTCAACGTGTGTGGGTTCATCCACTTCGCTATCAGTATCCAACCAGAGATCTAAATCATCATGCTTCCTGAAACTTGGTGATTTTGCCTTACTAAGTGGAGAAATGACATTCTTTGAAATCAAAGATAGCTGCCTCGAATGTTCTAAGTTAGATAGTTTTGAGGAAGTAAGCTTATCGTTCCTTCCAACAGACGCAACAGGAAGTAAAGAAGGAAGCTCTCCATCTTCCCTTGCACTCTCAGACTCATTGTTCCGAGTACCTGATTTTCCATCCATATTCACATCTATAGGTTCTTGAACTTGCTCTGTATCAATGACGGGCAAAGATGAAGCCCCGCTAGTTGCAAGACCTGCAGCAGACCAACCATGCAAATTGCATAAAGGAGAATGCAAAGCCCATGGAACACTTCCATAATTCAGAGAAGGCCATTTAAGCTTCAAAAGAGAATCAAGCTGTCCCCTGTACGCCAATCAAAGAATTCAAAACTTTCAACAAAAATGGACCTTACCACAAGACAAACACAAGCACACAAGCTCATAAAATTATCAAGCTCCCAATATAAAAGGCATCAAGCACAAATCATAAGAAAGCAAAGCAAATTAAAGCTTTGATAGAAGTCCATAATATTAGCCACTTGACATCATACAAAAAGGGACACCAACAGAAGTCCTAACCAAGAAATGAAACATTATAGCCAATACTATGACATTGACTCCATGTATCCAACTCATAATGATTTTCTAGTTTTCTAAACATACAGAGTAGTGACTCACACAAGAACCAGATGAGCCTTTTTCCTAGAGCGAATTCTCTGTAAAACCGTTAGTACTCGATTTTGCTGGCGATATAGTGATAAACCAGATACGACAGAATCACTTTTAGCTGCCTCACTGTTTCGAGTTTCATGTTCAATAAGCAATGGAGAAACTTCTGGCAAGAAATCAATTCCTGCCAAATGCTGGGCCCATTTATATGGTAATGACAATCTTTTTTCATCAAATACCATAGCATCCCCAAAAAGAAGCTTTGCAGACTGCGGCAACATCAAGAAAAATTATCAGAACAGCAAAAAGAAGGATAAAAAGAAGATAAGAGATAGAACTATCAACATGTGCATAATATTTTCCATACCTGGTTAGGAAGCTCATGGCCGGTGTCATCAGGAAATAAGTTGCATAAGATATTGTTTTCAGGTCCTTCAGTGGATCCTTCAATCTCAACACATACAACATTCAACTTCAACAAGTATTCAAACTTCAGACAGATAAGATTTGCTGACTTGGGATCAGAAGCCTCATCATCATAAATGTGAAGGATGACCTTAAGTGGATGAACTTGGTATACACCTGCCTGATCAAGGTTGTCCTTACTTGGAACCTTCTTTGGCCGTTTCCTCCTTCTCTGGCCATCATCTTCCTCATCAGCGGCATCGTCATCCAACCTGGAATTCTCAATATTGATAGATATGCCTGTACAAATTTAACAAAATCAGAAATTATTGATCTAAGGTGGTACAGTACTACAACAATCCGATGGACAAAAAAAGATTGACGTGAAACTATCCCACAAGATACAGCAGGTTGAAAGCAAATGAAACAGACAAAGTGCTGAATTTGGAGATGGCAAAAGGTTGTCATGAACTATCAATAACTGGAGCCAAAACCGATGATATTGGTGTAAGAATGCTTCTGAATACATCAACATAAGTATCGTTTGGCATCTCAACATGTTCTGTCCGTCTCGCAGCAATGACCTAACAGGTCATGTCCATCCTAGGGCTACTTGATAGCATAGCCCTAACTATGCAGATGATATTCTGGGAAGATTTGAATAAATTCGAGATGCCAGTGGCAAAAACATATTTTGGTGAAAAAATGCAGTCCTTATGAACCTTGTGGTGGTCAATTAAAGATATGAAAAAAGAGTTAAGATTGAGCATATCCACACATGGCAACATATCACAAAACATGTTTTTTTTTTATATTTTATGTTCATTAATTTAGCTTTTACAAAGTTGTTAAATAGCTATAGAATAAAAGTAATAATCAATTACCAGTTTCTTTATTAGCTTGCTGGCGTGCAAAAGCTTGAGCATCCTTTACACTTCCTACTATTTCCAGATCAATATTTTCACCAAATGCTTCCTTTTGTGCCAAGAACTGTGAGTAAACCACATATAGAGGAGGTGGAAGCAACTCTGCAGATTGATGCTGCTTTATTTTCTTTGAATGCAAAATCCCTAATTGATTCTGTACTGGCAGGGACGCTTTCTTGAGGGACTTGAGGTGTGATGGAAGACTTGATAAGTACTTTTTTCGGTTTGCAATTGTTTCCAAAAGACCTTTCTTACGCTGTTCCAGTTTCTCTCCAAGCTTGCATAGTTCTTTGCGCTGATACAATGATATTTAATTTAGTACCTTTTTCGAGGGGGCAAATTAAAGAAAAGGAACAACAACAGGAAGACATAGATCAAGGAAAACCCTTTTTCTTGATCTTCTTTCACATCCAGAAGCTGTCTAACAAAATAGAGGGAATGCATCATTTTCACCATCATTATTTTTGGGACTCCTTTCAGTAATTATGTTTGGGAGTTTGGATGCACAAGCACTCAGCGAAGCGAATTGAG
The DNA here is from genome assembly GCF_013401445.1 of Tripterygium wilfordii. Lineage (NCBI taxonomy): Eukaryota > Viridiplantae > Streptophyta > Magnoliopsida > Celastrales > Celastraceae > Tripterygium > Tripterygium wilfordii. The sequence continues at coordinate 11,311,969 of NC_052237.1, read as the reverse complement.
GACACTTGCAGACAGTATGATTAATCCGGATGCAAGAGAACAACAGTGCTGTATGGCACATCAACTACCAAAACTGGCAACAATAAATAATGATTCGGAGAATTGATTAATTACCTGGTGCAGCTCATAATTGAGCCTCTTGAGCATTAGATTATGTGAAGTATCACTTGCAGGTTCAGGGCCCTTAATATGTTCTGGTGCATCGCGAAGAAATTCCTCCTCTGGCACAAGTTCAATATCAGGATACTTGGACTTGAAATCCTTGCAAGCCTTTATGGCTTTCACATAGTGACTCTTCTCGTACATCAAATTCTGAAGCTGCAAGGTAGTGAAATCCACCGGACCCTTTGCACGTTCCGTCTCCGCTTTCACGCGATCCTCTTCTAACAGTATTGAACGGTTGGCCTGTGAGAGAAACAACGTAATAAACAAACACAAAACAAAACCCTAGACAATCAAACAATCAAGTGAAAGGGATACTGTGAGATAAATAAACCTGGCGGAGAGTGACGAAGTGGAGGCACATTTGGGTGACGAGCTCTCTGAGTAGGGATTTAGACTGGCCTTCTTTTTTGATGGAGAGCATCTTGGCCACGATCTCCTCCACGGCGGTCTTGCTCTCTTTGAGCATTTCATACGGTGATTTCTCCGTCTTAGGGTGGTGTTCTTGAGGTACTTGCGCATCTTCCTCCTCCAGCATGCCCTCCTCTATCTCGCCGTCTTCCATTGCTATTGCTCTCAATTTTTGGCTCACTTCCTTCGTCGGCCAAATTCCGCAATTTTCAGGCGGAGCGCATGTCCATGGCTTGCAGAGGGATAGTGATGGGTTACGTAGTAATACGATGCCGTATAGATTCTAGGCTACGTCGTACTAACTGAGAAGCTATCCGTATCACATGCAATTGGGAGCAAGAATGCCACCACAATTAAGGTTAGAGCATGAAGGCTTGTGTTGTGGGCCGGCCCATGTCATATGTGCAGTAAGCCCAACATGAAAATGCACGATCTCGACATCTTTGCTCCCAAGCAAAGGATGACTAGTTCAGTAGTTCCTAATAGGTAATAAGAGGCTAAGATGGGCTTGAATAAAAACTGGGCTTTAGCCCACATCAGGTTTCCTCCCCCTAGCTCACGCGGCGGCCCATTTAAAGAGCCCGTGAAAATTATGCTTAAAAGGAGGAAAAGAAAAGAAAAGAAAAGAAAAGAAATGAAATGAATGTTCTAGCGAAGATCATTGAGATCATCCTATCGCAAGGCTAGTTGTCAAAAACAAAATTGAACAAAAAAAAAATATACAAAAATGAAATATGTAAATATTTTTTAAGGAAGGAAAGAAAAAAAAAGAGGGAGAAGATAATGCCCAATAAAAGAGGATAATATCAATGGACCACGTAATCTTATGGAAGTTTGACCTTGTTGAGCTGACTAGCTTGCTAAACCAGTTGTATGAAACTAGATGCATTGAGTTTTTACAGTCCTCAATCAACTCTTCGTCTCTATCTTATTTATCTGACAGGGTGAACATATATATATATATATATATATATAGGGAGAGAGAAGAGGAGTGTATACGACAAAATTGAATTTCAACGGTTTGCATTGAGGGGGAAATGAATACATCGCCCCTATCAAAAATGGACAAATTAAGCAAAAAGAAACGAATATTGTCGTAGAGATGAGATTTTATGTCATATCCGTGAATAGGCCCTACCAAAATCTAATCCGACCAACCAACATATATATATATATATATACACACATTTAATCTCCCTCTACTGATCAACAGAAAGAGACACATTAATTAGTATCTAAGCATCTTAAACTCTCTAATTACTCTATGCAAATATGTGTGCTTAATTTGGGCACTAAATGATTTCAATGTTCGTGTGTATCGAATACTAATGATTAATTAGATTAGTTGTTAGGGTGCATGTTGCTCCAAATATTATATTATATACATATATATATGTGTGTGTGTGTGTGTGTGAATTGATATAATAATACAGGACAACATGGTGCCATCATGAAATCATTTCATTATATTTTATGTTTAACTTTGAATTGGTTGGACTGGCTTATAGTTTGAGTATATATAGTAATATATGATAAATTAAGACTAATTAAACATTGATATTTTAACAAGTGTTGAAACTACCGGTCCAAATACATCAACAATATTGTTCTATTGCATTTACCGTTTCACTATAGATACATCAAGCCCGAAAAACTTTGTTCTTCATAGACCGTCACCAATGGTTTTAAACTCAGAAAATGTGTTGTTAATGTGAGAGGATCTGAATTTTGCTTATAAACTACTCAGTTGGGTTATACTAGACCGAAATGGGATTATAGTCATGATAGTAAGTAATATTTTCTTTTATTATTGTATATTAGTATTAGAGAGTACTTGAACCATACTATAATACTATAATTCGAGTATTAATTAAGGAGTATACACCATCGTTTGGTAGAGGATATCATATGATTATTATTATTATTGAATATAATGGTCGAGATTGGCAAATAAAAAATCTATAATTTCGTTAAATTAACGAGTATGACGTGGAAGGCCACGTGACAAGGAAAAGCCAAGATGGGTTGACCGAGTAGATTAATTTTCACGTGTGAAGGCGTTGGTGGGACAAGGACGTGATCACCTCGTGCCACCTGTGCAATTATCTTCTTAGAAATTACTCAATGATCACAAGACACACTATGTTACATGTTGATGTGGTGCATCAAAACTAATAGAGCAGTGTCAATTCACAGACGGTTGATGCATTTTTAAATTTTGAATTGCAAAATACATGTCTTCATTATCAACTATCTGTATATTATCACTAACCGCTCGTGAATTAGAATCATCTTATTGGTTTTAATATATCACATCAGTATCTAATATGGTGTGCCGAGACTATTGAATAATGTCACATTATCTCCCACCAGCGCATTGTCAGAATCCTTCACGTGGATTTCTCAATGCAATTATTCACATCTTCTCTCTCTCAGGACCCTTTTGGCTTTGGAAAATATACCCAAAAATTATGTAACAAATATATAGAAATCAAATCAAGCTCTCATATTCTTACCAATATCATCCCACCCCAAGATCTCGTTGTTCTCCTTCAATAATTCTTGTCCAACTCCAACCCACAAACCGAATATAATACATATATATATATATACACACACACATATATACATGTAGATGTAGATAGATTGATCTAGCTAGTAACACAAGACAACTGGGAGACTCCTTTGTCATCTACATAGATTGATCTAGCTAGTAACACAAGACAACTGGGAGACTCCTTTGTTAGGCAAGTGTTGTGAAATCGTTTGTCTTGATATGTTTAATTTATGATGACTAAAATGATGAACATTATTTACACCTTGTTTTTATTAAATACACTCTATTAACCCTTTAAAAACACACTAGAGTGGGGTGTATTTAATAAAAAATATTGTGTAAATAGTGTTTATCGACTAAAATAGGGGACCAGGCCTATTCCCATGGACCTTTAACGCATGAAATTGATGTGGGGTTCTTGTTCTCAATTCTCATTGGCATCGCTAGAATTTTCTTCTAGGATGGATTGCAGAAAAAGATAATTTTCAATATCTGTCAATCACTGAAAAAGCTATTTCTTTGGTTCCCACTTCCCAGAGACAATGTGACACTGTCGAGCCCTCTCTCTTTTCAATTAAAGTTCTAGTTTTCATTCTGATCTCTAGTGACCCAATTACGAGAATTCCATAGCCACTCATCAAAAAAACATGAAAATATCATGCAAAATAGTCACCAAACACTAAACACAGCTAACTAAAGTTTTCTATTCATGGATCGTTAATCATCATCATGTAATTAATTGCAACACAATGTTCACATTATGCTAAATGCAATCCCAATTAACAATGAGTTAATCAACTACAGTAATGATACGGATCCCAACAACTGATATCACAGTTAACACAGCTGTTGAATTGTACGCACAATATTTTATGTGTATTACGTGAGATATGTGGAACTCAGGAATTGACTTGGATCTTGTGCGTTCAACTCAACTGCTGGGATAACGATTGAGATACCAACTGCTATGATTTTTATCATTTTCGAATAAACTAAGCAGCTCCATAATGTTGAAGACCTTGATGATTACGATGATCCGGAGGAGGAGGCTGATGATGATGATTCACATAGCTTCCATTAGACATTGCCACAGGAAACCCTATCCCTGCAGGAGTAGTAGTAGTTATTGGCCTGTTAGTATTGTTAACAGATGCTCTCTCAAGGGACTGAACTTGATTCTTCAAGAACTTGACATAATGAATAGCTTCATCCAACATAGAAGCAGTGTCCATCTTAGTCCCTCCAGGGACTAATCTCTGAAGTATCCTTATCCTTTCACTTATCCTTTCCCTCCTGTGACGAGCCGCCACGCTCTGCGGATCCTTGGATATCTTCACATTCCTCCGCTTGGGCGGCTTCACTGATTCAGGGTCTATGTGAATCGGCTGCATTGCTGCTATCCGGAATATCATCTCCCTCATCGCGGCCATCGAATTCTTCTTATGCGATTGATCAGATAAATATTCTCTACCATCACTACCTCTCCATCTTGGGTTTTGATTAATATTTGGTGGGTTGTCACCACCACCACTAGAGAATGAGATTGTACTATTTGGTAGACTCATAAAGGAGGGTGGGTTTAGGGCACTATTATGTGGAGGCATTGCACTTGTGTTGGTGACATTAGTAGTGAAATCAGCATGAGATGGATCAGATGAAACGATGTCGTCGTAATTCGGCCCGTAGAAATCAAGGAGCTTGTTGTCGATGTTCATCAACATCATCTCCATCTGGTCTTCTGGTGTTGTGGAGTTTAAGTGGTCAATTTCCATGGCTTATAATGATCACTCCCTCTTTCTCAGGAGAAGTATGTAAAAGGGGTACTGGAGAGACAGAGGGATGGGGAAGATAAAAAGGGAAGAGTACTCTCTGTGCGTGCGTAAGAAAACTGGGAGTTTTATCAGAATGTGCAGTAGCAGACTAGCAGTATTTGAGGAAATGGAGAGAAGAAGTGAAAGAGAAAAACAATATAGAATATATATATATATATATAATATACAGAGTGATATTGGGAACAGGCTAGCTCAATCAACTGTGGTATATATATATACACACACAATAAGTGGGCGGATTTTCTTATAATATATATCTCTCATATGGATGTCCGTATTCATTGATATTAACAGGTGTTTAATCTAAATCGTTGGATCTAACCAATAACTAAAGTAGAAAAATATTAAAATAAATAAATTATCTTTAAAAATTCACGATCAACATCCCAATCAGTTCCGGTGAAATAGTCGCTGGAATTTGGTGACGCGTGTACCACTCAAATGGATCATTCTATGGATTTTTTTTTCAAATTTCATATCAACGTTGATCAAATCTAACGACTGAGATCAATCATCTGTTAATTTCAATTCATACAAACGTCGGTATGAGAGAATTTCCATAATTATAGTGTTTTAAGTATCTTTTTTAGCCATTGGTTATATTGTGTAAATTACATTGCTACCAACTTTCAAAACAAGGCATCATTATTTAGACCTTAATTACAAAACAATACAGGAAGAAAACAACACCCAATAGACTTTTGTCAGGATCCTGGCCGGTCTAGAAGGTACAAGTCATAAACTTCACTATTCTCATGTTTTAAATTTTCAAATAAGAAAATTTATATGAAACCAAAAAATTGATGTCAAAATATTGCAAGTGCAAGTAGAGAGTGGCCCCACCATATGAAGGGCTCAGATCTAACAATTGCTGATATTGCTGGCCCAGGGAGTGTCAATAACTAATAAGGTTAAGGGTCCTACAATAAAAGTTACTATCGCTTTTCGAGAGTTTTAATAGTTGAAGTTATTGTAATTTTTCTATAATTTTAATCATAGACATTCAGTCTATTTACAATATAGGTCGCATCCGGTACCAATAAGTGCTTTTGTTTTGTAGGTGTATGCGGACATTATATATATATATTGACAGACATTTGAGTCATTGAGTGGGAACTGTCGAGAGGTTCTCTCTAACTTTGGCTTAAAATTTACATTCTTTATCAAAAACCCTAAAGCCCCACTCACATGACAAGTGTCAGAAATCTGACCAGACCCCTCGCCTTTAAGTGAGGGATACTTTCTTTTAAGTTGGCGGTGGGAATCAGGTGCCGTTGGATGTAGTGGGGTCGACACGTGGCGTTGTCTCAATGGAGAGAGAATTTTTGAATCATTTTACATGTTGCATTTATCTTGATAGGGTGCAGCTCCAGATGAAATTAATCTGCACCCTTCATTTTCATTACTATAGCCAATACGGGGAACGCTTTTCGAGATGGATCAGGTTCTGATGCAGAAACCTGCTTCATGTGCTGGAGTTTGCTAACTAACTTTAATTAGTCCTTGTTACTTGTTACCATTTGTGGCAGTTATACCATCAATTAGTTTCCTTTCTAGGAGCGGGTTTAACAATCCGAATCTAAATTCATATTGAATGTCTAAAGAACAAATTTGTATGATATCGTTCTTAGTTAAAAGACTATGTTTCAAGTTGTGTAATAACTAATAGCCCCAGCTACCAAATACAAACTACCACTAATGAAATATCTCTCTTATACGTTGATCATACTCTCAGCTATTCTTGAGAAGCATTATTATTGGAGTATGGTGTAATGAATAAATCTAGCCTCACTTGATAGACGAACTTATTAGGGTTTGTTAGTGAGTATGCATTTGGAAGGTTTTTAAGTTATTAACTTTGATTTTTTTAAAAATTTAGGCGAAACGATTTACTAAGTTGTTTGGAGATAGTTAAGTGATTTAAACACTCCAAACTTTATTTTATTTACGAAGAACCAAACAAATGTCAGTCGTTGTTATAAGTCGAAGAAATTGAGAGGGATGAGAAGAAAGAGGTGAAAAAGGTTTGGTTCAATCCAATTTACTCGAGATATTATTTGTTCTAGGGCCTAGGCCCGTACGGATTTGTAAGGACGTTGAAGATACTTAAGTACGATCCCAAGTTGTGGTGCCCAGTGGTTAAACACCAACTAAGCAGCTAATGGTATGATGTAGACGTTGATACGGAGACATGTATCAAAGAGTCTTACCAAAATGGTGCCGTTTGAGGAACGACATGGTTGATTTTGGGTGTCACACGCGAGATCTTGATTTTCTTTGTTTAATATATCAAGAATTCCAATCCATGCACCTAAACATTGGCCGTGCAGTAATTCAAAGGAATTACCTTAATCCCTACACATAAATGAAAGCTTAAGTAATTAAATCCTGCACTTAGCTACGTCCTCATATATGAATTGTTGGAACAAAAATGATAAGATCCCAGGGAAAAGCATCCCAAAAACATTACAACAGTGTGTGACAGACTGGTAGTCACTCATTGGGTGTGATTTTCAATGGACCATTTGTTATTATGTCACCACATCCAATGAATGAATGTCACACACTGATGGAATGCTTTTGAGATGGTTATTACTGGAATCCCTAACATTGTTGTGTTAGAGACTAACACCTAATCTATGGTAATCTTAAGGCTTAAAATGCGCAAAATATGGCTTTAATTTACACGTCAAATATCGAATAATATGGATTAATGCATGCCCCCTGATGCACATGCAACCCTGCTTCATCACCCCTGATGATCATTTGATCTCTCAGTGTTACAACGTTAATTTTGTACAGAATATTGTAAAACCTGACATTCTCGGAAATCATATGCATTAATTATAAATTAGTGTCCATGGCTAAGACAGTTCTAAGTTGCAGAGGTGGGAGAGGAGAAGAAATCGAAAAGGACATTATAGAGGGGGGAAAAAAAGAAAAAAAAAACAAGTTGCTCTGCTCTATCTTCTCTGCTGCACCAATCCAAACCCAGAAAACCCTCTTGCATCCAGCTGATTGCAATTGGGATTTCTCCACGAACATTACCTCTCTCTCTCTCAATATATTATATATTCAATAATAGACAACTTGAGTAATAAAAAAAGACAAATGACATGAATGAAGATATGTTTTTTGGGAGAAAAGGTTGGATTAGATAAAAAGAATCCAGGGGAAAAGATCTTGCTGTTGGGTTGTTTTTTCTTTTTATTTAACTTTGCATTATTACGGTTGCATCACCCCCATCTTCTCTCCCCCACCTTATCAAATATAATCTTGTCATACATTTTATGATATATATATATATTACACAACTAACAAGTTACAATTATACACATTATAGAAAATATCTTTTTTTAAAAAAAAATCTGTTGTTGTTCCTCCCCACCGTGGCTTTCTCATCGGGAATTGCAGAGCAGGCTTATAAGAGAAGGAGAAAAGCCTTTAATAAAATTATTTAAACACAGAAAATGGACCCACTACTATCTTTTTATTCTCTCTCTACATGATTTTCATAACTTTCAGAGACAAACTTGAATGGTTTCTTTCTTTTGTTGATGCCAAATTGCACTAAATCAGATAGTCAAAGTTAAACTTTTGTTGTGTGTCCATTTCCATAAAGTAGTACAAGGCAGTGACCATGGCAAGGAAAGCTTGTAGGAAGAGCTGCTTGCTTGTGCCAGACTTTATTTGCTGGAAAATTTTTGCTTTGTTGGTGGTGTAGTCGTCATTATAAAGGTGGTGATCTCACGGGCTGGTTTTTGTTTTACAAAGCAAAAATTCGTTATGCACACTTTTTGGGTTCAACCTTCAAGTGTTATAAATTGTTGTTCTTTTATAACAGATAACAACATCATACAACTTTGAACATCTAACAACATTATACAACTTTGAAGTTTGAACATATGATATGAGCATAAATTCGGACAATCCGGCCATCACGCACAAAAACCTTAGAAAAAGTTACGCAAAGATCATCTCTCAAGTGCGCTGGAACTTGCAACATGGTCCGGAGGGCCTAAAAAATGGTCAAACGGACGCAACAACCGTCTACCCAAAACTATGGCTGGATAGACTATGGGCTTATGAGCATTGAGCCTAATAAAAGCATATCGTAAGAACTAGCACTAGATTTGGAGTTCATGGACATAAAGCCAGACCCAAAAGCAAATGCGACAGATTAGAGAATATTAAGATGAGTAGAAAGCATATTTTGATCATTAGGCAGATGATTATAGTAACAAATTTCACACATAATATTAATATAAGATTCAATCTCCGTAGGATTATAATAATGATACCATTATCACTCGACTGCTATATGAAAAATCAGTTTCTCAGACACAAATACAACTGAAAATTATGAAGAACCCCATATTTAAACACTCAACCTCTGATAAGACTAATCATTAACCACACATACAAAATTTAGAAGATACCCGTGTAGAGAGAGCCAGTAATCAATGGCTTCCTACTTGGTCTTCATCCAAAAGCTCATTTATGCAGAATCCATGTAAACTGTCATACATTTTCTTCCATTGTTCAACCATTTGCATAGCTCTTTTGCAGTCCTGCTTTAGTCTTTCTACCTCCATCTCAGTTGTAGCAGAGCCTTGTTGCTGTATGTAAATATCACACAAAATGTAAGACAAGTGTTCTGAATATAATTTTATAATGAAGAAGAGACCATTCTTTTGCAATTCACAAAATAATCTGCTTTTGTTTACTAGTTTAGTAAGGTCTGATTGCAGGCACAAGAGAATGGAGAGTATCCAGTAAGCACCTGAAATTCTTTGATTTGGCGATCAATCATTTGTAGGCTAAGGGAAGGAGCATTCAATGGATCATTGCAGGTCTCCGGCAGAGAGACCATGGTCCTGATGTCAGTGTTTTCATCTTTACTTTCATATTTCTCCAGTGGAGGTGGTAACAATGATCCACGCTTTCTGGAAGAACCTTGCGTATGTGATATCGTCTGAAGATTTAGGTGAAGTGGCTGTCTGACCACAAGAATATTGTTCACAGGGCCTGAGTAGTACAGAAAAAAACAAGCAACGAATAACACTCTTAAAAAGATGGATGCCATAAAAGCACTGACAATCACACACAAATTGTCAACATGCATTTGAACAAAGGGAAAAAAAAAATATACACATATATGTACATATATATACACATAGGATGAAATTTTGTAAAAATTACACACACACAAATATGTTTTACTGGGAAAAAAAAATCCTGTGTCAAGTGAACAGTGTAAAAATAAACAAAAAACCAAATGTATCAGCTTTTCTTCTGTGCTATTTTTGGAGGACAAGAAGAAATGGGGAGAAAGACCTGTTACACATGCAAACTTTGAGGCAGTGTGAACAATACCTTTTGCATGTTTGAACACGCGGATAATGTTATGGGTTTTGGGATCCCATACACGAATGATGCCATCCTCTGATCCAGAAAGCAATACGTTTTGACCCATGGCATATGCTAGGCAAGTAACAGCCTTGCTGTTCAAAAGACAAGGTAAAAGGTCTGTAAATAAATAGATGAAGCAATTACTCTCAGCCTTAGGCAGGACAAATGATCCACATAAATTACATAACAATCTTGTTGTTAACTGAAACTAGTAGATAATTGTTGAAATATCTTTTGATATCCCCATTTACACACATAATGCCCACAAAAGCTCGGTCATCAAAGAAATCAATGCAGAATAAGTAACTTCAAAGAGACAAAAACTAAAAAAGAAAACTGCTAAGACTTTTCTGAGTCATCAACAGTGTAAAAGATATGATGCAATTCAATTATACAACATACGTGAGTTCCTATAATAGTATAATCAAAGACCTTATTAAACAATTGAAACTTACAGAAGAAAAAAGAGACTAACTTTACCCTCAATGATTCTATCCATTTGAGTGTTTCATCAAAAGAAGAAAGAAAAAAGAACAAGAATATAAGAATAACAAACCTGTGGTTTGATATTGAATCAACGATATGCATCCCATGTTCCGTGCTGGAAGAGCTTTCAGCACTAAGTGCAGCAATGTATATCTTGCCATCTCTGCTGCCAGCATAGAAGACATGTTCACCGGGGTCCAATGCTATTGCATCAATTTTTGACGGAAATACTATATTTCTCAATAATTCTCCCTTTGATAAACTCCATACCTAACATATTGAATACCATAATAGAAAATTTTGATTGAAACAAATATGATTACAAGGAATCATCAACAAAAATGATGATCATACAGAAACTTTAAAGTCAATGAAACGAGGCATAGATACACCCCCATCATTCAGTGACTTGTCCCCACCCCTAAAATGTTTGCAAACGTCCTTTCCATTTGAAAATTAGAAAAATTAAAGAACCTAAACTATATCAGCACAACAGTTCCTTTCAACAAGAGATAAAAGGTCAAATTGTGTTTTGTTTTCCTTCTTTATCACCTTGCCCTTCTTTCTTCTTGCTTATTTTTCAAAAAAGAGGCAGAATTATAAATGTGATGAAGGCATACGACTTGCTACTTTAGTTTCCCTCTTTAAATTCTAATAACTTAATCCCACAAAATACCCAAACGCTATTACAGTTTCATCATCAGAGTGCCAAAAATGAACTTTAGTAAATAGAATGTCGAACCTTACATGTTCGATCCTCAGAAGCAGAGACTATAATCGCATTGCAACTTCCATAACCAGCCACAATATCAGTCACCCGCAGAGTATGCTCGGAAAAACTATGCTCATATAGATGGCTTCCCTGATCCACTCGGTACACATCAAATATCCTGATCCACATAAAAACAACAACTTATAACAAAATTGACCGCATTATTCTCAGTATATGCCTCATAAACACAAAAGTTACTTACTTGATTAGATTCCAAACTTTAACTGATCCGTCCTCTGAGCCAGAAATCAAAAGCGCATTGTCATAAAATACTAAACATGTAACAGCCCTGTAATGAGCACGCCACTTTTTAAGCAATCTCCCAGTTGCAACCTAAAATAAAGAAAGACTTGTGCTTTGAATCAACAAAAGTTCCAATTGATCCAATAAACAGAGGAATTAAAAAGAGAATGAAACGCCAATGCACCTCCCACAAGTATATATCCCCCTTCGAACCTCCACCGGCTACATACGTCCCTTCTTGATTCGCAGCAACTGGATTAATAGGCCATTCCGGAAAACTCTTAACCTCCACTTGTGGCTGCGCCAAACGGAAAAGGAAAGTAAAATAGTTATACAAATGATGCAGGATGATGGGGCAATACATTGAACAGGTGTGACTCAAACCTTGGACCAGGACCAATAGAGGATAGAACCAGAGGAAGCGGAAGGTTCCCGAAGCTGAGACGACGCAAGGAAGCAGCCGCCGACACAAGCGAGGCCGCGGGGCGAGGAGGCGCAACCCTTATAACGGAGTCGCTCGGCACCAGTATGCAGCTCCCAGCACCCGATTCCCGCATCGACTGATGAGGATGCAATCACTAATTCCATGGAGGTGGATTTCGAGTGCTGTAGACGTCGTGATGTTTGATTTTGGAGCCAAACAAAAACGTAAACTTGGCCGGAGAGATTGCGGTAGGGTTTTGAGAAGGTTTAAGTTTTGACTCGAAACTAGTAGAATTGTAGAAGCAAAACGCTTCGTGGGCTCATCTTCATTGGGCATTGAAAGCGTGTAAGTCGTGGGCCGATTAAACTGTCTGCTCATCTTCATTGGGCTTTCCTAGAAAGATATGGGCTTTTCGACGCTTCATGGGTCCAATAATGAACAACCCATTTAGGGTTTAGCTGCTGACTCACTGAGCCACTGGAGACGATTATTATAGAATCTCTCAAGTCTCAACTACAATTCCATAAGCTTCGTGAGATCTGTTAGCAGTTCAAGCAGTGGAAGATGAGAAAAAAGAAGAAGTTATCATTATGAAGTAAAACAGAAAATTATAATTATTTAAGAGTGATAAATATATCTGCTTTTACATAACTTGAATAAACTGGTAGAGTGGACCAAAGCTTCAGGCTCTTGGATTTAGTTTGATCGATTTGGTTCGTAATTGAATGAGTAAGAGTGTGAGGTGAGTTTGACCGTGTTTGGTATAAAATAAATAATGAGAATGAATGGGATAACTTAATAGTCTAATGTATGTGATTAATTACTTTATGGTAAAAGATAGTTTTATGTATTTAACAAAATTTGTCAATAAAGTGATTGTACCAAAAGATGCGAGAAGAAATGTCAATAAAGTGCATTGATCACTAAACGAAGCAAACGTACCATTCTTTTTCTAATCAATTCCTCTCCTTTGTTTTACATCTTTCGTAAACTTTCAAAACCTTCTTTTATGGTCCATTCACCACTAAGCAAACACAACTTTCAATTATTTAAAGCAATTTTTACTTGAATAATCCGTATCCAACTTTTGTAGGCCATGTCCTACCTAGTCTTTTGTTTAAGCATTTAGACGTATACCTCCTTTGTGAATCACACACGTGTGCATGCATTTTCTATTCACGTGCCAAGCAATCCAAAAGAAGAAGACAAAGTCTTAATTTGGTCCATAATATAAGGGTACGTACCACCAATTTGTCCAAAACAGGGTTAGCTAGGGTTTTAGACTGAATCATTGCACAAGACAAAGATTTTTCTAAGAATACTATGTTTTATCAAATTCCTTTGTTCTATTCTATATCTGTCTGAATTTGCTTTCGTCTTTGCCTCCATGAGTTTCCCTTGTAACTCATTTTATTAACCGTTAAAACTTAAAAGACACACACACACATATATATATATATATGTATGTATATAATAAACTTCCAACAGAAGAGTCAGGAAAAGCAAAAGCAAAAGCTTAGTCAAACTTGTATGCGAATGCAGGCTTGTTTAATAAGCTAGCTACCAGTCAAGGCTTTTGAAGAAGTAAAGGGAGTTTGAAATTAGTGAAAAGGCCATGAGAGAGAGAGAGAGAGAGAGATGGATACAAAGAGAGTTTTATGAAGATGCTGATCAGATACTTAAAGTGGGAAAAGGCAAAGGTTTCTGGTCCTCAGAAGAAGAAGAAGAAGCATAGAAGGCATTGATAGAAACATGTCAAAAACCCACATTTGTGTAGTCATCGGTTTTTCTCTCTTATATTTCGTTTTCATCGAACAACACACTCCTTTTGTTTTCTATGGCTTATCTAATATATCTGGAAACTCTGCTCCCTTTCCATGTGTATATATATATATATTCTTTTGCGAGACTGACATTTCATATAAACTATAAATATACAAATATATGAAACTATATGATAGCCTTTTCTTTTCTTAAAAATGATAAAAATCCCAATATTTGATATCTTAGTTATAACTGTTGAGTTGGACATACAAGATCCAAGCTCTACATGTCTCGCATAATACATATGAAATCTTGTGCGCGCTACAATTCTTGAGATAATTGAGATACCAGTTGTTCGGATCATTTTCATTTCAAAATCATAAGAAGGGCATATATACTTTCTCTTTTACCAATATTATCTTGGGATAATGGTAATAATAATGAATTAATGATGATGAGGGATATAACTGAAAGTTTGAAGATTCAAGAGAAGCATTTTTGTACCCTTTTATTATCAATGACTTTGATAAGAGAAACCCCTAGAACTTCACAGCTTTTTTCTCTCGAAATATAACTAAAAGGAAACCTCCCATCTAACTAAAGTACGTCTTTGGCTAGCCAGGTCTAGCTATAGCATTGACCAAAAACTGACTCATATACTACTGAACAACAGCAAAAGCAGCAGAACAAGAGAAACAAAAAGAGGAATATATACACACATATATATATAGCGACAGATCTGAAATAAAAAATGATAAATAAAAATTGCAACAAAGTTTGATAAATCCTCATTCTAACAAAAGCCCACCTGCATTCATGGCTAATTAAAAGAAGAGTTATGCACAAAATTGTCAAAAACACTCACACACGCAAGTTCTCAAGCACTATGATCATCATAAATATGACCCAAAAAGGAATATATATTTTTAAAAAGAAAGAAAGAAAAAGATCATCAATCAAACTAGCATGCTGAGGGAGGCATCAGATTCAACCCTAGATCATCCTTCTCCAACACCAGACAATTAGCCTTGTTAGTCTCCATACTTCCTGGACCAGTAGTAGCATACTCCGGGTGCAACCTCTTTCTGGATTGCAGTGACACCCCAAACAGCTTCATTTTGTTGTTGGCTTTGGCTTCTTCAACAATGGTCAATGAGCTCTTGGGAGTAGTGGGAGAACTATTCACCACTTGATGATGATGGTGAGGGTGCTGTGAGTAGTACTGAGGAAATTGTTTAGTGGGACAATAACCACGAATATTATTCTGGTTCAAAGGCTTTTGAATCAATGAAGGAGAAGGGTAAGTGTTACTAGGAGTGACAGGCTTCACATGGTTCTGAACAAAATAGATGATATCATTGTAAAGCTTTCTCATGTGGGCAAGTTCAGAAATTAACATATCGTTGCTCCTCCTCAGTCTCTGATTGTCCTCCGATAAGGCCGTGACCGTGACTGAGTTGTTGTTGTTATAGGTGGCAGGACCTACGACGACTGAAACGTTATTGATGGTAGGCGGCGAGTCACACCAGTTTGCCTGCTCGTCGGAGTCAGATGGAGAAATACTGACTCGGGTTTGAAAGGGGAAGAAACTCGGTTGTTGGTGGTGGTGGTTGATGGAGACTTGTGGGTGAGCGGTTTTTCTTCGATGGATGTCGCAAAGCAAATGCTTCTCTCCTTTCTTGAAGAATTCGTTGGCGAACTCCCATCTGTCCGGCACAATCTTTCTAAAACCCTAATACAAGAACCCCAAATGATCAGTAAAATAGCTAACAAATGGGGAAAGCTGAAAACGGAGTCATTTTAGAGAAAAGAAGAGACATATGACATACGTAGGTGTTGAGTTGACGGACGAAGCTGGAGAAGTTGTTGTGCTTGAAGTAGTTGGGGAGGAGATCGCGAGCGAACTCGGGTGGACGCCAAACGACAAAGGTGGTGTCGTCTTCGCCCCAAGAGACTATGTGGTCGGTGGTCGGATCGTCTACGAGTTGGTATGTCTTGGTGAGGAATGGAGCCGGTAGTGATTTGTGTGAGTCCAGAGAGAGTATTATGCCTTCGCAGTTGTCCAGCATCAGCGCCATTGAAGAAGAAGATCAAAGAAACAGCACACACAAGTAGAGAGAGAGATGGTGCGAGTGAATGAGTGAATGTGGATGGATAAAAATGATGGGGGGAGTGGGGGGTGCGAGGTACTATGTACATCGGTGGTTTTTTTATTATTTTATTTTTTACATTATTGATGATATAGTATTAGTATTAATGTATATTTTAACAACACGTGATTGTCTGAGATAGTCATCGCGCTCACTCTTAACGCAAGCGAAAGATCGTAAGTTTAAGTCTTATAGGTGTTTCCATTATGACAATTTTGCGATATGAGTCCTTGTTCAATATAGCGTGTGAGATTGTCATCCTATGTCATTTTCTGTATTGGGGCTCGACCTAGGTCTCAACTGATCCATAGGGACCCAGCGTATAAGGGTGTCACCCTGCGTTATTTTCTACATTGAGCCTCGGCCAAGGTCTCAATTGATCCATATGGGTTACGAGGTCTTACATGTGATTCGAGATTTACCAAGTTGTCAGGTAGATAGGTGAATTATACGTTAAAAAAAGAGAGTGTATTTAATTAATCAAGTGTTATTATGATTGCTTTATGTTTTGTTTAGTCCTCGGTTATGTAGTGAGAGAGAATATGTGTCTGTCTGTCTGTCTGTCTGTCTGTCTAGAACTGTGAAAGAGCCTTTCAAGACAAAACCCGTGACACCTCTCTCTCACTTTCTCTCTTTCTTTCTTGCTTTCTTTCTGTCTCTCACTGGAGAAAATCTTCAGTGGTTTGAGCGCACCACGTCATTCCACTGACGTGGTGCGCATGAACCGCTGAATGGATGACACCGGACGTATTTTTATCTTTTTCTTTTTTATTTTTTATGCCAAATCCAGATCGGCCGCTTTCAAGAACAGACGCCGGCCGATCTCATCGATGTGGATCTAAAGCGGCAGATCGGGAAGAAGTTTCTTATTCAGGTTTCTTTTTCTTTGTTCTTTCTCTCATACCTCGACACATCATGACATGGGTGATCAAAGTCAAACCCAACCCCTCTTTGCAAAGCAATAGCAAGGCCAATAAGCAGATCCAAGGCAAGTCTGGAAGAAGTGGGGAAGTGGACTCCACCAACTCCAAGGCAACGGATTTCTCAATAGGATTCGGCTCTATAGTGAGGTCTCGTCTACAATCAACTGCAGATATATAGATGTCCTCCATCATCGGCGACAAATGAAAGAGGTGGAGAAAAAAAAAACTGGCAAATAAAAATAAAATAAATCAAAGAATTATTATGCCATGTGTCAATCATTCAGTGGTTCATGCGCACCACGTCAGTGGAATGACGTGGTGCGCTCAAACCACTGAAGATTTTCTCCTCTCACTGACATTGATCCCGCGCACACCCACTTAAAATCAGGCACAGAAGGATGGTGCAGTCTGTCTTCGTGAATTGACTATGAAGCCCCTCTCTCCTCTTTAATTACGTCCACATTTTAGGAACATATTTTCCAAGCTTTTCTTCAAATGTACATCACTTCTTAATTTTGGAAACCTTCCCATATGTGTGTGCTTTGAAGGAAAATAAATTATCTAGAGGCAGAGAAAGTTAATCACAATCTCATATAATCACAATCTCATATATAATCGTTTAGAAGCAATATCTTTGAGTTCACATGCTGCATTTAAGCTTATTATATTATTGACGCGGGTCTAACGGTTTAAGTTTAGTCTCATATTGAATGTTCAAAAAACAAACTTATATTTTGTTGTTCGGTTAAACAAACTTCGATTCCTAATTCCAAAATAGAGACGTGAACCTTATCTCTTTTTTTGGATAAAGGGTTTAAACCCCTATACTTCATTCCATAATAATAAACGTTATACTTAGGGTCACATTAGCGGCCTAAGAATTTATAAACACTAGTAGAAGAACTATAAAATCGAAGAATAAGTACCGAACTAACACCGGACAACACCGAGACGTGGACCTTCACTCGAGTTACAAACTTAAATTCTCTTTACTTATTTATTTTTCTTAATAAGGGTTTTCAAGACTTTATTCCACGAAGTATCTTGAGCACATAAATATATATATTCATTCTCTCATTCCACATGACCCTGTAGTACTTACCATGCCTCTACTTATAACTTTTAAGTTTGATTGGTTCTTGGATTTAAACATTTTTTTACGACCAAGTTGAAAGTAGGAAAATTTGAGAAACAACTGTCCTCTTTTCAATTTGTAGTTTTGTGCTTGTTGTTTAATACTTCACCAACCCAAAACACAGTCTCCAATTTGGAATCCTTCCATCATTTTCACACTACTCTCAGTCTCTCATCTCTAGCAGATATATATATATATATATATATATATATATATAATACATCGAACGAAGTGACTGGATCCATTTATTTAAAAAAAGCCTGCTGTTTTTAATTGGTGACGCCACTATTTCTTCTTCTTCTTCTTCTCTCAAACTTTCTTCTTCTTCTTCCTTTCCCATCTCACAATATTCCAAACTCCAATACCATAAAAGACATGCTCTCTCTCTCTCTGGCCAGTGGCCACTACTATATGTACCTTTTACTGAATATTATTTTACTATTACATTTACTTGTAGCTCTGCTCTGTACTGTGTCTATACCCACTTAACCTTTTCTTGTAAAAAACCCAATAGGATCGAGAAGAATTTTTTGTTTTTTTTTTGTTTTTGTGTGCACCACTTTGCAATGACCAACTGGCAGTAATATTAACATTTGCACCCTCTCATTTTTTTTAAAAAAAACAGAGATGGGTTTGAGGGAAATGTTTGAAATATCTCAAACAAGACACAAAAAAAAAGAGTTAATACCAGAGATTTTTTTACAGTTAAATGTGTCGAAGTTTGGACAAAGATTTGCATGAAATCCATTCAAGGCAAAGGCAATGAGTGTTAACGGAGGAGGGATCCTATAAAAGTAAGTAGTGGATTGATTTAGCAATGAGTGAGGGACATTATGAGTAGGGACACAGACAACAAAGTGAAACCCATATAACCTGAATCAATATATACTAATGATTTCACTTAAACTTAGATACTCAAACTCATTATTTTTATTTTGATTCTGATTAATTATTCCAAAAACAAAAGTTAGAGAAAAAAAAACTGCCCCCTAATAGTAACTTTTTTAATTACTTTCTTTTTCTACTTTATAGGTAAAATATTTTTGATTTTTTAAAAACTATCTCCAATTCCCCAACAATCTTGTTTGACAAGCCAAATGCTTCCCAAAAAGCTTGCAAAACAAGAACCCAAAAAAGGTAATTACCATTTCATGATGACTAATATGTATATGTGCTTCAAAGTGTGTGTTTATATAATTACTAATTATTAATTACTAAACCCTAATTAAACTTTCGGCTCAAAGGGAGTTACTAGGTTAATTACTCCAATGTCAAAGTTAAGCCCTAAAGTTTTACCATGATTCTTCACTAATAAAACCAAAAAGAAAATACAAGTCCTGTAGAGTTAATAATTACTAATTATAAGATTGATCATAATCAAATTTTGGTGAACAAATATGGGGAAGGAAAGAAGAACGTGAATTTATAAAGCTCAATTCAACATCGGCTACCTGAATAGATGTGTCCCTCATGGCATACATGCGATACCCCAAAACCCTTGATATTGATCTAAATACGAGAAAATATTCAATGGTCATGGTACGTCATGTTATACGTTGATGGGGTGTACCATAACCAATGAATCACGATATTTCAAGGATTGTCATGCTAAGTCATGGATGATTGGAATGAAAATAATTAATTTATAGTTCAAATTTCAAATAATTAACAACTGCCCTTGAAATGATACAATCCACCTATAAAAATGTTGTAATTTTATTTGTCTTGGTACACCACGTGGATTTGCCCACCCTTAGTTACTATTCTGATAAGAACCCACAAACCTTCTAATTCAACTTTTTTCCTTCGTATACCATTCTCTCTCTCGGTCTTTCTCTACCATTTTTTTTAAAATTTCATTAAGCTTGTGCTCTCCCTGCAGCTAAATTTGCAGCGACTACCACGGAGACAGTAATAGTGCATTAGTACTCCTTTTATGTTTTTCTTCCTGATGGTTCTGCATATCAGCATATGTGTACGTATTATGTATGGGTTGTGTGTGTGTGTATATATATAGGCATTCTTGTGATTCATATTTTGTTTTTATCCTTGATAAACATGGCATATATTGCCACCACTCTATTCCCTTATTTATGTTACATGCTTATTTATGGGAAATACTTCTCCTTAACTCTTCCCCCAACATTTATCTCTCTACATTATTATATATTTCAATTTTTTTTTGAAATACTATTATATCTTTCAATTACTCCCAACATATTTCAGTATCATTAATTATGTTCGATTTTTTTTTTGATAAATCATTAATTATGTTCTATATAAACAAATGTCTCTTCATTACTTGGATATATCAATCGTACATATCCTAGGTTATTTAATAAAGATTTGTTGGAATTAAATCTAGCTATAATTTACGTGCTTGAGAGGGGCGAATCACACATAAAATACTCCCTTCAAAATTTTCATTCAATATTTATAGAAAGTATTAAGTGCAATCTTAGCTTATATGCTTGACTAACATCATTATAGCATCCAATTATCAATGGTTGATGAGGTGGGTCCAAGAAGCATTCAGTGGGACCTATAAATCATTGATGAAGATGGGCTAGTTTGTGAATATGTAGCAAAAGCATGAATAGTTAATATTGCAAAGCATTACGGCACTTGCAATGGTAAAGTGTTATTGGGCCAACAAAGATATTGTTTTTTGTTGATGTGGCTGCATTGTGAGACGTGTTTTGCTTATGTGACTGTATTGGGAGAAGAGTTTTGCTGATGTGGATGTTTTGGTGTAGTTTTGTTGTGGATAATATGAAGGAATGAAATGTTGTTGGCCTCCATATTAGGTGGGAAGAGAAAGTATATAGAAATTTGTGTTTTGCTGATGTGGCTGTATTGGAATATGTGTTTTGCTGATGCAACTGTATTAGAATACGTGTTTGACTTGACTTTTTATGTAATAGAGGTGGGATCCAAGATTAATTTTGTTGGGGACATTATCAATTGCACCATTGCAAGTGCCCTAATTTTCAAGAAGTAGTTTTGCTTGTGCAGTAGTTAGACAGAGGACAATAACATGTAGAGAGATGGGGAGAGAGAGCGCAGTCGGGATCCACGAACAGGAGTGGCTTTAATTTTTAGCTATAACTCTCTCCCAAAAACACGTTAAATCATGGCTTTGTTTATTTGAAAATGATATATCGGAGTTTCGGAGCCCCTATACCGGGACCCACATAATGAAAATCTAGAAAAACAAAAGGCTGGTCTTCTCTCTCACACATACACAAACACAAGTTTGTCAGCAACTTGTACAGATATCCTGAGCGAGCCCCACCACCACAACGTCCATCCATCGCTACCAAAATCACCCAAACAAACACAAACTTCTACACGTTGAATAGCCAAGAAGATTCTATTCTATATATATTTTTTTTCTTTGTTCTTGAACGCAGTTAAAAAAAAACCCTAAAAAGCCAAAGCCAACCCCACCCTGCCACGCCGCAACCTCCTCTCTCTCTCACATGACCACCGCCGATTCCCTTTTCAAATTTATTTAAACAATGTATTATGAGAATTTCAAGGAGAGACAGTTTAAAACACAGAGCGAATACTGTTAAAAATATATATTTTAAATAATTAATCAACAAAAAAGAATCAAAATCTCTAGTATACACGACAAGCTGCAAGGGTTCTTTCTTTCCTCTGTCTCTTCTCTCACGATCTCTTTTGTCTGTTTCACTGAAGCATGCATCTCCCAGTGAAAAGGATATGATATTATTATATGGATAGTCTTTAATATTGTGAAGAGGAGAAGAGAAGAGAAGAGAAGAGAGTGAGTGATATGAGTCACGAGGGTGCACGAGGAAGTGGCACACTGATATTAATAGATCGGACAAGATACTCGTTTTGTCTTTCTTCTGGACTTATTACATTACGTACAAAATGACCCACACTTAATTTGTCAATATTGTGTATATAATATCATGTTTTGTAAAATTAATTAACATCAATGTTCCTCCATTGGAGATCGTGGAAGATGCTCTCTATAGACTTGGAAAAACCCCCTCTTTTTACATGTAGGTACGGGTGTGTAAATCTCCGAACCGTTACCAAGCTCGGCTCGTTATATTTTTGTAGGGCTTGAGTCGAGCTCAGGCTTGTAGGGGCTATAAAAATTGAGCTAGGGCTCTATTCGTTAAGAAATATCAAAGCTCGAGCTCGGGTAGTCAAGGGTTTGTTTATGTTAAAATTTTAAAAGTTGAATAATTTATATTGCCATGAATCAAAATAAGTTTGCCTATCTATTTAGAATAATACATATTGTATATTCATATTTTATATTAAATAAGTAGTCACTCGAATTTACAGGCAAAAGCTTCCTTATACTCAAGCTCGGCTCGTTTAATAAACGAGCTTGAAGAGAGACTCATGCTTAGCTATTTTATTGAATGAGCCGAGCCCTCAACAAACCATCCACGAGAAGCTCGACCCATTTACAATTAGATAATTCTTGAGACTCCCAAAAAGTGACCCCGAAAAGACTCTAATTTAATATGAAGGGTTGGATGTGAAGTGGGTCCTATATATGCTTTTTAATGCCACATAGATTTGGGGGACTTTTGGGGGTCTCTAGCATTGTCCTTCACAATTTTACACCCCTCTTAATGTACGGAACATTAATTTTATATATTGTAGACATCATTTGACAAAAGAGTACAATGTAATGTAGTAAGAGGGAAAATGATACACTTAATTAGGAGGAATCCATATATTAATTATTGAAGTAGTATACCTTGAATATATGAAAATGAAGTGTTTGTACATATATGTTTGCATGCGCAAGTTTTGTACCCCTAAAAGACATCAAAAAGTGGATTCCTTGAAAATAATCTCTTTCAAAGTAGGACCAATTAAAAGAGGTTTCTTTAATTTCTATTTAATAAAAAATAATTAAAAGAGAGTAGCTAGCTTGCATGCATGGCCTGTTACATCTTATCACTAAAAGAAAGCACATTTTAACATTTTACTTTAGAGAGAGCCTCTCATGCATTAAAAGAAGAGAGCAACAACAACAACAACAAATGTCTTCCCTTCCATTATCTAATATTCTTCTTCTTTTCTCTCCCCCTTTTATTTCTCTTCCTTTCCGACTCTCTTTCTTAAAGCCATCCCTTCAACTTCTACGTGAAAAAGACTCATTTGCTACTATATGTTTTGTTGTATTTGAAAGGATATAATCATTAGTATATTCTACACAACATATATGATGCGGGGATCTGTAATTTTCCAGAATTTGAAACGTATCCAACGGTTTAGAAAGTATGCCACATCACTATACCCTATTTAATTTGATATACACCATGTCACTTTGTCTTATCATTTCTACACCATTAGATACAAGTTTGATTAGAGTATGTCGAATTGTAGAGTTTTCCATCCCAACATATATGATGATGAAGTTGATGTGAGATAGGACCCATAAATTCCACTAATGACATGCTTTTTAATATTGGTAGTAGTACTATTAATCATCAGACCGTTCATATTTAATCAAAAAGATGGTCCAACATTAATTCAGGTTTACATAGTACAGAAAACATGATTAACAACAATGTTATGACCTAATTGAAGACATGATTATTAACAAAGTCCACGAATGTCAAAAAGGATACAGATCGAAGGAGAATGGTGGTTGTAGTGTGTTCTTTTTTTGGGTAGATTTGATAGAGGGAAGGGAACATAAGGCTGTTGGATCACATGCACATCACATTCTTTTAAATTTTCTTGGTCTCTCTTCTTTTGATACTACACTGTGGTTTGATCATGATCGTTAAAGAAACCAAACCAAAAAAGAAAGGGGTTTAAAATCTAAAGGTCCCACAATCTAAGGCTGCTACTATATACTAATACACTCCTCAATCCAAGGGATTCCCTTGTTGATTATTATCAAAGTCCCTTTTGGGTCCCTCCATATCATCATTTCATGCACATATAGATACATATATATATATATACACACATGAAGACTCACCTTCTTTAAGTTCATTACTTGCAAAGCAAGGCCTTAAAGTGTCCAATTCCTTTTTCCCCAATAATTCAACAACTATGTGAAAATGGAAACTCTTGGCCTCTCATTGGAATTCGGTGATAATCATATATAGTAATATATGGATCTATCAGTTTATAATATATATTTTTTGTTGGAATGGTGAAGATGAGTGTAGCAACTCCCTGCAAATGTAGGAGGTTGTAAGTTCAACTTTCACGCCCAGGAGTTTCGGCGTTATTTCCTTGCATGGGACATGAGAATTCTTCCCACATGAGCTTCGTCCCAATTTCAACTATCGTCAGCATAATACGAACTGAGTTGACGGCCTGAGTTTAGATTTGGCCTAACTGTCCGAAAGTCATGTTTGACTGGGAGTTCTAAAAATCAGTTTATAATAAATTTGTCATTTTCTAGTTTAATTTCTGATTATTCTTTCAATTAAATCAGTATATATAATTTCAATTTTGTTTTGTTTTGAAATGTTGTACTTATTCTTCATTTTCATTAATTAATAAACGATCTGATTTACCAACAAAAAAGTATTGATGATGATATAGATATTATTGCCAACTAATAACCCACTCAAGGAAAGCCTCTTTTAAGGCAGGTGGTTCAATCATGTCAAGCAAAAAAAGCAAGCTTACAAGCGATTTGGTGCAGATCACTCAACCAGCGCAAAACAAATATTGCTGGTCCCTTTGTTGATAATTAATTATCTGCTAAGTACAATTGTTCATACGCTAATTTATTCACATATCAATTAATTAAGTATCAAATTTCAATCAATTCTTGAACGTATCAAAATAAGCAATTAAATAATTTGCATGGCTCTAATCATTCATTTTCATGTAATCGAGAACAACTCGGTAGGTGTGGTTTCTGGATAACCCAATAAGTCAAATTCAGGCCTGGCTAGACATTTGCAAATTCGTCTCACAGTCTGATATATTAGTTAAACTGAGGTCCACTGAAAACCACTAGAAAATAACTCCGCTAGCTTAGAATCGAATTCTTGATTTCAGGCAAGATCCTCTGATTAGTCTAGAGAGATAATCAGTTATGTTCTTACGAAGTGGTTATAATTTCTTTCCACTTTGATGAATAAATCATAAAGGCTAGTCAGAAAAAAAAGGGGAGTATATATGATAAAAGACATCAGAGGGTGGAGCTGAAAGGAGTGCTTATACACACACAAACACATATGGGATATATCGTTTAGAAGGCAGTACTCAGTAGGACATTCCATCCAACTCTCTGTTGAGGCGCATGGTGTCCTTTTTTTCCCCGCCTGCAAGACCTGAAACTCTATTCTGTTTTTTCGAAAAGAAAAGAGATGAAACAATAAGACAAGATCCTACACATTTCTTCTTTTGGTGGAGTGAATAATAGCTTAATTTGTAAATTGGTATCTTTTTTTTTTCTTCTTGATAATCCATGCATGCTTCACTTGTAATTTGGCATGCTGTATTGAATATATATATGCCATCTCTCATTTATATTTCTATATTCCTTACCTGGTGCTTGTCAAATTTCTCCTGCAAAATTTCAAACCATATACATAAAAGGTATAACTAGGCTTATATGTGTGTGTGTCTATATATATATATATATATATATATGTGCTTGTGTGTGTATATATAAGTTGAGGTTAAAAATGGAATAACTTTGACTGTCATGTAAGCATGAATATGTTGTGGAGTAGTAGTTTCAAAAGACAATTGAAGGATGGTGCTGGTGCAACATCTGATAAAGAGATCCGAAGTGGAAGGTAAACCCCACTAAGGCGAGAAAGAAAGAAGAAAGAAAAGAAGAGTAAAAAACAGCTTTATAGGGAATAAGGATTAGAGAGTTGGATATGATTGAACTCGACTCAAGTAAAGTCACTCATATATTCTTCCTCAGATTTGTTCACCACTTTTATTTTTCCACTTTTATTTTAATTTAAGTCAATATATATATACATAGATACATATGTTTCTTTAGCTGGTGGAAGAGAGAGAGATAGAGAAGGGCATTGACAAGACAGAGATATCGGCTGGGGTATGCGGTGGGAGGTGGAAGTGGAAGTTGAGGTGGAATTAATGATTAATATATAATATATAACCAATAATAGAATTAAAGAGAAAGGGGGAGAGAGAGAGCGAGAGCATGCAGATAGTTGTAATCATGGAAGAAGCATATTCACTTTACTCTTTGTCATCACTTTCTAAGGCATGATTAGTACAAAAGTTCTTCAATCTTCTCTCCATTCCCTTCAAACACACACATACACATTTCCTGATTTCCATTCCTGATTCACTACCCTCCTTCACTTTCTTTTCTTTTTCTCTTCTTTAGTATTATACCCTTTTTATGTTACTATATATACATAATTAACCCTAAGTTTGCTGTTAGACTCTTGAATTACATTTAAATTAGGAATCTATTAACAAGTAATATATATATATATATATTATATCCTTAATAATACAATGCAAAATTTTTAGAAATTATGGACCTGGCCACCTGAATTTTGTCACTTTGCGACAACTGTACCATCATCTTTTAGTAGGGAAAAAAGGGCAAGAAACTAGGTTTCAAAGGATCAATTATTATAGGAGGCCTTTTTAATTATTATGGAAGCCATCTGACCGCTCTACTTTATGAAAATTGTGGAATTTTTTTTATTTAACTAATTATTATATCTATTTTTCTGGTTAGTAATTAGTATTCTCCATCTCATACAATGAACAATGAGAGAAAACAGTCAAAACACAACTCATGTACGGCCCCTATATTATTGGGCTCAAATGGAGACACGCAGTTACTTGGCTGTTTGGGCTGAACCGGCCCGCAATGCAACCCAATCTAGTAACGTTACAGCCCAACCCCTTAGAACATCGGGGGTGATGGTGCTGTGACGGGTTATATGCTAAATGCATGCAAGATGCCAAGATCAGTATAGTATTAAAGCTTTTACATATATCCCATTACACATATACTTCTATGCCAATGTACTTAGAGGACTGACACACAGGACAAAAGCTACGCTTACTTTCACAATCTTTACAGAGGCAGAGATGCTTACAAGGTAACAAAAGCATGCAGACTTCCTTCACTCTACATATTCTGCAAGTCATCAACTCTTTCATGTCATTATGGTGCTCCCTGGAGAGCAGATGGAAATCAAGGGTACGGCCATTGCAGCATGAAGCTGAATCATCCACCTCACTATCACCACATCCTTCTTTACTATCCTGATTTTGGGCATAGACTTGCTGAAGATTAAACTTGAGTGCACTAATCATGTTCTCATTGTATCTGGCTCGCTGTTGCCAAGCACTAGCTTCCATGGACACTCGTTCTATTCGCTCTTCAAGTTCCAAATTCTTCTTGTTAATGCTCTCCACCTCTGCTTCTTTTTCACGGAGCTTTTGAAGAATTGACTTTTCCACATATGACACAATTTGAAGTTGGCTAGCCTGAACCTTATCCAAGATAGCTTGGCGTAGCCTGTCCCCCTATCAATAGTATCAAAAAAAAAATGTAAGTAGATAAAACTAGAATTCAAGAATATATTAAAAATCAGAGACAATCAGATCAAAATCTAAATAGAATCATCTTTTACCGACTACAGCTATTCTACTTAACAGTAAACTGTTGAGGATAGGGAATATCAACAACGGGGTTTGAATCCCTATCCTCTTGGATGAGGTGGTGGGAACATAGCCACTTGATTTAGTGGCTGTTCCCAGGTTGACTACTGCTAATTGGGTGATAAAGAAACCGCTGATGCATCGTCCACACACAGGAGCTTATTTTTTAATGCAACAAAAACAAAAAACTTACAAGAGGTAAATAAAAAAATTAATCTGCAAAAATGTTCTGGAAGTAGTATTCTCTAACTTCCAGATCTTGTTTTTATTTTTCTCTATAGCATAAGCTATTTATTAGAAAAGCACATAATCAATATGCTACTACATGCACAGAAAGCAATAGTGACAAGGCAAATAATCAAATACAATATTACTACATGCTACATGGTACTTATCAATTGTTGCTGCCACAAGCTCATATTCTTCTCCCTTAACCTTTTGATATTCAGCTTCCACTGCAACTAAACTCACCCTTGTCTTACAACCAGCTTCTACCTTCGTCATTCCAAAATAACTATTTCTTCATTAACTCATTGGAGTCGAGTTCTTGAGGGGGAGAGAAAATTGATGCAGGAAGCCATTAGATTAATGAGAAATCTT
The DNA here is from genome assembly GCF_013401445.1 of Tripterygium wilfordii. Lineage (NCBI taxonomy): Eukaryota > Viridiplantae > Streptophyta > Magnoliopsida > Celastrales > Celastraceae > Tripterygium > Tripterygium wilfordii. Next base: position 11,283,453 of record NC_052237.1, on the reverse strand, counting down.
TTCTCCTTCGGGGAAAAGATTTCTCACTTAATTAGTTTCTTTAAGTCATTAAGTTTGCATAGGTCAATCATATTTAGGAACCCTAATGTTTCCTTAAACCAATGATTGTAGACCTCTATTTAAAGGCTTGCTTGTCTCAGAAATAAAAGGAAGAGAGTTTTTTATGCAAAGTTTCAATAAGAGAGATTCCTTCCACGTTCAATAAGAGATTGATACACGCTTGGTGAGAGGCTGAGAAGGGAACATGAGTTTATCCAACCCTACCTGAGAGATGTTCTACTTAAAGATTTGACCAATGTTCTTTTTCGCTAAACACTTTGTTTCCACTTGAAACCTAGAAATTGGGAATTCCTGTCCCAGGGTTCTTGATTTGGGATTACAGTTTCTGATTCACTCAATCCTAAACAAATTCTATATCAGCAGTTTAAATTCTACATCATGACAGGACTTTTAAAGGATACTTACAAGCCCAACATAATTATAAGCAAAACATGAAAAACCTACAAGAAGCAATTAATGGAATGTGGAAGTAAGGACCTATTTGTGTATCATATAAGTTGTATTTTTATTCAAACCATCATTACCCTTAGACTCGTAAAATACTATAAGTGACCCAATAAATGGCAGCAATTATTGGATGTGTGTTCATTTCTGGTAATTGCCCAAGACGCTACCAATGAATATGGAAACTCATAACTTAATAGTGCCCCTGAACTGAATAGCCTGAACTTAACCGATCATAAAGCTAAGGCCTTGCATAAAAAACTATACCTGTACTTCGAGGAATCTATCAATCTCTGCATCCTGTCGCTGTAACTCAAGATCGATGTTATCACCAATGAGTGACAGCAAAGTCGCGTCACCTGAGGTTGCCACACGTGTATTGTCAAGAGACAGACCTATACCTTTTGACCCTGATTGAGCTTGCAGGAAATCATCAGATGATATCTGTGAATTGTTTTCCAAAAAGTCATGTTCCTTCAATTGCTTATTCTTGGGTTCCATAACAAAATTCCATTGTAAATCAGCTCCTACATCACTAACATCGGTCACAGGGACGGGACTAGGTGCAAACCCTGCCACATGAGCTAGAAGAAAAATAACAGACATGAAACACCCACATAAAACCGTTGAAATGCTAGGTATTCCTCCAATTTCAAAACTCTTCGTCTTTCATTTGTGATAGATTAAGCTTAGACTTGGTTCAAAAATGTCGAATACTAGAAGAAACTGGGTTTCATGAATATATTACTTAACATATCAGCCAATAAACGCAGAAGGTAAAGAATTAAAAGAAACGAAATTTAGAGATAAGACATATTCACAGGCAGGTACGTAGGGAGGATGCTGAGACTGATCCGGAAAATTAGCTGGGATGTAACCGGTAATCAGCGGCGAAATCTGACCGTCGGTAGTGTAAAAATTTCTGCAGTTAAGATAAGAGAGAATTGAATTTCAAGTTCAATACCAAACTCGTTACAAATAGTTAGGGTTTTACAGGAAATGAAATTCAAGTTCGATTTTGTAATTACCTGAAGTTTCTGGTTTGTTGTTGCTGCTGCTGAGATTGGTAGCTTAGTTGAAGGTGGTGTTGAGGCACCGCCATGGCAAAGCTTTGAAGAGAGAAGTCGACAAGGGGAAGAGAGGGGAGAGATGGCTTCCTTGATATGGAGTCTGGCGAGGTGGCACCGTGGCGGATGAAAGAGATTCTTTTTATTTGCTATTAAATCCCGTAACTATGGAATATTTGTGTTATTACCAATACTATTTCGCTAATTAACCAATTTGACCCTTGGACTCTCTTGACTCACGGGCTTGGTGCCGGCCCGTGTATGTCCACTTATGGTTCTGGCCTTCTGGGTCCATGAACTAATAAGCCCAAGTAACTAAAAAGAAAAGAATGCTCTTTGTTTAAAAGAAAAGAGAAACTAGAAAGAGTGGAACTGGTACTGGTACTGGTACTGGTACTGGTACAGGAATAGGAATGTTTTTGGCCCAAATTTACAACCAAGTCTTTAACCTTCGACAATCATGCAAAGATCACACTGAGAGTAAGTTGTGAAGCTTGACATCAGTGTAGTGTTGGTCGCAGAAACTCTGACAATCAAATTAGTTGACAATGACGAGATTTGTAGTGAGAGAAGTGAAGAGTTTAAAGAGAGAGAGGGAGAGCAGAATACTTACAAAAGTTATATCCTTTTGTCAGTTTGTGGTAGGGAGCCTTTGTATTTATAGGCCCTATGATCATGTGATGGGCACGAGGACTCTGAGCTAGCATGCAATGGGCCAAGGTGAGACGACATGCTGGTGAAGGAGTTTCCTGGGCCTTGGCCTTGAATGTTGGCAGGCCTTGGAATTATGATGAGTTGAGAGCATAGGTTGTGCGCTTGTTGGGCTCGACTGAAGCTCGTGTAAGCCTTGTTGAGTGGACAACCTAGGTTGTAGGCCTGTTGGACTCGTTTAAGACTCACGTGGGCTTTGTTGAGTAGACAACCCAGGTTGTGGGTCGTTGGGCTCGATTGAGTAGGGCTGGGACTGAGTCGGTTTTATCGGCCATTATCGGTTAATTGACCCATTATCAACCGACCGACAATCAACCATCAACCATCAATCGACCCACATAGTCGGACCGATAATATCACCTGACCCATGTATAGATGGGTTGGTTAATGGTTTTTAAAATATCGTATCGTCGGTTGGCCGATAATTATCGGTCAACCGACTATTTTAAAGAAAATAAAAAAAATAATACTAATAAGTTTAGTTTTGTTATTATTACCGGTCATTATCGATCAATCAACCCATCTATACATGGATATAGAGTTTAGTTTAGTCAAATAGAATTTGTTTCAAGGTCACAACCTTATCAATATTGTCCATACCTTAACCAACCCATCTATACATGGGTATAGAGTTTAGTTTAGTCAAATAGAATTTGTTTCAAGGTCACAACCTTATCAATATTGTCCATACCTTTTATTAGATAAGCATATAGAGTCCATTGTATTTTTCTAGCATTCTCCGGTCTCTCCAGACAAGGAAACAAAATTCCTTTGAAACAAACCTACATTTTGGCGAAACCCACATAGATATATATTTCCAAGTCTCTTCACCTCTTACTCTTAAAAAAGATGTACATTCATCTATCCTACAGTAATATGGAAGTGCAATTACAGAGAGAACCAAAAAGTACTCCTGGTTTCCAATATAAGACCTCTCATTCCTCAATGCAATAGGAGACTAAACAACAACGCAACTACACATGCAAGAAGCTAGGTATGGCTAGTGGGGAAGTAGTGAAGAGAGCCAAGTGTGGGTGTTGTGGGATGTGGGAGGAGTGCACCATTGGATACATAGTTTGGGTGCAAGAGAGGTTTGGTGGTGTGTGAGTTTGTGGCCTGTGTGAGGAAGCTGTCAAGGATGAGCAACAACGGCTCGGCGTAGGTGTAGATATGGCTTTGAGGGCTTGTGCTATGTTTAGAGAAGCAGCAAATGCTGATCCGGACGCTCAAATCGTTCCGTTCATTGTTCGGCTGATCAAGAAGATCATGTCTTCTTCTTCGTCCACGTACTACTACTACTTCAACATCCATCGTGTCCTAATTATTGGCTACAACAAAATGGGCAGGAGACATTGCAAATGTTCATGCCGTACAACAACAATCATCCATGCATGTATATGCATTTACCGTAAAGATGAAAAATCCACCAGAATAACCATTGTACACACAACAGTCCAGAACCACTCATCAAAGACGGTGACACATAATTGCACCGTAGTGTCGAAACAAGAGGGATCATGAAAGGTCTAACAATACCCCGCATCATCACGTAGATAGCAACGAGATGGTGGATAAATTTTCACAAGTAATTTTTTTTTTATAAGCAATTATAATGTCTGATGGTGGTGATGTGTAGCTAGCACGATCGCTACTAGAAGCCAGGCTCCATCAATTTTTGACTGCTCTGCCTCGCACGCTCGCGAAGTCGAAGCCACTCACTAATGCAATCTGTCCTCCTCGTAATCCCCGAATCCCGACAATCACACTTCCCTCACACGTGTCCAGATCTTCCGCCACGTCACCCCCGTTCGTATCGCAACGTGTAGTGTAGTGTAGTGTTCGCCAACCAGGCTCCAGAGGTAGAAAGCTCTCGTGCCCTCGTGGGTGATGGAAACAGAATCTGATGGGCCTGGCCCACCAATGACTTTCGTAAAGTTTTGACAACGTTCAATCGAATGGAGCTGTTGGTCTTAATTAATTCACAAAATAACCTTATAAAAAAATTTAATTTACAAAAACAAAACATATTTTATATATATTACACTTGTTTTTTATGTGATCATATATATAACAAGAGTATATCTATAAGAAGTGTGTGTATATATATTAATATATAACACTTGTTTGGCTGGCAAGAAAAGTGATTGAATGTGAGAGAGAGATATATGGATCATATTATGGTTTATATCAAGTGGCTAGCGATGTAAACACCTATATCATAAATATTGGTTCCTTAAGGCTCCGTTTGGTACACCGGATAAGACTCCGTATAGTATAAAATTATTCTTTAATAAAGTTATCGGGTGTTTGGATGTTTTTTAAAAATCTCTGGATAGTATAATTTTATACAAAAGTGGCTCTTATACGATGCAGGCCGTATAATATTAAAACGCCTCCAACTCGTTTTTATTTTATACGGAGCGCTTAGTATAAGAGATAACATATCAAATGACAAAAAAGACCTTCACCCTCGCTTTATATAGGAAGAGAGAAAAAGTAAACCTTAGAACTATACATACCAACGGTAGAAGTCCTAAAGCAATCAAATGAGGAATTTAGACATGCTGCTAATCGTTTGGGTCATGGAATGGCAATCTGGGAGGACCAAAGGAATGTTACAGGTGAGTTAGCCCGACTTGGTTTCAATGAAGATGAATGTGTTGATGCAAGGATCCAGTTGCTTCGTGACAATGCCACACTACAATTATTTTGGGGCTCTGATGATGGAGTGAAGATGACCATTGTGAAGAGGTTGTTTGACTAGTTTTATAATATTCTTATGCTTATACTAGTATTCGAGAGACTTATTTACTATTATATTTGAGTCTATGATGACTGAATTGTCAAGATGTTTTCATGAGAAATTGAGTCGTACTCAAAGCATTTGCAAATAAATTTTCTTGGGCTTGTTATGATCTTTTTTTTTTCCAAGTTAGTCTATACTGAAAGCATTTCATGGATGTTTGGCAAAATCTCTTAATAAAAAATTATTGTTTTAACTAGGGGTAATCTAGACAAAGTACCATAAATCTTATACTATCATTTTGTTTAACAATAAACCAAACACCGTATTGTATAATAATTATACTATACAGAGTTAATATCATATTTTTTCCAAACACTGGATAAGATTAAATTATACATCAACTTATCTAAGGATTAAATTATATATTGGATAGTAATATTATACTATCCTATACGACCTACCAAACGGAGCCTAAAATGTTATGAACATTAATGAATGAACGATTCCTCCATCAATTTTTGAAGGGAACGTAAAATAAAAAAACCTTATGCATCAACGAACGAAACAAACTAATATCTATTGATATTAACGGACACCGGAGATATTACACCAGATAGAATACTCGACTATGAAAAAAAGAAAAACACAATATAATACGGTTGGTCGGGTCGGTTGCATTATCGGCCGATAATCAACCGACCCGACCCAATCCCAGCTCTACGATTGAGGCTCAATTGGCCTTTTATTGAGTAGAGCTTTGTGTGAGGACGGATTTTGGCCCATTCAATTGTCCAATTTCTTTTGAGTTTTGATGTAAACAACTGAATATCAAAACCATACAAAATCTTATTCTGTAAACTGGAAGCTCTAACAGCAAATGTGACACTTTATATTATTTAAAAATTAGGCTTTATTTGATATAGTTGAACTGTCAAATGACTTGTAAGTAATAGCCATAGAAATAAGTTAAAAATAAGCAAAATTCTTGTGCTAACCAGTAATATCGGAGTCGATGTTTGTGGCCACTACAGGACTTTTCACCACATGTTTACCTCCAACTTCTTCCCAGCTAAGAAAGCCAAAAACCTGCTCTTGTTTCATCAACTTTGGACCTTCAATGCTCAACTTATAACTCTGCTTCTCGTACTTCTCCTTAAAAACCAACTTGTCTGGTGTGACACTGACCTTAAGCCCATCCAAGGTCGGGACCTTCGCAATGTAGATAGACATTCCCTCACCAACATTCGTCACTGTTCTTTTAAATTCTTGCACAATTGTCGTGTCTGATTTGGTGTCGTTCACATTAAAAAATGCAATGAATGAAGGGTAGTTAAGGTCCAGTGATGGAGCAGAGCAATTGGTTGCAGATGACCTTGTGATGGCTCGGATTTGCTTGGCTGTGAATCCCATTCCGCAAAGAAGATTTACATAATCATTCACTCCCACATCATATATGAGTCCGGGATCTAGTGCTTTATTTGGATTGACTTGACCAGCTCCCATGGCAATCGGAGATGCTGTCTTGAAATCGTCACCAGAGTCGGCGATTGGCCTCTGCGTATTATCCGTAACATCAGCAGTGGTCATCATGGCAGACCGGATGGCGGCGGGGCTCCATTCCGGGTGCACTGACTTCAAAAGCGCCCCAACTCCTGCTGCGTGAGGACATGCCATTGATGTACCTGAGAGTATATTGAAATTATTGAAATAACGTTTTGACATGCCAATGCTTACTGGAATGTTCGAGGGCCATGCAGCCAAGACCATGTCACCAGGAGCCATGATATCAGGCTTTAGCACAAACGGGCAGCTTTGGGATGGTCCTCTGGAGCTATAGTCAGTAACACTTGGTTGTGGTTTTGTACCAAGATTTGTAATTCCAAATTCCAAGCTCGCTTTTGGTTCTTTGTTTGTCTTGATGTAGTCTTTGATTGTTTCTCCGTCTTCCAGTCTCATGAATATGGCAGGAAATGAGGTTTTGATAAAGAATTTCACGTCTGTAGAATTGGATAGGAAAATACCTCCTGTGACATTGGCTTTCCTTACGTTATGGATTTGGTCATATAGAGTCTCGTTCTTGTCTTCACACACGACGAACTTGTCCCCTGTTTTGTTCAACTCAATAGAGTCCTTACATTCATCCATGAATACCAAAGGATTTTGGGTTGATTTATAATCCCCTGTATGGAGAGCAGAGCCTAACACTTTCAATCCATTTCCAAGACCCAAAACTCCTCTGAATTCACGATCAATTGTACCAGCAGCAACAGTTAAAACCCAAGGTATGCCATTGTGGAGTGTCGCGATATAAGGTCCTTCATTTCCTGCAGAGGTAGACACAAATATACCTTTTTCTATTGCTGCAAATGTGGCCAAGGCTATGGCATCATCATACAATGGAACCCCATCACGTCCAAATGACATGGACAACACATCTACGCCGTCACTAATTGCTTGATCAATTGCAGCAATTACATCAGATGTAAAGGATCCGTATTCCCATAGAGCCTTGTACATGGCCACATGTGCACGAGGAGCAACACCAACAGCTGTTCCCGGTGCGTAGTTGTAATATGAAGCGTCCTTCACATAGTTTCCTGCTGCGGTGGAGGAGGTGTGGGTACCATGTCCCTCACTGTCACGTGTAGAGTTCATAGATATGGTCACATTTTTCGGTAGCTGCGCAATTAGGCCTTTGTTGAAGTAATGAGCTCCAATAAGCTTCTTGTTGCACATTGAGGAGTCGAATTGGGGATCACTTTCACATGTACCTTTCCATCTTACTGGGATTTCGCTCATCCCTTCATCATTATAGCTTTTACTTTCGGGCCAAACCCCAGTGTCCACAACCCCAATAATGATATCGCGACCATATTTTGAAGCTGGCCATGCCCCAAATTTGGGATTCAGGCCAAGGAATTCATTTGTATGAGTTGTATCCTTTTTGACAGGTAAATCCTTGATTGCCAAAATGTAGCCAGGAGTACCTTTCAATGCCTCAAGTTGGGAAGGTGTGAGACTTGCACTAAAACCATTCATAACATGAGTGTAAGTATAGATGTGTTTAGACGAAGAAGGGCTTTCGTCGGTGGTGGTGGTTTCAGAGATGGTGGCAAGAGTGGACAGATACCAACTGTGCTTATCAGAAAAGGTCTTGGGCATGGCTGATGAGTCCATGTGGATGATATAGTTTTCTGAAAGTGCTAATGTGGATTGTGAGATTGCGAGCAAGGCAAAACACAAAAAATATAATGGAACATTGTGAGAAGCCATTATGGATAAGAGGAAGGTTGGTTGGAAGAGATGATTTTTGAACAAAGTTGGTGAAATTGATTGTCATTATATAGAGTTTGAGAAGTAGGGGAAATTTATATAAATTCCTCAACCAGTAAAATTTTTTCTCCCGTTTGTACATATCTATCGATCTATCTATATATATATATACGCACACACATACATATATATGTAGAGAGCATCTCCAATGCTAAAATAAATATCAAGTACTTCAAAACTATTCTCTCTCTTCTCTTCTATCCTGGGTGACATAATTTAATTGAGTGAGTGAGTCCCATAATATACATTATTCATCAACACTTCATACTTTCCAACACTTCAAACTCATTTCTATATTTTCTCTCTCTCTTTCTATCATCTCTCTTACTTCATTTTCATCACCTCTATCTTCATTTTCATCACATCTCTCTTCCTTTTCATCATCTCTCTTGACTATTCATCAACTATATCCATCATTCATATTTCAAGTGTCATTTTCCACGACAACCTATAAAACAAGTGTCATTATCAAGAAAGTGTGTTTTCAAGTGTTAATTTTCATCCATTATAAAACTCTAACATTCTAAATTTTTCATAAAATTTACTTTTGGACACTTAAAAACTATGTTTCAAGTGTCCATTAGACATGCTCTAAAAGATACTTAGTATTCAGTGCACTTAATTGCCACAAATTATTTCCAGTAGGCTAGAATTTATGCTGATGCATTGTGCATGACCTGTTAAGGCATCAAATCAAATGCATTAATTTCTCCATGAAGACTTGACTTAGTGCTGTCGCTAACTAACAGAGGTGAACAAAGGTGACTGTTGGATAGCAAGTTTGTGGTTGATAAAGGCAGTCAACGGTGGGTGGAAGACTTGAGGTAAAGAGTTCCTGCTTTTCAACAAAACCAATAGTTGTAGGACTAGGAGGGGCCACAGCTGGTACTAATAATAATAATAATACTAAAGTGAAAGGTAAATTTGTAGAATTGCTGGCGAGTTGCTTTTGTTTTTTCTACTCTCGCGGTGTGGTTTCTGGTTCTTTTCGTATTTGTAGGGTCTACATGTTTCTCTCTCGCTTTTATTTTTGTTTGTCCATCTCACCGTTTGGATAAGGAAAATACTAAAGTGAAAGGCAAGTCTATAGAATTGCTGGCGAGTTGCTTTTGTTTTTCTACTCTCGCGTGTGACTTCTGGTTCTTTTCATCTTTGTGGGGTCCACATGTATCTCTCTCGCTTTTATTTTTGTTTGTGCATCTCACGCGTTTGGATAAGGAACAAGTCAATACAATTTCGGGCGAGTGTATGATAAATTCAGTGCTCTAGCGTGTTACTTTTTTTTGGTGTTGTTTCGCGGGTCCCACAAATTTTACTTCGTCTGTTTTGTGGTGTGGTCCCACTGCAATTACTTAGAACAACACCTGTACATATATTTTCATGGTTTTGCCACCCTCTTTCTATTTTGATTGGTGAACGTCATAAACGACCTTTTTATATTGATAAAAAATTGTATAACTAAGGGTCATTTTGGAAATTCAAAAGTCTTGATAGGTAGTACGAGTTTATCTTTCCTTCTTGCCGAAATCGACTCTGACATCGTCTCTCTCCCTTTGGTTCTGTGTTTCTTCTTGCTAGGGTTTCCAGGCTAACCATGGCTTCCTGAGATTTTACATTAACCATGGTGAGTTGCCATTTTTTTTTTCCTTTTGAGTTTAGTTCGATATTTTTTTTGGCATTTTCTCTGTGTAAGAAAGAGGGAGGCGAAGTCATCGGCTGTTCTTCTTTTTTGTATCATCGTAGTTTTGATTTGATTGGTGCGTTTACGCTGTATCTTTCTCGACTAACTGATGGTTTTTGTTTAGATCTCGATCAGACGTACATGCTCGAATATGACAGTATTCATGGTTTGTGGAACAAGCATGAGTTAAAGGTCAAGAGGTGATTATCTGTGGTGTGGTTGGTTGTTGGCCAGAGGAGAGACGTTTCTTACCTCTTTGGGTGAGGAAGAATTCCTTCGACTAAGCCTAAGAGCATTCACATCAGATTATCTAAACATGGATCTGTCTATAAAATAGGGAAAGATTATAGAGAATTTATCAAAATAGAGCTCTGCATCATATTAGCTAGAGATTCCCTATTTTACAGAACATGAACAGTGGTTCCATACCTTTAGAGAATCACTATTCACTTTTCTAAACATAAAATAATATTTTTTATTACTTTACTCTCTTCCCTTCATTTTTTCCTCCTCTCTCTGCTCACTCCTCTCTCTCTCCTCTCTTTCTCTCTCCTCTCTCATCTCTTTCTCTCTCCTCACTTTTTTCTCTCCTTAATTTTTTTCTCTTCTCATCTCTCTCCGGCAATATCTATTCTCCCCAGATCATGAAATCAAGCAAAAAAAAAATAGTTAAATTTCTTCAATTTTTAATAACATTAATTTATTATTTTAATTAATCTATTGTTTTAAATGTAATTAATTTATTATTTTAAATAGAAGTAATTTATATGAATAGAATAAGTAAAGGATAGAGAAAGAAATATTATTTTAATGCAGTAGAGAATATGATAGGTAATATGATGCAGTGTTGGTTGGATAGAGAATCTGTAAAATAGGGAAAGTGACATTTTGTCTGTATTTTAGGGAATCTATTAAGGGAAACTGAAGCAGTTGCCCTAAGGCAGGCTCCCACTGTTGGTAACCTTGAATTCACTTTCTATGAGGAAATCATTTTCTAAATCGCTGGATTAAAGCATCAAATTAGGGATTTATGACTCATGCATGAAATTCATTTATCTTTCCCTTTTCAGATTTACTGGATTCTGCATCGGCTGGAGTTCACCGGGTTACTTTGATCGCTGAACAGTGAGAAGGTTGGTTTTTATTCGAAGAGAGTAGTGTAGTTTTCACAGTCCAATATATCGTTGTAAGAAAATATTGTTTTTGGTTGTTCAGGATTTCAAGTTAATTTACAACATGAAAACAAATATTATTTTTGAGACGGCAAAGGTTGGTTTTTATTCGAAGAGAGTAGTGTAGTTTTCACAGTCCAATATATTGTTGTAACAAAATATTATTTTTGGTTCTTCTTTTCGAAGTAGATGTGTGTCATCGGCTGTTCTTCGTTTTGACTTGATTGGTGCGTTTACGCTGTATCTTTCCTGACTAATTGATGGTTTTTGTTTAGATCTCGATCAGACGTACATGCTCGAATATGACAGTGTTCATGGTTTGTGGAACAAGCATGAGTTGAAGGTCAAGGACGAGAAGACACTTCTTTTTGATATTGGGGGTTTATCTCGGGTTCAAGAGGTGATTATCTGTGGTGTGGTTGGTTTGGGATGCTTAGTGGCCTTTTTCCTACACTTAACTCTGGTGGTCTATTTGTTTTCTAATTCTTCTCTGTGTTTTGAGTTATTTTTATGTTGTTGTTGTGAGTTTTTTTCCTAATTTGTTTACGTTCCTTTTTATTTACATATAGTTTCTACATTTAACTTTAAGTTGGCTTTTGATGCGACCATGAGCTACAATTGTTGGACCGGGCTCTGTCCCTTTTTCTTGGGGTAGCTCTGTCCGTGTTGATCGTTCAATTACATGTATTTGTGTCATGTGTTTGCGTCCACCATTTTGATCGGATACATTGATTAGTCAGTGGATAGATTTTGTTCATAAATTGCATTCATGTGATGATATCAAAGATCTGACAATTTACAATGCCTGAAGAATTTTTCTTTTCTTCTTTCAACTACTGATGTTGGTTGCATTCTTCAGTTTTGCATTCTTAAGTACTGCATCAGGGGCTGTCTGGAGAAGCTGGTGGAAGAGATGGCAAACGTTGATCAGCATTTAAGACTTCTTATCAGTATTTGTGATGGTAATTTTGTGAGGCACTTTATTTGATCTTTCTTAGTTTGTCTTCTCCTAAGTTAAATGATATGGTTAGATGTTATGTGTCATTGCTGCGCTCAAAGTCAAGTTGGTGAAACTGCCCTAAATGATTATAGCTCATGGTCGCATCAAATAATGAAGCTGTTTTCTTGAGTTGTTGTTCGTGGACAATTCAAATTTATTTATTTTTTTCTTTTTCTTTGCTCAAGATTGGCCAATGCCTAAGAACTATGTTATAATCATATTGAAGCATTTATTTAATAGTATCTTAGCTAAGTTTTTTTTGCATATTTGTAACCATACTCGATGCGTTGGCGTAATAGAAAGTAATTTTACTCTGTATCGTATGGTACTACACTGTAAACCTATAAATATTTGATTTTTTACTCAGCTGAATCTATGAACACGGGGAAGGCTTTGTGGTCCTTCCTTTCTCCAGTGTGATTGTCATGGTTTGATTTTGGATATATGATTTTTGGAGTGATTTCTTTCAAATTTTTTGCCACAATGATTTGAGTTTGGAATTTCTTTGTCTCGCAACTGATATTAACAAGCAAGTCAATATTCAATTTTTTTTCCTTTGTCGATAATATGTTGTCTGATGTTTTTTTCCTTAAAAATTTTCTAGGAAAAAAAAGAATGGGAGGAGACTACCACCACCGTAATGAACGGGCAGACGGAGGTGTTGTTGTCAGGCAGTGGCTTCTCCTAACAATATTACTATGGATGGACTTTTAAAGTTATATAGAATATGACATTAGTTGTCAAGGTACGTCTATTGTAAGCCTTAATTATAGTTTTTCATTTATACATACTCTTCATTTTCAGATATGCTTAGAAACTTCTTTAAGCTTTGGGCATTGGTTTATCATTTGATTTGTTACTGTGGTACTTCATAATTTATTGATGAATGTCTCTTCGCTCTAATCTGGACTACGTGTTACATTGATTTGGATCAACAAATTTTGATTGCTCATCATTTTTGTGAATTTTTAGTTCTTAGGTTGTCCAAAACAGGGTTGATTAACCCACCAGCTAATCTCAAGACGAAAAATCTCAAATTTTGTCTCTGTCATGAATGAAAAAACGGTGTTGATTCTCTTAATAGCAGTTGTCAATTGTCAAAGAGAATGACAACTGTTGTTCTTTTCCCTCGTTTAGTTGTGGATGAAATTCTATTAGATACTATGTTCATTGCATCTTTATGTCGTGTCCTTGCATCTTTATGTAGTAAGTTTAAAGTTATGACCTGTCCTTACTAAACTTTTCTTTACTGAAGATGAGAATCAAGTAACTTTCTATAACTTTTTACATATAATAATAGTGTGATATCACATGGTGGGAACTTCTATGCTTCACTGGTTCTATTAATCTCCACCCTATGATGGCTTTCAAAGTCCAATTCAACTGGCAGCAACGATGATCATGAGGATTGATCCTCATTTGTGGACAGTCCAAGCTGACAATCTATTCTGTTGTAGACCTCAGATGGCTTGGTGGGTGCAGTACTGCCTTGCCAAGCTCCCAATACGTAAAACACTATGCACAGGCCACTCATTCCAGGATCCATGTGATACGCTTCCTCTGGTTTTGTAACTGATGATGCTTTGGAGATCCACCAGCCATTGTAGTTTATTATGACCTGCCAGTTAATTATATCAATTGGAAACCAAGGATTCTGATAAAATTTTCAATTTTTTTTGTCATAGTAAGGCTTTTGTGTCTTCATTTTGTATTTTTCAGTCATTAGAAGCATAATCTACGTGATAGGTCAGAACATTTCACGCGTACGAAAGTTTATCTAAATTGAGATTGTGTTGAAATGATGTGATATTGATGACTAAGAGTTGTGTGCCATCAGATATTGTTGCGTAAGTTTGATACGGTCTAATTCATTACATATAAGGTTATATTGAGAATATGCAGAGTAGGACTTATAGCCATACTCGGCTCTTTTGTGACTCTTTAATCCTGTCACTGAACCAATAGCTGTGATCCTTAATTTCTATATTGAAATAATAGCACCATTTATTTATTAGTCTGTGTGTGTTCTATCTTGCAGCCAAGCTGTGCAAGTCTATGTTCCCAAGTTCATTTTCGATAATATGGGGTTTCAGAAACTATTTAGTTATGATAATATGTGATTTTTCGTGCCCCATTGCATTTTTCGTAATTTTTCAACTTGGCTTTTCAAGTATTTGAGCAAAAATCGACGAAGGTGGGATAAAAAGCAAGTATAGTACTTAAAGGAAACAACATGAGTCTATATGAAGGTATTTATATTTTTTTTTATAAACTACTTGGTATTCTTCATGTTCATGAGTGCAGGTTCCAGGATGTCTTTTCAGCCGCTTTTGTTGGGTGGTAATAGAGTTTAATGGAGTTCTCAAAACTACTTTGCTGATGTATTTTAGTCATGTAGCTTATATTTTATGCACTTAATTAGAAAAGTCTCGACCCAATGGTGAGGGAGACTGAGGCTGACATTGTAGTGGAAAGGAATCTTGCTTGGTGATCTGGATACTAACCCTGATGGAGATTGTCGATTTTTTGAGGCTAGAATGCCTGTGGTGTAATTCTCATTTTTGTTACGGCGATCAGTCTCTTCTCTTCATCCTCTGCTACTTTTGCTATACCAAGACGAAACCCCGGGATCATCAACACGATGCAGTGCGAATTAGTAATTTCGCCAAGTTTGTTTCACTATGTTAGCAAGGTTTCTTTCGTATGCCTCTATAATTTGCCTGAACATGTGCTCTTTAATGTCTAAATGGTGTTTAACAAAGCAAAGTTTACTCCATGTTTGCTTCATTATTTTGTGTTATGGTTTAAATTGAAGCATGCATGCCTGAGTTAAAAGGACGGAATCCATCCTACACTGAATAAGGCCAAATCTTGTAAGGATAGTAAAAGAAATTCACCCGTGCAACGCGCGGGTGGAGGGCTAGTTAATATTATTATGCGCAGCAACTGTATTGAGACAAGCAATTCAATTGGCCTTGACACTTAATGATGACAAAATTTCATTCATTGTTATCTCTGCCCATCATGTGCAAAATCTTAGATTTATAACCTATGGCGGCATTATTTTCTTAAAAAAATATTTATTCTTGCTAAAAATCGGCAATCATTGAAGTAACCACCCAACTTAAACAATGCCAATGACATACTCGGACTTGTGTTGCTAGAGTTGTGCTTGAATGGCATTTTAGCCTGATAGGGTTACTAATTAAAGTGATATTATAACACTCATATTAAACCCTATTACAGCTATACTTCACAATGTAATGGACCTAATGGTACATATAAGTTTAAGAAATTGATCTTACCAAGAAGGTTATTCATATGGACGGCCAAAATTGACCTATCTAACTAACAACAAATGACTTTCGTGAAACTCCCTAACCAACAACAATTTCATTTTCCAAAGTCAATAAACTCCCTAACTAACAACAATTGATTTCTTTGAGGTTGGACCCCGGGCCTGGGCTTGAAGGGGATCGATGGTTGGATCAAGTATTTTGGGCCTTGTATGGGTCTGACTTGGGAGGAAAAATTCATGCGGACGACGGGCCCAAAACGGAAATTCTCTCATTAAGACATAAAATAAGGGTAACTTTTTGACCATTGATTTGGAACATGTGGGACCCAAAATAGTGGGTCTCACTTATCATTTTACTTGGATGTCCAAGTATTTATGTTGTAGAGCTTGACAAAGTATATCTATGATTCTCATGATTTTATCGATCAAATGCAAGACAAATATGAGCAATCTCATCTTGTTGAGAAGATTATAACTCACTGATAGGTTTAGGAGAAGAACTCACAAGATTAACAGTAAAAGTCACTAATTGGAATATGCAAGCCTAGATCTCGTTCAAAAGAAGTCGTGCTTACTCACATTCGCATATGGCCAAAAGCTTATTAGGGCTTTATTGTATGGCCTAATCTTTGTACGAGTATTCTGTTTTATGTATTATATCCATAGGCCTAGTATTTTCTTATTTACGACAAGCAATTCGATTGGCCTTGACACTTGATGATATGATGACAAAATTTCATTCATTGTTTTCTCTGCCCAACATATGCAAAATCTAAGATTTTTAACCGTATTAATTCTTGCTAAAACCCGGCAATCATTGAAGTAAGGGTTAATAGCACATTTCGTCACCGAAAGATACCTCGTGTTTCAATTTGCACACTGAAAGATTTTTTTGTGCCAATATGATACACCAAAGTTTCAAATTGTGTCAAATTACACCGTCGGTCGGATTTGCCCAGTTTAGGGCAGTCAATGTGCCCATGTGGTATATAAAAGTCTTATTATGCTGACTTGCATTGACATTTACTATGTGGAAAATATTTTTTATAAAAATGAACTGACATAGAAAAACAAACCCATTAACACTAATTACACCTAATTATGGTCACAACTAAATTTAACTCCCCAAAATTTAATCCAAATTAATGCACCATCTCATTTTTAACTCACCTAATTACCTCATTGTGTTTGGAGACTTGAGCCCTATTAACCACAACTTTGAAGAGTGGTTGGAGGAATGTCTTCGTTGTCGTGCTGTCGACGGTTGAAGAGTGGCTAGATTTGCCTCAGTAGACGGATCTGCTTGCAGATCCTAGTTGTTGCCTTGAAGATTTTTTTTTTTCCCATCGATTTCTTGAACAATCGTTGAACAGATCTCTTGCCATTCTCTCTCTCTCACACACATACATACCCCCTTCAAAGAAGAAGATTGAGATTCCGACTCTTTTCACGCTCTTCTAAAAGTTGGGCTGTTAATTCGATTAGTTGGGTCAGAGATAAATCGGGGAAATGGGGAAATGGATCCGTCCTTGGATCGTGAGTTTTCAGATCTGCATCATCAAGTGATACACTTTCATGCTCTTTATCATCAAAAAACCCTTCTCCAATAAAATTACATTCCTTTAATGCTCTTCATCAAAAAGTCCAGCACGATGGTGCAAGTGATGGTGGAAGAGGACACCTTAGATCTGGTCGGCGAGAGATTTGTTTGTGTATGGTGTTTGTCGTTATTTTTTTACTTCATTTTCATTTTCATTTTCCACTACACATTGATTTTTTTTCTTATTAAAATTTTCTGGTTTTAAATTTGTTTGCTGATTGGTATCAGAAAAATACATCATTTACACATGGAAAATCATTTTCCACTTTTAATCCCTATTTAATGGTCAACATGTCACATGGGCACATTGACTGCCCAAAATTTGATACATCTGCCCGATTGTACAATTTAGAACAAATTGAAACTTTGGTGTATTAAATTGATACAAAAAAATCTTTTGGTCTACAGATTGAACAAGATAAATCTGTTAGTGACCAAAAGTGCTATTAACCCATTGAAGTAATCACCCAACTTAAACAATGCCAATGACACACTCGGACTTGTGTTGCTGGAGTTGTGCTTGAATGGCATTTTAGCCTGAAAGGGTTGCCAATTAGAGTGATATTATAACACCCATATTAAACCCTATTATAGCTATACTTCACCAAGTAATGGACCTAATGGTACATATAAGTTAAGAAATTGACTACATTCGATGTTACCAAGAAGGTTATTCATATGGACGACCAAAATTGACCTGTCTAACTAACATGCAACAATTGATTTTCATGAAACTCCCTAACTAACAACAATTCATTTTCCAAAGTTAAGAAACTCTCTAACTAACACAATTGATTTCCCCAAGCCTGAACCTGAAGGGGATCGATTGTGTGGATCAGGTCTTCTGGGCCTTCTATGGGTAGGACTTGGGAGGATAAATCCGTGTAGACCACAAGCCCAAAACGGAAAAAATACTGTTGGTGATGGAGGGAGTCCTTTCCTTATAAAAAAATGTGAATACTCTGACCACAATTAACTTTTTTTACTAAAGTAGACAAGATAGACGGCACCAACCATCACCCTCACTTATATCTCTTTTTCCATTAATTTGTCAAAATTTGATGGTCGTGGTGGTGGCCTCTAAAGAGTGGGCTCCACTTATCATTTCACGTAGATATCTAAGGATTAATGTTGTAGAGCTTGGCAAAGTATATTCATAATTCCCATGATTTTATCAATCAAATGCAGGATAAATATGAACTCAAATGTCATAATTGATGCATGAACACCACTAACTTCCCCAGGTATAGAGCCAAGTGCCCAATCCTTATTGACATCTTCAAGAATTTTGTATGATGTACCATACATTTTTATCATGCTCCTCAAAGAGTCATAGTGAGAGCTCCAACTCATTGTATTGAAGTAATTGGATTAGCTCCTCTACCAAACTGTCTTTTGCCAGTAGCTAACATAAAAGCAATCTCATCTCGTTGAGAGGATTGTAACTCACTGATGCATTTAGGAGAAGAACTCACAATATTAACAGATAACAGTAGAAGTCACTAGTTGGGATATGCAAACTTGGATCTCGTTCAAAAGAAGTCCTGCTTACTCACATTTGCATAGGGCCAAAAGCTGATTAGGGCTTTATTGTATGGGCCTAATTTTTGTATGAGTATTCTGTTTTATGTATTGTGTCTATGGGCCTGGTATTTTCTTATTTATTGTTATTTGCAGAAGTGTTTTTTTTTTTTCCTTCTAGAATCTGCTGCAGCCCCCACTTCCGCCCGTGGTCACAGATTAAAGTTAAAAAATATCTTTGCTTCCTCCTTCTAGATCCAACACTAGTGAAGGTGTTTAGCTGTGAGGTGGCCCCCATCTAGTTTGTGATATGATTGGAGTTGATGTTGCTCAATATGAAGTAGTTTGTGTGAAAAGTTGAGGGTTCTGGATCAGTTAGAATTAGTTAAACTATTGGGACTTAACGGAAATTGTTATATAATTGTTTTGTAGTCTAGACGATACAGTTGTCCCATTATGATTGGCTATCATAGTGGTTATAAATGATCATTTTGAGTCTATGAATGAATAAGAAATTCTAATGTTTTCCTTCTCTTGTTTCTCTCTAATTCTCCACCGTCATTGTTCATCCTTGGTTAAGGTTTGAAAGAGGTAATCTATTTGGAAGAGGCCATCGATGATACTAAAGGTGTTTGAAGAAGAAGATGATGTGAGAGATACAGAGAAAGAAAAAAGGAGAGAACATAAGTGAGGTTTATTTTATCTTTAACATGTGCTAGAACAAAGGTGTTATTTTCCTAACTGTTAATCTGAAAACTTGGAGTGTTCACTGGAGGAGTCCAGTGTGTTTTTTTTTTTTTTTTTTTTACATTGGACCTCTAATGTTGACTCTTTTTATTCCGCATATTATGGTCTTCGGAAATCACAAAATTATTGCTAAATTTCTTATTCTGTAAACTGAATATTAAAACCACACAAAATCTTATCCTACAAACTAGAAGCTCTACCAGCAAATGTGACACTTTATATTATTTAAAAATTAGGCTTTATTTGATATAGTTGAACTGTCAAATGACTTGTAAGTAATAGCCATAGAAATAAGTTAAAAATAAGCTAAATTCTTGTGTTAAGTGTTAACCAGTAATATCGGAGTTGATGTTTGTGGCCACTACAGGACTTTTCACCACATGTTTACCTCCAACTTCTTCCCACCTAAGAAAACCAAAAACCTGCTCTTGTTTCATCATTTTTGGGCCTTCAATGCTCAACTTGTAACTCTGTTTCTCCTACTTCTCCTTGAAAACCAATTTGTCTGGTGTGATACAGACCTTAATCCCCTCCAAAAGTAATTAATGTCTGCTGGGCCAATATACAAAACTAATTAAACGGGACATTATTATGGATCTTGATCTATATATCTGATTATGGGTTTTCTTTTATTTTCATGTAAAATAAAGGGTTTATTCAACACATTCTAATTGCCCCTTTGCTTGTGTAATTGAATACTCACTCAGTCATTCATATCTGAGCTTAGGCTTGTAGCCACTATAGGACTCTTCACCACATGTTTCCCTCCAACTTCTTCCCACCTAAGAAAACCAAAAACCAGGACTTGTTTTATCAATCTCGGACCTTCAATGCTCAACTTATAGCTCTGCTTCTCATTCTTCTCCTTGAACACCAACTTGTCTGGTGCGACACTGACATTAAGCCCCTCCAAGGCCGGGACCTTAGCGATGTAGGTAGAAATTCCCTCACCGACATTTGTCACTGTTCTATGGAATTCTTGCACAATTCTCTTGTTTGAATTGGAGTCATCTACATTGAAATAGGCAATAAACGAAGGGTAATTGAGATCCAATGATGGGGCAGAACAATTAGTTGATGATGACGACTTTGTGATGGCCTGGATTTGTTGTTCTGTGAAGTTCAACCCGCAAAGAAGATTCACATATTCATTTGCATTCAAGTCATAAATGAGACCCGGGTCTAGTGCCTTGTTTGGATTGACTTGACCAGAACCCATGTCGATGGGAGTTGCTCTAATGAAATCGTAGCCAGCGTCAGTGATTGGACTCTGCGTATTGTCCATAATATCAGCGGTGGTCATCATAGCAGACCGGATGGCGGCGGGGCTCCATTCTGGGTGCGCTGCCTTCAAAAGCGCCCCAACTCCTGCTGCGTGAGGACATGCCATTGATGTACCTGACAAGAAATTGAAATCGGTGTTTTCTGAATTGACTGGAATGTTTGAAGGCCAGGCAGCCAAGACCATGACACCAGGAGCCAAGATATCAGGCTTTAACACAAATGGGCAGCTTAGTGAAGGTCCTCTAGAGCTGGATTCAGCAACAATTGGTGCTGGTTTGGTTCCAAGATATGTAATTCTGAATTCCATGCTTGCTTTTGTTCCTTTGTTGTTCTTGATGTAGTTTTTGATTAATTCACCTTCTTTTGGTCTCACAAATATGGCAGGAAATGAGCTTCGCATGAAGAATCTCAAGTCTGTGACATTGGTTATGAAAATACCTCCAGTGAGATTGGCAGCATCCCTTACGTTATTGACTTGGTCTTGCAGAGTGTCTTTCTTGTCTTCACACACAACGATCTTGTGCCGAATTTGCTTCAGCTTAGCAGAGTCTTTACATTGATTCATGAATACTATTGGATATTGGGTTGAAGAAGAATAATTCCCTGCATATAGAGCAGATCCAGAGACTTTAATTCCATTTCCAAGAGCCAAAACCGCGGCGAATTCCCGATCAATTGTACCAGAACCGACGGTTAGCACCCAAGGAATGCCATTGTGGATGGTCTTGAGAGATGATCCATCATTTCCTGCAGAGGCAGCCACGAATATGCCTTTCTCTACGGCTGCAAATGTAGCCAAAGCAATTGGGTCTTCATACAATTGAACCAAATCTAGCCCCAACGACAATGACAATACATCTACGCCGTCAGTAATTGCTTGTTCAATTCCAGCAATATAATCAGAAGTTGCAGAACCTTCTCTCCACATAACTTTGTAGACGGCCAAATGTGCACGAGGAGCCACCCCAGTGGCGGTTCCCGGTGCATAACCAAAGTAGGAAGCATTCTTCACATAGTTCCCAGCCACGGTGGAGGCGACGTGGGTGCCATGTCCGGAGGAGTCGCGGGTGGAGTTGACGGAGATGGTGTCATTTTCCGGTAGACTAGCAAGTAGACCTCTGTTGAAGGAACGAGCTCCAATTAACTTCTTGTTGCACATTGAAGAGTTGAAATCGGTACCACTCTCGCATGTTCCTTTCCATCTTAGTGGGATTTCACCCATCCCTTCATCGCCAAAGCTCTCACTTTCCGGCCAAACCCCAGTGTCCACAACACCAATAATGACATCCTGGCCATAATTCGACACCGGCCATGCCCCGAAATTGGTATTCAGGTCGAGGAATTGGGGTGTGTGAGTTGTGTCCATCTTGACAGGCAAGTCCTTGATACAAGAAATGTAGCCAGGAGTGGCTTTCAATGCCTCGAGCTCATAAGGGGTGAGACGTGCACTAAAACCACTCATAACATGGTTATAAGTATAAATGAGTTTAGATGAAGAGGGGCTTTTGGCGGCAGAGTTATCGGATATGGCGGCAAGAGTCGAGAGATACCAATTGTGCTGACCGGAAAATGCCTTGGGCATGGCTGAAGGATCCATGTAGATGATATAGTTTTCCGATTGTGCTAATAAGGATGTGAATTGTATTATCGTTACCATGGAAAGGCACAAAATATGCAAGACACCATTGGGAGGAGCCATGATTGAAGAGGAGAGGATGGAAGGCATAGCTTTTGAACATAGTTTGTGAAATCGTTGTGATTTATACAGAGCTTGAAAAGTAGGGGACTTTCAATTAAATTGTTCACTCGTATACTTTTCCATGCTGTTGCGTTGGACAAATTTGACCAACTTAGCTGTCCATCTTATCACTCAAACCCGGCTCCACAGTCTTGGCATAGTCAAATATCTCATCAACACCGACGCCGGGTGCTGGATAGCTGCATTATTACTTCTGACATGTAACTAATCAATTTGATAGCTCATGAGAGCTCAACCGATTTATTCCATTGATTTAATCAATGAAATAGTTTTATTTCACCATTTTATTTCAGAATTCATTGTCTAAAATTTTTTATTTTAATATGGATTTTTTAAAGCACAGTTTATAATTCATTGTTTTAGTTCTGAATTTATTGTTTTTTGAAATTCCAATAAAAAAAATAATGGAATTTGAAATTAAGATTTTATCGATAAAACTCATCGACAATGGATCTTATTAGAAAGAGCTTTATGCACTAATTCTGAATGTATAATTTTTTTTAAAATCTAAAATATATTTTAAGAGTCAAAATGTTTTAAAATTTCATTTAAGAGACTTAGGCTCCCACGCTACCTAGCATTACTGTTATTAATTAAGAGTTATAGGACAATCAATTGGATGCCAGGAAAAATTAGAGTAGACCCTGCTATAAGAGTTCTAGGTATCAACTTTTTTTTTTTTGAAAATAATGAATATGTTTTGATCGATTTATGAGTTCAACCATATATTAAAGACTCCTGCAGTCGAAGTCATTGTAAACTGAAAACAGGGATCAGCATCCGTTGGATAAACTGAATCAACTTTTCTTAACAAATTTTTGATACCACACAAAAATGAGTCATTCTTTTATTTGACAGATCTTCTGTAAAAAACACTCCACCACATCAGATCCTCTAAAATATTTAAAGTATGTTCGTTGTACTTTGCGCTAATAATTATGTTTTTCATTGATTAATTTAAATTATCAGTCTGGTAAGAGATAATCTCATCTGGTCAAAGTGTCGCTTTAGTCTTCCTGGTTTATGGGTCCACTTTATCGAAATGTCCCCGAGGGGACCCACAACGAAATTAATGTGATGAGTCATCAGACAACAATCAATTAATTAATTATTTTTTCTCTTTGTTACTCGAGAAAAGGAAAGAAGACGTGGTAGAAGCCAACACCACCATATTAAAGTAAAGTTTCACTCATTTTCAAATTTTGTTTGTCAAAAATGGAGGTCGGACTTCTAAGGAAGAAAACAATAAGGAACCTCAAACTTTAAAAATATATATAATCTGTATAGACAGGCACAGTTAATGTATAATAGTATTTGTGTTTTGTCGTGTTTTAAACTCTTATATGAGAATTTATATATATATATATATATATATAAATAAAAGTATGCTCAAGATTGGTACAAACAACTCCGCAGTTAAATTTCTTAATTGTCACCTGGACAACAAATTAAGCTGCAGGTTGCTATCTCTAAGCTAGTGAGTTAGTTTTATACATACATGTTAGGCTTAATGGAATGTATAATTGCATTTCAACACATACTTGACAAGCTCTTCAAACTCGGCCTCGCTAATAAAACCGTCTCCATTTATGTCAGCGACAGAGATGGCTCGACCAGCTCTCCATCCTGGGAAATATGAACCGAGGTTCTTGAACGCATTCCTCATCTCCTGCATGCTAAGGCGACCATCTTTGTTCTTGTCAAAGCGCTTGAGAAGTCCATGCAATTGTTCTTCAGTTAGACGGACAGCTACGTACTTGAGCTTGTTCTTGCTTTCGAAGAACCCTGCTTCATCCTTAGTTGTGGCTTTGGCACATGTGATCTTGCAATTTTTATCAATTCCTGTATGAGTTAGCATTGACATTGTTGGAGTTTTCGTTGGTGCTTAAGAGGGAAGTTTTGTGTTTGCTCTGCGTCCTGTTATGTTCGGTGCCAAATGTTTATATAGACGAGACTCTTTGATGCCTGGGGCCTAGCATCCAAAATATGATAACTTGATAAGGAATATTAATTATGACCGGCTTTGTTGATAGACTTGTGACTCAGATTTGTTCTTCTTAAGATTCTAGAGATAGAGATCACATGGAACAAGAGCATCCATGGTGGATTTGAAATGAAGAGGATATTAGTGTATTTTAGTATGGAATAATGCTGCTGCATGGCCACGCAAAGTTTCCACATGACATAATTTGCACACGTTAGAATGGATCCGGCCGGGGCAGGTCTGGACCCAACCGAGGCACCATTTTGGTGCACAAAGTTTATACCAAAAAGAAATCATAATCCATGAAATCCCAAAATCCCCAATTTTGTTTGGCTCTCTTTGGCACCCATAACACGTGAAACCCTAATCAAAATTTGATTAAATGTTTCTGGTAATTATTTGACGATCCGATGAGTACAAAATTACCAGCAGCAGTGGACGATGTGTGGGTTCTGTGGCCATATAAGTCTCGTGAAGAGTCGTAGAATGTATAATTGATTTTCCAACATTCAGCGAAGATGGCTTTGCTAGAATATCGAGCCCTAATGAGCTTTATGTTGCAAAGAGAACGATCAAATGCATAGCCATTTTCACATTGACCCTTCCATCTCTGTGATACTGGTGACATCCTCTAGTCACTAAAGTCGCTTTCAGGCCAAATGCATGTATCGATGAGTCCTATAATTATGCCTTAACCATACGACTAACTATGTTATATGTCAAATTTATAATTCAGCTCAAGAAACATGGGACTGTGAGTGGTGTAGAGCTTGATATGTGGCAAGATGTGCTAGGAGTTTTTGAATTTCGAAGATTTGAGGAGTCAGTCTGTAGGAGTACAACAATGTATATTTGTCATTAATTGAAGGTGAATATGAACTGTTCAACAATTTATCTATTCAATTTAGTGTTTTTGTGTTGATTTTTGTGGTAGTTTGTTTAATTTTATCTACTCCAATTCGATTCTAATTGCACATTGTGGAGTTGAATTGGGTATCACTTTCACATATACTTTTCCATCTTAGTGGGATTTCATGCAAAGATCCACTCTCGATTTTTTATCTGATCAATTTTTATGTTCAACTATATCTCTTCAATAATTTATATGTTCAACAGTTTATCTGTTCAATTTATTATTTTTTTGTTGATTTTTGTGGTGGTTTGTTCAATTTTTATATGTTCAAACACTACTATAAAGATGGAATGGTCAATATGAAAATGGCTCTCCATTTGGTCATTCTCTCTACGACAGAAATCTCATTGAGACTCTATATTTTAGCAAAGGCATCTTGACTGAATGTATAATTGATTTTCCGACATTCAGCCAAGATGGCTTTACTAAAATATCGAGTCCTAATGAGTTTTCTGTTGACCCTTCCATCTCTGTGGTACTGGTGACATCCTCTCGTCACTAAAGTCGCTTTCAGGCCAAATGCATGTATCGATGAGTCCTATTATTACGCCTTAACCATACAACTAATTATGTCATATGCCAAATTTATAATTTAGCTCAAGAAACTTGGGACTGTGAGTGGTGTAGAGCTTGCCAAATGACTCTTGATATGTGGCAAGATGTGCAACTAACTATGTTATATGTCAAATTTATAATTCAGCTCAAGAAACATAGGACTGTGAGTGGTGTAGAGCTTGCCAAATGACTCTTGATATTTGGCAAGATGTGCTAGGAGTTTTTGAATTTTGAAGATTTGAGGAGTCAATCTGTAGGAGTACAACAATGTATCTTTGTCATTAACTGAAGGTGAATATGATCTCAAGATGTTCAACAATTTCTCTATTCAATTTAGTGTTTTTGTGTTGATTTTTGTGGTAGTTTGTTCAATTTTATCTACTCCAATTCGATTCTAGTTGCACATTGAGGAGTTGACTTGGGTATCACTTTCACATATACATTTCCATCTTAGTGGGATTTCATGCAAAGACCCACCCTCGATTTTTTATCTGATCAATTTTTATGTTCAACTATATCTCTTCAATAATTTATATGTTCAACAGTTTATTTGTTCAATTTATTATTTTTGTGTTGGTTTTTGTGGTGGTTTGTTCAATTTTTATATGTTCAACACTACTATAGAGATGGAATAGCCAATATGAAAATGGCTATGCATTTGGTTATTCTCTCTATAACAGAAATCTCATTGAGACTCAGTAGCAAAGACATCTTGACTAAAGGTTGCAAAATCAATTTGACATTATACAAATACTCTCCTCTAAGATTCTATAGCCACGGAACACACACATCATCCACTACTGTTGGTAAATTATGTACTTGGTTCAAGTCACTTTGGATATGCAAGAGGCACGACCAATGGAGTAGCACCAAGAGCACATGTTTCCATGTATAAGGTCGTATTTGATATAGGTACACAAGTAACAACAACAACTAACATGCTTGTTGGCATGGACCAAGCAATTGTTGATGGAGTAGATACATATCGTTGTAGTTTTGACAATACTCTCTACTTCAGTGATGTCATCAGCATAGCCTCACTTTCGGTTACTAAGAAATGAATATTCGTCGTATGTGCAGTCGGTAACTATGGAGCGTATAATTCAACTCATAATGGAGCTTCTTGGATTATGGAGCGTATAATTCAACGCATAATGGAGCTTCTTGGATTACAACGGTGGGTGCTAGAACTCTTGATAGGAGTGTCAAGGTCAGAATAACTCAGGGAAATGTGACAACTTTAGAAGGAATGTCATACTATCCAGAAATCATAGATATCAATGATGAACTTTTATATTATGGCAATATTGATGCACCTATGACAATATACGATGATGAATCACTCAATGAATATGAGGTATAGGGTAAAATAGTCTTATGTGATAGCATCCACAATTTCATTTTCTCACAAATGCAGGACCTCCACTTGAATGGTGCACTCGTTGAAATATTTGTGATAGGATTTTTTCACATTTAGATAAATGCTCATTTCCAAGCATAATTTTGCCACTTGGCTCTGAGACTCTGGTTAGAGATTACATGACATAGGTAAATGAAGCAAGGGTGAAAAGCTTTCAGTTTGTATTGAGAAGGTTGGGTACAAAACTAGCACCTCAAGGTGACACTTCTCTATTCAATTTTGTGTTTTTGTGTTTTCAATTTTGTGTTTTTGTGTTTGTTTTTTGGCGCATTGTTCAATTTTATGTTGAAAGTTTATCTGTTAAAATATTATTTGTTAAACTTTATGTTTTCAAAATTTTATCTTTTTAATTTATCTATTCAACAATCTATATGTTAAAACAATTTATTTGTTCAATTTAATGTTTTTTTTTTTTGTCTTTGTGATGGTTTGGTCTATATATTCGTTCAATAACTTATATGTTCAACCACTTATCTTTCAATGTTATATGTTTAACAAATTTTTTTGTTCAATTTAGTACTTTTGTGCTGTTTTGTGGTGCTTTATTCAATTTAATTGTTCAAATACTAAACATTTTTTGATAAAGATTTTTCATTTACTGATTTTAAACTAGTAATTACATTACTAAGCTAATTTGAAATTATTAGTTTTATTTGCATATTTTATTATTTAAATTGACATAAACCAATAAAATAAATTTTCCACTTTTTTTCCATGTGTGCATGGAAAAAAAAAAGAATCAAGAAACCAACACATAAATTATTATACATTGATCTTCTTGTCATTTTATTATAGGCTTCAAAAGTAATAAGTGACGATGAATTTGATAAAAAAAAATTTGGAAAATAAATAATTGCAAAACTGTTATTATAATTCTATTTAATAAGTGATGATGAATTTGATAAAAAGAAATTTGGAAAATAAATAATTGCAGAACTGTTATTATAATTCTATTTAAAGCCCACCCAGCTCATTAGAGATTGTGACTTCTACTCAGCCCACCATTGCCATTTTTAGATAATAAAGACAAATGATCCATGCCATTTTTAGATAATAAATACAAATGATCCAAACTTTAATCAAGGCCACAAGACTTGGATATCATCTCCCATCCATCAAAATGTGGATGAAATTGAAGAATTTCTTGGCTTGATTCTCACCAACCCACATTAAATATATACTCTGTCTTGTTAATCAGCCAAACTTCAAGCCGTAGATTCAATCTTCATTGATGCAAACAATAAGAGTATATCTCTTAAAATCATGCATAATCCAGGAAACCGTGACCCATAAGGATGCCTTACAATGCAGTCTCCCTTCATCGACTCTGTCGGCAAGAGATTAAGAGTGTGTTTGGATTGAGGGATTTGGAGGAAAGGGAGGATTGAGGGATTTGGAGGAAAGGGAAGAGAAGAGAAAGGGAAGGAAGAGAAGGGAAGAGAATGGAAGTGAAAATACATTTCCCTTCTCATGTTTGGATAGATAAAAAAAGAAAAGAAAGAAAAGTAGTTTAATTTACTAATTTATCCTTATTTTTTATGTTTAAGTGTTATGTTCGAGGATAAAATAGGTTTTAAACTTCTAAGTAACTTAATTAATAATCTCTTCCCTCCAAATAACTCCATTTTGGGAGAAAAGAATTTTGATAAAAATTTAATGAAATCTTCCTCCCAAATCCTCTCAAATCCCTCCTCTCAATTTTTTATAAACTATCCAAACAAGGGAATTGGAAGGAAACTCTATTTCCCTTCTCTTCCCTTCCCTCCAAATCCCTCAATCCAAACACACTCCAAGAGAAATATAAACATATGTTACTCACCATACGTACAGAGGAAAAAGGAATTCACCTGGTCTCTATTGGTTGGTAATTCGATTTACCAATTTTCCTTTAAATGTTGTTTCGTTCCCTCCATGTTTGTTCAAAATGTGGGTGATTTGACAATAATTAAAATTTATAGGTCTAAATCTCACAAAATGATACTAAAACTAGAGGTGCCAAAAATTCGGTTTCGGAGCAGATAACATGAAAATTTCATGTATGAGTTTCTGATAGGAATCGAACGCACAACCTAAAAAAAAAGTAGACTATCTTTAAATCGTCAAACCTTTATTAACTCGTATTCATGTTTTAATTTCAAGGGCCTGCCATCACATAGCCTTAGCCAAGATGTTCAACAACAAAGACATCTACATACATGATCCACACACATTACCCGTTTTCCTTTTCTTATTAAAAGTGTATTTCTTATAAAATTGTTAGGAGTTTTAGTACTCAATAGGAATTCTAGTCAAATTAATATTTTTAATTTTATTAGGGTTTCCTTGTTTTTATTTAAATAAGATTGTTAGCCATGGTTAAGTAATTTCTGAAATAAAATTGAAGCCTTTTTTATAATTGGGTAGATTTATTATTTATACCTTGCAAATAAACACATGAAAATTTCATGTATGACTCTTGATAGGCACCCACAACCTCCGACAAGACAAACTATCTTTTATGTTCTAACCATTATACTTTAATAATTAACTTTTGTCCTTGTTATGTATACTCGCGAAACTAAGATTTTTTTTTTTTTTTGTTTAATCCAAAGCTCAGAAAATTTTAACCCTTAATTATAGTGTAACCTTGATAAATGCACAAAATAACTGTAGGATTTATGATTTAACAATATGAATTATCATCATCATCATCAAAGTTTTTATTTCAAAAGTTTAGGATCGAGTATATGAGTTTATGAGAACATCATCTAAGTCATAAACTCCTTTATCCTAACTTGGGAACGTAGGCGAAGTTTAACAATATGAATTATAAATAAATTAAATAACACAAAGATGGTTGTTAAAAACTTAGAAACCCCTTTAGTAGCTCTTATTCATGTCTTATTTTCAAGGGCCTACGATCATGTAGGCGCCAATAGGTTCAACAACATGCACATTTGCATCTATGATGTACACACACTGTTAGACCAATACACTGAAATCCAGATACGATACAATTCACACGATTTGAACATGGATACTCTTTCTTTTCTGGAGTTTCTGGAATTCTTGTGCTTGAGACTGTCGCACCTATAAAAAGACATCCTTCAATTAGCAACCCTGAATTCATGAACAATAACTCACCAGAAATTTGATGCAGTATATACTAACAAAATGCAACGACGAAAAGAATGACGAAGAAAGTAAGCTTGATAGAAGTCTTCTTCATCATTTTTAGGGTTTCTAGTGTTTGGATGAAAATTTGGAGTGTGTTTGATTTCAATCTGTTGTGCATTTATATATAGGAAACAAACCCGTCAATCTCATAAATAAAATAATATAGAAATTCTCCATATATAGGCCTATTTACACGCTCACTTTTTTTGGTTAGATATATGTGCATTTGTCTATAGTTGGATATATATTGAAAATTTTTTAAGGACATGTATATTTGTTTAAGGATATATGTGCATTTCTCTATATACATATGTGCATTCATGAGGCAACTAGCTCACCTTTTATAGTTAGAATATATATGCATTTGTTTATAGGTGGATACATTGGCGGACCTAGGAATTGAAGTTACCGGGGGCACAAAGATGATGCGGGGGTCCGGGGGCAGCGCTCCTGGAATTTTTTTTTGGGTTCTTTATGTAATTTATTTACGAATATAAACGATAAATATAAAAAAAACATTAATAATATTTTAAACACATAAGAAACTACATTATAATTTGATTTTTGGGATTTGTCTATTTGGGTTTAATGAGAGTTGGGTTGGGTCTTAGTTAATGGGCTAAGTGTATGTAATGGGGGCCTTTTATTTTTTTGCTGGAGGTCTTAGTGTTAAATTGTTAAGGCAAGATTTAATTCTGTTATGGCAAGGGTTAGAACCTACTTACCAAAAAAAACACAAGGTTAGAACCCCTAAGGAGGGCCCGGCCTAATTTTTGTGAAAATTTGAAGTAATTGTGTTATGGCAAGATTTAGAAACCCTGACCTCGGGGGTATAAAAATGAAGACTACTTCTAATTCATAAATTGAATTTTGACTATTATTCCTCAACTTAAATATATTATTAAAAAAAAAACTTTCCAAAAATTTTAAAATTGGGACGGGCCAGGTGGGCCGGGAACCCAGCCCAGCCCGTGAAGAGGTGCTGGGCCAATCCGGGGCCGCCGGGTTTCCTGGACGAGTATCTAGGTCGCGTAAACCACGTAGGGAGTAAAAAGGATTCGCCTGGTCTATATTGGTCGGTAATTCGATTTACCCATTTTCCTTTAAATGTTGTTTCGTTTCCTCCATGTTGTTCAAAATGTGGGTGATTTGACAATAATTAAAATTTCTAGGTCGAATTCTCACAAAATGACACTAAAATTAGGGATGATAAAAATTCGGTTTCGGGTCGAATAATATCACGTGTCTAGGAAATAAGATTTTTTTGTTCTATGTAGATTGACGACCCTGAATTTAACCTCCCCTTATTCCATATGATTGTTTTGTTTATAACATAAGAATTCCGATGAACAAGCATGAAAATTCCATGTATGAGTTCTTGATAGGAATCGAACTCACAACCTATGACAAAGTACAGACTATCTTTAAATCATCAAACCTTTATTAACTCTTATTCATGTTTTATTTTCAAGGGCCTGCGATTACATAGCCTTAGCCAAGATGTTTAGCAACAAAGACATCTACATACATGATCTACACACATTTTTATACCCATACAGTGAAAACCAGATATGATACAATCAGTTTTGTTTGAACATCGATGCACTGGCATTTCTAGGAGGTTCTGCAATTAAATTGCTTGGGACTGACGCACCTATAGAAGAAAAAAAATTCAATTAGAAACCCTGAATTCGCGAACATATATGCACAATCCATTAAAAATCTGATATAGTATTTCGACAATTAGATTTGACAATGAGATTTATTATTCTGGGTCGCCATAGAAACAGACAATCACAAATATGAAAATCATCAAAAAAAAAAAGAAGATAAAAAACTTGCATGCATGTATGTGTAATCAAATATCCATTAAAGAGAGATTAGAGATATATACTAACAAAATGCAACGACACAAAGAATGACGAAGAAAGTAAGCTTGATAGAAGTCTGCTTCATCATTTTTATGGTTTCTAGAGTTTGGATGGAAAGGAAGAGAGACGTGATGGAAAGAAAGATAGAAAATGAATATAGAGTTGTTGGAATGTATGGAGTGTTGATGAATAATATTCATTGTAAGACTCATTCACTCAATTAAATTATGCCACATAACAGAGATGAGAAGAAATAATGGTTTTAAAGTGTCTGATATTTATTTTACTACTGTGGATGCTCTCATTCCCCTAAAGCCAAATAGACCAAACGTACTCTAAATGATGTTGTTTCTACTCTGTCTTGTTAATTACCCAAACTTCAAGCTGTAGATTCTGAGTCTTCATTGATGCATTCCAAAAGATTAAATGTTTTCAGTGGTGGCATAAATGACCAAACCGGCAACAAAACCTACACATGGGATGGGAGGGGGGTCCAGTGTCTGGAGATGGAAGACGAGCACACCTAGGAAATCTAGAGCACGTGACTTGCAGGACTCCCCCAGTTTTCATGTTTATTCCCCCAAACGCAAACAACAAAAGTATTTGTCTTAAAATCATTGCATAATCCAGGAAACTATGACCCATAAGGCTGCCTTTATGGACTATAATGCAGTCTTCCTTCATCGACTCTGTCGGCAAGAGACTTGAGAGAACTATAAAAATATGTTGCTCTCTGACGTTTCCCTCTCGATGGTATACAGAGCAACTATCTCGTGGAGGAAAAATTAGCAAATAAATGCACAAAGCACAGAGTACGCTTATACCTCTACCTGCAGAGACAAAGGTATACAAAGCGCAGAACCAATGCTAACAAATCGATAAAAAGACTGGATTCATAGTGGTGTTGATTACATATACAGAAGAAGCGTGCAATGAACGTCAAACAGTCTATTCAGCTTAGAGAAGGTTCACAGGGCTACTGCTCTTCAGTTTCTTGCTTTCTCCACAATGACCTATTGGTTTGCATGCCACTTTCATACCCACTGCTATCACCTGATTCACTTACGGTCTTCTCCATCAACCTGTTTCTTGGAAGATCATTCTCAGAACGTCTACGATCCTGGCAATAGACTCCAAAAGTTAGACATAAGAAAGTACAAAATAGTATAAATTCCAACAGTGTATAACAGATTTAATGTCCTTTCTATGTTCAGGAGATAAAATGTTGTCCTTGCCAATACTCCAAACACAAATTGCAGAAACATATGACCAAAAAAGTTCCAGAAGACATCCTTACTGTCCAAAAGAAATAACGCAAGATGAAATACTCTTTCTTGAGATCCAAGACTGACTGAAATTGCATATATACTTGGCTTTCTCATGGTCAGGTAAATAATGCTACTACGATGAAAAAATAAATTTTGCATGCAACATCTAACAAGACTACATTTTGCCTTATGCCAATTGGTATGCTGAATACCCTACTACATTGAGTTAAGCTGACAGGAAGATAATTTCCTGAGATAATACAAGTACAATCATCAAACGTCCAATCAGAAGCTACGTTGAGCATGGAGAAACATTAGTCAATAGGATCTGCAAGCATTCTTCTCACTTGAACTTCTAGTTCTAACCAATCATGAATACAAGGAAGAAGAAAGTAGCAACTCATAACATAAAAGTGAAAATCTAGATAAGATATAGCTCAATAACTAGAACAAAGATAAGAATGCCGCAGCCCAAAAGTGAAAATTATTAGTTCGGAACTTACATCTCGGAAGGGAAACTCATCAGCCTCAAGCATATGTATTACATGGCCCATCTTTGGCCTCTTTTGCGCATTTGGATCCACACAGCGCAATGCTACTAAAAGGGCACGTTTTAGTGCCCTTGATGAAGGCTTCTCCACTAGCCTAGGATCCAAGACCCCCTCTGCATTCCGACTTGAAACCATTGTTTTGATCCAATCAACTAAGTTCACCTGAATATTGACCCAAAATTAGATACCAAGAGAAAGAAAATACTGAAAGAGAGAAAAAAAAAATCTTCAATAAGAAATACAAACTTCTCCCTGAGGACGGCTATAATCCACAGGATTTCTCCCAGAAATTATTTCCATGAGAAGAATACCAAAGCTGTATACGTCACTTCTTTCATTCAGCATTCCAGTGCTGGCATATTCGGGAGCCACATATCTGCAAAAAGGAAGCACATGCTTCTCATTCATTTTCTGGGGCAAAACTCTCCTGCATAAATACTGAGCAACTGAGATAATTGTCCATTCGTCAGACAAATTATACAAACCCAAATGTTCCCATCACACGAGTCGTCACATAACTTCGCTCAGAACCCAAGAGCTTTGCTAGGCCAAAATCAGATACTTTTGGACTCCACTGCCTGTCAAGCAAAATGTTGCTTGACTTGATATCACGGTGAACAACCTTCGGCTCAAGTCCCTCATGCAGGTAAGTGAGCCTATTATTATGTTACAAAGCTTAAGTCAAGATTATAAAAAACATTATCTGAACTATTGAAGCTATGGCAATTTCCTCTCAGTCTATTCAAAACATACCCTTTTGCTGTTCCAAGTGTTATATTCATACGAATTTCCCATGTAAGAGGGCTGCAAGGTCCAACATCTCCATGAAGCCACTGTTCTAAGTTTCCATTGTCGACATACTCATACACAAGCATCCTATAAGAACCCAGGGAAATAGATTAGTGATTTCATGCACGATAATGACACCAAAGATCGAATAACAATATCATTAGGCATCAATTCAATACGCTTACCAAGAAATACACTGAACAAGAATTAAGGATGTCAAATTGTTACCTGTGAGCTCCTTCAGCACAATAACCAAGCAATCTCACCAAATTTTTGTGCCTAACACGTCCAATTGCTTCCACTTCTACCTTGAACTCCTTCTCAGCCTGTCCCCTGCAGCAAAACAAAACAACAGAATTGGTAGATCTTTCTGGCATAACTTCCCATTACAAAAAGCATGCAAATTCACAGAGTACATACTCCCAAAATCCTTACTTTTCTACCAAAATGGGGAACTAATGGGTTCATCTCTAATAAACTTCAATTTTAATTGACACACTGTAAATACCTGTTGTTGAGCAAATTTTTAATAGCCACCTGAGTTTTATCCTCGAAAACTCCACGGTAGACAATCCCATACCCACCTTCACCAATCACATTCTCATCAGCAAACCCATCAGTGGAATCCTCCAGCTCTCTTAGCGTGTACCAGTGGCCCCATCCCAAATGCGACACCTCTGGCACCGCCACAGCCACAGCCTGATCACCTAACTTGTTCGCCTCTCCGCTCCCATGACCCGACCCGCCAACCCGTTCCGGATACGAAATTCGGTGGTCTTTCCCAATTTCAATGTGAACCCTATTACGCCCACTGACAGGGCTCTCCTCCCCTCGGGTAAGAAGCAGTACCGGCTCTGATTCAGGTAATGGGTCCGGGTTATGTGCTTTTTCGTCGAGTGCTGAATGGGTCGGGTTGCGTGGGTAATCGATTCGTATCTCCTGAATTTCTTTGGAGATATTGGGGATCGTGGAACTGTGGTTGGTTTTAGTTTTACTGGTTTCTTTGCGGTTGCTGCGTCTAGAGGTGAACCAGAGAGAGATGAGGAAGAGAACAAGTACTATGGCAGCTCCAACACATATACCAATAATAACCCACAAACGCAAACCGAAAATTGAGGTTTTTTTCGAGAGCTGATCGTTCAAGATGGAATGATTAGACATTGTTTGTTCTACTCCCCCTCCTTCCTCTTCTAGGATTCTCTGGTTCTGTAACAATTTTGACCCACATGAAAGAACAAAACAACAAAAAAGAGCGAAGAAGAAAGTAGTACTACTAGTTTGTGCGTTTGTAGCAGTAGTGAACTGATTATGAGGTAATTGAAGAAAAAAAAAGGGAGGAAAATATGGAGGACTGTACAGCTGAGCTGAGTGGGGTTTACAAAGAGGAGTGTGGGCAGCTGGCATGATGGGGACTTGCATGACCAGAGTAAGATTTCTTCTCTTTTACATCACCTGCTACATTTTGCTAACCAAACGGCTTTAAACCTTTAAACCTTTAACATTAATCAAAATTATGGCAATTTGTTTGGCTCATCAAATTTAGAATATATTCTAATATTACCAACAAGAGTTGGCTTCGTTAACAATCGACTAGATTAGACATATGTATGCTCAAAGTTCGATTTCAATTACAAAAGTAATTCTCTGTGATATTTCAAAAAGAATATATTCTAATATTATATTATATCTGTTTAGAGATTAATTCCATGATAGCAAAATACATTTAGCATCGAGATAACAAACGAAGAAATTACAAACCCATAAATCAAGAATAACAAAAAGATAAACAATCACCGGAAAATATCGGTATGACAATATTGTCTCGATATAAACTCGAACAAACTAGATAACAAACATAAAACAAACATAATACACAAGGACTGCATCTAGGTTCTTGATTTCCCCTTCATCAAAATACCTACCTCCACCAAATCTAGAGAGACTTCTACAAACCTACATTTTAGCAAGCCCGTTACGATGAGCTTGCCTTAAGGACAGTACTTATAATTCAAATTGGACATTACACAAAGGGCGGATACCCCTATGAATTCATATGCCCCATTGGTAATCGCCCATGCCAACTCTATTTGTTTCTAGAATAACTTTAAAGCAAAAGAGGGTGTATTAGACTTTTTCTTCAAAAATTTGGACGGATTAATATTTTTCTCTCTTTCACATTTCCACCCACAATTCCCCAGCAACATCTCTCTCTAAAACTATCTCTCTCTCAGTCTAGATCTTCCCATTTGCTATAATGTTTTGGATCTTCCTATGCATTAATGAATGAATAAATAATAAGAAGAAAGAATGTGAAGGGAGCATTAGCCATTATGTACTATTTGACCTAATTAAATACTCCAGTGCACAATTAGTTTAATAGATGGTGTTTGGCTAGTGTGGACCTGATTTAATTATTTATGATTTTCTCATAAAAATATAAAATATCTACACCAACAAAAGATGCTTAGTCGGTAGCCGAAATAATTAATATATTTGTAAAAAATATTAGATTTTTTTTTGTTTTTATTTATTTAAAGTTTAGAAAGAATTTTTTTTTTGTTTTTGTTGTTGCAAGGGAATGCTTAATTTGGCATATTGCTAGCAGAATTGCCAAAAAAAGGGTTAACATCAAGATGGGCTGTGATTCTCTCTAATTTTTTGGACCCAACTTCACCAGCGGCCTCGAATAATCTTTAAGCCTGGACAATCAAAATTAAATGGGCCCACTGCCATCAATGTGATGCCCAATTGTCCACACAATAATACACCATCAGTAGTGTATTGACTCACCGGGCACTTCTGGATAATTTTCTTTTTCTAAATCTATTGGATAATTTATATAAAAAAAGTCTACTGGACATGGGGCTGACTCAGGATTTCATGTTGTGATAGGTAAAGTCAAATGAGGTCTTAGGGCAGCACCTTCGAGAATATTTTATAAGTTATTTATTTATTATACCTTTCAAAGTACGAAAAATAATATTTAATAACATACTAAAGTTAAGAAAAATTTTGTTAGGTTACGATGTGTTCGTCTCTAGTTGACATTGTTGGATATGTTGAGAGAATATAAAGGGTCAAAACAGAGAGAGACAGATGGATAATAGAATATACCTTAAGGTGTGCATAGCAACTAACAAGTCATTCATTCGATAAACTAACAA
Organism: Tripterygium wilfordii; assembly: GCF_013401445.1. Taxonomy (NCBI): domain Eukaryota; kingdom Viridiplantae; phylum Streptophyta; class Magnoliopsida; order Celastrales; family Celastraceae; genus Tripterygium; species Tripterygium wilfordii. The sequence goes on along the minus strand of NC_052237.1, from coordinate 11,245,359 downwards.
ATAGCCAGCAAACCCTAACTCACGCCTCACATTTGATTCATTGAGAGTCTGAGACTGGTTAGAACTTAGGAGAGAAGGACGAGAAGCATATCAAAATGGTTGGGCTATGTCGTGGACAAAAGCTGGCAATCGACCAACAAACCTGCAAAATCACTACACCTGCAACATACTTGTTTCTAAAAACCTTTCTTCAAGATTCACTTCACAGATCTTGTCTGTCGTCAGAGCTAATTTATCAATCAATTTCTTCAAATCTGAATCTTCCATAGTCGGAGAATGATTGCCGAAAACTTAGAGATACAGAAAAGTCTAGCAGTAGCCGATGTAGTTGAACTAAAAAGACACCAAATTGAAATTGAACTTCATATATTAATTTGCACCAGATAAAAACTGAACTTCAATATACACCAAGGTCTGCTTTGTATATACATCATCGCTTAAAAACTTGATCACAAAAGTGAATATAAGGATTATAAAATAGAAGACCACCTTTTTGTCTTTTGAGAATGAAACAACCTAGCATGCACGGCTATTCATGATCATGCATGCCAATCCAACAACATTATAATCAGCAAGACAAGAGCCATAGATTCATCTCTCCTGCGGCTAGCTTGAAGGTATCCTCCACTGATAATGCATCACGATAATGAGGAGAAGCTCCACCAGCCTGATCACAAGAGCTCCAATATAAATCATGACCATTGATTTATTGCACTTAAGAATTAGCTGAGAAGACAGTTAATAATCGAGCATATAATGGAACAGTATACCATAAGACATATCTAATGCCTTAAAGTTCTAGATAATGAGCCATAGACTACTCTTGATGTTGAAGACTTCTTAGAAGATTAATTAATGACAGGAAATTGCTACTTCGAAGTTTTATGAGAGAGTATTATTGAGACAGAATAATGTTATGTGTTTGTGAGATATTAGGTGTAATCGGATTTTGGGTTTGAGAGCGATTCTTGTTTTGCAATTTCTTTCCGGTGATAAAATGATTGATATCTATCACCCGTGGACGTAGGCAACTGCCGAATCACATAAATATCTACGTGATTGTGTGTGTATATTTTGGAGTTATTGGGCACAACAATAACTACTATACTTACATGATGAACATTTATAATGTATATGCGGCGGTGTTGATCTGAAGAAATGTGAGTAGATACCACATCCAAATTGTGCTTCTCCAGTATGTAAAAGATGGTGGCAAGTAAACCAGGCTTCCTCAGTGAACAAACACTGAACTGTGCATCGTCACCGCACATGTTCATGACAACATTAGGAGAAAACCATGTCTGGAAGCACGCAGGCGTAAAAGGGACAGAAACCGCGGAATTCATGGCCTCGGACAGTCCCTGACCGGCTAAAAATGATTCTCTTGAAGTTGATCCATATGCATGGGGTGTCTGTGAAGTCATGGTGGATGGTTCAGAAGAATCAGTTAATATTGTTCCAGTACTTAGCTTTTCAATCCTTTTTCTTTGCATTGTTTGGAGAGTTTGTTGAAGCACCTTGATGTATCGCACTGCTTCATCAACAACGGTGGACTTGTCTGCCTAAACACATCACACAAATTCAACGAGAAAGAGAATACAAATACAACATATAGCCTAGAAAGCAGCACAATCATATATAGCAAGGTAATATGACCCAAATCCTAATACCCTTAAAATCAAAGGATTGAAGATTTTTTTTGGTAACCTAGATTTCCTCAGCTCAATATGTTTATCAGACAGTTTGATCAATTCTAAACTTGACCGCCAACCCAGTCTGTTCCATGGTTGGCTATAGTTTAGATCGGATTGAAGCCTGTGGTAGGAGAACCTTCTATCATGTAAGGAAATAAAGCTAAAACTACAAGGCGTGAGAGTTAAACTTATGATCTCACGTATTTACAACGAGTTACCACAGCGAATGACAAACAAGTGAAAAGAAAATCTAATGAGAAAAAAAGAAGAAAATCAATTGTTTTCAAGGCAAGCAAATATATTTTTGGCATCCTTACCTTGGCAGGGAGTTGAGGGACCAAGGCATGAAGATTAGAGAACATGTCCCTCATCTTTTTCCTCCTTTGTCTCTCCGTCCAAATGTGAATCTCATGCTCTGGTTCGCCGCCGCAGCCACCACCATGAATTTTGTCGTTTTTTGGAACTCCCTTCTTGTGACCCACCACATCGGCAACAGCTGTTTCATTACCCATGACACTATCGACCATTGAATTAGACAATTAGTTGGTTTCAAGCCGAATTCGCTTTCAGCGCTGCCTCCACCAGGATCGTCTGAATTGGAACAATCACACGAATGACAGTACAAGTCCTGCAGGTACTTTATATGCGGAATCATCTTTGTGGACATGACTCTGAATTTATTCACACGAGATAGAGATGGAGGGGTTGTGTGTGAGAGGAGATTCGAATGGCAATGGAACGAAAGAGGCCAAAATACAATCATGAGACAATGCCGTTATTTAGCTTCCGAACAAAAACGGAAACCATAAGGGTGTGTGCCCCACAAGATTTCTTTGAGGGTGGGTCCTACCTTTTGTACTTCTATCTTTCTAGCTGTTGCCCCTCATTTTCCCCTTAATTACGGATTTGACCTTTTATCATATTGGTCTAATCTAACCTATTGATTTATAAATAAATCTCAGACCATCTCACATCAACACCGTGTTTTTTTTTTTACCTAAAAATCATTAGTGACGGTTTATGAAGAACAAACTACAGTGAACCGGAGGTGAGAATTTATTCGTATGTTTGAGCTGAGAATTTCTACGACTCTCTCAATAAAAAGCTCCTTAGTGTCAAGTGTAAATAAATAAATTTCATCCATTAAGATCAAAAGTGTATTCTTTGTTTGTTCACTGTGTCCTATAATCAAATTATACACATAATGCCACAGGTTACAGCTTGTTATCCTACGTTTTAAGTTCCTGACCATCTCAAAGAGTAACTTTAAAGAACCTTTTAAATTGAAAAAACGAAGGCAATTGAAGAGAAGGATTGGCAAAACGGTAAAATACTATTCAAGTTAGGGGTAACAAATAGAGAAACGGAGAGAGACGCGTCATGCGACAACAGCAATAGGCAATAAGGCCGTTATTTTCACATACCGAAAATGAGTCGGGTTCTTCCACCGCCGCCTCACCACCTAGTGGGCCACGTCATTCTTCTCTCTAGGGGTTTTTTTTTGTTTTTTTTAATTTTATCCTTAAAGGAAGAGAGACATATATTCGAATCTTGATCAGGATAATTACACGTCATCTTTATCACTCCAACTGTTAACTATTGGAGGGGTTAGGATGGGTTCCAAATTTACATGCATATATATGATTATATAAAATGTAAATTCCTAAAACGACTGGCTCATCATGTTTGTTCAAGAGTCACTGACTGTTACTTTCATGATTGAAGGTAACCTATTACTGTAACTATTTACATCTGTCACAAAATTAAGAAAAAAGCTAGCTCTCTCTTATAAAACACAAAAAGCTTTCAGTTTACACACTTTTCTTCTAAGAATATGATTGCTATTTAGTGTAACTCTTGTTTTCTTTTTGATCATAAAAAAAAAGCTGGAATATTTGTTTTTATCGGAAGCCAATCATCATTACATATGTAACAACCACCATCTACCACCCAAAATAAAATAATTAAATCAAAATTTATTGTCCACATTTTACAAAATTTAGTCCAAACACATCAAAATGATATATATTGTTCACTATGGACAAAAAAAAAACATGCGGATTAGATTTGTTTTCCTGGATCGTCTACGAAGTCCGTACACCCACAAAACGTGTTACTTATGTGAGAGGAGTTGAACCGTTGTTTATATATCACTCAATTGAGTTATGTTAATGTGATGTGAGACTAAAAGTCTGTGCTCTAATATCATATCACTCAGTTGGATTATGCTGATCCAATGTGAGACTAAAAGTCTTTGTTATAATATCATGTCACTCAATTAGGTTATGCTAATTCGACGTGGAATTAAAAGTCTTTACTGTGATATCATGTTACAAAAAATCAACTCAAACAAATCAAAGTGATATTATCTACTCTGAACCAAATACCACACATATTTGTTCCCTTGAACCTTCTATAAACTTCTTAGGCCCATAAACGCATCACATGAACCTTCTCCAAAGGACTTAGACCCATAAAACTCCTCAATTATGTTATAGGAACTAAACTTTTATTAATATATCATCAATCCGACATAAACAGGCTCTGCAAGTTCATCCCTGCCCCATCTTCTTGACAAACCAGCCTTGTGGAATTTGATTTTAGACCGGCGTTCAAACAGTTCTATAGAAAGTTGAAAATTTTCAACCACCTCCACCTCTATGAGATGAAAGTCAAACCAAATCTGTCGTCTTATTCAATCAAACGTCACCGTCGCAATAAATAAAGGAACGAAAAGGTGCAATTCCCGACATCACTTTCTGCAGCGGCCTTCCTATTCTTAACCAATACAGTACGTAACGTCTCGAAGTTTAGGCCTCCAAAGAATGGGCCGACCTAGCCCATACAGAATCCAGCCCAACTCTAGAAGACGAATCATTTGCATAGTAAATAAATTGATGGAAACAAAGTTCAGAATTCCCACTACTTAAGCCATTGGCAACAGCCATCAATGTATTTTCTGGCTTCAATTTTTCAAACCCAAAAAATGCTTAGTCTCCGGGTGAATGCTGCTGCGATGCCATGCAACACCGCCGGTAAGAGTTTAAATAAGGATAGGTTTTGCTGGTTGCATGGCATTACTGAGCAAGGAGTGTATCACATCCAATCACCCAAAGCAAGCAACAAATAGTCAAGGACTTGGATTAATCCAATCCACCGGAGAAATTGGTTCCATATAGCTACATCATACAGCCAGCCCCGCTGTTTTGCATATGGGGCACAAATTCTTGTGCTTCAGCCACTGTTTGATACATTCAGCATGAAACCCATGTCCGCAATCCAACGTTCCAATATCTTCTCCGCCATTATACTCCTCCTGTGAACAAAAAAAATTGATTAAATGAGTGAAAAATCAAAGTGCTTTACAAGGTAGGTAATGACGTTGGGGTTTCATTCTTACCTGGCAAACGCAGCATGGCTCGGTCTCCTGCTGAGTACCTACTGAAGTAGAATATTTCCGTTGTTTCAGTCGGTTCAGTATGATTTCTTCACTCAGTCCAGTATTCACATTGCCAATACGCTCCTCCAGTGCTAATAATTCCTACAAAATAAACAAATAAGGAATTAAGTAGACCAATCTTCAGTGAAACAGAAGCAAGGGTGAAGATCTTTCCGGGTATATTCTACCTCATAGGACATGTTGTCGACATCAAGCCGCATATCCCTATGCCTATCATGGAGATCAGCACCCCCAAAAAATACTGATTGGTCAAGTAGCATGACATCCTGACACAATAGGAGCAGAGTATAACTTCAAATAATGTTTCTCTGGAAGCAAAATAGAGTCATTCATCTGTGAACGTCAACGTTCAATTTCATAACATGGAATTTATGGAAGCTACATATATATATATATATATATATATATATATATATATATATATATATATATATATATATATATATATATATGAGAAAACAGGCTACCCATGTTAGTGTAATTGACAAATCATATTGCTACTTCGAATAATAAACAGCCAATTAAGATAACTTCTTTCCTTAGATTTTGACAATTAACAGTAAACAGACAATCATATGGCCGCATAGCTCCTCCTTATCTTTAACAGTCACCTATCCTGTTTTTCCCTTTCCGAGTTCTAAGCAAGGGCAATTACATGTCCCTCATGCTATCTTAGCTCCTAATTATGATGCAGCTAGTTAACCACTGTTTTGCATCCATTCAAAAGCATCATGTAGTGTGTAATATAAATGGGTAATGCTATAATAATCGCCTACAAGTTATATGTGATTGGACCTCTTTTGACAAAGCCAAAATATCCCCACATAAACTCAGACATCATCCACTGTTTCGCAGTCCTTAGCATCCCAAGGTAGTTCTCGAACAACCGATATCATTCTTTTGCACTGAGTGGTAAAAAACTTGCACAAACAAATTATACACTAGAAAACTCGACTTCTTGGCTCGTAATCATCATCATTAATACCTTAATCCCACACAGTTTGGGTTTGGTTACGTGAACCCTCGAGGAGGTTGGAACCCATTACATAAATTGTTCTTCACCATTCCATCCTATCCAAAACAAGAGTCTCCCCCACTCCAGCGGTGTCTATATTACTTTTTATCCCACCCATCAGTGTTATGAGCCTCCTTTCTTAATGTTTTAATCTGATAACATACATTTCAGACCAAATTCGATGGATAGAAAATTTTAAAACAACTAACCTCAAATCGTATGTTCCCGCCTCTGCGCATAAGTTCCAAGACATTTCGAATCTGCTTCAGGAAAAAAAAAAAAAAAAAACACATAATTAACACCAGATACTACTGAATGCCTGTTTGGAAAGCTCATTAAACAATGATACTCGAAGAAAAGAAAGGCAGGAAGTACATAAAATTAACAGAGTAATTTAGTAACTCGTGAAGCAAAACTGGCTAGAGGAGACATAGATCTTGGTTCTTAAACTATTATCAGTAAATATATAATGATTTGGTTGATATGCCTTTTTCCCTTGGAACAAATGAACTAGGATTACGATCTCATATTCTAAAACAACAGATGATATATTCCATACAACAGCCACTACGAATTCCATGAAAGTCTACAAGGAGTAAGGCATGAATTTCTAAGCGTACTTATGCCAAATGGAAACATTGCATAAATAACTCCAAATCGACTAGAATATATTCTTCAGATATGGCACAGAAGATTTGATTAAACAACTGAATGATTCTTCACATCTAAGAATCGACCTTTCAGATGACACGATGCCAAAGATGCAAGATACTTCACATCATGACAGCTTGAGATCGAGGCACTACCGTGTTTAAATAAAGTCAATAAAAGCGAGGACATACAGAAGCTAATTAAAAGTTAAAGGCTTCATGATATGATGTCAAAAATTAAAGATGTTTCTTTTGAATGAGAACTCGATAGTTCAAATTGCATTGGGACAAAGAATGAGATAGGCAATGCCCACTCTTAGCTGCTTCTAATTATTCCCAAAAAAAATTAGTACTGCTATCAAAAACTACCAAGGCTTATTATAGAGTTTTTGGAAAGTAGATAGGGGATACATTTTAAAACAAATTTGTGCTTATTGCATATAATCCAAAAATCATACTCCAAATTATATTTTTAAACTAAATATCCTACGAATTGCATCTAAAAGTAGATTTTGATTATACACTCTTTTAAATCCTGCAGAAACAGCTCTCAAATCTTTAAAAGATTTTAAATAGCACCAGCAATGCTATAACGGCACTAAGTCCTGAATGTCACACAAATAATGGTTATCCTTCAGTCGAAAGCATTAGCAATAAATTGGAGGGTTCCAAAACTAACCTCGGATGCAACAAGCCTGCTTCTTCCCTCACCGACAGAAGCCAAAGTTCGCAACGGATAGGAAATTCCAAGTGCACCATCACCATGTCTCTCCATCCATGACATTGACCTTGAGTTCAGGCGATGATGCCCATCATTACCAGCTCCAGATGGAAGCGCCCTCTCATCTGAGGAAGGGGCAGCTGAATGTAGTAAAGAATTATTTTGACCTCCCGAGTCAGCACCAATAGAAGAAAACAACGATCGACGGACATACTCAGGCAATCTTCTAGTATTTCTTGAAGGTGGATGGGGATGAGGTACCCAGTGAGGAGCACGTAACCGATGGACACCTGAACTTGAGCCGGCCGTAGCTGTGGAACCAGCATTACCAGGAATATTTGTATGTGCACCGGTTAAATTTCTAGTCGTTTGATTTCTACCCCTTAACTCAGTTGCTGGAACAAACATAGGACGTTCCTGGATGTTTCTGGCTCTACTCCTTGAGCTCACATCCTCGATTCGAACAGCATTTCTATCATTGGAAACAAAAGAACCTGCTGAAGTAACAGCTCTAGAGCTAGAGCTGTCATTCCACCCAAATGGTTGCACATTTTGCAGCATAGGTGGAACACCGATTACAGTAGACTGGCTCTGAGGCATAGCACTATTGGAGGCTGAGGCTGACCTTAAGTCCAAAGAGTGGTCAACTGGAATAGGTCTAGATGACTGCTGGGGAGTTGAAACACTTGAATACCTAACAGCATTCCCTGTTGAAGGTAAAGTGAGGGTGGTAGGTTCCTGCTGATTTGGAGGGTTAATCCTTAGGCGGAAATTTCTGTGGGATCCTTCAGCACTTCCTGTCAGCATTGAACCAGAAACAGTGTCAGAAGTTCTTGCACAAAGTCTTGGGTTTGATTGTTCCGAAGGAGAAGAAATGCTCAAACTGGTTCCTTCATTATATCGACCTGAACCACCATGCCATAAACTGCTTTCTGTCAGCTGAAGGTAGTTTGAACTTCCATCCATAGAGGACTGCCCAACACTTCCTTCAAGTGCCTTCCTTTTGCAGGAAGCACGGCGACCATCCAATGAACAGTTGGGTCGGCTGTCATTTTCTTGAACCAAATATCCACCACTTCCTGAAGGAGGCAGAAATGTATTGGAGCTGCCAGCAAGTTGTATGTGCTCACGTACCGATCCACTAGACTTATTTAGATTGGGAAACTCTGAAGCCTGATGATCATCACCACCAAAATCTGCATTTAAGTTAAGATTCTGCGGAATTCCATCAGCATTGGAACTGCGTAAAAACAGAGGGTTCATATTGACACTTCCCAGAGAAAGAACATTAGGTGGATCACATTGCCATTCTTCTGACCTTTGGCCAGTCCCACTATGAGCACTAGCTGAAGCTAACAATGCATCTTCCCTTTTCTGCACACCACGGCTGACCTCATTTTGTGAGCCACTGAAATTTGGTTCGCCCAAGCTCCATCCACTCAAGTTTTGTTGTTCTTGATTAAGAGAATTCACATATGCAACTTCTGAATTAGGTGCCAGCATATAATTTGGCATATGATTTCCAACAGGATTTGGTATATTATTCCAGCAAATTGGCTGGTTTACGACAGGATTACCTGATGAAGATCCATGGCTGAATTCCAGAATTTCTGGCAAGGAACCAATAGTTCCCCTTTGCCCTTGCATTAGGGACAATATAAATATCCTTTGATAAACTCTAAGGTAAGCTAATTGCAACACCAATTGTCTGGAACAATTCTGTCCTGAAACAGTGAAGCAACACTAACGTAGTCAGCAAAGCATGAAACATTGCATCCATATAGAAACACTCTCATAAAAATTGATAAAAATGCTATCAGGAACAGGCATGGCAATTGGGAAGGAACAAATGAAATTCACACACCACTATAAATTTATGCTTACGCTTGTGTTTCTTGTGCTCTCGGAAATAACAGAACCACATCACTCAAATAACTTCTATTTGGCGCATTATTTAAGTAGTCTTATCTGGCTTCTAAAGCTTCAAATTTCGCATCAACGTAGTGGAACTATCACAAATGCAGGATAGAATACCAAAAACAGAACTTAAATTCTTTAGCTCCTAATAGACACGTTTCATCTGAATTTCATCTGTTCATTCATAGAACATGGCACCCATAAGTATTCTTTCTATAACTAAGAGCTTTACAAGCAACGAATGAATAGACGAAAAAATTGTCTAGAATACAAAAGATTGGAATATAAAACTAATATGTATTTTGTCCAGATTATCAAGTAAGAATAATTGTTGAAAGCCCAGGCAGTAAGCAGCAATAACAACCAATGCAGTGAACTGAAGAAGCAAGTAGGCAACAATCAATGTCACACCATTTCTTGACCTGATAGTTCTATACACCAAAGAGAATGATCCGTAATTACAGAATTGCACTTAACAAATAACCTTGAAGTCAATACATGCTAACAATCAATCAGGACAAGCAAAGTTAGTATCATGATCTAACATACATTTTCGACTATCATCTAAGATTCTGTGTACAAAGTACCCAAAAATACTAAATCATGCAAGGCAACAGTTCAAAGAAAATCAATTACTACTGAATAAGGCACCGAATAGAAAATGACCAAAATCAAACCCATAATCAAGCGATACAAGTAAAAGGTGAAAACTTTGTATCAGGAACACGTGAAAATTGAAAGGCAAACACCAAATATGTAACGGAGACATGAGATTAATTAACAGACAAATTCTTCAAGGTCCGAAACATCCACAAAGCAGCCAAACAAAGGAATCCATGGGCCACATCCATTTATAATTTAGACCAAACAACACATAGCATCTCTAACAATCAATCAATAAGTAAGAACACAAAAAACCCATAACAAATCCACCGTACAAAAGCAGCGGCAAGTAAATGGAAAACGCACCACTGTCAAAAAAACCCAGCAGCTGAAAAGAAAGCTAAACCAAAAAAAAACACAAAAAAAGGCATCAAAAACAAAAATCATCCCCTTCATATATATTCACCATCAACGGATCAAACCCAGGAAATTTTTTTTTAAATCTAAGCAAAATACAAGGAGCTTACCTAACCGATCCGATGTAGGCAAAACAGCCTGATTGATCTAGGAATCAGAGATAACAATCAGGGAGAGGATGAAAATTCCAACCTTTCCTCCCTCAGATAAACAAAAAGAAAAACCCAAAGAAACAATGGGGAGAGGAATAGAGGAGAGAGTCTTTGGCTTTTGAGATTGGGAAACAGAATGTGAATAAAGAGGAGAGATTAAAAGAGGACGGTAATCTTTAATTGACGAAATAACCCACCACCCACAAGTCCCCACAGAGACAGAGAGAGAGGATACGAAGTTACAAACAACGCGAAGACCAAAAACTGTCCTTGTTGTTGCCCCTCTCGGGATGGTTCCGCGTCTCCGTCTTACCGTCTACCTCTTCTGATTTTTCTTTCCTTCTTTTTACGGGCACGAGTGCAACTCCCATTTCTTTATTCCAATAATTTTAAAAAAAAAAAAAAAAGTCTCACAATATGCGCCGCATTGAGCCCCACTCTTTGCTTTGTTTCCATCTTCTTTCACGCCAAAGTACCTGCCCCTTGCGTTGCCTTGCCTGGTCCTTGTGACTTGTGAGCTGTTTTGTCTTGGAGGAAAATTAATGGTAATCGCAACGTGTCTTCTCAACTCTGATGAGTAGTGTAATCCCCTGGGACCCGCAAGTAGAAGATGAAAAGAATCTGACTGCCTTGGTATCTTGTTTTGACTATGTATGGTTCAAAATTTAACAACTGAATGCACATGTCGGTATACTTTTAGGTGGGCAATTTAACAAATGGGTTACACTTATTCACCCAGATGCCTCGAATGATATTATTGTTTTGCTTAAAAAGTGGTCTGAATTAAAATCCCTAAACAAGGACCTATGCGGCTATGCTCAATATGTCCACCGGATGCTCAACCAGCAATAAATTTGCGTGGCCAACCCAGTCGGCTCTATACTGGTCATATATTAGACCGGATTGGAGTTCGTGTCAGAGAACAATGAGGCCAAAACCCATAAAGAAGATAATTTCACAAAGACTCTCAAATAACATCAAAATTGCTGGGAGTGGAAATTCTTACACCTTGTATTTACAAAAAATCACCACAGTTAATTTCACAATCTGAGCCCAAATTTCTGTTGTTACTGTATATGCACGTTCCCACCCTACTTCGTTAATTGCCTGCCGTTCACATCTCTATCGTGGGTCTTTTTTATTCCTACTATACGTGCCTTGTTTCCTTTTGTTTTCCTTTCAAAGTTGGTTGCTTTGCTTTGCTTTGCATTTTATTAGAGGCCTATGGAACAAAACCCACCCATTTGGAATTTTGGACCGCTGAGACAACCGATTGCTTGCGCAACAGCACCTTCGTGAAATTATTTGAATAATGTAATGAGTCTCAAGATAAGGTATGATGGTTCTGCCACTAAAAGTGAATATTAGAGACATGCTTTTGAAAATGAACACAACTTGAGAAGACCCTTTTCATTGAAAATTCATTAAGGCGATAAGAATCTCGCTTCTTGTGGGTTAAACTTGGCACTTATCTTCTCCACATGGCCAACGTTAGCAGCATCTCAGAACTACTAAAAAATGAGCACAGCAGTTCTTGACTTTTGATAACAAGACAACATATGTATATATACATCTTTTTTTGATAAGCAATATATATACAGATCAGTAAGCATAGGCATTGATCTTATGTAAACAATGGGGCACTCATAGCAAGGGAGTGTAGAGCTGTTGGGAATTACATGTTACATTATACAAAAATGTTCATCAATCTGACTTCATCTGTTCTGAAAGGTGGATGGTGTGGTAGACTGGTGGTTGAACCAAATAAATTTTCAAGGAGGCCAAGCTCGTGGCTAGTTAACTTGAATGCAAAACACTATCATGACTCACCACCTTGATGATGCCATGAGAGGTTGAATCTCTCAGAATGATTTTGCACAGGCAAGGAAACCAGTTATAATCAAACCTTCAAGACATTCAATAAAAGTGTAACGGGGGTGGGGAGTAGAAAGTCATCATGAGTAAATAATTTAAACTAGATATATACAGAGAGAGATGAAATGTATAAGTAACAGAATAAAAAGGAAGAAACAAAACAACATGGGAAAGTCAAATTATATTGGTTAGCATATAAAATCTCGCGACCAACATAGTTGTAATGCAAGTCTAAATAAGTTCCCTCTCTTAAACACTACAGGAAAGAGAGAACGAATTCTCTCCGCTATTCTGCCATCTCTTTCAAAGCCTAGCAGCAGCCCATCTAATACATTCTAACCTGTCCTAGCTTGGTATTACCTTCAAGCAAGGCAACAGGAAGATAGAATCCATTCTTCCTGTCCTATCATGTTATAACCTTTAGCAACTAGCGCAGAAAAGAAGATTAGAAGGGATTTAAGAACAACACTTAATTCACTAGCAGGGATTAAAACAATTCCTTTATGCTTAAATGAAACAATTTGAAGGTTCTTTTTTTACCCGGTCCCATGATAAAGCTCCCAAACAGTGGGAGACAACCTCCCATCCAAACCCCTTTCCTCCCCTACCCTTCATCGCCATCCCCGCAAATGTGGTCTATAAATACCATCTCAAAAAAATTAAATAAGGCTTCAAAATGGGGATCAAGTCCTAGCCTAGTTGGTTAGGCCTCCTACCATAAGAACCACGACCATGAGGTCATGGGTGATTGGGTTCTAATCCCCTACTCCACTTCCCTGCCTACAAAAAAAAAAAAAAGCTTCAAAATCTTATTAACTCAGAAAAAATAATTGAAACAAGAGAGCATTATGATTCTCCACTCATTTTTATTCACGTTTATGAACCATACAAAAAATTAAGGTATTTAAGAACTAATAATGAAGGATACTGCTAAAGGTAGTCAACTTCCATGATAGGTATCAACTCTACTTCAGGCAATAATCTAGAAATTGCAAGGGTGAAACTTTTCTGCCGTTCACCAGCTAGGCACTCCACTTCCACCTTGCAACGAGCAAAAAAAATATAATCAAAGGAACCAAAAAGCAATTGAGCGTCCACCCAAACCTGATTGCAGTACCCAATGTCATCACGCCTCTAAAGACAATTGTTATTCAATTCAAGGAGTGCAAGTGTGAAACTGGATGGTCAAAACCCTACGCTGTTATCCAATTTGCATGGAATAAACTTTAAGAAATTCAGCAAATTATAACCAGAATTAAACTTGATTCAAATTTGGAAACGTAAAATGGGCATCATCTAATCGGCAATGTGCAATTCAAAAAAGGAACACAAAGCAATTTAAAGTAGGAGGAGCCTTGCTAAACACGAAGACCCTAATGAGAAGGGAGAAGAGGATAGTTGTCTCATCCATCTAGCAATAGTTTTGGCTCCCTCAGCAACATGAAACTGAAGAAACAAACGACAATAGGCAGCCTATAAACGAGGGGAATAAAAAGCAGTAAACAAGAGGGAAAATATAATTTTCAAACAATGTAAAAGGATAATGATCTCTACCATCAATAGTCCAACATAGAAGCTAATACCGAGATCTCGAATTGAAATAACCATCATCCAACATATCAACTTTGTTCCCCATTCCACCGGATAAAAGTGCCTGTTATTGGGCACAAGGCAATCTGCACACCAAGATACAAGATTGGTTTCTGATTTGGTCAATACTGAGACTGAAAAATAAAAATTGCAACAAACAGTTAGCTTAATGCATATTACCTCTACAAATAAAACATTGCTTCCATGACATCTCTCTAGACTTCAAAACCAAGTCTTGACAATAAATTTCTCAATTTAATGTTTACAAAACAGAAAAGATAACTGAGGTAGCTATCCTCCATGATATCTCTCCCAATTCAAAGCAGAATTGTGCAAAAGATATCTTTTTATGACTGGAATTAAAAGCTGTATCTTATTTTCGCAGGGCAATTAGTTCCACCTCCATTTTCATGGGTTGAACCCATATCTGAACCCCATATTTTCAAACTATAAAGACAAGTATCAAAAATATTTTTTTGGATGATCAATCCACGAGATCGTCCAACTCTATGAAATTTTCCTCAAGAATGGAGACTAATTCTTCCGCAGTTAAGGTATTAGTAGACATATCACCGCCAGTAAGCCCGATCGCTGTCACCTACATACAAGAAATGACACATATTAATTAGACTGCATCAAGTGCAAAAGCTGGGTGTATTTCCAATATATGAGTTCGGAACAATATGCCGTAGTGCCTGGGCAGATTGGAAACCATAGATTAGCCAAAAAATTACCAAAGATCAGCCACCAACTTTTGTGCATATCACCCACTTCAGACAGTAAACATTCTTGAGAAACAAGTATATAAGAAGAAGGATCGTGTTTATGTTAGATTCAAACTAAATAATCTGAAGTTCATGACAGTTCAAAGAAAGTTGGCCAAAACAAGTACGTTGCAATCAGCAGCCGAATTATAATGTGCGTAACTGTAATACATACAGTGCACAATATGGAATTCAACCTTGGATACCAAACCGATAAAGTTTCCATCCAGAGATGATCAGATCAAGTGAAACATAATATGCCTTTGCTAAAAAAATGAAGGATGTAAATAATAGTAAATGTAATAATAAAGAGCAGAAAAAATAGTACAAAATATAATTCAGGTTGCATGGAAATTGTTTGAAGTATGTTACCTGTTCATTGGGTTCAATGCTTGGAGAAAGGTGAAAACTGGTATTCGAAGCAGGCTCCTTTACCACCTGACGATCATCCAGCTTGGTAGGCAGACTTTGGGGATACCTTGGTATATCATTCTTCCTGCCAACAGATATGTCATCATGCACTGTAGTTGCAGAAGTAAGATACCCATCATGCTGCTGGATGCCAACAAGGTGCACTGCAGCAGCAGTTTCTTCGGCACAAGAATTCAAAACATTATCTGTTATGCTAATCCCAGCATTGGATCTGATGAACACTCGACATAGAACAAAAGAAGTCTGCATATCGCAAAAAACACAATACACAATTAAAACATTATAGGGAACCATATCAACCCTATCCATGAGGAAGAAACCTTCAATTAAAGGTAACGAATAAAAGCTGAATCATTCATATTGGTTGTGAAGTGTATAACATTACATACTTGATACTTGATATGTATAATGCCTAAATGCCCAAACCAGATAGATCATGCTGATAGGAAACTTTTAGGTGATCCTTAAACCACTTGACAAAACAGTAAAAAGGATTACTTCCAAGTAATTTTCAAAAATGTGGAGGTAATAACTTATTATGAATTTCATCCCTTACAATAGAAATTTCATTCCTTAGACACTTAGTGTGCAACTTAAGACCAAGATGACAGAAAGAACGAACAATTAAAGCAAATCCAACACACCAATGTAAACAACACAAAACATCTTCAAGCATTCCACATAGCATGTGCGCTTCACAATCGCATACACCAATTATCTAAAAAATTGCACACAGCTTCTCTGCATTCATATCAAATAATTTACCAAAATTGCGAAGAATTGAACAGGAATTTCATCAGGGTTAAATAATTCGTACTCACTCTGTAATGGATGAGCATGTGCGCTTCATAATCGCATACACCAGTTATCAAAGAAAATTATAATAGAAATTATAATCCAAACGTACCTTAAGGTCCTCACGTTGGGCATACTCGTACATGACCCAATCCGTTTTCACCGCACTCTTCTGCGAATTGTTGAGATAATACACAAACTTTGTTTTCGTACCAAGAACAAGCTTTCCTCCTGCTCCAATCACGTTCTTAACGCTCGATCCCCTCCTCCAGTACCCTCCTTTGGCCTTTCTCCTAGCTCCCCTGCTCTCCAAAACCCTAACCGTGAAGCAAAACCAGTGCCTCTTCTCGTTCTTGTACCCGTAAGCGAAGCTCGAGGCGTCCGGCAACTCGCACGGCTCATAATTGTACAGATCAAGTTCTTTAATGAGATCATAACCGAAAGGATTGCCACTGTCAGGTTCCTGTCTCGGGTTGTTCTTGCAAGAAAGGTAATGGCAAAATACTTGCTCGTCGGAGGGGTAAAATCCACATCCGGCCGGCAGAGAAATTGAAGTCGACCTAGGGTTTCGAGAATCTCCCATTTTTCTAACGAGAGATCAGGCCAGACAACAGGAAAAGGTGGAAGAAAGATTGAGACTAATGGGGGTTTTATATAGAGCTAGAACAGGAGTGCCCTTGAAGCTTCTCAAGCGAGTGCGACCTACCCGCAAAAGTCCCTCTTTTTGCCAGCTGGTCGCTTTCCATTGGCTGGCTTGCGCAAACGTGTTTTTTTGGTAATTTTCCGCAAACGTTATTTTTTTCCTTTTTGGTAAATTTGCTCAAACGTTTTTTTGGTAATTTTGCGCAAACGTTCGAGAGCAACCACAATCCTGTCAATTTGTTGGTGCCAACAAAATATTAGGGATGAATTTTGTTGATGTGACTATGTCAGTAAAATGTAACGTAAATTTATTGATTAAAAATGGTGTCAATTTACTGCTTTGATTTTTAGTATAATAGACGTGAAGCCAGTATTTGTTTTTTTTTGTTTATTGTGAGTGTGGTAGTTGAGGTTGGTCCAAATGAAGCCAACGAGTAGGCAATCCAAATATCATGTCCTCTTACTTTTTTCATTAAAAAAGAGATAACAAAATACTATTGTTGTAACCCAAATGTGATTCATGCCCTAACAAATTTATGAATTTTACTATTCATGAACTAACAAAAATTCACCATTGTGAGTGCTCTAACGACACCTTTTGTTTAAAAAAAAGAAGTCAAAATTTTTTTTCTAAATTGCCTCTATATTGGTAATAATTTATTTCAATAATAACCCGTATTTAATTTTAAATAAAATAATATTTGATAAAAAAAACTATATATAGTTTAATAATAAATTGTTCATTTTTTTCGAAGTTTTTCAAATTAGAATTTTCTGATATGTCATATAGATGCTACATAGAAAATTTTTGGTGTGAAAGATGAAAATGATACTTTATGATAGTTGAGGGATGAAATTAAAGAAAAAAAAATAGTATAATGACAAAAGTAAAATAATGATATAGTTGAGGACTAAAAATTATGTCTAGCTAATCTAGAACTAGAAGTTGGGATCAGAATCCATTTGTCGAGTGGACTTCAAGTAGAGCGTAAGCCCAACTCGTAAAACTAATAAACGCCCCAAGAGTTCAATTATTGGGCCACAAAACTATCATACAGAGAATGGGCCAATTATCACGTCAGGCCTAAATCTTTTTTATGCTGCTAGAACTTTACTCGTGATACTAGTCTCCATGCCATAAAATGGGACGTCCATCGGAAACATAACATTGTAGTTGCTGCATAAAACCAACCACTTGCAGTACTATCACCTTTTTTAAAGGAAATAAACCACCCAGATCCGCATGTCATTCGGAAAATTGAGTGAGCGTAAATCTCGGACCACCAAAATTGTCCGTAATGTTGGTGACACATAAGATTACACAGAAGCCTATGCAGATGAAATGTGACTCCTAACTCCTCCTTAGAAGTACTGAGCCCTAAAACCCTCGAGACTAGAAAAACCCTAGAAAAATATTTCAACTAGTTCGTACTCCCAACCTTAACGTTATGCCAAAACAACCATTCGCCCTAAATCTAGAGATATATAACCAATTATAAGTTACTGCTGACTCTATAGTTCTGAAGGACTACTACCACTAAACTCTACTAGTGCTTTGACCAAAAATTGAATATATACATATACACACACGAAGGTCTTTATTCATGTGTAATGCAGAGACAAAAATAGAGACTTGACCTCCTGTAACTCCACTACATATATACTTTGCAACCCGGGTGGTGCAATTCGAGCAGGGTGGAAGAAGACGACAAGATAAAAGATAAAGATAAAAGGTGTGCATTTGGACTTGTATTGGTAGTCAAAACTTTTAACTCTTTTTAATTGATGAGTTTGTACAACACAACTACCAAACTAATGAAACAAAAAAAACAGCATTAAGAATCAAAAGGAAGAAGAGGGAATTAATGTAGCAAATCAAGAAAAAAGCTAGTGAAGGATCTTTCAGTGGCGTCAATTCAATTCATTGTGTTTGGACTGTCATCCATTTATTCTCTCAAACATGCAATAAAAAAGATCACTTTCCCCAGCACAGTTGCACCCACTTTCCCTCACAAGACATGAGAATTTTCTCACCATGCGATCATTCTCCTTTTTTTCTTTCTCGAGAAAAAAGCTAGGAACGAAAAGCAAAGGGAATTACACTGTTGTTCATAAAGACATGACCTAATATATATATATATATATATAAAGTCATAAAGATGCTATAGTCTAAATCTAGTCGGGAATATCTTTTAGTTCAAACAATGATGCCTCTTCTCTATGTCATTCACTTTATTTGGCATAAAAATTCAATTTACCTTATCATCAATCAACATTCCCTTTCTATAAATTTCCAAGCTAAAAAGACTTCCAAAGCAAAACCAAAACTAGGTGTATAGAAATCTTTTTCCAGTCATTAGCAAAAGTTGCAAGGTGAAGATGACATTCTCGTTCATATGTATGCATATATGTGTTCTTTGAGGAATAGATCAAGAGACACGTACGTGTCAATGATTTTCTATTCTCTACCAAACATGTTGAGCCAATCAAGGAATTATATGACTGTTTTCAACTCCCTCTTGCTCTTCCCAACCAAATTAAATGGCAATCTTACTATTTTTGGAGGTGAATTATTTGGATTGTACAGCATGGTTAGAAATGAAGTTCAACTCACCGCGTCAGCATCTCATGGCTTTCTAAAGTGTCCAAGGAAAAGTCAAAAATTTACGTGCCTACTAATTTATGTCGAAAATAATAAAGATTTTCGGTTGGTATCTCATTTATCTCAACAATTGAGTTGTCGCATACGATCTAAGTGAAATCGTGGTCTCTACATGTCTCACATGATGCACATAAAATCCTATGCGTACAACTCAATAACTGAGATGTCAACTGTTGGGAAAGCCTACATTGTATATTACTTAGTTTTTATTTTAAGTTTTATTGGAGTAAGATGGTTTACTTAAATGTGAGCATAGTTGTTTGTGAATACACACACACAGACACAGGTCATGATGCAGAGGATGAAAATGGCCACGTGGACACGTGCAGATGATGACAATGCTTCTTCCCTTAATGATGGATTCCCACCGTTTCTCCCACTTTGTGGGAACCACTTCTATCATGCAATCTGCAATCTCCAATCTCCAATCAGATTGGGAAAAGTTGTGCAGAGTCATTGGCTCTGTCTACCCCCTCTTTTTTCTTATTCTTGAAGAGCATTGTCTACCCCAGTACCATACCTTTGTTTAATAAAAAATCATGGCATGTTGCTGCCTTAGTAGTCGTAAATCTGAATTGTGATGTAAACAAAGAAAACAATCTCTTGTTTGGATTTAGTGCATTCGTTGTGCCATTCTGACGCTTTCAAAATGTATTTTCTGAACTTAAGTATCAATGATAAACACCTTATCACAATGCTTATTTAGCGGATATATTGTGAAATGTATATTGGACATTATTCACCAGAATGAAAGAAAAACATAGAGGATACTGAATGGATGCAGAATATTAGTATATATATATAGAGTCCACGGTCGACACAGACAGTGTACGTATGCATAGACTTGTAAACTAAAGGTCAGGTGAGTAGTGATCAGTAGTGCGTACTGTTGAGGTTTGCCTTTAAGAAGCACAAGAATAAGAAGAACAGACCACACGTCCATTGCGGAAAGCAATTATAGCGATTGGCAGATATAAGTCATATAACTGAAAGGCCATGATTCAAAGGAATATTGACGTTCATCTTTCACACGTGTCATTCATTCATCCTTTGATTGTCCATAATTACCGTCATCAATCCTTTTCACTGTACCATGTAAAAACTCATGATTCACCGCTCGTGTTAAAAGAAGTGTTAGTGAGGGTCTCTAGAAGTTACTGCAGTGATCATTTATGAAATTCAAAAAATTATGTGAATATAGCACACTGGTAACAGACGAGACGTTTGGGAAGATTAAACCTCTGTTGTAGGGAAATTATAGTAACTTCTATTCTTCTACTGCAGTGGTGGGGTTTGGACTATGATGTTTATACTATTTGGGAAAATGGCCAAAGAAATGGAATTGGATATGCTTGTTTTTTTCCTTTCAACATTCTTGCCACCACTAGAAGACGGCATTCGCTTCCTCTCTCCATATCCCTATCTTGAAAAAACAAGAGTTTTCCATTTACAAGTTTTGGGATTGGAGGAATATTTTTATTTTTATTTTTATTTTTTCTAATTTGGACTTTGGCAGAGAAAAAGTTAGAGAGTGACCACCGAAAAGCAAACACACCTTATCATGAAAGCAAGAAAAAAAACGAGTCGATTTGACGGGCCAACCCACACGCACGTACACTCACTCACACTCCGTCTCTGTTTTCCATTTCAATACACACCAGATCAGGAAACCTGAAATAGAAATCATTGTAGTTTTAATCATAAATGTCCAGTCTGTTTAATAAACAACTATACGTCTGTGATTAAAACCACATAAAAATGACTGACTTTTATTACAGGAGCCCTTAACACCCACATTCCACTTTCATTGTGCTTTTGTGTGGGGTGGACTGTGAAGGGGAGGGGTGGTTTCATGGGTCTACTTTATCTTTAATTATTAATTTGTGTTATAAAGCTAATAAGTGGAAATCCCAAGTCAAACTCCCCTAATGATTTGGTCTTGGGTTCTTCCAAGCACCACCTCATATCCCACTTCCTTCTTTCTTTTCTTTAACTTTAATTACTTTTACATATAATCTTGTCTATATAATCACTACTCAATTGTGTTACTCACGCAACATCCATGGGAATAAGCATGAAGGTTCATCAGTTTGCACGTGGATTCTGGGAGCACGAACCACCCTCCCTCTCACTTGGCTGCAAGCGCTTACGCCCTCTTGCTCCTAAGCTCAACACCACCAACTCCGACTCCATTACTCCTTTTGATCTCAAAAGCTTCATTAGACCCAATAGCGGACCCAGAAAACTTGGCTCCGACGACGACAAGAGAGACAGTACTCCTCAAGTCAGTCCCCTATATATATATATATATATATATATATCTTCTCTCTTACAACAATCTGTTGAAGAACGGTTGAACGCGATAAGCTAACTTGTTGAACGTATATGAATTGATTTTAAGATGCAGGTTGAGACGCATCCAGGAGGGACAAGGTGGAACCCTACGCAAGAGCAGATAGGAATACTGGAGATGTTGTATAGGGGAGGAATGAGAACTCCCAATGCACAACAAATAGAGCAAATTGCAGCGCAGTTAGGGAGATACGGCAAGATTGAAGGGAAGAATGTGTTTTATTGGTTTCAAAACCACAAAGCTCGAGAGAGGCAAAAGCAAAAACGCGACAGCCTTGGTTTAAGCCATTCTCCAAGATCAACTCAAGCTGCTTCCATTACCACAACCATAACCTTGGATTCTAGGGTACGTGTCCCTTATATACTGTTAGTTGCTTAGTTAGGGCAAACAATGTTTTATATGGTATCAAAATCTTAGTCCAACAACAACATGTCGTTGGCTCATGAGATGGTGAACTTGATCACGGTAATTTTTGGAGCAAGTGGGATCTCGTGACTTCAAATCTCCTAAGTGTTCCTATTTTTGTAATTTGTAAGATGGGCTCTTGCTCAGCACAACATGTCCAAGTCTCAATCGATCCGTGGGGGTTGCGGAGTCTGCCATGTGACTTGAAATTTATTATTTAGTTGTCTGTGAACAATTGTGTGGATTTCACGTTACTAAAAAAACACCTTAGTCCAATGGCAGTTCAAATCTCTGCATATGCGTTTATGTTTTTTGGGTGAGAGCGATTTTAATAATTTAACCAACATTTTGTACAGGGAGAAGTGGAAAGAGAAGGAGATAGTCCATACAAGAGGAAATGCAGGAGTTGGGTACTTGAGAGCTTAGAATTAGAAGAAGGAAGAGAGGGTGAGGGAGATGGAACTCTTGAGCTCTTCCCATTACACCCGGAAGGAAGATGAAAGGGTTTCAAATCACCTTCATAATTACAAAAATGTTGTTATGATCTTATTAATAATTTGATGTGTTAGGGTAGGGTAACTTTTCTTTCTTTCTCTCTTTTTTCTTTGATTCCATTGGTTTCGAGAAAGAAGAAAGACAAGAGTTGTATGATCTCTTTGCACGATATATTAATTGAATTCCTCACTTGGAAATCAATCAAACCTTTCTCTCCTTCTAAAATGTGTGTGTGTGAATGAGTGATTTGACGTAGAAGAAACTTGAGGAAACAGAACCTTGTTTAGGTTTAAAAGCAAAATGAGCTATGACACTGAAGTCCACACATCTGTTTCCGACTGTTAAGCCTGCTCATTTCATATTTTCTTGGTTTGAAATTGGAAAAAGATACCTGCATGTCTCACCTCGATATATATATGTGTGTGTGTGTGTGTGGCACTAGCACTACTTAATGAATAATGAATATTGTAAAATTAATAATGAGACGACAATGTAACATGCATATGTTACTATTTTAGTATTATTGTCGGGGAGATTGACGTGCGTTTTATGAGGAGAATAATTTGTTAATGTTTGCTATGGTCCACACTAATCAAGCACACTAGGATTTTTTTCCTCTTCGGAGGGAAATTGAGATGGTAAGAGACACTTAAGTGCAGGGGCAGAGTCAGGATTCTAGATAAAGAGATTGAAAAATTTTGATAGGGTTTTGGAGGTGTCCCGAAATTTTTTTAAGATTATTTACAGAATTTTTTTTTATTGAGAAGTGTTGTTTTAAGATTATTTAAATTTGAAAAGATCTTTATCACTGTCGTTTATTATAGGGATTACACTAGTAGATTGGACATCAACAATAGGCACTAACATCACATGTCCTTTTAATTATCTATACATAAGCAAAAACTCAAAATTCCTTTTTTATTGTAACTGCAAATTGCTAAAGCTCCCTGAATTGTAGCACCCAACACCATAAATCCAAAAGTTCTTTGAAACTTTTACAAATAAAAATTAAGCAAATTTGGGCCTTCGAGTTTTGTGAAGTAGCAAAGAGAGCAAATTTAAGTGGTCTTCGGCCTTTTGGGCTTTGTAGACTTTGTAGATAGAAGTTTAATGGATTTGGAATAAAAGAAGTTTAATAGGGACGGATTTGAAAATACATATTTTAAAGAGGGACAAATTGAAAGAATGGGTAGTATATAGGATATTTTAACAAAGTAAGGGAGCACAATTGAACAAATTCATAGTATGGAGAGGGCTAGTTGGCAGTCGGAGCATAAAGCTGGTCCAGTTGTCCGATGGGTTTGTTCGGCTGAAAAATTCACGGTTATAAAAAAAATGGAAACACTACATTTCAAATTACTTTCTTTTTTATGTCTAAATTTGTATTGAGGGAAAATTTTGACAGGGTAAGAAGTTTTTTTTTTCCTATTCAAAATAACAGCGTGGTTTCGACGCGACGTAAATACTTGCATATTTGGGACGCATTTTTTCTTATATTTAAAATTATCGTAATTTTTTACGGTATTTCTATATTTTCTAGATGTACCTACTTTTACCAATGAATTAATTTCTAGATGGCCCTTAGTTGGTGGCCTAAGTTTTGATTTCGTCCAGCTGTGCGATGGGTTTGTTGGGCTGAAAAATTTTCGGTTATCAAAAAATGGAAACATACATTTCAAATTACTTTCTTTTTTACGTCTAAATTTGTATTAAGAGTCAATTTTGACAAGGTAGGAAGTTTTTTTTTTCCTATTCAAAATAACAGCGTGGTTTCGATGCGACGTAAATACTTGTGTATTTGGGACGATTGTGTAACGCATTTTTTTTCTTATATTTAAAATTATCATAATATTTTTACAGTACATCTATATTGTTCTAGATGTACCTACTTTTAGTAATGAATTACTCCTTCTCGATGGCCCTTAGTTGGTGGCCTGAGTTTAGATCTGATCCAGCTGTTCGATGGGTTTGTTGGGTTGAAAAATTTTCGGTTATCAAAAAACGGAAACATACATTTCAAATTACTTTCTTTTTTTCGTCTAAATTTGTATTGAAAGGAAATTTTGACAGGGTAGGAAAAAAAATTTTCCTATTCAAAATAACAGCGTGGTTTCGATGTGACGTAAATACTTACATATTTGGGACGATTGCGTAACATATTTTTCTTATATTTAAAATTATCATAATCTTTTTACGGTTTTTCTATATTTTTCTAGATGTACCCACTTTTAGAATGAATTAATTTCTAGATGGGCTTAGTTGGTGGCCTTGGTTTAGATCTGGTCCAGCTGTCCGATGGGTTTGTTGGGTTGAAAATTTTTCGATTATCAAAAAATGGAAACATACATTTCAAATTACTTTCTTTTTTATGTCTAAATTTGTATTCGGAGAAAATTTTGACAGGGTAGGAATTTTTTTTTCCTATTCAAAATAACAGTCTGGTTTCGACGCAACGTAAATACTTGAGTATTCAGGACGGTTGTGTAACGCATTTTTTCTTATATTTAAAATTATCATAATCTGTTTACGGTATTTCTATATTTTTTTAGATATACCTACTTTTTGCAATGAATTAATTTCTTGATGTGCTTAGTTGGTGGCCTGAGTTTAGATATGGTCCAGCTGTCCGATGAATTTGTTGGGCTGAAAAATTTTCGGTTATCAAAAAATGAAAACATACATTTCAAATTACTTTCTTTTTTATGTGTAAATTTGTATTGAGAGAATTTTGACAAGGAAAGAAGTTTTTTTTTTCCCTACTCAAAATAACAACGTGGTTTCGACGCAACGTAAATACTTACATATTTGGGACGGTTGCGTAACACTTTTTTTCTTATATTTAAAATTATCGTAATCTTTTTACGGTATTTCTATATTTTTCTGGATGTGCCTATTTTTAACAATGAATTCATTTTTAGATTTTTCAATCTAGACGCAAAATGCACTAAATTTATTTTAAATGCATCTATTTGATTATTTCCTTCTTTGCTGCTAAAATTTTAACTACATAAACGCCTTCAACTCTACTGTTTTTTTTGCACAAAAGATGAAAACCATCACAAAATAAATAAAAAAAATGTAGAGAGGGTGAGTGACATAGTAGTAGTAAAGGAAACCAACCTTAAGAAAATAAGGATATGCTGGCGAAGAAAGTGGTGAATTGATCACTTCATAGAAGTACTGATCAATTCACTAACTTTTTTTAGCAAGCATATCGTTATTTTCTTACGGTTTGTTTTCCTTTCAAAAAGAGAAAATGAAGGGGAGAAATTAATTAATAATACGACGTGTGATTAGTCCTAGTCATCTCTCTTCATTGGATTTCACCTTACATATTTAAAATACTGACTTAAGCATCGGAGTGTTTACGATTCGCCAGCCTCTGACGTCTGTGATTTTTGCAATTGCGTGGAGGAGATGTTCGAGCTGTATCTGTGTTTTTTTACTCTTTACATAAACTACTTGATTTTGAAGTATGAATATTCAATTAATTTATGTAGTCATTAGTGAAGACTTTTAATTTGTTGTTGGGATTTTAATAGTATGATGCATGATCATGAGTTTGATTCGATTATATCATGCACTAGTTT
Source organism: Tripterygium wilfordii (assembly GCF_013401445.1). Taxonomy (NCBI): domain Eukaryota; kingdom Viridiplantae; phylum Streptophyta; class Magnoliopsida; order Celastrales; family Celastraceae; genus Tripterygium; species Tripterygium wilfordii. The sequence goes on along the minus strand of NC_052237.1, from coordinate 11,219,127 downwards.
TTAGCATATATGGGCAAGACTAAAGCAAGATCTATTTTTCCTAAATTACATGATTATTGATTTTGTCCTTTTTAATTTTTTATATTTAGTGTCGAGTAAAAAAGAATAAGAGACCAAAATGCGAAAACAAGTAAACTACTCCAATCCAACTATTTAGGGTCTCATGGGAAGGGTGGTAAAAAATCAGTTTTGGGTCGAACAACATCATGTGATTACGAAATATTTATATGTATGAACCCTATCCCGGATTGAATGTCAGATGTGCTTAATTGATCAAACCTGAATTAATTTCAGTGCAGGCAAATAAATCAGACAATAACCTCATAAGGGTTAGGATCAGGACAAGCAAATCAAATAAGATTTTTATGTTTGGACCCAGACTCGGTTTTAAACCGGAGGAAAATTTTGTGTTTGGACCTGAATTTCAAACATATAATTTATGTACATACTTGATTTAATCCCGATCGGACAAATTCGATCATCCGAACTGGATAGAGTTTCTGTCACCCCTACTCATGGATGGGTTTGGGTCTGTCTAATTTTGTAAGGATCGGGTAAGGTTAAAGTTATAGGCCCAAGATTTCAGGGCGGGTCGAGTTTGGTCAAGGCTAAAAGACGTAGAATCATGACAAAGCCCGGCCCATGATCAGCCTTAAAGCCGGGACAAGTTAGGAGTCAGGACGAATAGTAAAAAATAACGTTGATTATTTCACCGACTAAAGAAAAAGAAAATTAAATAGAGTATAGGAAAGATCGTGCAAGTTATAGTATAAAAATATGAGTGGAAGGATACGTACATGATTTTTTTTGTTGGCGGAGCTACACAAAGTCAACATACATGCATATATATATATATATATATATATATATATATCATTGGGTGACAGTTAGGCGGCCGCAGAGTTTTTAAAGCACAACTTATCATAAGCAACCGTCCACGCATAAGCAAATCTAAAAAATAAAAACTACAATATCAACAATTCACGCATATGGGTTGTCCAAAATACTGATGTTCTGACTAAGGTCGGAGTTAGGAAATGATGTTGGAGTGAATTAATATCAAAATAATATTATTTTGGTGAGTTTGATATTTTTTTGGGAATATGAGGAAGAGTCCCACGGAAATTTTTAAGGATTACTGATAAATATTCATTTGATTATTTTTGTCTTATAAAGTAACACAAAAGTTTGAAATAAATATGTATTAAAATTGATGAGAACTAAAGACTATATACAAGATAAAGTAATATATTTTGAAGTTATGTCCGACGAGACTTCAAAGAATAGAAATCCTATTTATCTTATGTCATGAGAAGACGAATAATGCTTATGTAATTTTTAAAGTTTCCAAAGTTGTATTTATCTTTGCGAAGTCAGCGAACAAGTTCAACTTCTTCGCACAACGTTTCTTGCATTTTTGTTCTTGTTTTTGCTTATGGGATGTGGTTAGGCAGAGAGAGACTCAACAATTTATCCAGCGGTAATAAGAAAGACTTGTCGTTCACGATTCAGAACCTCGTATTTGCACAAATACCTAGTATTTGTTAAGTGTATTTTTTAAAAGAAAATACGTAGTCCACTCCTAATTCCGCCTCGAGTCTAAGCCGAGCTTGATGGGATGAATACTTTCAATTGGAGAATTAAAATAATTTCGATCATCCAATAAGAGAGTAAAATTGGGTTTAACCGACTAATTATGAAAATGTAGAGAATATTTAAATATAAAAAAATATATATATTATTCGAAACGAAAAACCAACCATCTTGACCGTCCGACCTATTAACTTGTTCTTGTTACAGATGATCAAGATTTGGTGAGAAGTTTTTTTATACTTAATTGAAGGATTCTAGCTGAAGGGCCCATATTGCATTAGGATCCAACCCAAGAAGATAAAATTTTTGTTCCACATCACCCATCAACCTCCCGAGTGAACGAAGCTTTGCATAAGCTTCCACCATCACCAAAGGCCGTGACGGTGACAATCCGATCCTCATCATTTCAGGACCACTCTAGTCTCTTTCTCTCTCTGTCTGGCGTGCTCTGTTTCATTGTGTGTTATGTGGTGTCCACATGCACGTCATCGCCACAAGCACCAATTCTTTTGTGCCTTATCTCCTTATCTACTCTGTTTCTCTTTCGCAACTCTCTGTTTTTTCTACGCAGAGAGTGAGTGAGGCCGTTCTTTTTCCTTTATTCATTCATTGATTAATCATTCAGTCATACAAACAAATCACCACTAAAAGACAACAACAATCAATCATACCATAAAAAGTCCATCCATAATATTATTACTAATTAATCCAAATCTTTCATGCTTTGGGAACCCCATGATTTTGATTCCTTAATTTTCACATACCCAGAAACAAATCCTCTTCTTCTTTAATCTACTCCTTTTAATTCTTATTGTGTCAGAGAATTCTCTCTGGAAATTGTTAGTATGAAGGGAAAAAAAAAACAGAGGATTATTAATAGGGTATCATCACGACCCATCAATCTTCGTCCGAATTTTCCGGGTTCGGGTACTGGTTCAAATCGGGCTTCTCGTTAACCCGACTCGATTTAGTCTCCGAAGATTGGATGTTCTGTTGAGCGTCCACTTTAGCCCCAACTTCGGTGGCTCGCTTGCGTATTGAAGCGGCGGACATGTCGTGAAGTTCGTCTTCTTGGAAGACTAAATCGGGGAAATTAAGCCGACCAGACTGCCCGCGGAGGTAAAACACAGCGGTGTCGTAGGCTCGCGCAGCGGCTACAGGGGAGGAGTAAGAGCCGAGCCAAATCCTGGACCGCTTATTAGGCTCCCTAATCTCCGCAACCCACTTCCCCCACTTCCTCATCCTTATCCCTCTGTAGGGCTTGTCTTCGTTCCTCTCTTTTCGCTTCTCTGCTGCACTCGCTGAAGTTGAACAACACTCTCCTGCTTCCATGGCTTCACAAACAGAGACTCAGACTCAGACTCAGACTCTCCCCTCTCCCTCTGTTTCCTCCTCTGTTATGTTGTGTCTCGAAAACACACAAAAGGGAATTCTAAATCATGAACTGGTGTGTGTACGTATATATAATAAAGAGGAAAAGAGGTGAATATATATATAATGAATTTAATAAAGAAATGGAAGATAGAGAGAGAGCATGTAGTTTCGTACTTGGCTGCTAGTCTGTCGTCTGAGCACGGCCGCCACGTTGATTTTCAGTTGAAAGAAAGAAAAGATATTGGCCGACACAATCCATCACCTCCCTCACAAACTTTTTTATATTTATATAAATAAATAAATTTACTCTTTTTTTTTTACGGAGTTTTATGTACACATAATCGTGGCTCTAATTTTAGTCTCAATTCTCTATAAAAATCATGTTAAATCATGATTTTTTTAAAAATGATATGTGTATTTTTTTTAAAAATATCACAAAGAATTATGTTTATGGTTGGAATCGAACCTTGGACACATATATATCTAACATAGTCGATTGTCAACCAAGCAAACTCTCGTTGGATGAAAATGACATATTTTAGTTTAGAAGTTAGGAATTAATATTTAAGATTTAGAGTTTACGATTTAAGATAGAGTTTAAGACTTAATTTTTAGTGTTCAGGGTTTAAAGTTTAAAATTTAGGGTTTATGATTTAAAATTTAATATTTAGAAGAAAAAAATTCAAAATATATTATACTTTAATATATGAACATCAAAATACTTAATCACATATTTTAATTTATGATTTAACATAGTTTTTTTTATAATATTGGAGCTCACCATCCCTAGTATGAAAGGGAAAGCATGATATTAATCCACGTGGCAATTCTCTGGGCATATGTGTAGCTGCCGACGTGGATATAGTTGCGCTTCTAGTACGCAAAAGCTATATGTGTTGTGTCAAAGTCAAGTCAACACCGAGTTTTGTATTTTGCTACGTTGGTTTTTAATTTTAATGTTTCACCCTCAAAGTGAAGGCGCCACTGAATTTTGCTAGGTTGGTTTTTAATTTTTATGGACCAAAAAAAAACCTTCTCCAATGATGTATCGACACATGGCACTCAAAATTCTGAATTATTATTAGGTACCAAACAATGAACACCGAACAATAAAGATGGTACCCGAAAAACGTCATCTCAAAAACTAGGTGATCCACACCTAATGGGTCTGTTTGAGAGTGCTGTCAACTGCTGTGAGGTGTGGTGAGGTGCTGTGAGGTAAAAAACTGTGGTGCTGTGAGGTGAGTTGGAACGCAAAAAGATGTTTGGCGTATCATTTTTAAAACTGTGGTGCGGTGCTGTGAGGTGCGTTTGGCGTATTTAAATTATGATTATATTAGATGACTAATAATATTAATATAAAATCACTTAACGTTTACCTTGTACATTAATCTAAAATAAAATAATTGACCTAATTTGATTATCTAGAACAATTCAACATATATTGTAAGTGTTTGGGAGTGCTGTGAGGTGTGGTGAGGTGCTGTGAGGTAAAAAACTGTGGTGCTGTGAGGTGAGTTGGAACACAAAAACTGTTTGGCGTGTCACAAAAAATTGTGGTGCTGTGAGGTGCGGTGCAACTGAACGCTGTTGAAACACACTGCCAAACATGTTCAATGTTACCAGAAACTCCGAGGAAATAATCCTTAGTTGAATATATCATTATCTTGTTGGGATTTTAGTATGGAGTGTCATTTGTGCGCAGTGACCCGACCTGAGAAGATTTGTTGTGGATCCTGAGAATGGATTTTCGAGAGGTTTACTTTGTAGAGCGGAGGTAAGGGCCGATATGTCCAAATCGAAAATTTTTTTGGGGCCTTTATATATATTTTTTCAGCCCAGCTGATTAAATAAGGTTAGAGTACATAATTATGATTATAAGTAACTCTGCAGCAGTTATCTTGTATTCTTTTTCTGAAATAGGGAAACAAAAAAACTCTTTACAACTCTGAGGACGTAAACACAATTGATCGAACCTCGTAAATCTTGGTGTCTTGTTTTGATTGCTTTAATTTTCGCTTATGCTTTGTTGTTGAAACCGTTCACAACATATCTCATTATGAAAGAAAATAAAGGAGACCCACCCCAAAATTTCTTTTAGAATTAGAGAGAGAAAATTTCCCTATTGAGACTCAGCCACCTAAGTCAATATAAAAAAGGGACATTCATACAATGATGGAATTCGAAAACTCTTGAATTTCTAACTTTTAACTAGTAGTAAAAGAGAGAGCTCCGAGCTTATGAGCAATCTCAATTTTTGAATAACACCTCAACAGATTTAGGCATTGGAGAGTCCCTCGAGAATCATCTTGGTGACTCCGTAACATGCTCTTCTCATGTGCAGGGCGTCGATGAATTAGCCGAGCAATCTCTTTCTGACAGCTAACCCAATCATATTGATACATTATAATTAAAACCGAACAAGTTTTTGGACAACATGAGGGAGGATTTTGTCAAACTGAATTAACTAGAAGATGAGGTGTGATACCATTAATTTGTTTTGTTTGTGTTTTTCAAATTGTGAATGTTGGAATTGTGGCCAAGTGGAGTGAATTTGAAGAAAGAGTAGGTCGGTGGTTGATGAATGGAGCTTGAGAGTGACATTCCATCCAAGCAATGCTTGATAAATATCAAAATACAGAGAACTAGTTCCCTTTGGTCTAAAGAAAATTAATAAGTCTTGGTATATCGTCCTACTGTTTTTGGAGTTCTAAAGTCTCCACAAGTTTTGACCAAAAATAAAAATGAGCTACAATATTAGATATATCCTTACACTATCATATTTGTCTCGATTATGTTCTTAAACTATTATTTTGCACATCCTTTCTGTCCCGAGTCAATGTTCTGATGCTGACTCCGGTCAACCTACTGACGTGGCATTCACACGGAAAAAAACTCTGACAATTTTTGACATGTGGATGGAAGAGGTGGAAATTTAAATAAAATTTAAAACAAAAATAGATAAATGAGAAACAAAAACCAAGAACACCAAATTTTGGCAGCTAAAAATCACCAATTTTGTCAATTTTAGGTCACATTTGCAGCTAAAAATCATTGCAATTCTTCAGCACTTTGCTCTCATGTTCTTTAGGAATGGTCTCCATTTTTTATTTGTAATTTTTTTTCTCTTTTTTTTTAGTTTCAAGGATGGAAAGAAATGAATTAAATTTTTTTTTATTTTTGTCATGTCTAGTTTTTGTCGGAGTTTTGATGTCACGTCAGCATTTTCACAGGAGTCAACACCGAAAAGCTTACTTGGAACAGAAACGATGTGCAAAACAATAGTTTAACGATAGAATGAAGAAATTAAATAGTTTAAGGACATAATCGAATCAAGAAAGATGTGATAGTCTAAGGACATAGATAATATTTTAACCAAAAAAAACCCGTACAAATGTATCCAAGTCTATGGTGGTTGATGAATGGATCTGATTGAGGCCGTTTTGGTAGTAGCAGTACACTTGCAGTTGATAGACTTTTCAAGTGGGGAGGCAGATATCGGTCTTGGTCTGCGGTGGGACAACAATGTTTTTGCATGACTGATTAGGGTACCAAGAGCACTTGTGCTTGGTGATGCTTTTTATGGGCTATTATTACAAGGGAATACCTAGTTGATTAAAACCATCTCATAATAGATAGAACCATGTCACATACTTCACTAAAACTCTTTTTCTTTTTTTTTTAATAACCGAGAACGATACTATATAAGTTTATCATTTGGACATTCGATATAAGTCTAAACTCGAGTTGTCAGGCCTGTGCGCGATAAGTTAGGCCAAAACTCGGTGCGTGACCACAAGAGTATTGCTATTAGTGGGAATCGAACTCAAAACTTCTCAAGTCCGTACAATTTGACCTCAAAAAGATTCATTAACCAAACTATCACCCAAGTGGTTAACAAGTCATTGCCGCTGCAACACCAACCATCACTGACTTAACAGGTCTTTGCCGCTGCAAGTCCTCTTTGGTTCTACCGCGTCTTGCTAAACAAAGACATTGAGCCACACAAGCCCGTCATTGTAGTTGAAAACAAGCATATAAAGAAATAGGCTTTTCGTAATAGCACATACGGTGCTCTAGAATTCAGATAACTGGGTGATGCAGGGTGAAGGCAACCCGTGTGTCTGCGCTCGAGCAACTCTGTGGCGGATTAGTGTGACTCGGCACTTGTGGCTTAATTGCTCGAGCGGAAGGTGTGCTGTTGAGCGAGAAGGTTTTTCGTCACTTGGCATAGATAGTCAAGCAACAATGTATTTTTTGAAATTTGAATTCTAAACTACCTATCTCCATTCTCAACTACTCATGCATTTCTCACTTACTCATGTGTTGAGAAGCTATTGGGCCTGAATTGCAAGCCCAAGTTCCATTCGGCAGGCCCATGGATTATGTATATTGATGGCAAACACGGGGCATAGTATCCATCAACAACAATAAAGCAAAACATGGCTGGCGCGAAGCACTAAAAATTGCTAGAGTTGCACATGCCATGTCTCTCTCAATACTCGGATCAAAAAAGCAGTAAACATCTTTATATTTAGTCATTGACGATCTTTATATGATGGAAAGACACAAAACCAAGAGAGCCCCAATTTTGGATTGCGTGATATTCCTTTTTTTGAGTTGGAAATGAGGGCCACGGTGATTATTATGTCTTGGAGAATCATAAAAAAAACAAAAGAAAACCTAGCTTATCTAATTAACATATGCTTTTGATAAGATAAGTCAATGTTACTTTTAATAATAATTTGGAGAGAAATGACAGAATGAGAGGAGACAGAAAGCTGTGATCTTGGATGAAATTAAAGTGAGGATTAGGAAGAATGCATGCATGTCTGTAATGTAAAGAATGTGGTTTCATGTGAGAGGTGAAGCTCCGCACATGAGTACATGGGGTAGTCAAAAGGAGTGTGTGGTGGTGGGGAGGGAATGAATTAAAGTCTAAAGAGAAATAAGAGCTGCCTACGTTTGTTATTTACTCTCTAAATTTTATGGGTGAAAAAGAAATTAAACAAGAGCCAGATTTGTGCTTTGGCCTGTGGAGCGTTGGATCCTTTGAACATATGAAATAAGACAAGGTTGATAAGTTCAACAGCCATCGCGTTGATGATCAGGCATAAATAGAATATTAATTAATCAGAACCCAAAAGAAATGAAAAAAGGGAGAAAATTGGAGAAATATACAGTTACTGACAAAATCGATAGCAGAAGCATACACCAAATGATACCCAATACAACTCACTGTTTGATCAACTCAAGAGAAGTTCTAATGGCATTTAATTGCTACAGAAGTATAACAATCTAAACACTATTAACCTTACAAGATCTCAGGTTTATGAGTTTATCTCATCACCCCACTTTCAAACGTAAGTGTTTGGATCTTAAATCAAGCATCGTCATCAAGGTCACTCCTCCCAGCATCCTATAGATGGAACATGCTGGAATCAAATGCTAAGACGGAGTAAAACGAGACAACAGTATGTATGTTAACAAAATTAATTGGGGGTGCATTTGAGAACAACTGAATCAAATACTACCACACCAGTATGCATAGTGCTCATCTTTGCGTTGGTTACTAACAAGACCGCCACACTGTAAACAGATGAAGCTGCTACCATCAGAGAACGCATCCAACACAATTTGCGTCCTTCCAGTTTCTGCAAGTATAGAAGCCCCATGAGCATCAGGTACAACTGACGGAACCACCATGTTACATGTTGATGCTTCAGCTCTGGAAGGCTGAGCTTCAGCACTGGAAGGTTGAGCTTCAGCAATTGCACACTCGGCAAACAAAGTAGCTAGCTGATCGACAGCAGTATTTCCCTGCAGTCTGATTCTATACAGCTCCCGAGCACGGTGCAGGGATTGGAAGACAGCCTCATCACCACCCTTGGTTCTCATTGCCATCACCACCTGTTACAAAAACCAGATAAGTACCTGAATGATATGGAGTTCCAGATTATTCTCTCCCTTACGTGGTTATTGTTCTATTATTCTCAAACAAAATGCTTTCCAATACCTATGAATATTACAACTTTCCACACAAAAAGAGATGTCCAAGGGAAACTATTAAACTAAAACCAGTCGCCATAAAAGGTTGTGAGTATGAGCAGAAATATCACATTAGCGAACACTGCTATAGAAGTCCCAACAAATTGTTTTGGGGTTTTCTATCCGCAATTTATTCAATTCTGTATCTTAGCAATAGTATCTAACAAAGTCCACAAAAATCCAGAGCTTTGATAGTGAACATGGGCTTTTTAATATTCTCCAGAGTCCAGATTTCCCACATATCCGAGAAGTCTTTATTTGACTCAAGTTTATGGTGAAAAAATGTGGTTCAAAAACATAAAACTGACGTTGTCAACCTACACATTACTGACTAGCTGAGTAGCTGTTAGCATTGTATCACACTATGAGTAAACTCTTTTTTGGTGGAGCAATGCATTCATTCCTCTAATCTCTTCTCCCTTTAAGAAAATTCTCCCATTCTAAAACCCTTCACAGGTAACCTTAGAATTGCATCATCAAAATTCAGACATAATGTTCATTTAAGGCCGTAAGGACTCCTTGCTCATATAAGATCAATAGTGTATCCTTCCAGAAAGAAATACACTTGAGAAAAAACTAGGCCAATTTCCTAATAAAGCATCCTCTTTCCAGCTGAAATGTAGCTAAAAACATTAAGCTGTCTGCCTCTCTGGTATATCAACAGAACAGGGACGGAAAATTTTAAGCAGTTCAGGGCTAATTCCCTCACTAAAATTTCTTTCCAAACAAACAAACATATTTCATTTAACCATAATGCATTCTTTAAGCCAATGAAGACCCCATAATTTTAAAGGAAGCATCTATTGGTTCAATACTCTACACTGATAAGGATGAATTTATTTTGGCAAAAAAAAAAGAGTTAAGCTAGAGGAGAAATTCTTTGGACTCCAAGATCGAGCGGACTGGTTTCTTTTCAAAATCTATGACGCTAAAAATAGATTTCCGTTTCTTGATTGTGACAGTTCTAAATTTGCAGTCTGATGAAATAAAAACCGGAACACAATCAATCACCGAACAGTTCTTTTAAACCGAAGAAGAAGAAGAAAGATCAAATCAATGAATGCTACTAACAAAATGCAGCTTGATATGAACAATTCGGGTAAAATCTTGAGAATCTAACAATTGATAGTTTTTTTTAAGAAGAATTGATACTTAAAAAAATAGCGTGAAAGAACAGAATTAGAAGGCCAGAAAGAGGGGGCAAAAAAAAAAAAGTACCGCTTGGAGAGCCTGGGAGGGCTTCCCTTGATCGATGAGTTGGCGAGCCAACGTTAGCAGCTCTCTTCCGATGTCGTCTCGGTTCGGCTGCGGCGGCGCCGCCACAGTCTCGGAATCCATCATCTCTGCGTCTGTACGATCCATAGTGGCATTTCAGGCTCTTGTGGACTGTTAGCAGTAGGTATATAACTTCCTCTTCTTCTTCCGGAAGAAAATGGAAAACCCAAAGTTCAATTACAGGAGATCATCTCAATACGATAGCGATGCCTAGACAATTCTAGGAAATTCTGCGGTGTGATGGTCCTGATGGACTGATGGTAACCCTCTGTGGGCCTGGGCCCTCTCAAATGAATTGCAATGTTAAATTTGGATTTGGGCCTAAACTCTAAAGCCCACAACGGTAGGAGGCTCAAGCAGGGTCCCAGGATGAGCCCATATTCTATGGTTACTGAAGATAACCAAAGTCCAATCAAATCCCATGCTGTGCCAAGACAAATCGGCCTAGTCTTTGAATCATTTATATTATCTTCTAATCCTGCTGTCAATGGTGACACTTTCCTATTAGAAGTCCCGCATCGTAAAAAGATGCGGAGACATTCGCCTTAATAAAGGCAAAATCCACTATTTACAATTAATTAGGCATTTTCTCAAGTCCAAATAAATTGGGTTTTAACCCATGAGTTTCGGACCTTGATAGTTGGGTTTTGAATGAACAAAGTTGTGCGGGCATGATGTATTCACGAAAACTGAACAATCTAAAATAGACAATATAATTGGTTGGGGAATTCACACTTTGCTGTTTAAAAATTTCACAAATCCATTTTGTGTAGATTGTCTTTTGAAGTAGCATCACATAATTGCACATTGAAGTCTGCAAAGCATTGTTATTGTGAAAGTTTACCTTAAATGGTCCACACGTAACATTTATTGGTAAAATCTATGGTGAAAACCTGGATGAGCCTCAAATGCAATTCTTTTGGTCTCTTATTGACCAAGACTTATCCAGGAAAAGTATCAAAGTGGAGCACATGCACGCAATTGTAGGCGTCACCAATTAACAAGCACAAATCAATACTAGTCCCTGTTTCAGAAGCAGCGTCGTATGTTAGCGAATTTGCTGAAGAAAAGAAGCGCGAATTTGCTGAAGAAAAGAAGCTCCAAACGGATCCTTTTGACCTTTTATATCAAATACACTGCTAAGATGAGAGTCAGATAACAGGGAAGATTGTAGGTACTTAAAAGAGTAGGGCAATTTGTGGGTTTTGGTGTGGAAGACGAAATTAAGTGAGTGGGGGACAATCAATCCATTACAGCCCAACAAGCAATTTTGACTTTGCTTCCAATCTCTCAATTGTAGATGCCACCACGAACTCCATTTACAATTTACAATACAACACAAATCTCTGTAAGTCAGCACATTATCATTTTCCATATACATATATGTGTGTGTGGATGGATTATGATTGGTCAACCGTCAAATACACGACACATCGATCCTGATCAAAGTAAAGTCATGATTATATTCTTCTCTACCCATTGACTAATCCCTTTTCATATAACCTGGAAGACATCAAAGTGGCATCCTTGCATGATCCACTACCCACATATATATATATATATATATATATATATATATATTAAAACACAAAATTTCCAAGTCTAAGAATATTAAACAATGCTAGGAGAGAGAGAGAGCGCGCAAGAGAGAACAACAACATTTCAATAAAAAAACATTTCAGTAACATCACCAAATGCACAAATATTTGTATTCTTTCCTACCACTTTGTTCTATTCTAAATAAAAATCTTCCACATTGAGAGAGACATCAGCATCTACGTTTGACTTTGTGAGCACCACTCATTGGAATTTGGAAGATTAATGATGTACCGTTGGATGAGTTGACTTTTTACGAGGATTCAAGAACAGCAGGTGCATCAGAGGAGATGAAGTGGTTGTGATCATTTTCATATGTGACAATCAGCATCATTGGATCGTCTGATGCACGCTCCACATGCTTTCTTGCTGGACACCCTCTCACACTACTGCACTTGTAATATCCCCTAAAAATTTGCCATTAAAGTGATGACATTTAGATCCACAATCAACAGTAGGATTCTCCGATTCTGAAGAAAAACAGAGAAAATTCACAACAGAACAAGAAACAAACCTTGGATGTGGAGACCCTTTGATGGGTTTCTGTCCATACTTTCTCCAAGAATACTCATCTGAAGGAATATCAGCCATTTTGCTACTTATTGCAGGAATTCTAATAACTCTTTTAACTCTTGATTTCCTGCTCAATCAACATAAAATACATCAAATTAAGGAATCAAATCAATAACCCATATAAAATAATCTAATAATTGTATCAAATTAATTACCTTTTCTTGGAGCAATGACAGCGCCCAGAAGCAGATCCACATCTGAGAGCACCATCATCCATGGAATTACACTTTCTCTTCATCGATGAACAAGGCAGAGGAGGCATTCCATTAGACGGGTTTGCGAACTTAAACCCAGATGACATAGAATGATGCTTGCTATCAGTATCCCCTGTTAGGGAAGACATAAAAGAAGTAGTTGCAGAAATTTGTGGAGAATTCGAGAATTTAATGGTGGCAGCCGCAGACGCATCATTCCTCTCCAAAAAACCATTCTTTGTAGATGACTTATGAGGCAGAGGAGGGAGACGGTGAATCGGTGTGGATTGATAAGCCTTAAAAGCAGAGACCTTTTGTTCATTTGATTGAAGATTATTACTAGTCAACGAACCCGAAGGCCCTGGCTCTTGAGCCTGTTGTGCAGAAGGAGGAGCTACAGGTGCCCTTCTGAACCGAGCATGTCCTGTTCTGGTTCGACCCAACAAAGAAATTACCTTCTTGAAGTTATTGACAGCCACATCTGCCACAGCCTCAATCTTGAGGTCTGGCTTTGAAGACGAATCTGGGTATTGCTGTTGTCCCAAATGGGTTTGGGTTTGAGAGAGCAATCTAAGGACCTGCTCAACACTCTGCATCCCAGCGGCCGCAGCTTCCTTGATAGCGTTTTCAGGGACCTTCGAAGTCATCATCAACTCCACAGTCATCTCTCCAATCGCGTCCAAACAAGAAATTCACAGAGAGGGTTTCCTAACGCTTGAGAAAAAGCGTAAGAGGAATGTGAAATATAAGAACGCTAAATAGAGAGGGGAAGAAGAAGGGAGAGGAATCGAGTCAAACTAGATGCGCTTTCTCTCTATACAAGGCATCAGAGTAACTGACTCGTCGCTTTAGTTCATGTTGAGTCGTCAAACTCATGGTCAAATAATGTGCTTCCACGTGGATCATTTATCAGAACGTTTGACCATTATCTTAATGGTGGGACCTAATAACGGGATGGAAACCGGTTGGATACGGTGTCTTTTTTCAAAACGATGAGAGTCAAAAAGAGCGTTGTAACAAGCCGTTGGGATTGATTGATGAATTGGTAAAACAAATGGCAAGCTGTTTAGTTGGAGACAGAGAGGTAGAGAGTTGACATTTTCCATCTTTTAATACAAAAGTCGTATGGAGGAGTGTGTGGGATCAGGGTGTCATTGCTTTTACCGGACACCGGATGCTTTCTGCGTCAAAGGCAGCCTCTCTCTTTCAAGTCATATGGTAAAAGATCCCTCCTTTGCTTCTTTAATCTTCTTAATGCATGGATGAGCTAATTAATTCTTTTGACTTTTTTTTGATTTGGCTATTCTATGAAAGTAAACGCAACAAATATGTGCAGAAAGATGAATGTCACAAACTGTAGTGGGAGATCCGCCTGCCTCTGTTGAATAAATAAATGGCAAATTCCAATAGTCAAAATTCAATAATGTCTATATGTATGTATGTATGTATATGTGTACAAAACATATTATATGACCTACTAACACATGAATGAATGAATGGTCAGAAACAGACATTATCTGGACTAATGAGCTTTGGACTATAATATATGATCAGGGTAGGGTTACTTGATTTGTTATTTGGCACATTCTTTATTTATGGATAGTTCTAAAAGAAATTTATGGATACATTTTAAATATATTGAGAGATTTCTTTTTTCAAAATAGGTCTACGGGCTTGGGCTTGGGCTTCCGAGCTGACATCACCTTGTTCAAATGAGAATTGAAATATTTAGTAATATGGCACACATAGCTTCAAAGTGACGTGAGGGAAGCTCAAAGACAAGACACACCATTACTTCCAAAATCAGTTGGTTTGGAGTATGGCAGAGCCCTATATTTTCACAAGGGTTTTTTTTTCCTTTTTCTTTTTCTGATTTGTTTTAGTTGTATCAACTTCATATGCTCAACCAACAATATGGAGAAACCCATTAGCAAATTATTTCAGTCAATGTTGGAAAACCGAACACATCAGGTATATTGTTCACTATGGATCACGAGCCCGCACATATTTGTTATTCATGGGCCGTCACCACCGATTCTTGAGCTCAAAAAACGTATCACTTGTGTATGAGAGGTGCTAGGACTTCAATGCACAAAAGTGTGTGTTTCATTGTGAGAGAAAGAGTGTTGGAGAGAGACCTTGTGAAATGATCCTAGTTGAACAATGCCAGAATGCCTTCTCTTACCATATGAGGGCAATTGTCTGAATACCTGAATGGAATTGACATTCCCATCCATCATCCCATGTACTGAATTACTGATGGACAAATGAAGAAAAATAGAAAAAGCCCAAAACCGAAATCAACCCAAAATGATTATTTGGATGGATACGGCGCTGGTCCATGGCCCATTTAGTCATGGTGTCGGCCCATAATTTGTAATGTCTCGTGCAAGTTGCGTAACAGTTGAAATTCCTACTTTATTTGAAGTATTAAATTATTAGACACCTCGATCGATCGTTCAGCGATCACAGAATTTCACAGATTTCTAGTACGGAGGATTGAAGAAGCGAGACAGGGAGGAGGAGAAGAAGAAGAATGGAGTACATGGGGATAGATATAAGCTGTGCGTTGGGATCTCTTCGCGACGGAAAATTTCCCGACAAGGATTGCTTGCTTCCACTCATCTCCAAGCTACTCGGCTATGCCATCGTCGCTGCTTCTACCACCGTCAAGCTCCCTCAGGTTTCAATATCCAATTCTCTTCTACTTTACTCAAGTCTTCATCTTTTTATGTTTAATTACATTCGTTTCTTTAATTTCTGTTTCCGATTTAAATCTGGTGTTGCATCTTAGTCCAAATTCAAACTGATGCCTTGCCTTTCGATTTGATGGGAATTGCAGATAATGAAAATCTTAAAGCATAAAAGTGTGAGAGGGCTTAGTGTTCCTGCCTTTGAGTTGGAAGTGATCGGTTATACTATAGCTCTGGCTTATAGCGTTCACAAGGGTCTTCCCTTCTCTGCTTTTGGGGAATATGTGTTTCTTCTCGTTCAGGGTACCCCTTCATCACTTTTTTCTTTGTTTGCCGTGAAATGTGACTAGTGATGTTTTCTTCTTCTTTTACTTTGAAAAATCAAAAATAAATGCTACTTGAGATTCCAATTGCTGCGTGGTTTACCGATCTACATTAGATTTTGTAGTTAGTGGTGTACAACTCTACGCCTGGTTTTGCTTACTTTTTATGGTTTCCAATCAACGATGCTGAACAACTGACCTAGATCGGTTATTTATAATTAGTAGACAATCTTTAAATGGCTTGGGTCTGTTTTCTACCCTAGTGGGTTGCTTAAGATGAATGGTAATGTATGTTTAGAGGTAGAAAATCTGTTAATCGGAGAGTTGCTTAACTTATTTAATTTTTGATTGAGGAAGGAAATTTTGATGTGAAACCCATTACCCATCATTGTTGTCACAGTCCCAATGGTAGGGGCACAATTGAATGTTGCGGGATTTACAATGTTTGGAAACCTTACCTGTTTGACTGGCACCACCATCAAAATATTTTTGCTCAACAATTTGGAGTCTGTTACATTATTCATTAGGGGAATTAGTTGAATCCGCCACCTGGATTCTCCTCCGCCATTTGCTTCAAGCTAAAGCAATTTTATGCTCTAACTGTATATTCTATCTGATGCAGGAATCCTTATTAGAAGAGGATTTCCTTTAAATTACGTTTTGTAGGAATCCTCATTAGCAGAGGATTTCCTTTAAATTACATTTTTTTTTTGCAAAGTTACAATATGAGAGACTCCTTACATGTTCATTGAGAGATTGATACACACGCGGTGAGAGGCTGAGAGGGGAAGATGAATTTATTTGACCCGACTTGAGAGATTCAGCCATTCAGGGTGATCTTGTTCAATTTAGATGTTCAAGAATTCTGTTCCAATTTCTAACCTAGGAATTGGGAATTTCTGTTCTAGGTTTCTTGAATTGTGGCTGATTTGGGGGTTAGGGTATCTGGTTCGCTCAATTCTAAACAAAATCTACGTGAGTAGTTTTAAAAATTACTTCACCATCAGTTCCATTCATATCTTTTTGGCCGCTCTCCTCTTTTCAATATCTCATGTTTTTTTGCTTAATTTTTTGCACCGCCTCTACTTCTCTATGTTTTACACCTGAAACGGATTTTCTTTTATTGTATCTTCGGTTGGTGCCACCCCTGTCCTAGATTGAATAGTCTGCGTTCCTTACCCGATTCTTCCTTTTGTAGCCTGTGCATCCAACTCAATGTTCCTTGTTCTGCTACATTTATGTTTTGAACATGTTGTCTCTTAATGGTTAAACATTCCTTACATCATTGCAGGGAACATAACAGGCTTATTGCTTTTAGTGTTTAAATTCAAGATTACCATTGGTTGCACTCTTCTATTCATCCAATCAGGGAAAAAAGAAGAAATAATTCTTGTGCATAAGGCTCCCGCAGTGGGCGGGTTCAGGGATGGGGGCAGGCAGGATGTACGTTGACCTTATTCTCACATAATATTTGGAGAGGCTATTTCATCCAATCAACTTTTGGATATATCTTCCTCAATCTCTTTGTTATTTTGAAGGTGACAAGAAACAACAAGTGAAAATAAAAGGAAAGAGACTACATCGAATTTCAAAAAAAAGTGAAGTAATTGGTTATAAGTTGTTCACCTTCAGTAGTCACATACTTCACTATATTAACTTCCTGTTTAAACGTATGACTGACCGTACCATGTTTTCATACAAACCCAACCTCTGCAAGGAACAAAATGGTTCCTGGTTAGGGTGTGTAGAGGTTAGTTTGATCAGGGTATTGAAGCCCTTTTCTTCTTTTTCTCCTACTTTTTGATAAGTTATGTTCTTTTTATTATTATTATTAGCATGAGAGGAGACTTGAACCGAGGACGTTACCATGGTTTACACTTATGAAAGTGAATACGGAACCTAGATTTTCCTCCAAGAAGTTTTTTTGTCACATTTTGTTTTGGTTAAATCAATCAGATGGGTGTTTTGAAATGCACATGAGAAGCTATATTGTAAACGGATCTAATGCAGTTTCTTTCCATTTTCTGCTACAGCAATTATCTTAGTGTCTATAATACACTACTATTCACAACCTCTGGGGGCTGCAACATGGATCAGAGCATCATTGTATCCTTCTTGTTTGCCTTGGCTTTTCATTGAAAGTATTTGAAACCACAATTCCAGGACTCAAACATTTCCTAACAATTTTGTTTCAGATATTGTGCTATAGCTCCTACTGTTTTAGCTGGTCAAGTTGATCCTGTCCTTTTTGAAGCTCTTTATGTGAGTCCTAAGTCCTTTCTGTTTGCCTCTATTCTTATTGTCTTGATTTCCTTGTCTATAGGATAACTTGGATGCATCTATATTTGAATCTTAATTAAATTCCTCGCGTTCTCTCTAATCTGCTCTTGAAGTGCTCTCATGTGGAAGTGATGTGTTGCAGGCAGGGATGCATGCGATTTTTCTTTGTGCCCGAGTTCCGCAGATATGGCAGAACTTCTCTGTAAGTTCAACATAAAGTTTGCATTGTGCCATTAAATTGGAGGTGTTAATGAATTCTCACATAAAACTTGGACTGCATTTTGGTTTTCAAACCACCTGGACAGAAAGTCTGTTTTAAGTCAACTTATATGGATGAGCCTATTTTCACTGTTACTTTCATATAGAGTGCTTTATGTCCTCTTTTGGGTCTTTTTTATATGCAAGGGCAGTTAGGTAGGCACTTTTTCTTCACTTTATTTTTTAAATGATATGGGAGCTCTTAATGGAGTTCAGGCATGGGAAATGATCTAGTTGTGACCCATCCCTACATTCTTCACCGTAATTATCACTCCACCTATTTTTTGATATGCAAGTGTCAATTGATGCAAGTGGGCGTGGGGTTAATATGGTTATCCATTTTCCATAGCAGTATTATTAATTTATTACTCATGTTTGCTGTGGGATTTTAAGTTACTTTTATCCAAACTTGTTTGGTGTTTTTTCATGTTATTTGCAACAACTATACTTTTGCAGAATAAAAGCACTGGAGAGCTCAGCTTCTTAACATGTTTTATGAATTTTGGTGGTTCCATGGGTGAGTTCATTGTTATTGACCTAGTTTTGGTTACGGGGAGTGTATGCTTAGAATAATGTGCGAGTGTTTCTTTTATCAAAAGTTTTAAACTTTTCCTCCTCCATTTTGCAGTGAGAGTCTTCACCAGCATCCAGGAAAATGCACCAACGAGTGGTATCCTTGCCAATTTCTCGTATTGTGATTTTGCATTGTTTTAATGATTGAATATGGTGCCTCATGATTTTTCTAGTGTTATGTTCTGTGCCCTTGGTTTTACATACTTATGCTTTCAGCTTTCCTTTCTGTTTCCCCAACTCTTTTAATTGACGCAAATCGGAAATCACTACCATCTGATCCTTAATCCCAAACATAGGTGGGTAGTAATTTCGAAAATAAAGTAGGAACTTCTTTCACCGTACATAACGACAGTGTAGCCTAGAATTTAGTTCTTTATTGGATTATATAATGCATGGAGTTGTTGAAGCATATGAAGAGAGAATATATATTACGGTGATGAGAAACCAGATTCATGGTTCTTATTACCATAGAACACTGGTTAATAGACACACCATGTCATATAGGTATTCTGCCCGCTGGCTATTTCGAATAAAGGGTTCCTCTTCCTCACACCTTTCCCTTACTATCATTCCCCAACTGTTTTACATGTTCTGTCTATGCTCTTGAAAGTAGAAACTATATACCCAGCTGGCTTCTTTTAAAGTTTTATGTTTTGCAAGCTGTTGCTCTCCTTAATCTACTGAAGTTATATTGGGCTCTGTCATTGGCATTGTGACAAATGGTACCATCTTAAGTCAGATAATTCTGTATCGCAAGCCAGAGGCTGGAAAGGAGAAGAAAGTGAAGTAAGAAGATACCCGACATGGCTACATTGCTTCGACTAGAGAGTTATATAGGTGCTGCAAGCGAGCCAACGTCGGGATTGTCTATGCTCGAAAGAAAATCGAGGTCATCTATCTATCATTAGTCTTTCATACTTATTTCAAGTTTCAATGATTTGTTGCAAATTGGGCAAGCTTGCTGTATTCATTAATACATGAAAGGAAAGCCAACAGTTTATTTACGCCACAAGACGTATTCGAGGTTAGATGAATTTTTGGCGCCCATGGTGAATTCACTCTGCATTCTTCATACTCTCTTATATATGTTTTTCATAATCTACTCTCTTATATTAGTCTGCTTCATACCATACAATTGATTTGGCAGCTTTTTATTTTCATCACAGAGGGGTGAAGCCCTGGGCCTTAAGAATCCGTCGCAAATTGTTAACAGGCATGGTTTAACGGGCCTCAAGGAGCTAGACCGGGCTTGGAGCCTAGCTTTCGAGCCCATTACTAGATCTGTATCGGCCCTTCTTTATGATTAAAGTTGAAAATTAACAATAATTGATTGTTTCCTAATGTCTTCATTATCATCCTTTGAAGTTCAATTAAATTTCTACATGGAATTCATCCATGAACGGATTCCACCTTAAATGGAAACATGAACATGATCGACAAAATCATTAAGGACACTACTCTCTAAACCCAAAAATATTGAAAATGTATCTTATTAAACTAAATTGTGAGAGTCCAATTCGTTATCAACTTCGGCCAAAGGTATATCCCTCCTTGATCTATCTCGTGAATCTTAGCTCAACTTATATGTCAAGAAGTAGACCTATTCGGCTCGAGTTTAAGCACAAATTTGCTATTTAAAATAAACAACCCTCCTTGATCTATCTCGTGAATCTCAGCTCAACTTATATGTCAAGAAATAGACCTATTCGGCTCGAGTTTAAGCACAAATTTGCTATTTAAAATAAACAAGCAAGTAGTGCGTACGAACCGTTTGGCCCAAGTTTAAAAGTTTTGAGGTAGCATTGTCAATTAAGTTTTGCGTAAGAACCATTCGGCCCAAGTTTAAAAGTTTGAGGTAGCATTGTCAATTGATTCTGGCTATCTTTTACAGCCAAATTAGAAGTTACTAAATACTATGTCCATTGTTCAAACAAGTAGAATCACACAACAATAACTGATTACAGATTGTCACCTCCACCAGCAACTTTCCAAACCAAAATTTATGGTTGCGGGGTGGTTGGGAATTAGATATAAGTAGGGATAAAAAAAATTGAACGTTGAAGACTACTAACTACCAGTCATAGTTAGCTTAACCTCTAAGTTTTTTAAAATAATTGGGAAAACGTTTGAAACCCTGTAATCATAATTAAAAGAAGAAAGAAAAAGTGCACCTTCAATTCGACTTTTTCACTTTATCATGTACTAGTCACCATATCTAACTCCTACCAATCAAACATTCCTATCAATGGAATATAAAATTGAGAGGGGAAAGAAAGAACAACAATGCACAAGGCATAAGCATATGTTGCAGCATAAGCATATGTTGCATATGTTGCAGAGATGCCATGTCTATCCTGTGATAATGAATCTCTTACGTTGCAATGAACCATCTCTAGCCATTGCACTAACGCGATAGTATGTCAAACTTTCGAGATGCTATAACGACAAAATGACTTACAGAAGCCAATTGAAAAGAAGCTTAAAATGCCCTCTGATGGAGAAACATACCAGGACATGAGCACGACAAGCTGCACCTTTGAGAAATCAACCCTTAATCTGAGAAGCAGCTTATAGAATTAGAAGCACATGAAAATAGTTACCTGGCAAAATATAATGACCTCAACTTGGAAGCTAACTTCTTGCTCTCCATGCCACAAGTATCACCATGCAGTGGCGGCCTAACTGCACCCTAAGAGGACTGCACAATCAAGCCCCTATCATGTGCCTTCAATCCTAGCAGAAAGACAAAAAAGTGATATAATCAACTACACTAAAAACAGATAGCCTCAGAGCAGACCATCTGGCATATGATCATCTGTTACTCCGGAAAGAAAGCATTGCAAATTGCTTATATTTTGTTGGATTGTCCAACACCAGACTAACTAGACCTGTTTGTTAATGAAAGACCCAATTTGTCACTAAAAAAGACGTAAGGTGCTATCACGAACCTCAGAAAAAAAATTCATCAGAATCTTCCACGTATCTTTAGAGCTACTGAGCTCACCAAGGCAACGAGTAGAACCAGTTCATATTAATTTACAGTTGGGACTCATATTGATTCCCAGGACTTTGCCATCAGTCACATAAGAAATCCAGAGACTAGAGGAGGCTGCATCAATCACCTATTGCATATTGCAAACAACTTACCAATTCAGCCAACATGACTGCTACAAAGCTTCAAAGTAGACCCGACTCAGCAAGTCAGCACCATAAAAGTACCAGCTAACTTCTTCCAATTCAATTATGTTACGCAACTAATTCGATAATCTTGCCATACCTGCCACTGCCACACTGGATATGGTACACATGTCTCCTTCCTTAAGCAGCATCTAAAGATCTAGATCCTCACCAAGTGAAATAATAATGTGCTTATACAATGCCACTAGAAAGCATACTACATTTTATAACAAGCAGTGACTAAAAAGTTAGAACAAGCCTAATAGAGAAGTGGGCATCAAATAGGCCGAGTAAATGAATATAATCAATACAGTATCAACAAATCACTTGACCTTTTCAAGTATTCGTCCTATCCACCATGATATCATAACTAGTAGCATGGATCTCATTTTCACAGCCAGGTGTTGATTCATTCTTATATAAGATCGCATCTAAACAATCCAAAATGTTGCGAAGTAAAACAATTAGGAGACAAGCCCAGCTCAGCCGCCCCGGAAAGGTCTTCATATGAGGCATCTCTACCTTGGAATATGCTGGCTCATACCTGAGTCTCAACTAGTATGCATTTCTCTTCTTGAAAAGGACATTTATTTTCAAAGCATTTTTCTTTGTGAAAAAAAACAGAGAGTTTCCCTTGCTTTCATGTTAAAAAATTCAACACCAAAACAAAAAAAAAATAAAAAAAATTAACATCATTCAGTTTCAGAGCATGTCAGTTGTACTGTTATATACACTGAACTGTGGCGAGGCAGTAGACACCTTAGTAGCATAAATCTCAAACTAAAGCAGACAGAAGCAATGGCAATGTTGATCCACCAGTGCATGCAAAACCTAAGATAAAAGAGGAGATCTCTCACTCTTTCCAACGGCATAAAAAAAGTCTACTAAACAAGTGAACACAAATTCAAGTTACTAGAAACACAAGACCCTGGAATATAACCACTTTTCATACGAAGAATTCAATTCACAATGCAATAAACAGCACACAACACAAAATTAAGTACAAAATAAAGACAGAATCAGCTAATAAGATGCAAACTAAGAGCAGATCAAAAGTTCACTTTGCTCTGTTTCGTAACTTTTGTTCTAGATTCCTTTAGGAAATGTTTCTAGAACTGCTGTTACCAACTGACAACCTCCTGAAAGTGCAAGCCAACCTTGACTTAAATGAGGCCGATCTTCCAGTGCTACTGGATGCAATATTAGGCGCAGCCACAACTATGGAAGGAAACTCAACAACATTTTCCTGTGCCCCGCCATCACTAGCACTTGCATCCTGAGGTTCAGGTTCACCATTGTCCAAATTAACAGCAAGCGACCCTCTACTTGCTCTCAACCAATCTGCACCATCACAAGTCACTGCTCTACACTTCTTGACCTTTACTTTCACCAAATTTGGGCATCCACTAGCAAGTGCTTCCATTCCTTCATCCGAAACAGGGCAACTCTTGATGCAAAGCTTTTTCAATGCAATACATTTTGCAGCAATGCACGAAATCTCTGCATCACCAACAGTATTACTTCCACATAAGGCTAATCGCTCTAGATTCTGGCAATTGGATGACAGCATTTCCAAGCTCAGTTTCGTAGGATTGACTGCAATAAGAACCAATTCTTGCAAATTAGGGCAAAACTTAGCAACAGCAATTAAACCCTCATCACCTATCCTGTTCGCCTTCCATCCATCAATGTGAAGCTTCCTTAGTAGTTTGCAATGCTCAGCGATCGATATGAGTCCTAAATTGGTGCACTCTGGGGTTTTGACAAGGTGCAAGATCTCCAGGTTCGAAAAATTAGAGATGGCAGCAAGGCCAACATCGCTAACCTGGAGCCTCTCGAGATGGATCTCAACTAAACCGGAGGTTCTATCCGCAATAACTTCAAGAAGCTTGTCCCAATCACCGGAGCATCGAAAAAGCTTCAAAGTCCTGAGATTCTTTGCCCCAATTATAAGAGGCCCAAAACACTGTCCATTGTAAAGCTCCTTTAAACAAATTGTTTTGAGAGAAGATGCAACTACGCCAGGCCCAATCGGCTTGGCCGCGGCTCCATTCGTGATACCACGGAGCCTCTTCACGGATAATTCTTCCAGGGACGCGCAGTTATCAAGAATTGCGTTCATGCCCTTCGCTCCGAAGGTGCAAGATCCACATGAGAGTTTCTTCAAACTCTTGCAGTTTTTCGCAAAGGCTTCGATTCCGGTATCTGTGAGTTCGCGGCAGGCGCGTAGCTTGAGGCGCATGAGATTCCGGCATTTGCAAGATATGAGAATCAGCGCGTCGTCTCCGATGCTGACGGATCTGCGCTCACACTTCAGAGTTAGCTTTGTGACAGCATCGAATCGAGAGAATAGATAAGGAATTTGAGGGAGGAGATCTGCTTGAGCGTTGAGAGAAAGACGATGACGGCTTTGCCCTTCGATCGTCAACCATCGCTTACACACCAGAGAGCAGTTTTTCCGGTCGCCGGAGGTAAGTGACTGGAAAATGTAGGCCAAACACTCGTCGGGGAGCTCGGAGATATAATCGGGTGCTGTATCGGAAACATCGAAATCGCTTGATTCATCGGTAAGCATTGGAGAGAAGAAAGGCGTTGGTTTGGGCTTGGCTCTGAAGCTGTTGCTGAATTCACGACGGCTCGAGAATGCGGCCGTCGAAGTTGACTGGCCCATCCACGGAAACTTGAAAACGAAAACGAACGGCTGAGATTTGGATTCTTATCCGGGGCACCAGAGATTGTACGTTGAATCTATCCGGCAGGTTCTTAGTGGTATTTTCCCGAAATGGTTCAGAGAGAAACGGACCCGAAATCCATATTCATTGTGCCTCTGAAGGTTTGTTTAATCTTCCGCTTCTGGCGTCCCCGCCACGTGCTTATCATGGGCTTGAACGTTTCTGGTTTTGAAAATTAATTTTCACTTGATGATGGTGTGAATCAGGACCAAATACGTGGAATAGGTCAAACTTCAACGAAATGATTTGTACTTTGAAGGGCGATAAAGTGAGGTCACATGGTTTACAGATGGGGACGTCCGCGTGAAATATTTGTATCATATTATTATTTTATCTTATCTTTGTTTGATTCCTTCAAATATACACTAACACAATAAATGAATGTCTTTGCATTGTCCTTGTCATAGCATGGGTTTTACTAATTTCATCATGATCTTATGCACGTAATCATGCTTAAAATTAGGAATGGCAAAAGTTCGATTTCGGATCGTATCATACAATCACACGTATTTATAAAATATTTATATATCTGAATCTTAAATTGGATTGAATTTTGAAAGTATTTAATTGATTATTGATCAAACCCGTATTAGTTTAAATTCAGACAATTAAATCGGACAACAACCTAATCCATGTTATGTTCCGAACAAGTAACATTGTTTTAAATTCAGACAATTAAATCGGACAATAACCTAATCCATGTTATGTTCCGAACAAGTAACATTGTTTTAAACCGGACAAAAATTTTATGTTTGGTCTAAGATTTTGGATATGTAATTTATGTCCAAACTTAATTTAATTCGGATCGAACAAATTCGATCGTCTAGATGGAAGAAAATTTTGACACCCTACTCCAAATTCCAAAGTCTTTGAAATTTGAATGTAGAGGAAGTTTTTATTTATTTATTTCTACTGGAGTTGATACCACAAAAGGGCCCGCACTAAGAGATGGGCCTATTAATCACATATATATAAAACAGGCCTCTAGTCAAACAGCCCGTTAATTCTAGGCCCAGCAGTTGCATAAAGCAGCAGACCGCGGAGAAAATATCCAATCCTCCCAAACGGAGAAAATGACCGATCATAGCCATTTTATCAGGAACTCGAGTCTCGATTTTCGCTCGCTCTAGTCTAATTGACCGCAATGGCGGCTGCTGCTGCTTCGCTGCTGAGAGGATTACCTCTGCTGCGCTTCCGTCTTCTGCGCCACAGCCTCCCCCTATCCGTGGAATCTCTAGCTCATTCGCGGCGGCCGTGGTGCTCAGCTGCCGATTTCACTCGCCAAGACGAGGACTTATCCTCCGCAAGCAAGACCACTCCAGAGTTGGGCGTGAAGAACTCTCCGAAGTCCCAAAGATGAGATGATCCAGACTACCGAAAATGGAAAGATAAAGAAGAGGAGATTCTTCGAGATATCGAGCCCATTATTTTGCTCACCAAAGAGATTCTCCACTCTGACAGGTCATCTCTATCTCTCTGTTACCCGTCATATGTAGTTTGCATGTGTTAAACAACATCTGTATGTTTAATTGTGTATACTTCAGTCTCGGGAAGCATTCAATTTGTATTGTATGTGTGTTGATTGTGTTGGATTGTGAATCACAATACAAAGAAGTTTTGAATTAGTTATCTCATAGAATTTAAGTTGCTCTATTGATTCTACTGCGCCAAATTTATGTGAATACAGACAGTACCGAAAACAGGCAGCTGCTTAATAAAGGATGGTAAAAGGGGAAGAAATGCTGTTGTTTTAGGATAGAAGAGTGTCTGTTACATGTTTTTGGTTCCTTTTGTACTGTAAGATTTTTCATTTAACTAATTACTTTGAATTCTAAATGGCTTTATGTAATCTACAAGCTCCTCATAAAAAAGAAGTTATGTACAAGCCATGTAAACTTTAGGAACCAGAAAGGCGTGATCGATCTAATACTCCTGGTTACATGAGGGACTACTTGGCTGGAGAGAAATAATAGGGCTTTTAGAGGGATGGAGTCTTCTCTTTGCAAGATTGAGTACTTATGGTTTCACAATTTACTTTTTTTGGTTCAATGGGGAGGTTAGCAGAGATGAGAATATGAGAGAGACGATCGTGAATCTTATGTAACCTTGTATGCTCTTTGGCACCTCCTGGATGCTGTTATTCAATATATTTTCATTTTCCATTCAAAAATATATATAAACTATAGGATTAAGCGAAATGAGCAATGTAGCATTGAAGTCATGTGGATGGCAACTGGCAAGTGTTTCCTTGGTGTAGATAATGGCTCGAAGGGTTCAAATTTGTTCAACATGCTGTCATATGGTAACCCGAAACTGAAGTCTAGTGGATGGGCCAGCCATTGATTTTCGTACTGGTCCATGTAAAGCTTGATAGGATCATAGTGTAGTGCCCAACTGTTCTCACTGCTTTTTTCTGATTAAGTTGTGCCTTATTCCAAGATAACTCATTGCACTGTGCAGTCATATGTACATGTGCTGTGAAGCTTGTTCTAGACCTCTGTGTGATGCTTTTTGATTTTGAAAGGACTCTAAAAGCTCGTCTTTATTCAACTTATTTTCTTGCTGCCAGGTATGTGGATGGGGAACAGCGAACAACTGAAGACGAGAAAGCTGTGGTAGAGAAACTTCTTGCTTACCATCCAAATTCTGAAGATAAAATTGGATGTGGTATGGATTCTATAATGGTAAGGGGTTTTCTGCATGGTCTTTCATTGAATAGTTGCTATTGTTGACTAAGTTGTGGCTTATATATGTAAATAAATGGTAAGGGGTTTTTAGCCCCCTTGTTTGGCGATAAAGGGTAAACAAATCCCATACGCTAGGTTTCCACAGTTGACGTAGGATCTGGAAAAAGGCAAGATGTACTCTACCTTACCCCCATATTATTGTAGAGAAGCTGTTTCTTGGATTTGAACACATGACCTCAAGGTTGTTGTGAGACAGCCTTACCACTTGGCCATGATATTTAAGTGGCAATGAAAAAGGTAATTGAATATAATTAGGTTCGTTAATAAATACTTTCTTTGATCTGTATGTTCCTCCCATGTGCCATCGACCTGAAACACAATATAAGAGTTATCCAAGCGGAGTAGAACCTTTCAGAAGACTTGATGAATAATCTTTTATCATTTCTATGTAGCCAAAAGTTCTCAAAATGTTCAAAGAAATAAATAGTTCCATGGTGGGGGAAAAGAGATGGGAGGAAGTTGTTTACTTTTTTTGCCTGAAAATTAGCATTTGCATGTATTAGTCCTATCAGTTAGTTCTGTAGTCGAATAAAGATGTTTTAGATGGTAGATCAGTCACAAGTCACAAGGACAGACCTTGGCATAATGGTAAAGTTGCTCAACTAGGTGTCCCATGTTAAAACCCACATAAACAGCCTCTATGCCATGCAGGTGCAATCCTGTATGTATCTGCTCTCTCTAGACCCTGCAGTGATGGCAGTATGGGACAGTGGATTTGAATATAGTTGATCACTTGTCTTATGCTTCTTGTGTTGCTTGATCTTCATGGATGTTGTCCTTCGCTCCTTTGATTAGTAACACCTTCAGTGTTATCTATTTTCGGTTGGTGTTTCTGCTTGCCACTCCAATTGTATAACCTCATATGACAACTCACTGGACTCTTAAGTTGTAGAATTTGGGAAACAGAAGTGATTAGGAAATGGACCACTTGACACCCTCACCAAACATCTTGACTTGTGTGATTGTGTCCCTGCGTCAACATGATGTTAAATAGTGGGAACATCTTATGGAGGCAGCATTTCTTATGGACCATATCTCGTGTCTCCTTTTCCCTTATTAGTTATTTCCCTTTAGCATAAAATATCTACAATTTAGTTTGTGAAAATTGACTTAAAACTCAATGCTAGAACAGAAGATATTCATATGCCAGCCTCGTCTAAATTATCGCTTCTTAGTCCTTTTAAATTCATGGACTCAGTGTGTTTATTCGAATACTTGGAACTTCTGCAATTTTGTTTGAGTTTCCCTGTAAATGATCTCCCGCCATTACCAAATTATTCTCAACCAAAGATTTCCAAAATAAATGAAAGGTTAACATATGAATTGGTAGCCAAATATTCCCACCATTACTTTGCATAACTGGGGTGTGAAGAACATGTTCTTGCATCAAGATATTAATGTCATGGGCTCCATTGTTTTTCTACTCTCAGTTTGCATGCACTTCTCTCATACGGGTGGCATGTAGGTCATAGATAAATCTCTTTGATCTGTATCATCCATATGCTCATTAGTTTTTATAGTGGAAACATCTTTACCCCTGCCTTTTATTTTTCATTTCTCTCATAATTTAAGCTTTTGACCAAAACTAACTCTTGTTCTTTTCAAGTTCTTTGTGTTGTATTTTATGCAAGCTAATATTTTCAATTATGCAAATAACTGAAGAGGTTAAATACTTTGGATGAAGGTTGACCGACATCCTGAATTCAGATACTCAAGGTGCCTATTTGTTGTAAGAACTGATGGTGGATGGATAGACTTCTCCTATCAGAAATGTCTTCGAGCATATATTCGAAATAAGTATCCAGCCCATGCAGAGAGGTTTATTCGTGAGCATTTTAAACGCAGCCGCGGTTGATGTTTGTTAAACCAGAATGGCTTCGCTGATCTACATACTTAGCCTCGACTGGCCCTAATGTTAATATATTGGTAATCCTTGACTGAAGATTCCAGCTAATGACACGACCAGAAGAAATTATTGAAATGAACTTCACTTTGTTGAGTTGCATCTCTCTTTTTGTTTGCTTGGCTTTTACTTTCGATTCCATGAACAATGAGATTTGTGATAGCATGAAAGAGTATAGAGAAGACTGATGTTGAATAGAAAAGTTAAAAATTATAGAAGTGACACTGTTTTGATGAATTTCAGACATGGTTCACTTCACTCCCAACGGCAGATGACTGAATAATTTGCAGAGATGACCTGTAAATGTTGGAACCAATTACGGTATGTAACGATACTGAAGCCAATTGGTTGAGAATTTTTTTTTTCTTTTTTAAAATAACGTTGAGAAACATGTTTTTTATTGAATTCGAACCTTTGATACACATATGTTTAATCTAATCGATTGGCAATTGAGTCACTTCGCGTTATTAATTGATTGAGAATTTAGAATTGCCTGGTCGTCAGGGTTTTCTGAAGTCCAAGGTCATGGTTGTTAGTTAATGTTTGGAACCATAACCACAGAAGAAACTAATAATTGCCCACAACCCCCATTTGGCCTTTGCAAAATAAATATAATTCAATATGCCAACCATGTATGCATGGACTGGTCATAGCAAATTTGATGCACTTAGTACCATGTCTTGGTCAGTTCTTGTACGGAGCATCAATCTTATGATATTGGGTGGGTGATGATCGATTAACCATAAGTGGTAACAAAAGATCTTGTCTTCATCAAAGGTCCACTCTTAATTATGTAAGCTGTTGAATTACAACCTCTGAATCTCTGCATGTCATCAGTAATGAAAAAGTTTTTGCAAGCTATGAGCTATCATTACCAGATATACATAATCATTAGACATGAGAGTAGTATTTGAAGGTGATGCCACTTTGGCCCAACTTAAACCTTCTCATAGGGTGAGTAAATTTTGTGCAGCTTGATAATAGCATATATTTAAAAGATAATTTGTATGATGTGATTCTCGGTTAATTGATTAACTAAGCGTATTACCATTTTCAATGAAAGCTCTCTATCATGGTCAAGCTTTTGGTTGGTTGTGTTCTGACTTTCTTATTCTGAACAAAAGTAGAGTGGGCTCTCAGTCTCTGACTTGTACCAGAATAATGAAATAATAGCTTTTGTAGATATAGAAACTTGAGTGCTCCCAAACCCTATCATGCACAGGGAAAATGAAAAAAGGTGTAAAAAAAAATGGAGTGTGGAATATTGTTTTCGGTGTAGTGAGTGACAGAGTGAACTGGAAACCAAACCCAACAACCACAGCACCATGCATGCACCTCCATTTCCACTCATTATCATGAGCATCTTCATTTACCTTAATTTCTTGGACGAAGAGCCCTGTAAAAGAAAAAGAAAGAAAGCAACATAACCAGACACATCAACACAGGCAGTTGTCATTAACCCAACAAATAACTCGTTGAATTGGGGTAATTGATATTTGATAAACACTACTCTCCACGTGAGTTAGACAATCCGACGACCCAACATGTGAAAATTCAAAACCCATTAAGAGGCAAGCTCAAACATATAGCAAAACCCCATTAAGGGACAAACTCAAACATATAGCCTAATTTCGTAATGGGTACTAAATATGTAAAAAATTGAAAGAAATGATAGTAAATTGCGGAAGTTAGGGTTTAAACTTAATGCCTTTTTCTTTGATCAACCATCTTATAGTTTGTTATTTGTCATTCAAACCAATAAATTAATTTGTTGAGTTTGAACATTTCACATCATTTATACCATATTATAACAGCTAGAATTGCGTTGTGTGAATATATTTAGGCTTCTTTGGCATGTATTGCAGAGAGAAAGACCTCTTTCATACCTGAATTGTCCTGATCGTAAGAGACAGTGAATTTAGATTGGGAAGTGAATGTTTCCATATATAATAATTATCATTGAATCATAGACAGGGAATGGTATTTGATATGTGGGGAAAACGAGGAATGTACGTGCTTAAAACAAGAAACACTAGTAATGATGCATGTATATATGCGATCTCTTCCTCTGACTTATTACAAAGCATGCAATAGCATTCAAGAAATTGCAGGCTACTGTAAGTACATACACGTTTTTACTCTATATGAGTCTTTTGCATAATTGCATGTGTGAGTTGTTGAAATTTCCAGCACAAATACATCAATAATTTTTTATTCTTTGAGTATATAAGTTTACTATAGATATATCAAGCCCGTAAAATTTTGTTTTTTATGGGTTATCTCACAATGATACTTAGGTTCAAAAAAAGCGTCAATTGAAGTGAGAGGGATTGGGTTTTACATCATTTATACCATATTATAACAGCTAGAATTGCGTTGTGTGAATATATTTAGGCTTCTTTAGCATGTATTGCAGAGAGAAAGACCTCTTTCATACCTGAATTGTCCTGATCGTAAGAGACAGTGAATTTAGATTGGGAAGTGAATGTTTCCATATATAATAATTATCATTGAATCATAGACAGGGGAATGGTATTTGATATGTGGGGAAAACGAGGAATGTACGTGCTTAAAACAAGAAACACTAGTAATGATGCATGTATATATGCGATCTCTTCTTCTGACTTATTACAACACATGCAATAGCATTCAAGAAATTGCAGGCTACTGTAAGTACATACATGCTTTTACTCTATGTGAGTCTTTTGCATAATTGCATGTCTGAGTTGTTGAAATTTCCAGCACAAATACATCAATAATTTTTTATTCTTTGAGTTTATAAGTTTACTATAGATATATCAAGCCCGTAAAATTTTGTTTTTTATGGGTTATCTCACAATGATACTTAGGTTCAAAAAAAACGTCAGTTGAAGTGAGAGGGATTGGGTTTTACTTATAAGTCGGTTGACTAGGTTATATGCCAAACCAAGGTGAGATTATAGTTGTAAAAGCACGTCCCTCCGCATTAGTAACGCTTTATCCGCTTATAAACCATTCAACTTTGTCTTCTCAGGCCTAGCACTAACCCATACTAGTTTGGACCCAGCAAAATCGTTTATTACCTTAGAGTATTGGATAAATAAATATAGAGGTGTTTTGTAGTTTGAAAAAAAATCTATTGGAATATGTATTTTAAATGTAAAAATTAGGTGAAAAAAATATTCATCACACCTAACATGTTGCCTTGAATCCTTAATCATTATTCTTAGGACACTAATTAACAAGACCCATTATTATTATGTTTCTAATGATGGAGATGAGTTTCATATAACTAAGAGGAGATTGCTCATGCTTCTACTCCAATAACATTTTAATTTTTTTCGTGTAACGTGATATTCATACAAATATAATCAGTAATTAGTGATTTGAAGTTATTATTTGTTTGATGGAGTGTACATTATTATTTATCAAAGTTTGTAATGCTTAAGATGTTGGATCTAACATATGGGGCGGACCATACATGTGGGTCGACCATGATGACTAGTAAGTAGTCACTCTTACAAAAAGATATTAATAAATAATTTTATCAAACTGATTATATCAAATTTAAAATTTTAATTTTACCGTCTGGGCCCATAATAATGGTGATTCGTTCGTGCTGTAAAAAGATATACAAGTCGTCACGTGTCTAGTAACTGAGGTGGATGGCCCATTTGTGGCAAAACTTTATTCAGTCTGCCTGATCGAATTTGTCCAATATGGATTAAATCAAGTTTTTTATATAAGTTATATGTCTGGTATCCGGGTCTAAACACATAAATTTTATCCGATTTACTTGTTTGAATTTAAACCAATATGAGTTTGGTCAATTATGTATGTCTGAAATCCAATCCGGATTAGGGGTTCAAACATGTAAATATTTCGTAAACACGTATTGTTGTCCTATCCGAAATCGATCCATAAGCGATTTTTTGCCACCTTAGGCCCATGATTGGGACACCTGAGACCAAATAATATTTAGATGTTCGGTATAGCATGTCATACGTTGATGTGGTCTGGAATGTCATGTCATACGTTGATACGATGACGTTGTATGAGTTGTTGGCATTAAGTCATGGATAATTGAGAATAAATTCAAATTTGAATTATAAATTAATTATGTTCATCCCAACCACCAATGTTTTGATCTCACATCCTATAAAATATCACATCCAATGGTTGGTTATAGTACTCCATATTAGCATGTGATACATGAATACAATACATTGAATATTTTCTAATTGAAAATGATAAAAATTCTAACAGTTTGGTATTCCAATTATCATAGCTTTTAAATTGAACGCTCATGATTCAAGTGAATTCATCGACCCCATACGTCTCACGTGATATATATATAAAATTTTCTACAAACAACTCAACCGGAAACATAATTGAAATATTAGTCGGTTGTTAGAATTTCTGTCATTGCTGTTTTCTTGCCAAGACTTTCCGTCCCGAATTAAAGAAAACGCAGCGCGAAACCCACAAACAGCAAGACCACAGAGTACAGGCACTCTTTGCTTGGTGAGAGACTGCTCAGTCAGTCCTGCCCCTCTCTCTCTCTCCCTCTACCTCTCCTTTCACGCACAAGACAGAAAGAGACAGAGAGACAATGCCTCAAGCTAGGTCTTTAGGCCTCTCTTTCTTCATCCCTTTATCTTGTTATGTATAATTAACCAAAATCTTCTCAGAGGAAAATGGCTCTGCATAATCTTCAAAACGGTTCCTTTTTTGATACTCTGTATTGCAGTGACGAGAACTGGGAGGAGGAAGTTGGGGATGATAATTTCTTACAACAAGAGAGCTATTATAGTAATGATGGCGAAAAATCTATTCCGGTATTGCTAGAACAAGACTTGTCTTGGGACGATGAAGAGCTGTCTTCGTTGTTTGGCAAGGAAGTGGAAAACGACTTGTACAAAATCATGGAAACAAACCCATCTCTGGCTTGGGCTCGTTGTGAGGCTGTGGATTGGATTCTCAAGGTCAATGCCCACTACAATTTCTCGGCTCTAACTGGTGTTCTTGCTGTCAACTATTTGGATAGGTTTCTGTTCAGTTTTCAGCTTCAAAGAGAGAAGCCATGGATGACCCAACTTGCTGCTGTGGCTTGTCTCTCTCTTGCTGCTAAAGTGGAGGAGATTCAAGTGCCCCTTCTATTGGACCTGCAGGTATTTCGGTATTTTTTGTTTTCTGGGTTTGATTGGTTGAATTGTCTTCCATTTTGAGAACCAATGTGGGGAGTTTTCTTTGGCTTGTGTAGGTGGAGGAGAGTAGGTACCTATTTGAGGCCAAAACCATCAAGAGAATGGAGATTCTGGTTCTGTCTACGCTTGATTGGAAAATGAATCCTGTAACCCCAATCTCATTTCTTGATTACATTACAAGAAGGCTCGGGTTTAAGGACCATCTCTGTTGGGAGTTTCTCCGGAGATGTGAGTGCACCTTGTTTTCCTTCATTTCAGGTAACCAAGAACGAAACCCAAAAACAAAGATCGATAATTTCACATTTGTTCTATCGATTTAACGCTTAATTGTGTCTCTCTGTCTGTTATCTGCAGACTCCAGGTTCATCCATTATCGACCATCTGTAATGGCAGCCGCTGTAATGCTGCACGTTATCGATAGCGTGAAGCCCTGTCTTCGCGCAGAATACCAGGACCAGATATTGAGCATTCTTGGAATCGACAATGTAATTTTCTTTTTCATCATCGATTTGTGCAATCCAACCTTAATAAATGTTAATTAATCATCGTTTACTGATTATTCTTGATTATACCATAACAGGACAAGGTAGACGAGTGCTGTAAACTCGTGATGGAACTCGCAACAAAAAGCATTGGCATTCAATCCAATAAACGCAAATTGGGTTCAATTCCTGGCAGCCCAGATGGCGTAATCGATGTGTCATTTAGTTCAGACAGCTGCAACGATTCGTGGGCAGTGGCATCATCTGTGTCTTCTTCCCCTGAACCTTTGTCCAAGAAGAGCAGACCTCTGCAGTGCCTCGACAATGGAGCAACTGCAGAAGATATCCTCACCATTAATCCTTGCTAGTTCTCCTTGGTCAATATTTCCCCTTTTATCTTCCTCACAAACTGCGGTCTGCATATATTATTATTATATATTCTTGTAATAACAGATAATATTCCTTTTGATTTGCAAGTTAAATTGCCAACCATCCCTGCTTCTCTTTTTTTTTTTCCTCTCATTTTTCATTAATGCACAATTGTTACAATGAGAATTCACTGCTGCAATACCAGCACCATTGTAGTGTTAAAGGTCAATGCAGAAGCAGAGCTTTTAATCCCCTGTTTTTCAAAGACAGAATATATGAACTGTATAGTGTATAATCCCTACCTAATTCACACAGTTGGAGCTGTTGTTTATGAATATTTGACTTTTGAACCTTCCCATTCACAATCCACTGTCATCACTTTTAAGCCATTTCCTTATCAGTGCTAAAATTCCTAACATGAAAAAGGAATACCCAATTACAGAATTACACACCCTTCTTGTAACATTAAATAACACAGAAATATCTTATAAATAACTCAAGCCATTTCAACAATCAGCCAACATGTTATTAGGGAAGCAGATCTAAAGGTGAATGATAAAGAATATTAAAATTCCAGTCCAGTATTTGACGGTTTCAGTCAATGCCTCTAGAATTGCACTAAACTTTTTTCCTTCTGAGGTGCACAAAAGACACCCACTACAAGGCCTGCATGTGCTTTTCTTCCACTTTGAAATACTAAAAAGAATCATCACCTTGATTCATTTGCCACTCTTATTTAATCAGGCATTGCTCACAAAGGAGGAGGTGAGAGAGAATAAGCGAGGAATAGAACCCAGATCAAAGATTCATTTTGGGCCAATACAATTTTTGGAGATGACTAATATAAAAGTGCAGTGGAAGCTGCATTAAGGTACAAAAGGATCCATAAGAATAGATTACAAAAAGATGTTAAATACAATTAGATTCACCTAAAACACACTCACAAAAAAAGGGGAAAGGTAGGAAAGGTGAGGGAATGTTGAAATTGGGAGACACAATCTTTAGATTTTTGTTGGTGTG
Organism: Tripterygium wilfordii; assembly: GCF_013401445.1. Lineage (NCBI taxonomy): Eukaryota > Viridiplantae > Streptophyta > Magnoliopsida > Celastrales > Celastraceae > Tripterygium > Tripterygium wilfordii. The sequence goes on along the minus strand of NC_052237.1, from coordinate 11,182,731 downwards.
GTGTCTTTAGTTGATCTTTGTTTCTTTGCTTTTTGGTGGTTAGTGTAATTTCAACTATATAAAGAAAAAGGAGGAAAAAAAAAAAGAGGACAAAATGATAAGATATTGGGTATATGATCAAGAGAGAGGGAGAGTTTCTTTTCCTTTGTCTTTGGGACACTACACAGTCTACTACACAACCTTTGAAGTTTGAACTTGTCATAGCTGGTCCCCTTTGACCTAGTTAGCTGCACAACCAGGCACCAGCTCCAGCATTCGTTAAAACAAAAGGAGATCCGCATTTGTGGCAAGCAACAACCACCGCTATGACATTATGGCCAAGACCAAATCATGAATTGTCTCTTAATTGTTTTTTTGTTTTTTTTTACCGATAATGATACTATACAAATTTGCTATTTAGATATCATATATGAACCTAAACTCGAGTTGTCGAGCCTGCGCACAAAGAAGTTTTCCACCAGACGACATAATAAAGTAGACCAAAACTCATCACAATTTAAAAGAGTATTTCTCTCAGTGATAATCAAACTGAAAACCCGTTGAGGAAGTCACACGACCAATCAAGTGATCTCCTGTCAGCACAGGAAAATGACAGTATATATATATATATATATATATATATATATATTGCCGAGACTCTGAGCGAGTAATTTTGGTTCATAGAGCTGGAAAGTGATATGACTTGATCTCTTATTCAACTATCTACATTATTAAGTAAACTTTTCTACCATGAAATCTTACTTTAGTTGAGTCCACGACGATCTCTTCTAGCCGACTCGACCATTTTTGTGTAATTATTTTGAGGAATTACATATATGTAGTTGAATTTAGGGACCTCCACCTATTGAAGAATTATTAATTGAATCAATTAATCTATAGGTGGTATAATTCATTACTGTTTAATTTGACAGACTTTTACACAATTATAATTCAATTATTCAACCGAACTGTTGTCTACTTCTTCATTTTTTTGATAGAAAGAATTAATTGACTAATAAATTCGAATTTATATCGATTCACCTTATATCTGTCAAAATTGAAATTCAAAATTCTCAACCTACCTCAAAGAAAAAAATAATGAAGATATCGAAATTAACCTCAACATAGCATTAAAATTTTGACTAAATCAAAGCACAAACACCAAATATGCAGAGAATCAAAGCAAATAGTAAAAAAAAAAAGAAGATACGATATTTACATGGTTCAACGTAAAGCCTACGTTCAAGCGGGAGACAGATGAAAGATTCACTATGTTGGAGAAGAGATACAAGTGGAGAAATCCACAAATATAACAAGATCAACCTCTCTCTATCTCTCTCTCACTCACTCACAAAGGTGTATTTCTCTCACCAGGGGCGGCTCACTCAATTTAGAACAAGGTTAGGGTAAAAACCCTTGTAAAAATATATTTTAAACAACTGGGGTTGCGCAGATGTGAGATAAATGTCCGGATGGCTCAAGGAGATGTCAGGACATATGTGCCTCTAACTTGAAATGATTCAAATTGTTCGGACGGCACCTTGGCCCGTCCGGACGATAACAACAAACAGACGTCATCAAATGCAGATATCAGAAGGAATTTATCCAACCAAACCACACATATAAAATGGGACTCGGCTACAGGTAAACGAGGCCCCTTTTAACTCACGTGTTCTACTCTACATACCATTCTCAACAGAATCGAGTACATCATCGACGTCAGTCCTACCGCCTGAGTTTAGTACGTCAAAAAAAAAAAAAACATGAAATGGGGTTGAAAGATACAACGATTGAGTGGTCCTAGTAAACAAAAGATTTTGATATGATCAAAACCAGTGTATATAATGGGGTCGATGGGACATTCTGATCCTTCTCACTTGGCAGGGGATGAGAATGGAGATGCACATTCCATGCGTGATTGCTATAACTTTGAAGGACCCCAAATATATATAAATGTCAGTAGGGTTTAGGGATCAATTGATGATGGTTGCACCACAAGGTGGGCATCCAATGGGCTTGGGCTTCAACTCTCTGTCACAGTAGCAGAGGCAGAGGTCCCCATCTCCTGGTAATGCCAAATAAACTATTCTCACCCCTGCAATTTTCATTCACTCCTCACTCAGTCCTGAAAGAAGAGAATTAAACACACAAGAACAAGAATTGTAAAAGGGTGGTCCTGATTGATGGGCTCTGCTTACTGGGCCCCAAAAGGTGGTATTAAGGGCCTTCGAAAATGACATTACAAGATTTCTGGAGGCCCAGTAATTAAACATTCACAATTTGCCACACCACCACTGGAGGATCTCTGGGTTGATCTTGTAGCAGCCTTAGCCCTACACTGTCCAATCCTGTCATTTTCTTTCTTCGGAGATTTTGATAAAGTAGAATCTGTATGAATGTACAGAGGTTTGAACATTTATATCCATCTCCCCCATCAAATCCAATGCTAAATTGTACATTCCCTCATGCCCTGTCCTATCCTATTGCTACAACCTTACATTGCTCTGCATTTTAAAGGAGGAATCAAAAAAGGGTTTACAGACAAAGCTAAAATATTACAGGGAACAGTTACAAAGGCAACCTGCCAACACCTAAATTAACATATTCCTGCAGATACCTCGTATTCATACATGCGACCTCTGTTTGTCTAAGAATTCAAGCACCTTTTTGCCATAGATATTACTGCGCATCATTGGGAAGTTTATTCGGACAAGATTCAATAGAGCACTGCGGACAAGCCCCTGGAAAACCCAGAAACATCATGACCAATATATATAAGATTCTCAACAGCTATATAAATAGAATAGTTAATGAAGTCGGGCAAGATGCAGAATCAGTATCGTTCACCATTAGAAAGGTATATGAGCAAGAACAATCAATCAAGCACAGAAAGCAGAACAATTTATGGCCGGGTTCTCGCTTTGCATCAAATCCAGTTTGCCGGTGCATCGAACACTGTAAATATAAGACAGCAAAACAAAAAAAAATGAAAAGAAAAAGATCTAACCTTAGCTACCCTTAATGCTGATTGGATGACATAGTTCCCATAAGGATCAATAAGAAGCATAGAAACATTTGGATTGGAAAGCAATTCCAGAATAATCATTGTGCATTGTTCCTCCCTTGATTCTGGAAAGCACTTCTCTACGACATTGCTGCCATACTTGTTAAAAGAAAGAGTCGCATAACTACCTTCGAGCTGTCTCAGAAGATTTGCAGTGATTTGTGGTATCCGCAAGCCCAACAAATGCTGCACCACATAATTTCTATAGAAAAGGGGGAAATAACAGCAAAATATATTAAGTTCAGGTTAATCCAGATGAATCAGAGCACAAATAAAGTTCTAGAAAAGCACACACCCATAACGGTCTTCAGCTAAAGGGAGTGCATTGGAAATAATCTCGGCCACCAAACAATCTCTGGTTTCGCCACTAGAGGAGTTCACACATTGCTGCAGCACACAACAACCACTTTTATCTGTTGCAAGTCCAAAGCAGTTACGTGCCAATTCACGCAGTAGATACTGCCAAACACAACGCAGAAAATTCAAGAAACCACGGTTAGAACTTCTTTTGTCATAAAGCCATTTTACGAAAACATATCCTACAACAAGTTTAGGAAAAATAAAAGGGGGAAGCAAATTATTAGTGGTGATTTAACAACACTGGAGCACAGAAGTTCAACTTTTGTAAAGCCTGTTGATTTTGATCTTATATACATGATGATAACCACATCATATGAAAAAAATGAATTCTTTAAAAGTTTTGCTTCTATTATTTCTAGCCCAAGATTACGTTTCCAACCATATTATCAGTGAGGTAATCATGCCTTATTTCAAGTACTTGATGCTAACAATAAAAGGAAAGCCAGTCGGAGGGACTCCTCTCAACTTAAGTAGCATGAACTGAGAAAGTTTTAAGGGCCTACACTGGAACAACCATATGACAGCATGACACCCTCCGACACCCATCACTCCATCAGCAGCAGAATGAGATTTCTCAGGAACAAAATACGGATTTCAAGTGTGTTTCATTGTAGTTTTTTGAAAAACAAATCAAGCCTTTTCTATTTGTTATTATTTTTTCATCAAACTTGATTGTTATAAAGCAGAAAGCCAAACTGGAACTTTGCCCCAACTTCAGTTAACTGATTTGACCAGAACAGTTCTAAAAGCAAAAGAACAAACTTTATCCTTCTTAGTTTTTGAATAACCTTGATGCAATAAACAATACAACCTCGTGAATAAACTTCAAACTACAAATGACACAAAGAGTAACACTCACAAAGAATTACACAACTGCCACCATCAGCAATATTTGAAAAGTAACTAGTCTCGTTTGTTCATCAGTTTTGTAGCCCAGGCTGTTAGCTTGTAAAGCAATTTATAATGAATAAATGATTTTGCACCTTGTTGCCAAATTATTTTTTTTTTATAGTGTGGTTCTGAATCTGGTTTCATCATCATCCAATATTTTATCCCAAAAGTTCTAATATGGTTTACAAACCAGATAAGTATTTGTTTCAACAGCACATCAGCTCATATAAACAGAAAATCTATGGAAGCATGAGAAAACAGACACAAGGAAGGGAAAAAAACTTTTGGTCCATATAACATCGACCACCAATATAAAATATAAAATTTTAGGCCCCAAAAAATGCCAAAAAGAATTTCCAGAACTAAAAACTGAAAACTTTAAAATTTTCATATGCTTCAGTCAGAACTAATTGCTGTAATTCTGTTTCAATCATAAAAGAGAAACTAAGACCTCTAAAACCAAATACCAAGATCCTTCTATACTTCTAAACCCCATCCCCAAGGCCCAAACAAAAGCCAGGCAGAGTTTGCTACGAAGTGAAGTCACCTGATCATTGAGAACATATACAGATATACTCACAACAGCTCCTTGACTCAGGTATGTTTGAACTAAGTCTCAACCTGAGGCAACATTGACCTGACACCAAAAATATACTGAATTGGATTTTCAAAGAGTAGTCTAGTGGACTACCTACGAGGAGACTCTCATTAAGATGATTACATGATAGCTTATATTTTCTATCTTTCATTCTTCATGAAAGGATATCCATATTTCACTGGGGCATCAAAATATCCTAATTTTCAATCCCCTAAAGCCCAGATAAGTCGCGTCAAGCTAAGCAATGATAAGAAGTATTATGAAAAACTTTGTAAACTTTCATCTAAAACACTAGATCATTCAAAGCCAGAATTTTGGTTTGCAGCCTGTTAAAGGGAAACCCAACACAGCAGTAGCAAGTATTATCAGTGCAAATATTATTATTATTATTATTATTCTAAAAAATCATTCTATGTGTAATTTAGTATTTCATAATTTAATTGCACATGAAGAGAACTTTACACATGAACAGAACCACTAAAAGTGAAGGTGAACAAGTTATCCCAAATTGAAAAGGATTATGAAAATTGTATAAACACAATCATGTAGAAGACAATATCCAAATCTTGGGATTATTTTTAAAAAAATGGTAACAAGAATAGACAAATAAATTAAACGTTACCCTATTGTCTTCATCTGTGAAATATCTCAAGCAATCCTGGATAACACGATGACCATTCACGTCCTTAGTCAATGCAACAGTATGACGGCTTATAGCTGCCATGACCATAGTCACTTCTTGCCCAGGGGTTTCAAGATGCCTCAAGAGTCTCTGTACAGCACGAGTTCTACCACAAGCACACAAAAAAAGACAAAAAATTTTAAATAAACAAAACAGAATACAAACCCCAAAGCATAAACTTTGCCCATTCATTCAATATACACATACAGTGGGGATCCAAACCCACATACCCATGATTGTCAAGGCATATGCTGACTAGTTGATATTCAGTCTCAGTGATCTTTGACACAATCCGGTTCAATTGTGCCTTACTGCACACCTCCACAAGGTTTTGAACAATGTAATTCCCAAACTGGTGCACCATCAACTCACCCAAATGTTCAATAATCTCCACTAAGACCATATCAATTTCATTTTCATCTTTTACACCCTCTATAGCCTTCCGCAATATTTTACACCCATTTTGATCCTTCGACAAGGACAAAATTTTACCCCTCAAATTCTTTACAGACAGAAAATCCAAATCCACATTCTCCAACCGCGGCTGCGGCCGCCTATTGTAAAAGCCACCATTCAGACTATTCGGGTTACTTAAAACCAATCCGTCCGGACCCAAATATGGAATCGACCCTCCTCCTCCTCCTCTGATATCAAACCCATTCCGGTTCCGATTCAAACCCTGTTCATTCAATAAGTTGTCCCAGCCATTGACGACGTCGTAACCAAAACCCGTCGCGGGAACCGTAGCGGCAATGTTATTATAATAGTTATCTCGCAGATTCGTATCGTCTAGAGACGGAATCGACGGCGCACGCGTCCCTAGATCGTTGAACAAGTAATCGGACTGGGGGTTAAGATTGAGACGAGCCATAGACGATGCTAGGGTTTCATCAAAGAATGGGTAGGTGTAGGAGGGTGAGTTAGCTGTCGGAGTAGATCGGTCACAGTCTCTCCTCTCCATATCAACAAATCAAACAAACGAAAGATGGGTTCTTGGGGGTTCTTGCTGGTGCGGTAGTTGTTCAAGAGGGTTTTATGTGTAGAGAGAGATATTGGGGGATTGGAAGAGAGAAAATCGGGGACATTAATCGATACTATTACTAGTAGAGAATTAATTAGGAGTTAAATTTTGGGAAAGAAAGTCGCGACGGAGAGAGAGAGAGGCAGAGAAAGTGTGAAAGACTACTACCATAACTATGGATTTGGTTTGGTTTGGGGTTCAGTCTCTGGTTTGCATGCAATTTATAGCAATTTCTTGGTTTTACATGCGAAGAGAGAGAGAGAGAGAGGCGCTGGGCAATAGAAGGCGAGACTTGGTCGTCTCTTTTTGTATTTATTTGTAGCGTAAAGTTTCTTTGCTTCCTAAGCAAGAATCTAAATAAATAATATTAAAAAATTAGTAAATGTTTTTTTATGCTTAATTTTATAAATTATGTGTCTAAATTTAATGATAAATATGATAAAGAGTTTTTTTTTTGAAAGGATGAATGGAAAAGAGTTTTGATTTCTTTCTTTTTTAGAAAACGTGTCAATCCTACAATATAATTAGTGGTATACTATAAAATTGGCTGCTCAATTTTAATATTAGGTAACAAATTAATATTCTTCTAGTTCTATGCATACAAATATACAAATACTATATACAACTAATATCTAAAATGTTCCACACGATTTTATTGTAATATAAATTGTCAATTGAGCCCTTATCCCAAGCAAACATTCACATTTTTGCTACATGTAATTTTTGAATTGAAATATAATTTTCAATACTAAAAAATTTGTTAACGATTTCTTTTTCTTTTTTTTAATTTCATTCGTAATTTTAAATGATTTGATTATTTAAAAATGAATTCATACAAATAGTCAGAATCATAACATAAACCATAAAACCAAATAAAAAGATAAATTTTAACTTATGGAAAGAGTTAGAGTCCTCATTTAATTAAATACAATTTTCAACACTAGATATTTTTAACGATTTCTTTCCACTTTTATTTTATTTTATTTCATTCTTTCATTTTAAATTATTACATTACTTTAAATTTAATTCATACAAATGAATAGAAATTAGATTCATAACATAATTGAAATATAATTATTTGGCATGTGTCACTACGTTAATTAAAAATAATTTTCCATTTATGGAATATTTATATTCCTAATTTACTTTAAAATTTTCAATGCTCAAAATTTATTAACTATTTCTTTCTTTTCTATTTTATTAAATTTTAAATAATTAGATAATTTAAAAATTGTTCGTGCAACGAGTTTTAGATTAATCCCAAATTTATTTTAGTTTTGAATTCCTCTTTTAGTTCAAATATTTGGATTAATCTCTAATTTATTTTCCATATAAGAGTTTAGTTGTTAAAGAATCACTTTTTTAATTGATAAGTATTACCAAAAAGAATTAGAAAACATTTATATATATATATATATATATATATAAATATAGTTTTTTTCTTATATGAACCAAGTTTACAATCATTAGACATGTTCAACGATTGCAGATCAAACCCAATTTTTAACCCAAGTTTACAACCATTAGACCTGTTCAACGATTGTAAATCAAACCCAATTTTTAACCCGACACCCAGATCAAGTACAACCCAACTTCTTATGCGAACTTATGTTCTATCAGTGCAGGTCAACGACGTTACTCTTTCTCGCATAAGAGATTTTTCGTATATAAACACAGTACCGTGTGCAGAGTAGTCTGTTCTGGTCCTTCTGGAACCAAAATTGCTAATCTAAGTAAGGTCCTTGACTGAGATTTTACAAAGAAATAATAAGCAGTCCATCCAAAAATTCACATAATAATTCAGCAGACTAACATATAACCTATTACAATAGTATTCATCTCACGCACAATAGATGTTCCCTCCATCGTCCCGTCCCGTCCGAAAAAGAAAGGAAGAAGATCCTCATGTCAGCAGTAACTGGATATGCAGTAAGAAGTAAAGCCAAAAAATACTTGGATTTGTGTGTGCCCCTTTTATTTATGCACAAAAGAGAAAGGAAAAACTCTCGTGTTGTGAGAAATGCATCTATTGATAGACTCAATAGGGCTCTGCTATCTGGTATTTGTCTTAAGTTTCTTGACAATCACATCAAGTTTGTCTGATTTAGTTTTCAGTATAAGCAAACCGTTTCGAGAGTTCCAAGCTCACCCAAGTCGAATCAAGTGACCCGCTATGTGAAATAAGGTAAACAATAAATGCGGCGTATGCTGCTGTGCCAGTACACACGACGATGCCGAAAAACAGCCCCTTAACTTCAGATATAAAGAAGTCCAGTAGAAGATATCCATTAATCACCATAACCAGGACAGCCACGGTCCACGCCAGCCTCTGCAAACATAAAATTATAGTATTAGGAAACAGAAGCACATTTCACATAATAAATCTTCTCGCTTAAATAAAATGAACTTGCTTTAAATCAAATGTCTAGGATCTTGCACTGCATTACACAAAACAGTTGACAAAAATTACAAATTTGTTGCTTAATTTCAAAGTTTGTTACTGAGACATATTCTAAGGACCAAAATAGCTCCCCTGTTATCCCCTTGCTTATACCAAAGGAGGAAGCAACAAAGAATTCTCTGGTCCTCCTTTTTGCCCAAAATACCCTTCAAATTTTTACCTTACATAAAGAACATAGAGATTTCACATCATAACCCTGTCGCTATAATATATTGAATGGCATACCAGTACCACCATGGATAAGACGAAAAAGGACTAGACCTATCTCCCTGATGGCCAGATATTTTGATAAACATTAATGACAGGACTGAGAATGTTCTTAACCTACTACTTTCCAAAGGATCGATTTCCCAAGAATTTTCCCATGACTTGCACAAACTCACAGTCACAGGCATACAGACATGATGGTTTCAGAATCCTATATTCCTCTCACATGCCAGATAGACATTGTGGAGAGTGTATGATAATAGTACTGCCCCATTCCCCATTTTCTCAACAGAGATTTGGAGAGCAATCACCAAATACAAGACATGAACATGTAGCATGAACAGGTGATGAGAACTTGCTAAGGAGTTAGCATCTTTGAATGAAAATCAATCAAAACAATTCCTAAATGAAATACACAAAAATCTTATGAGAAGCAAGAACGAATGAGCATTATTACCATAACAATGTGAAGTTTCAATTAACAGCCAACAATCATGTTGACAGAAAAAGTAATACAGGTGCTTGTTGAGTACTTATCTACTCTACCAAATTAGCCACCCTATAGTATGATCCCGGAAGAAACTCACCAATGACAAGAAAATAGTTAATTTTTAAGATAAAGAAACCACCAATGGCTCGGCATACAAAATGAAAATATAGTATGCCTACAACGGTAGAAGTAGAACAGTGAAGGAAATAGCTACCTTGAGAAAGGGTCCAATTTGAAAGACCCCCATGACCTGCTCTTTGGACACCAGGGTGAGAAGAGGTATAAGAGCAAATGGAATCTGCATTGACTGAAGCACATTAAGCCACTCATTCAAAACATCCAATGAAGTTTCTGAGGTGTTGAATGCAAGAGCAACAATCATAGTTGGGACAATAGCAAAACTGCGTGTGATTAGTGCTCTCAGCCATTTCTTCAAAGGGAGATTTAGAAAACCTCCCATGATAAACTGCCCAGCATAAGTGCCAGTTATGGTACTACTTTGCCCGGCTGCTAACAACCCAATACCCCATATATAAAGAATTGGAAGGAGTCCTCCTCCATACTTTTCCTGAAGATACTGTCCTGCATTGACTAGTCCTATAGTGTTTGCTTGCTGAGTACCATAAAATCCTTTAGCAAACACAGTTGTCACAAACAAGTTGATCATAAAGGAAACTGAAAGAGCAATAGATGATTCGATTGTGTAGTAATTAAGTGCTTCTTGAACCCGGCCTTTCTTCTGAGGATCAATTTTCCTTGACTGTACCAAAGCAGAATGCAAGAATACATTGTGAGGCATTATGACACAACCCACAACTCCCACAGCTTGTCGGATTGTTCTTGAGCTGAGTCTTGGAATCAAAATACCTACAATGTATTGAAGTCAACTATATATATAAGTGACATGAATGATTGTAGCTGATAGATATATATTATCAACATTTTGAGTAAAAACTTTCTTTGGTATAACTAAATCAAATGCTCACCCATTAACAACTCTTTTCCACTTGGCTTCGTGTCGCCAAACATCCAGGCAAATGATAGAGCCATGGTAGCAATGAGAACTGCAAATGCCGCTTCCAGTTTCCTCACTCCATAATTCTCTAGAAACAAAAATAAGAAACTGTTCACAGAAAGGAGAACAGAAAAAACTAGTTACTATAAGCAATATATTCAATTTCCAAAGGTTATATAGCTGCATGGAATTTTACATGGGCTTTCGGGCACCAAAAGCCAGTCAATCAAGAGTTCAGCAATCATATATAAACCTTTCACTTAATCAAGTTCAAGACAAATGCTAAGATGAATCGTACACAGGAAATACTGTTAACAAGCTGAATGGAGGGTGACAGAACTTCAAAGAAATACTGAAGCCAAAACGGAGAATTATGGGAAAAGAAGTAAAGACTAAAGAACCCCTCCATAAGTAGAATTAGTTACAATCTGAAAATGTACGACCAAGAGATTGTACTGATTTTGATGTCTAAAGTCTCTTTTCTTTTATTTTGAAAACAACATAAAGTAAAATTTCCCGAGGAACAGCTAATTTGTGTTTCACTGTATGCAAAGAAAGCTAAATGACTGAAATGAACAAAAAGATACAGACTTCACAACCCAAAACAATAACAAAATTGTTTTCATTGCAATCATTCATAATCCAACATGCTGTATCTACTAGAAAAATCAGAGCCTGTAAATCCAACAAAACAATCAAAAATTCGGGCTAATTACACATTCTACTTACCAATCCGATGCCGTAATCACGACTCCTGCCCAAAGCGGTAAAACCCCATTACTCAAAATCTGGATAGCAATAGCGCTGCCAATTACCTCCTGTATATCGGCACCAATCAAAGCTATCTCCGCCATGAACCAGAGCACCAACCTGGCCCAATTCGGATACTCGTCTCTGCAGAGCTCCGCCAAGTGTCGGCCCGTGGCAACCCCTACCCGCGCAGAGAGGAGCTGGATCAGCAAGCCCATAACGGTGGCCCACAACAGCAGCCACAGCAGCGAATAGCCGGCAATCGCCCCCGCCTGGAGATCGCCCTCAAGATTTCCCGGATCGAGGAATGCTATGCTCATCAAGAACCCAGGCCCCGTGAACAACCACAACTTCTTCCACGAGAATGGCGGCACTGAATCGATGGAGTCGAATGAATTCGGCGAGTCGATATCCACTATCAAGATTTTCTCCCGCGCTTCAAACGCGGCTTCTTCGGAATCGGAATCCAACGAAGAAGATGTGGAAGGTGGTGATTGGGAGGCCAGTAGGCGGTTCGCTTCCTCGCTCTTATCGTCTACTTTTGAATCCTCTTCTCGTGAGCTCGAGTTCATCATAGTTAATATCGTGTGTTGTGTCGTTAATGCTGGTTCAATCGCCGAATTATTCTGCTTCGACCAGATAATTATCGACCTCTATGAACGACGGAGGAGGAGAAACTGGGAGAGCGAAGTGTCCGCTAGACGTCCCTCCAACTCCAAGACAGGGGAGATGGGCTATATATTTGAATATAATATGGCCAAATGAAAATGACAAAATGTTGGGTTTTCTAACAATTTTCCAACAATTTCCATTTTCCTTCCCAAAATTGTCCTCATATAATTATTGAAATGACTCTATCACCACTTAATAATTTTCTTCATTACCCTTCATTCACGACAAGTCCTGATGAAACGCTAGGGTTCTCGAGCGAAACATGAAGCTTCCATCTGATGTACAGTCGTGAAACTCTAGCGAAAACTAGCACTCCAAAGTCCAAACCCAAGTAAAATCATTGTCTTTCTTTGATTTCGTTATGTTTTTTGATTCTCATTTAGGGATTGCTATTCGTTTTAGGATTTGTGTTTCTGATTAAGGATTTCTAATTCTGAATATACTTGAGTCTTTATGTCAAGACTAATATCTCATGTCGTATTGACATAATCCAACCAAATGACATATAAATAAAATTTAAAGACCTCTCACACAACAAACGCTTGTGCCAAAGAGCCAATAAAATCTTGAATGCCACATATTGGGTACTGGTGAAAAAGTCGAGGCATTTGTTGAACCAAATATGACAATATTTATTGTGTGAGCCCAGTGTAACCGATGTGGCACTCCGATCCCCAATCAATGGGTTTTTGGGACCAAAAAACCAATAGCAAGACATAAGAAGGACATAATCGTTCCAGTCTTTGACTCGAAATAGAAAAGTCGTTCGAGTCTTGAGCTCGATTTAGAATACTACAAATTATTGCTTTGTAAGGTGTTTGGAGAAAAGATACATACTAGACACGTGAGTTTGTTAGAGATTAGGGTATACTACATTAATTATTTGAAATTTTACTTGAATTCCAATTTATTTATTTTTTTCCTTTCGTTTGTGTGTGGTTTACATGCATGACTTCATTTCAACCACAAAAGGAGGAATTGGGTGCACAATTAAAGTGTCACACGTACAATTGGAGCATATATATATATATATATATATATATATATATCCCAATCCCATTAAAAAGGGCTCTTAGAAAAAGTTGAAGAGCAATGCAAAAGGAGGAATACGTGGAGAGGGCATGCAAATGCACTATGCATGCCACGGAGGAACTCTACTATATGACAACTTTTACATTGCGCCACTACTATGTCGATAGATGTAAATATTTTGTCGCGATATGAGATGTCATGCATCAATCTATATCTTTTTTAAAATTATTTTTATTGTAAAGCAAGAATTTAATTGAAAAAAGAAGGACAACATATATCTTTTGTAACAACAAGAAGGGTGAATGAAAGATATGTGATTAGGGTTGTTGGGTTTCTCTGATTTGTCATAAACTCTTTTATTTCTCTTATTTTTTTCACTAATTCTTCTACAGTTTGAAGGCATTTCTTGCAGACTTTTGAAGGCATTTTTTTGTGGGGATTTCTTGCAGTTTTTGATTGCATTTTTTGGATTATCACAAGGGCATGTTTGGAGGCAGATATTCGAAGTCGGCTTTTTTTTGGCGTATCTTTTGCAGATTGTGAAAGCATTTTTTGGATTATCATGAAATGATAGTGTGACAGATTAGAAAGTGTGTGGACGATGGTAATGATGAGTTTGAATAGATTATGTTGTGGCATCTTAGTCCACAGCCATTGATGCAGTAGAAAGGCTAAATGGGCGGATAGTGTTCATCACAGTAGGGCATAGATTTTGGTTTAGGATTCCTTCTTTTATAGAGATTTGATGCCCACTTAGACTCCGTTTGGAACTTCGTATAGGATAATATAATTCTCATATTCAATATATAATTTAATCATTGTATCAGTTGATTGATGTATAATTTAATCCAATTCGATGTTTGAAAATAATATAATATTAGGTTTGTATAGTATAAGATCTATGATAATATGCTTAGATTACCCCCAATTAAAGTGAGAGTGATGGTATTTTTTGTCATTTGACATGTTATTTCTTATACTAAGTGTTCTGTATAAAATAAAAACGAGTTTGAGGCGTTTTAATATTATACGGTCGGCATCGTATAAGAACCACTTTTGTATAAAGTTATATTATTATGAGTATTTTAAAAATCGTCAAAATACTCGATAAATTTATTAAAGGATAATTTTATATTATACGGAATCTTATCCGCTCATCCAAACAGAGCCTTAGAGTTACAGGGCAGGCTTCGGTTTGCTTCAGTTTTGAAAGGAATCAAATTAAAGCTCCTATTTAGAATATAACAATGATCTGTTGCTTAGAAAAAGAAGGGGGGAAAGAGAATGCCATGAATATATATGTACGAAGCATGAGAATTACATAGGAGGAAGTGGATATGTTGGCCCGTACTCAAGAAAGTGGATTTGGGCCTCCTACCAAGCCCAATTTTGGCTTATAGGGTTAATGGGTTATGATAAAAAAAATTATTATTGATTTTTTCTTTACACTTATTATTAATTGTTAGAGTTTGAATTGGATATATTTTATTATTTTTATGCAGAGAAAATGGATTTGAATTAAATTATTATTGATTTCCCTATGTTGCTCTATTAAAATTATTATTGATTTTCCTCTATTATTATTATTATTATTATTATTATTATTATTATTATACATTTAATAATTTAATTACTAAGTACATATATTAAATTCTATGGTATGAGTACAACAATAGTTCAATGCATTGACGTAGTAGATGGCGGTGGTGATGACTATGCTCGAGTAGCATAACCATGATCATAATTGTTAAGCAAACAAGAGTGTTAATAATGAGTATTGTCGTATGACCATGGACAATGATTAAATATTCATCACAACATACCACAGTATATCATGTGTGATGAACATTATCTCACTTAATTTTTTAAAACTTAAGATACATAATCTTTTTTTGATTCCAAAACACATTTATGCCATTTATTTAGTCCTAAGAGCACTGGGCAGCATTTCCCAATAAACAAAAGATAATAAAGAAAGCTTCATTTAATTAGCCAAAACATTATGACAATGGGGTCCTGGCCTGGCCATGTTGTGAAGCAAGAAGCTCAACTAGTGGGCTTGAGAGAGAAGCTCAACAATATCTGCGCGTGGCCGACATTTGAGATACAAAGGTTGAGCTCTAGCCAAGGTGAATCCAGACCCTTCTTTCATGTCCACCAGCTGCTCACTCTCTCTTTCCCATTCAAAACACTGAATCAAAGAACCCAAAGTCAGTCCAACCATACGCATAGCCAAGCCTTCACCAGGACAGCCTCTTCTGCCTGACCCAAATGGCATTAGCCTAAACCCATCCCTCACACCCTCTACTCCTTCGAACCTCTCTGGCCTAAAACTTGTGGGGTTCTCCCAGATCTTAGGGTCGTTTTGTATGCTCCACAGATTGACCAATAGCATCGTGCCACGAGGGATTCGGAAGCCTTTCACCGTGGATTCCTCTGATGATTCATGAGGTATAAGGAGTGGTACTGCCGGGTACATCCGCAGAGTCTCACTGATGATTCCATGGAGGTATGGAAGTTGGGCTACGTCTGATTCATTCATAACCCGATTGTCTCCCACGTAGTTGTTGATTTCCAATTGGGCCTTCTTTAGAACTTGGGGATGATTAACCAAAAGAGAGAATGCCCACTCCATGGTATTCACAGAGGTATCTACCCCTGCCATCAGCAAAACCTGCAATCAAGAGGTTATATCATAAACATTTAACTACCTAAACCATTAGAACAAGTTTGACATGTAATGTTATAAAAATCGTGTTAGAACATTGGCCGAACAAGAACATCTATTTCTCAATGAAGATGGAGATGAAGATGGGAATCTTACAAGCACGAGGCCTCTGATAATCTCGTCCTTATAGTACTCTGGTTCTGTTTCTTGGAGCTTTAGGAGGACGTCAATCATGGTCTTTCTACCTCCAGACAAAGAACTGCAGTCACTGACCATCTTCTTTCTATGCTCCTCTATCAAATTCTGAACGAATTCATCCCTCTTTCTCTGAAGCTCTTGTAACTCTTTCACTTTTACACCAAGTCCAATCCACCGCATAAATGGCAAGAAATCTCCAATATTATTAGCAGGGCCTACGACCCTCTGCGACTCTGTCATTGTATTATGAAACTTCCTTGCTTCCTCCAAATCCCCTACGTTTTCCCCATAATATCGCTTCCCTGCAATCATTCTCATCATCAAATTGAATGTGATTTCGAAGAACAGAGTCCTCATACACACCCTCTCATCTTTTTTACTCAAAAGACCATGAATCAACGATCTGATCTCCTCTGCACGTACATCGCAGAGCATTTGAAGGCGATGAGTTGATAACATTTCAATAGACGATATTCTCCTGAGGTTCCTCCAGTGGCTGCCGTAAGGAGCCCATGCGAGCTGAGTATAGTTGTAGGCAAGGTACTTTCCCAAAGCGAGGCGGGGCCGGTTGGCGAAGATGATGTCGTTCTTGGTAAGGCATTCTTCAGTTGCTTCAGGGGAAGACACGACGAGTACAGGGCGGAATCCGAATTGAAAGAAGAGTACTGAGCCGTGGGAGTTGAAGGTAGAGAGAGTTCGGTGAAGTGGCTTTTTGAGGAGGTAGAGATGGCCAATTATGGGGAAAGGAGGGTAGGGGCTTGGAGGGAGGTTTCGGATCTTGTGAAAGAGCTTGTTTGTGAAGACATAGAGAGCTAAAAAGATTGGGAGGTAGAGGAGGAGGGTTTCCATGGACGCAGTTGATGGACTTACTTCCTTTGGAAACACAGACAGTAGTAATACTACTTCAGGTTGTCAATTCATGGCTTGGTACCCTGCATCTGATAATTAGATGCCATTGGCATGGCTCCAAAAAGAAACAAAGTCAAGTAACAAACAAAAAAAAAACCTCTTGAAATGTCAAATGATTATAATATAAGTAGTGGGTGAAACCTTAACGTCTGTAATGAATGCGATTGAAAATTTAATTATTTGTTTCATGAGACTTGTCGACTCGGCATGTTGGTGGTGTGGAGGAGAGGAGCGATCGGCGAGGCTCTGCTTTTTCTTTGTTTAGGTTAATGACGCAGCGAGCTGTTGGCCGTCGTCATTAGTTACGATTGTAATGCCGCTGAAGCAATACCCACTTCGATCTTAAATGACGCTAATCTCAGGAGCGTCATAAGACCTTTTTAAAATGAAAAAACAATGACGCTATCGGTAGTGGTGTCATTTGTAAAAAAAAGAAGCACTAATGACGCTTGAGTTGACGCTGTTTGTAGAAGCGTGTTATATTGGCAATAAATGGTATGAGAGTGATGTATTAGCATTTAAAATTGGGGAATGCTATATTGAAAAAGGCCAAAAAAAGAAAAGGTCTGTGTCAATTTAGCTAAGAGCTGACATCATTAATTTGGAGATAAACATGATCCATAGTCAAAGTAATAGAGTGGTTCGTATGCCATCAGCTAGTAAACATCCACGGTCAAAATAAACATGCACTACTTTGGCAACTCAATTCATGACTATAAGTCTATTAGCTAGCCTTTTGACTGGAAAAAAGAGTGACATCTTCAACCAAGTACTCTTTAGAGTTCAGAGAGGAGGCCGATTATACATTCATACTTGGGCGTGGCCTATACCAACCGATCCCACCAACTAACTTTGCTCTAAAATGAAAATTATTATTGACCGACTTTATGGGTCGGGTAATGATTAACAACTGCCTCTGTCAATTGTTCACTAGGTCAATTTGTCGGTAACAACCGACTTTCATCAACTATCAAAAAATATCAACTATAGATGTAGTTCATATACTTCATTTTAGGACCTCATAGGATGAATTCTCTTATATCCAACGATCCAAAATTATCATGCACTTTTCATGTTGAATTTTATTTTTGTTTTGAAAAAAAATATATCGTTGAACTCGTAAGACTGATCTAAATAAAATATATTTTTCCAAATTTTAACAAAAATGTTTTAAACCGTAAAAGTTAGGACCTCGTTTTAGAACCTCATACGAGAATTCATCTATATATATATATATATATAAGAATCCAAATATATATGCTAAAATAAACATTCAAAAGTTAAATCTAACACCAAATTCTCGGGTTAAACTTAGATACAAAGAAATTACTAAGATCTACCATTGGCAATAGCGAAACCTCGATTATTGAGAGAGACGATCTAGTGAGACACAAGTCACACAACTAGGGTTGCTAGTTGTACAGGGGAAGATGAGAGGAGAGGAATGTCTTGACATCTTTGGATCCTACTTATAATCGAAATAGATGAGAGGAGAGGTAATGAACAAGTTGAAACAGATGAGAGGAGAGGAGAGGAGAGAGACTAAGACAGTAAGATTGAGAGACCGAGAGAGGAGAGAGGAGAGAGCCAAGGCGTGTAGGGTTGGGTATGGGTTTTGTAAATTGTAATTGTTTTTGAGTATATTGGCTATCACCAACTGATCCACCTCTGCATGGATCACTAAAATCATCAGCTCGACTCCGTGGGTCAGTTGATGATTGATTATCGATTAGCCGGTAAAATCAACCAATGTCCAACCCTACTAGTTATCATATTCATTAATGGAAATTATTTTGCTTGAAATTGGATATAGGCTAGGAGGTAAATGACCTAACTCGACTGTGTTGTGCTACTTTATTACTGGTTCGTTTTAATTGGTTTAAAGAATTTCTAATTGAAATTTGGGGAACAATTAGTAGTCCCACTTAACTCAAAGGAATCTGTCACAATTTTGTTAAACCTCCTGGCCTCCTCTACAGCTCATGGCGTATATGCTAGCGAGTACGCTGCACCAAATAGGCACGTAGTATAGATTTATACATATGTTTTCGAGGAGCAAAATTCATTCTTAAATTTTTATTTTTTTTTGGTTTATCATTTCCAAATGAAGTTTTTCATTTATGTTACCTATCAATTTTTTTTTCTTCTGAAAGTTATTTATCAGTTATCGCCATATCTCGTAGATATGAAGCAGTTTGTTGGATGGGCTACCAAGAACGAGTGGCGGGGATCTATTGTATTTTTATTTCAATAAGTCCTGTTGTAATGTAATTTTAAGTTAATAGAAATTTTTATTTTAAAAAAATAAAAATGTGTAGGATTTATCATAATAAACTCAACGATATATTTTTTTGCTCAAAACAAAAATCATATTCAACATAAAAAATGCATGACAATTTTTGACTATCGGATATAAATAAAAACATTTGATGTCTTGATCGTGATGAATTTGATTTTTATTTCGAGCAAAACATATGTCGTTGGGTTTGTTAGATCGAATACTATACATTTATGATTTTTAAAAATTAAATAAAAAATTCTTTGTGCTCCAAAAAAACTACAATGGAGTTTTTTTATAGTTTTTATTACAGCAAACTCTCGACACTCACCAAGAACCTCCTTCTCTTTGTTCCGAGAGGTTCTCCATCAACATCACAGCTTCCTCACTGCCGACGTATAGGTCGTGCAGGATTTATGTTAATATTACAGCCCATATAAGTCCTTTTTTTAACATGTTAAATAAAACTTATTAAAATACATTATTAGGAGTACGATCAATTTATTGGCCCATCTCGTAAAACCTTGGGCTGCTCCATTAGGGCAAATGCAATGGGATTTAGGTTGCTGGGTCAACATTTTTGTTAGCCCGGTCCCACCTCTATTACACAAAAAGTCAAGTCAAACACGTATTTTAATACAGTCACATCAGCAAAACACAAATTTCTATACACTTTTTCTTCCCACACACTTTATCTTTCCACCCAACCCAACAACATTCCATTCCTCCATATTATCCACAACAAAACTACACCAAAATATCAAATATCAATACATCCACATCAGCAAAACACTTATCCCAATACAGCCACATAAGCAAAACACATTTTACAATACAGCCACATCAACAAAATACAACATCTTTGTTGGCCCAATGCCACTTCACCATTGCATTTGCCCTTAGCTAAAATGAAAGAGCCCGCGTAACGGAAATCAGACCCAGGAATGCTAACATCAAAATCCAAATCCCAAAGACATTTTAAATCCGGTCAAACCCTAAAAGTTAAACCCCCAAATTGTGAAAATGTTTTTTTTAAGATTTTGACTTTTGAGTGTGTCGGAATGCCCTAAAACCAGAGCCACAGAGCGCCAACATCTTTGTTTTCAAATTGCAAAAAATGGCGCTTCACTTGTATATCCTTCTTTGCTCCCCTCCCTCTTCACTTCCTACAAAGCCACTCGCTCCAACTCGTCTGTCCTTCATCGTTCTTCTCCCTCGATCCATTCTAACCCAGTAAAAGTGAGAAGAGAGAGAAGGTTTAGTTTTCCATGGCTGACCAGGAGAATGTGCGCATCACTCGGGCTGCCAAGAGGAGGGCGGCGGTGAACACGGAGGAGCTGCCGGTGTCCAAGAAGCGGGTGGTGTTGGGGGAGTTGTCGAACGTGTTGAACGTCGTCGTTTCGGTGAATCCCAGTTTGGGAAATGAGCCGCAGAAGAGGAAATCTAGGGCAAAAGCCAAGGCAAAGAAGGCTTTGGTGAGTACGAAGGTGAAGTCAACGACGGAGGATGTTGGTGAGAAGCCTGATATCGATGTCGGGTCTGATGATCCTAAGATGTGCGGGCCTTATGCGACGGACATATGTGACTATCTGCATAAGATGGAGGTTAGTGGGTTTTTATGGATTTGCTAATTTCAATTTTTTTTTGTTGAAATAAAGACAAGATCATGATTAATTATGGTTTGCGGTTGCATAATTTGGTTAATTTGCATATGGGGATGCCCATCACCTGACCCGATAGTTCAATCATAATCTCTTTCTGTTTCCAGTTGTCAATGGAACCAGTGGGTATGTTATATTTGTAGTTACATATTTCATGTAATTTATGCTCGGCTCTGATATTAAAGTTGGGAGCTTTACTGTTCTATATGATTTTTTTGTATTGGCCTTCGTGATTTATGAAAATGTGAGATGAATTGGTATTAAGGATTTCTGTGCTGAGTTTAGCCTTTCATGGGCCTTGTCAAAAAGGGCATCTGCATTGGCTTTCATTTATTAGTTTATTGGGGCTTATTCTGATGCTTAGTTGACAATTCAGGTGGAATCAAAGAGAAGACCATTACCTGATTACATTGAGAAAGTGCAAAAGGATGTCACTCCCAATATGAGAGGGATTCTGGTGGATTGGTTAGTTGATGTTGCAGAGGAATACAAGCTTCTCTCTGATACTCTGTATCTTGCCATTACTTATATTGATAGATTCCTATCCTCAAATGTCCTCAACAGGCAGAAGCTTCAGTTGTTGGGCGTGTCTTCAATGCTCATTGCCTCGTGAGAACCTACTTCTTTTGAAAAGTGATAATTTTCTTATGAGCTCATGCACTGAGTTTACTTACATTTCCTGTTTGTTTTTAATTCTCCTCTCCCAAATAGAAAATATGAAGAAATCAGCCCTAAAAGTGTGGAAGAGTTTTGCTACATTACAGATAATACTTACACCAAGGATGAGGTAATTTCTCTCGTTTTATTTCATATACTTGTTTTTTCCCACTTTGCTTTGTATTATACGTTTTGCTCTCTCAAATTCTAAAAATAGGCTGGGGGTATGTTACTAGGTGGTGAAGATGGAGGCTTGTATACTTAAGTCCTTGAAGTTTGAATTGGGGAATACTACTATAAAGACATTTCTAAGGTAAGCCTAATGTTGTTGTTCTCTTTACTTGATTAAAATTGCTGATCCATAGGCCATTGTGTGGTGTACATGTGGGTCTGATACTGGTTACCTTTTTCCATCTGGGTATGCAGGAGATTCATCAGGATTGCACAAGAGGATGACAAAGTAAGTATAATCCTTACATAGCTTTAGCATATGTTTAACGAGGAATAATCTTGTACTGATTAGATATACATGTGTTGTACAGAATTTAAACTTGCAACTTGAGTTCCTGAGCTACTACCTTGCCGAGTTAAGCTTGCTGGACTACGAATGCATAAAATTTTTACCTTCTTTAGTGGCTGCCTCGGTTATTTTTCTAGCCAGATTTATGATGCAACCTAAATTGTATCCTTGGGTAAGTGCCTAAGTGGTTGATCGTTACCCAAGTCTAATTGTTTATTTACAGGTTTGGGATGGTATTCTGATCTCTGAGATTGTTTCAGAACTTGATGCTGCAAAAATTCTTGGGTTATAGGACAGGTGATATGAAGGATTGTGTCCTCATAATACACAATTTGTACCTGAGCAGACGTGGAGGGGGATTACGAGTTGTGAGAGAAAAGTACAAGCAACATAAGGTGTGTTTTATTTAAATAATTTTTTTGTTGAGTTTGGTTGCTTCAATACGAAAAAGGTATGATTTAAGTTACTTGCCATATGAAACAGTTCAAATGCGTGGCAACCATTCCTTCTCCTCCAGAAATACCAGCTTCCTTTTTGGAAGATTTGAAGGAATGAGAGTTTTGGTAGACTTGTGAGCTAGTCTTATTCCAAACAAATGGTATTTCTCCTTGTTTAAGGGCTTGAATTTGAAGCATTCTAACTTCCAGAACTTGGTGTTTAGCTGGACCTGTAGACCTTGATAGTGTGGAGCTTCTCTTCTTAATTCAAGTGATCTGATGCTGTTCTACAGTGAACACTTTACCCCTAAAACACAGCTTTTAACCGTGACATAAATGATTCTTTTCATAGGTGGAACATTTGTAATTTCGAATAATGCTTGAGACTCCCAAAAAGTGATCCCAAAAGACCCTCATTTAATGTGGAATGTTAGATGTGAAGTGGGTTTTATATGTGTGTTTTTAATCAATGGTTATTTTAATGCCACATAGATTTGTAGGACTTTTGGCGATGATATTTTGAGGGTCTCTAGCATTGTCTTGTAATTTCTTGGGAGGAAGTTTGACAGTTTGTAGATTTTGTTTATTGATAAGTTTTGTAAGTTGCGTCTTATTTGGAAGGGATCCTCATTTGGCTTCATGAATTGGAATGATATAAACCCTGATACGCAATTCAATATATTTCTAGAAAAAAAAAGTTGTTTCTATGAATTTACAAACATTTGTGCTAATTTCATGGATGAAATCCAATTTGTGTTGAGGTCCGGACGTGTTGTTGTCCGATCCAAAAATGACATGAGACCAATTTTTTACCATCGGTGTGAGATGCAAAATTTCTCCGACTTATGCAGACAAATATGAGCAAATCTTGCATTGCATGGGCCTAAAATTCGCAATCCTTGAGGAAAAACAGCTCTTTCCAACTGTCCACTTAACTTGGCTTGCACATCTAAAAAATATTCTAAGCCCTCATCGACCGTCCAAAAACAAAAATATGTGAATCGACGGTCATAATCAAGCCCTAGATTTAAAGTAAACTCATTTTACGGTGATTGGTGAACCGTCCTTTAATTCACTCCGTAATCTGGGTAACATCCGATTCCCTCTTTTTAATTCCCCATTTATTTATTTACCATCTCTCCCTCCCAAATCCCAAACCCCAATTCCCGACGAAATCAAAAAAACTTTACCTAATGGCCGATCCAGAAACTTCGATACCTACAGCACCAGCACCAGATCAAGACTCCAAGCCACCGGCGCCAGACCAAGACTCCAAGCCGCCGGCACCTACTGTGGAGCCGGAGGAGGCACAGCCTAAAGATCCTGTATCAGATAAACATGAGCCTAAGAAGCCTAGCGGTATCTCACTCAGCATTTGGCCACCATCGCAGCGCACTCGTGACGCCGTGATTGCTCGCTTAATTGAGACCCTCTCCTCGCAATCTGTGCTTTCGAAGCGCTATGGAACTATTTCAGAAAGTGAGGCGCAGGAGGTCGCTCGTCTCATCGAGGAAGAGGCATTTGCTGTGGCTGGTGGTTTCGGATCCGCCGATGATGATGGCATTGAGATCCTGCAGGTTTACTCCAAGGAGATCAGCAAGCGCATGCTTGAGAAGGTCAAGGCGAGGGCGGGTTCAGTAACTGGTTCCGTGGATGCCATTGCGTCGCAGACGCAGAGTCCCAGTGAGGCCCCCACAAAAGCTAGTGAGGAGAAATCATCTGCCGAGACGGAGGCTTGAGTTATTTTTAGGGATTTAGCGTGATATGGTATGTTAGGGTTTTTATTGATACTATTTGAGATCTATTTGTACTATTTATGCATTTCTATCATGGTTGAACATATCTTAATAATTTGGTAGTGTTAATGCCTAGCTCTTCTTCAGCTATCTCTGATCTTGTGTTCTCTCTCATTATTTTGTTGGTTTATTTGATCTACGGCGTATGCGTATCTCCTTGATTCAGGACTGTAGCACGTAGCGTTTCCTCTACAGTTGTCTGAATTACGATATGTTTATTTGATTTAAAAACTCTATTTTCCTTTATCTTAAAAAGTAACTATGTAATTGTACCTTTTTTTTATTCTCATTATCTAACTTCGATCTCATTTTTCATTTACATTCAGCTCCCAAAGATCTCTGCATTGACTATTATTCTTTGGATTTTATGAAAGAAGTTGGTCCGGATGTTTACTTGAAAAGGGAGCTCCTATAGATGTTTACTTGTAAGGGCATATGGAAACAGACATTTAATTACATTCTGGAAGGGGTTAAAAGTTAAAACTGGATTGAAACTTGGTAACAGAGGGAGGAAGAGAACCTGGGCTCAGTGGAATCTTTTTTTTTTTTTTTTGCGTGTGTTTGTAGAAGGTTTTTTTGTTATGTTTGTTTTGATTGTGAGTTTGAAAATCCTCTGGAGTTAGGTGGAAGCGACGACTTTGAATGTCTTGAAAATTCTGTTATTTGTATTTCTGGTGACATGGGGCACCATTTATGATGAGAAAACCTCTTTTTCTTGGATGAACTTTCTCTTCTCTGGTAGGCCCTTTATACTGGTGTTGAATCTTTCTTCCTCTGTGCTAATCAAAATATGTTCTTTACATACTCACTTCTTGTTCATTAGTATTTTCATCTCCATCAGCAATAAAAAGGAATATGTGCATACAGTCAGGTGGCTCTTAGTAAGAATTCTATAAGCCTTTGAAGGATTTGATTAAGAAGTACAGCTTTATATCATGATCAGTTTTGTTTAGGTAATTGTAATCAGCTATCGGTTGGAGATGCATTTTTTGTGTCAGTGCCGCATTATCTGCACTCTTCTGGTTAAATTTGTCACTCTCATGCTAGGTAGATAGACATTCAGTATTTTGAAGTTCGTGCATGTTCTATTGAATATGTTACGATGTATATCATATATGCCACAGGTTTTGTAGACTAATTTACTTCATAGTTGCATTGATTGTTAAGGTTGCATGGATCTTCATTATCCTTGTGTTCTGAATCACATTAATCCCAAGTGGCTCCTATTAACCGAATAGCTTGGATGTGTGCATCAGTGTTAGTCCATGCCCAATGTTCTACAATCTCATTTGTTGTGGCCAAACCTTATTGGTTATCATTCTTTTTGAATGTCTCTACTCTAGATTCTTGTTGTCAAGTTCAATCATCTGAAATCCAGCGTAGTGTTTTAGTTGAAGGAAACGCAAGGATTCAAGCTCAACCATGATCTCTTTTATCACAGTATGCGACTAGCTTTCTTGCCTTTTTCTTTGTTCTTCTAGTTTTATTTTCCTGTATTTTTCGTGTTATGTCTTTTCGCATTCTTTTTTTCCTGCAGCCACCAGCACTATGTGCTGACTTGAACCTCTTTTTTGAAAATTTTTGATGGGCCTCAACGAATTATAGGCTTGCTGGAAGCAAGAACCTGGTCTCTGCTGATGCGTTCCTCTTTTGGTTCCAACACTTGGATCATTTCCTACTGTTTTGGTACTGTCTGGATATTAATAAAATAGTTCAATTCTTTGTGCTTGTTATTCTTGGATGGTTTAGCCCTTTCTAGCTAATCCTTTCTTTGTGTTCTCTATGTTTGCTTGAGATGCTAAAACGCTTGTTTGCTAAAACCAAGTCTATTACTGGGAAAGTTGGCGTCGAATACATTTTTAAAGCTACAAGCCTGGTACTGGGTTTTATTTTCTTTTTCTATGGGGACTGGTTGGAGAACTGATTTGAGTTTCTGTCATTTTGTGCATGAATAGGTTGGTATACCTATTACTTCTCTTAGAAATTGAGTTTTGCCCTTTGTTCTTTAGTTTGAATTCGTGTATCTGCTTGTATTGCTTTTAAACTTCTCTTTCATATATCCATAATTTTTGTGATTTACATTTTTTTTTCTGCCATCGGATAATTGGCTGGTAAACTCTGGGTCATGGAAGACTTGGGCCGAGACTCAATGTTGAAAGATAATGTAGAGAGGCATTTGCAAATTGTGATAATGAAAACACTCATGAGATTTTGACATTCCCATTTCAGTCAATGACCCATTTTTATTGTGTGATTTACATGAGGTACCTCGAAATAGAGTATGATTGCTATGCTTTTGGTTTCCTTCACGGCCTCACCAGGCAAGTAATCCATTAATATTAAAATGAGTATGATTGCTATGCTTTTTTCTTGTCCCTTAGATTATGTAAGTTTATGGATGGAAAAATTATGGACATATATTATTTTGAATTTACAGATTATGATAATGAAAACATTCATGAGACTTTGACATTCCCATTTCAGTCAATGACCCATTCTTATTGTGACCCATTCTTATTGTGTGATTTACATGAGGTACCTCAAAATAGAGTATAATTGCAATGCTTTTCGTTTCCTTCACGGCTTCACCTTTTTCTTAAGGCAAGTAATCCATTAATATCAAAATGAGTACGAACTCATGTAACCAAATCATAAACCCAAACCACCAATACACGCAAACTGTAAATACATCTCTTATGGGTGAGTCTCTTTGACCTCCAAATCCCAAGAGGCCGCCCCCATAAGGTTTGCTAGGTTCAGTTAGTACGGAGAAAAAATTACCAACAACTATTCAAGTCCCGTTTGAGAGACAATTTTGTTATTGATTCCAATAAGCGGAAAGGAAGTAAAATAAACTACATTTTCCTCCATAAACAAAAAATAAAATAAAATAACTATATATTCCTCATCTAAGCAGGCATATATATATTAATATATATATATGGCTTGTACGGTTGTACCTCCAATATTTGTAGCATCCTGTCCATTCCCATTCTATTTGTTGTTATGTTTATGCATGTCCTCATTCATTTGAAAGTAAGCTGAGATGGCGGCAACTCACATCACATGCCCACGTGTTCAAATGGGGCAAATCGATCTATGCCGCATTGTTCATATTTGGTCAAAGTTCCAAGTCTTACATCGATCTCTGCCAAACATATATATTGCATTATATATATTTATAGCTCACTACACTATAAATACATACATGGAGCGACAACAAGACTCCATAAACACAAAATTAACACAAAGCTAGCTGATCATCAAACAATCAACTACTCCCCCAGCTGATTCATTCATTCATTAATGGCCACAAGGTGCTTCTTTGTCATTAGTCTTGCTGTTCTCCTGATCAGCTCCTCCATTTTTGCTTCACAAGCTCGTCCCCTCGGTCATTACTCACTTGGCAATATGAACAAAGGGGTTGACATTGACACTATGTTCGACGAGTTGCACATTGGAGGGATTAAAACTGGAGGTCCAAGCCTCGGTGGTGAGGGTCATGCATTACCTGATGCTGTCCGAAAGAACGACGACTCTGGTCCAAGCCCTGGTCAAGGACACTGAAATCATACACGCACGCACGCATACATACATACATATATGCATGCATGTATGCATGTATGCATGCATGCATACATATATATGTATATATTATCTCTTAAGGATAACTTTTTGATAATTGATTTAAGCGAAATGACAAGTGAGTTCCACATATTTTAAATTAATGGTCAAAAAAGTTGTTCTCCTTACTTTATGTCCTTACGAGAAAATTTATATATATGCGAGTTTCTTATTCTTTCATATACTTATTTGTAAGAAGAATTTTGTTTGCTTTGCTAGAAATTATTGCGATGTATTTGTTTGATCATATGAATGTGTTGAGGTTAGTTTGTTTTTTTGGTTTGTATCAGTTACTATATATTGTTAATGATTTGATCAATTTGGAGCAAATGCGATGAGACCATAGCCAACTATTCAGTCAGTCCGACTATTGAAGCAAAATTATAATCAGAGGAACCATGCAAGTCTCTTTAATTGGCAGCTGTTAACTAATATTAATTGTAAGATTCAATCAAATTCAAGGCTGTCAATGACTGCTTCAAATAGGCATGCATGGACGATAAGCACTAAAGTTAAATTAATTAGTCCATGCAATCTCTTTTTCTTTTCTTTAATTGTATAACTAGCATGCATCTCCCTAAACTAAACCACATCAGGAAGGGAAAAAAAAAAACTTTTATTTTTATTTTCAAAATTATGTGGACGAAGTTTTGAGCTATGGAGCTGAGCTTGGGTGAAACAGTCCTTTGAGTTTGCATAAGATTAGGTTGGTGACAAACAAGGCTTTGAAATTTTACTGGAGCTTGCTCCTTGTCAAACATTTTTTGGGTAATAGACAATAAGATTAGACAAGTTTGCTCTTTGGATAATTAATATGGGCATAAATTCTTCATGACAGAGTAAGTTGTGTCAAAGTCCAATGCGCGGCTACTAAGGGTATTAGCTGGGTAGACGCTATACCAAAAAACTTAGATAAGATAAGCTCTAAAAAAAATTGAAGTTTATTTTAGAAGTTATTCTTTTTTTTAATAAGATAATATTATAAACTTTCTGAAATATTAATTTTATTAATATAAAATATATTGTCATTTATAAGTTTAGACTTTAAACTAAATTTAATAAAACAAAAATATTCATAAGAGAAAATACATAAATTTACCAAAAAAAATCATAAAATAATGAATTGGAATGATTTATACATTTCTCATATTTTTTTAGCTCGTATTCTATATTTTAAACTAAATTTAAATAGATTTTAACTATAAGGTTCACCGAACACCTCACTCACATCGTATTAAGTTACGGAATAGTTTATTTTGATAGCTTATAAAGTAGCTTTAAAAAAATGATCCTTAATCATTGATATCATCCACTTGCTGATGAACAAAATCCTATCTTTTTCATGAGCAATAAATGGCACAAGACTTGCATTATTAAACAATGAATCGCATCCACCGCAATAACAAACCTTCAACCGTTTCATGGCAGCTACCATTGCTCCATAGATTCACATGGCTACCTCTGCTTTCTTGCTTGGTCTTTCTATCATCATATCACCATCATTTTCAACTGCAACATTGCGCAGAGGTTCACACCTCTCTGTGGAGAATGCAGAGCAAGTTTTGATTTCCCCTAACAATGCTTTCACTGCTGGATTTTATGAAGTTGGAGACAACGCCTACTCTTTTGCAATCTGGTTCAGTAATGATACTTGCTGCAGGAAAAACTGCACTCTTGTCTGGATGGCAAACCGCGATGAACCTGTAAACGGGAAACACTCGAGGCTCATTTTACTGGGAAATGGTAATCTTATCTTAACTGATGCTGATCGTTTCACTGCTTGGATGACCAACACTGTATCCCAGTTCTCAACACAATTAGACCTGCAAGATAGTGGCAATCTTGTACTTACTAATTCGGATCATACTATTCTGTGGCAAAGCTTCGATTCACCGACGGATACCCTTCTTCCACACCAGCCACTTACCAGAAAGGTTCAGCTAGTCTCTGGTAGGAGCCAAAGTAACTACTCTTCTGGTTTCTTTAAGCTTTATTTTGACACCGACAATGTTCTCCGTCTTCTATTCGATGGCCCTGAGGTATCAGACATTTACTGGCCAGACCCAGTGCTCTTGACCTGGGAAGCTGGGAGATCCACCTACAACAATAGCAGAATTGCTGTACTTGATTCCGAGGGTAATTTTAGTTCAACGGATAATTTCACATTCAAATCAGCAGATTATGGATTGAACTTCCAGAGAAGACTGACAATTGATTTCGATGGCAATCTTCGGCTGTACAGTCGAAAAAACAATGGAGGGAGTTGGGTTGTATCATGGCAAGCCATCTCTCATCCATGCAGAATTCATGGAAGTTGCGGACCAAACAGTGTGTGTAGTTATGTTCCTAGCATGGGTAGGAAATGCTCCTGCATTCCAGGATACAAAGTGGTGAATGACACAGACTGGTCCTTTGGTTGTGAGCCAGAATTCAATCTGTCCTGTGCCACAGGTTCAGCTGCTTTCTTGCAACTCCCTCATGTTGAGTTTTTCGGTTACGATATTGGATTCTATCCAAACTGCACCTTGAGGGAGTGTGAGAAATTATGCTTGGAGGCATGCAATTGCAAGGGGTTTCAGTTCCAATTTACCAAACACAACCATCCCAGTGGCATTCCCTATTGTTACCCCAAGACACTATTGTTAAATGGGCATCATTCCCCAAATTTCCGAGGAGACCTTTACTTAAAAGTCCCCAAATCTGGACTTTCATCATCCAGTTATTCTTACAAGGAATCAAGCCTCAAGTTAAACTGCCATGGCGAAAGTGTCAAGCAGTTACACAGAGAGTATGAAAGTAGGCATGAAAAAGGGATTCTGAAACTTTTGTTTTGGGCAGCCATCATAGCAGGAGGGGTTGAGATCTTTGGCATATTTTTGCTGCCATACTTCCTTATCACAATGCATCAGAGAAGTAGAGCGGGAATGTAAGGCTATTTTCAAGCTACAACTCGTTTGAAAAGATACACGTACGTGGATCTTAAAAAGGCGACACGGGGTTTTAGCCAGGAGATTGGAAGAGGTGCAGGGGGAATTGTATACAAAGGTATATTATCTGGCCAAAGGGTTGCTGCAATCAAGCGACTCAACGATGCTAGTCAAGGAGAAACAGCATTTCTAGCGGAGCTAAGCACCATTGGGAAGCTTAATCACATAAATTTGATTGAAATGTGGGGATACTGTGCAAAGGGAAAGCACAGAATTCTGGTCTATGAGTACATGGAGCATGGATCCCTGGCAGAAAATCTTATTTCCAAATCACTTGATTGGAAAAAAAGGTTTGACATAGCCGCAGGAACTGCAAAGTACCTAGCTTATTTGCATGAACAATGCTTGGAGTGGATTCTCCATTGTGATGTAAAGCCGCAGAACATACTCCTAGACTCCAATTACCAGCCAAAGGTGTCAGATTTTGGCCTGTCTCGGCTACAAAACAGAAGTGGTTTAAACAATTCAAATTTCTCAAGGATTAGAGGTACTAGAGGATACATGGCACCAGAATGGATTCTCAATCTTCCCGTTACATCCAAAGTCGACGTCTACAGCTATGGAATTGTAGTATTGGAGCTGGTGACTGGAAAGAATCCAGCAACTGTACTCAATGCATTAGAAAACAGCGAGGGAACACAGACCAAAGGAATGGTTACATGGGTGAGAGAGAAAATTAATGTGGCCGATGCAGGGTCATCACCTATTAAAGAGATCATAGACCCTATCTTAGAGGACGAATATGACAAGAGTAAGATGGAAATTCTGGTTTCAGTGGCTTTGCAATGCGTCATTGAAGACAGAGAAGCAAGACCCACCATGAGCCAAGTGATTGAAAAGCTTCTGCACCATGAAAATGGAAAGTAAAAACAACCAGAAGATGGTAATTGCCATAAAGCAAGACCCTATCTTAGTAGTGTTGTATCATAAATAAAGCTCTTATCTATGTATCAATCTATGTAAACTAAATTAGTTCTGTGTTCATTTCACACACTCTAGAAAAGCTATAATATTAGAAGAGGTAAATCTCAAGGAGTACTCTCTGTTCAAAAATTCAACAGAATTGAGTGATCAAAATACAAACTTAATTCATGTAAGTGTTTGCAGAAATTACAGTGTAATCAGCCTTAACAAATAATTCTTTTTAAACGAACTGCAACAAAAGAAAAGGTCCACATGTTTGGTTGGCAAGAAAAGAAAATCCGTTCTAATCAACTGCAAGTCACTCAGCTTGAATTTCACCAAATTTTCACAAGCAAAGACGAGCAGAAGTATTTTGCAGAAAAGAAATACCTAAAAAAGGAGCGAAGAACGATTGGTGGAATCTCTAACAACTCCGCGAATGTGAGTCAAAGCCCAGGGCCATGTTTCTATCGAAATCAGTCCAAACCTTAAGACCAATTGATGAAAAGTAAATCCATTGTCACGTCCACGGCGATGGCAGAAAATGCGGGTGGCGGAGCTGGATTTGGATTTTCGAAAGCCATTTATGTGGAGGTGCTGGACTTCAATCAGAGGAGAATGCGAATGGCCAAAGGGTTTAAATCATGTATGTGAGAAGGTTTTTTTCCCTGAGAGCACGTGATAAGCACGTGACCAGAAGGGGAGAAATACAGGTACTTCCTACCAAGAAGCGTGTAGAGAGCCTCCCGGTCCCGTGTAGTCTCTCAAGTTTCCGTGGATGGGCCAGTCAACTTCGACGGCCGCATTCTCGAGCCGCCGTGAAGTCAGCAACTGCTACCGAGCCAAGGTCAAACCAACGGCTCTCATCTCTCCAACGCTTACCGATGAATCAAGCGATTTCCATGTCTCCAATACAGCACCCGATTACATCTCCGAGCTACCTGACGAGTGTTTGGCTTACATTTTCCAGTCACTTAGCTCCGGCGACCGGAAACAATGCTCTCTTGTGTGTAAGCGATGGTTGACGATCGAGGGGCAAAGCCGTCGTCGTCTTTCTCTCAACGCTCAAGCATGTCTCTTCCCTCTGATTCCTTCTCTATTCTCTCGATTCGATGCCGTCACGAAACTAGCTCTCAAGTGTGAGCGCAGATCCGTCAGCATCGAAGATGACGCGCTGATTCTCATATCTTACAAATGCCGGAATCTCATGCGCCTCAAGCTACGCGCCTGCGGCGAACTCACATATACCGGAATGGAGACCTTCGCGAAAAATTGCAAGGGTTTGAAGAAACTCTCTTGTGGATCTTGCACCTTCGGAGCCAAAGGGATGAACGCAATCCTTAATAACTGCGCATCGCTGGAAGAATTATCCGTGAAGAGGCTCCGTGGTATCACGGATGGAACTGCGGCCGAGCCGATTGGGCCTGGCTTAGTCGCATCTTCTCTCAAGACGCTTTGCTTAAAGGAGATTTACAATGGACAGTGTTTTGGGCCTCTTATAATTGGGGCAAAGAATCTCAGGACTTTGAAGCTTTTTCACTGCTCTGGTGATTGGGACAAGCTTCTTGAAGTTATTGCGGATCAAACCTCCGGTTTAGTTGAGATCCATCTCGAGAGGCTCCAGGTCACCGATGTTGGCCTTGCAGCCATCTCTAATTTTCCGAATCTGGAGATCTTGCACCTTGTCAAAACCCCAGAGTGCACCAATTTAGGGCTCGTTTCAGTCGCAGAGCGTTGCAAATTATTAAGGAAGCTTCACATTGATGGATGGAAGGCTAACAGAATAGGTGACGACGGTCTAATTGCTGTGTCTAAGTTTTGCACTAATTTGCAAGAATTGGTTCTTATTGCAGTCAATCCCACAAAACTGAGCTTAGAAATGCTGGCATCCAATTGCCAGAATCTAGAGCGATTGGCCTTATGTGGAAGTGATACTGTTGGTGATGCGGAGATTTCGTGCATTGCTGCAAAATGTATTGCATTGAAAAAGCTTTGCATCAAGAGTTGCCCTGTTTCGGATGAAGGAATGGAAGCACTTGCGAGTGGATGCCCAAATTTGGTGAAAGTAAAGGTCAAGAAGTGTAAAGCAGTGACTTGTGATGGTGCAGATTGGTTGAGGGCAAGTAGAGGGTCGCTTGCTGTTAATTTGGACACTGTTGAACCTGAACCTCAGGACGCAAGTGCTAGCGATCGTGGGGCACAGGAAAATGTTGTTGAGTTTGCTTCCGTGGTTGTGGCTGCGCCTATTATTGCATCCAGAAACACTGGAAGATCTGCCTCATTTAAGTCAAGGTTGGCTTGCACTTTGAGAAGGTTGTCAGGTGGTAACAGCAGTTCTCGAAACATTTCCTAAAGGAATCTAGAACAAAAGTTATGAAACGGAGCAAAGTCCACTTTTGGTCTGATCAGTTTGCATTATGTTGCATTTTATTATCTGATTTCATCTCACTTTTGTAGTTAATTTTATGTTGTGTGCTGTTTATTGCATCTTGAATTGATTTTTCAGTGTGGAAAATTGTCATATTCCTGTGTTTTATGTTTCTATTAACTTGAATTTGTGTTAACTTGTTTAGTAAAATTTTTTATACCTTGGAGGCTTGGACGGAGTGATAGATCACCTTTTTTGTTTTGCATACACCGTTGGCTCGACATTGCATCTGTCTGCTGTGGTTTGTAATGTTATGATACTAAGGTGTCTACTGCCTCGCCACGGTTCAGTGTATATAACAGTACAACTGACATGCTCTGAAACTGTGCGATGCTAATTTATTTATTCAGTTTTTAGGTCGTGAATTTTTTTAACATGAGAGCAAGGGAAGCTCTATTTTTTTACAAAAGAAAAATGCTTTGAAAATAAATGTTACTTTTCTAGAAAAGAAATGTGTACAAGTTGTGACTCAGGTATGATCCAGCATATTCCCAGGTAGAGATGCCTCAGATTACGATCTTTTTGGGGCAGCTGAGCTGGGCTAGGCTCCTAACTGTTTTACGTTGCAACATTTTATATTTTGCTTATTTGTATTCTTATAAAGAATGAATTAACATCCGGCTGTGAAAATGAGATATATGCAACTAGTTCTGATACCACGGTGGATAGGATGAATCCTTGAAAAGGTCAAGTCATTTGTGAGTACTTTATGGAGTTTATTCATTTACTCGGCCTATTTGATGCCCCGCTATTCTGTAATAGACTTGGCAAGGGGGAGGGGGATTTGAACCCCTGACCTCATGATCAAGGTGGGGGGGGGGGGGGGGGGGGGGGGTTTGCCATCTGAGCTGGGGCGCCACCCCTAAGTTAGCTGGTAATTTATGGCACTGACTTGCCATGTTGTGTCAACTTTGAAGCTTCGGAGCAGTCATGTTGGCTGAATTGGTAAGTTGTTCTCATTCTGCAATAGGTGATCGATGCAGCCTCCTCTAGTCTGGATTTCTAGCTTTGACTGATGGTTAAGTCCTGAGATTCAATGTGTTGTAACTGTAAATTCGTCTTAGTTAATGCACTGGTTCTTGTGTGAGCTCAGTATCACATAAGATATTCAGAAGATTCTGATGACTTTTCTTTCTGTGGTTCAGCCATCTGGACCTGGAGGCAGCATGGCAACTGACTCTTTTTTATTTTTGGTGAGAAATTTGTTCTTTTATTAATAAACAGATTGAGTTACTCTGTTGTGGGCAATCCAACAAAACATGAGCAAAATGCTTTCTTTCGGAGTAACAGATGAATTCAGCATCCAATTATATTTTTGACTAAGAAGGTTGATCTTATGCCATATGAACCGCCATGAGGCTTTCTATCTAGCGCGCTTGATTATATCACCTTTTTGTCTTTCTGCTAGGATTGAAGGCACATAAAGGGGGCTTGATTGACTGATTGAGCAGTCCTCTTCAGGGTGCAGTCAGGCCGCCTCTGCATGGTGATACTTGTGGAGTGGAGTGCAAGAAGTTAGCTTCCAAGTTGAGGTCATTATATTCTGCCGGGTAACAATTTTCGTTTGCGTTTATAAGCTGCTGCTCAGATTAAGGGTTTATGTCGCAAAGCTGCAGCTCGTTGTGGTTGGTTTGAAGGGCCTGCTCTCGGTATGTTTAACTCCACCGGAAGGCATTTTAAGCTTCTTTAGTTCTTTTCAATTGGTTTCTGTACGTCATTTTCTCAGTTTAGCATCTCTTTTCGAGATGCTTCATTGCAACGTAAGAGAATTAAGATCTCAGGACAGACATGGCACCTCTGCAACACCTGCTTGCGCATCCTTTTTTATTTTCTTCCAGACCACGAGTCCACTTTCCCTTTTCCCTTTCAATTATAGATTCACCGCTGGCTCACTCTCCATTGGCTAACACTTCTCCAACTAACAATCAATCAGTATCAAAATGCATAATCACAGGCTCTCAATAAGGGAACTAACAATATTTTCATGAATTCATATATAAGAGCCGTCGCTCATTGATAAAAAGATTTACAGGCATCGGAAATTGACAACAATCCTGTCTTTTGTCTTGCTGATCAAATTTAACACATATAAATGGCCAGCTATAGACATTTAAACATTGTCTGAATAGAATATATTACTATAGACCATCCATCTATTGCTACCAATGGAAATGAAGGTTAGCTGCAAGTGAACGGTTTGTCCTTCCCTTATCCACATCAACCGCCGCTTGAAAGTCCTAACCCCATTTGTTTATGCAGTGTTTGCTTTGCCTTCGCTTCCATGAGCCCAATAAGGCTTGGCAGGCGTACGTCTCAGTGCCTTGATGCCCAACGGGTTGTTCTTGCTCTGTCGCAGAAATTCAAGCAAACAAAACAACAATCAAGATATATACTTGAGTATCAACGTAGGAACCCCAAAAAATAACGGGAGCACCGTTCATATGGTTAAAAATATAACATATGAACGTAATTTGGTTGCTCTTACCGTCAA
Source organism: Tripterygium wilfordii (assembly GCF_013401445.1). NCBI lineage: Eukaryota > Viridiplantae > Streptophyta > Magnoliopsida > Celastrales > Celastraceae > Tripterygium > Tripterygium wilfordii. The sequence continues at coordinate 11,145,952 of NC_052237.1, read as the reverse complement.
ACAGGTTCCCTCATTAATGTTACAGACAGGGTAGTCATGAGGGCAGCAGCTATAGTGATCATCGCAGCAAGTGGCACCATCGAGAGGGCAGCATCCCCATGCGAAGCAATAGCTGCCATATTGATAGACACAGCAGCAGGTGTTGCTCTCCGGACATGTGTAGTAACTATCACAAACGGTTGGTGGGGTTACTGGCGATGGAGGAGATGGACCTGGGTTAGGGGGATTCTGGCCCTTCTTGATGGGATATGAAGGTTCAATAGCAATTCCACACTTTCCACTACGAGCGGCAATATTTCGCTCCATCCTGATATAGCCTGCCTCTCCCCAACTCTTGCCCCACGAGTTTCTCACGATCCAATAATCTTTACCATTCTCTGTGCCATATCCAACCGCCACAACACCATGGTCCAGTGCTGTACCGCATTGTCCTGTGTATATACCCTGAAATTTATGTATGAAGGCTAACTGTGTTAAAATGATTATATAACCTTACTGAGGGAAATACCATCAAATCGCCCTCTGATAAGAGAAGCATATACACGCACGTCGCGAGATAATCTTATCATCCCAGACGAGACCAAACTATGTGACAAAACATGAAGTGCAGAAAGAATTTACCGATTCATAAAGCTGCCAAGTTCTGCCACCTGCTTCAATGGCAATGCTAATTGGCTGATTTGCAACTGCAGTTTTCAGTGAGGCCTCGTCATATGCAGGGACATCTTCATAGGAATCAATGGAAACCACCTTAGCATTTTTCTGGCACAAGAAAAGTGCAGAGTTAGACAAAAAGTTACTAATTTTAAGTACCGTTCATTAATCACTAGTTCTGACAAACGAAGACAGATCCTACCCTGTAGGGGTCACAACGACCATCATAAGCCTTGTACGGATAATCTTCATCCGAGTCAATCCCACCATTGTTGATGATGAACTGAAATGCATAGTCCATTAAACCACCATTGCATCCCTCGTTATATGATGTATCACAGTCGACCAGCTCCTGCTCCGATAGAGTGATCAATTCACCAGTAACTATCTTATTAATCCCTTCTACTGCACCAATCGTTGAGAACGCCCAACAACTCCCTTCATTTCACATTAAACAGCAAGTGAATCAGTTCCATATATACACATAGTCTCATCTCACTTACAATTCTACACAAGGTGACAATTATTATGCACACAAAAGGCTGTGTCAGTTTATGACCAGATGAATGGCAGATGCAGATGCCATGCTACTTCAGTCATTCACAAGTGAGCCGGCCCAGGGTATGAAAATCGACAGGTCAAGTGGGCCAGTATATGACTAAGCTGAGGCCCATCAAACCAAACGTTCACTATCCAGTGAGAATCAAATCATCCAAAATATCTTTGGCAGTCATCGTGATGACCGTCCAGGATGGCTTCAAACCAAAAGGTCCAAAGAAAATCTAATAATAAAATCAATCCGGTCCAAATATTTCAGTGGGGACCAGACGAACAAGTTTTCCAGTTTCAGTCACTTAGAGCAGAGCATAGGCAACTCAACCGATCAAAATCTAGTCCAGTTGCAATGATCGGACCCGTTTGCCAGTGTTTGTACATGTCAAACGTACCGTATTCGGACAAAAAAAATGTTTTGTTGAGCGAACACAGTTGAAACGGCAGGGAGCTATTTTCAATGATTGGTCTTTTTTACTTTCTACAAAGATAAATTCATTAAAAATTAATTGATATATACAAAAAAAAATATTTAATTTTACCGTCCGTGGCCACAATTTCGAAACTTGCCAAAAGTCAAAAACAACACACTCTCGAAAGGACCCATGTTTAGAGCAACTCTAGTGGTAAAAACTATATCAAGCACTTCAAAATCATTCTCTTTCTTCTACTCTCTCCTACGTGACATAACTTAATTGGATGAGTAGGTCCCACAATATACGCTATTCATCAACACTTCATACTTTTCAACACTTCATACTCATCTTCTTTATTTTCATATCTCTCTTACTTTTCATCATCTCTCTTACTATTCATCAATTATATACATTCATATTTCAAGTGTCATTTTTAACAACCTATGTTTCAAGTATCATTATCAAGAAAATGTGTTTTCAAGTGTTCATTTTATTCCATTGTAGAACTCTAGCACTCTAAATTTTCCATAAAGTTCACTTTTATCAACTGTCCATTGGATATGCTCTTACCCTCAAAACTACAAAAACCAAAAGGGTCCCACCAAAGGGTACAAAGGTCAATTTAATACCAGGCTTCGCCCTTTTATCTAGTTCCCAAGATTACCCTCCACCTCCAGTCTCTCACAAACACTACAATCAGACTAGGTAGTAGGTACAGACGCTTCAGGCAAAATCACCATGGACTTTTTAGTAAATTAAGTGCTCCAATAATGAAATATTTATGAAGAAATATTAATGAACAATTAAAGTCTAAAGACGCTCACCGCAACTTCCCTGATCTTTGACCTCGGGGACGGCACCTTCCTTCCTCCAGTCGACGAAATCCGGCAACGAATCACCGAGACGTGGCGCATACCGATCGCTTGGTTTTCGGTTCGTCTTCCTAGATTTGGCACCTAGGTACATGGACCTGTACTCCTCGTTGGTCAGATCGGCGAACTTGTTCAAACCGACCTTGTAACTCTTCTCCTCCTCCGAGTTATGCTCGTCGATGAACCTGAGATTGTCCTTGAAGACCTCAAACCTCTTCTCCTTCTCTCCGATTGCGTTGTACGCCTTTCCATGCTTCACAAGCCACTCCTCGTACAAGGCCATGACCTCGTCGTCGGTCCTCCAGCTCGATTTGACTCCATGAGTTTGGTCGTACGAAATGATCGACATGTCCATGGCCGATGATACTGTGAACAGCACGAACAGCAAGATAGCGGGCACGGCGGCTGACGATCTGAACGGACCCATTTTGGGAGATATTTTCTAGATGGATGTAGAATCAATGAATGGAGATGTGCAAAAAGGGAGAAGGCCTGATAGGTTTTTAAAGGCAAGTGATGAAGAGAATTATTAAATATTTTATTTACGTAATAAAAATAATTAATATATACTTGAATTTTTGTTTAATTGACCAATAAGAGAGAAGCACGTGGATTAGATTTGATAGGTTAGGAGGGAAAAGACAGAGAGAGAGTGAGAGAACAACCCCCGAAGGCGCAGCGGTAGGAGTTTTTTTTTCACCGTGGGTCCCAAAGAAGGTGAATGTTGTTTTGACTACAGTGGTGAAAATTGGAGCGAATGAATTCGAATCTGCCACGTCGAATGAGAGCGTATCCCTGGACCCCGCGCCCGCCTTTTTTGTCGTGGAGAGGGTGGGTCCCACTCAAAGTTGGAGAGACGTGGGCTATTTTGTTTCCATCGACATCAATAATTTCTGGCCTTTCCCTTTCGGGCCTTCCACCGTACTTGGACACTCGCAATTCTTCCATTTTTTTTTTCCATCTTTTCAATTTTTATTTTTCTATCTATTGTTTCTATGAATTTCTATTTTCAATATATTTGATTCAGTGCATTTGATTTTTGAACTCTTTCTTTAAAAAAAAGAAGTCAAATAGACCTGATTATATGCATTTACTCAAGATAATTGAAACTCATAAACATTCAAGCCAACATAAAAATTAAGTACAATCAAGATGATTGAAAAGGAAAAATACAAACACTAATAAATCTAATTTGTTTGACTTAAAATCTTTTTATATAATCTAAGACTCTGTTTGGAGGAGAGGATAAAACTTCGTACGGTATAAAATTATCTTTTAATCAAATTGGTGCTTGGACGATTTTTAAAATGCTTAGGATGATATAACTTTATACAAAAGTAATTCTTATACGATATCGACCGTATAATATTAAATCGCCTCAAACTCATTTTTTATTTTATACAGAGTGCTTAGTATAAAAAATAACATGTCAAATGACAAAAAAGATCATCACTCTCACTTTAATTGAGGGTAATACATACATATTACCACAAATCTTATACTATATAAGTCTAATATCATATTATTTTCAAAAATCGGATAGAATTAATTTATACATGAACTTATATAATGATTAAATTATACATTGGATAATAATATTATACCATCCTATACGGAGATTCAAACCGAGCCTAAATACAATCAATGAGAAAACATCAAAGCTATTAATTTATTACCATCTCATGTTCTCATTATCAAACAAAAATTCAGACTATAATTAATTAATGATTCATATAATCTTGATAATATTATAATGAATTTTTGACTTTTCATATACAATGAATTAAAGTAATACCGACAATGAATTGAATCTTATGATATTTATAGGAGCCCGCGATGGGGTCAGTTTGGACAGATTCATTTTGATTCTTTGGAGTAGTGAGCAGATATAAATAATTTAATTAATCAAGAATGGACAAAATCATTACGCCATTTGATAATGAAAACAACCCTTAGTCCCTTACCAGTTTGATTGAATAGGGGGACCTCAAAGTTGCTTGCTTGCTTCTGCAACTTTACTGCGTTTTCAAAATTGTTTGGTAGCTCATAGCTGACAGCAAACATATACTTAATTACCACTTTTTTTTTGAAAAGAAAATTAATATCTGAAAGATACAGATGATGTTATTTCACCGTTTGAGATATTTTTCCTGCATTTTCATTTTTTTCAAACTTCATTTTTTCTGTGCGGTTGAGGGGTAGCCATGTTGGTAAGCTATTCCGTCAGGATTTCTTTTAAAGTGTGTTTGGATTGAGGGATTTGGGAAGAAGGGAAGAGAAAGGAAATGGAAGGAGGATAATGAAAGGGAAAATACATTTCTCTCACTCATGTTTGGATAGATAAAAAAAGAAAAAAAGAAAAGTTAATTTACTAGTTTATCCTTATTTTTTATTTTTAAGTGTTATCTCCAAGGGTAAAATAGATTTTTAACTTATAAATAACTTAATTAGTAATCTTTTCCCTCCAAATGACTCCATTTTGGGAGGAAATAATTTTGAAAAAAATTTAATGAAATTTTCCTCCCAAATCCCCTCAAATCCCTCCCCGTAATTTTTTATAAACTATCCAAATAAACGAATTGAAAGGAAACTTACTTTTCATTCTCTTTCCTTCCCCTCAAATCCCTCACTTCAAACACACTCTTAATATCTGTTTGTCTGCACCTAAAATAATCTCTAGTTCCCTTCCCCTCAAATCCCTCAATTTAAACACACTCTTAATATATGTTTGTCTATACCTAAAATAATCTCTAGTCATACTCTGACATGTGGCAATATGGGGTCTACCATTGGGTGCTCTCAACGAATCAACAAGCGACACGTGACAATGCATAAAAGATTTTTACACTAATCGTTTATCTATTTTGAAGGGATTATGATTTGTTTTTTCTAGAATTCAGGATTATGCTATCAAAAATCAGGATGTCTGAAGATATATTGTCTAAGAAAGGCTAAAATTTAAGAATTTATCCATGAAATCGTGTCCTTCTATAAAGGTGGCGGTTTGTTAGCAATAAAGTGAGTTTTAACTAGAAGAGCTCACAGAAAGCCAAAAAATCAATGAGTTTGATGTCCATGCGTTCTTGATTTTTCTCAAACATGTTTCCAGCCACTATACTTCAATGGATGACTCAAACTAATCTCATGCACTTTCACAAACAAGTAATTTTCTCAGAGTCATCTACAAAGGAAGACCAGAAATAACAACCGCCAGCCTCAATTGACAACAGCATGCAAGATGCCTGTTATGCACATAAAATCATGTTTATGCACAAAAATTTGCAATTGTTAGGGCAGGTGCATCTTTAATATTTAATTATTATCTTAGAAGAAATATGCATATTTAATATTCTTTTTGTTGGGCCGGGCCCGCATGTCAACAAACCAATAATGAGATATACCGGCCCACAACTATAATATTTCACATCGCCACTACCTATATATGGGCTTTTACAGATTCTTTTTTGTCTTCTTCCGGGATGTGGGTGTGGGATTTGGGGCCCACTTTCGGTCATCGGTTATCGTGGGACCCAGTGAAGTTGACAGTTAAAGAACTAATTAACCGTTGATCCCGAACGAAGAATTAAGAAGCAACTAGTTTATTTAGGGATTCCATGAAGAAATTAAATTAGTTCACGCAACGTAACGTTAGTCTTCCTTCCATATAGATGTTGCATTTTCTATATCACGAATTGGGTCAAAGCTAGGTTACTCACGTCTCAAGCCATCCATAAAAGAGGAGGTTTGGTTCCTAAAGGGAATGAAAACGGGAATAAATGAGATTTGGATTTAGATAGGAATGAGAATGTGATCGGCGGGCGAAGATATTTCCACACAAAACATGCCCAAAAGCTACAAACACTCCATTTCAGGGTTAAAGTCGGAGTCTCTTACGAGACATTTTGTTGACATTTCGAGGGGAGAATGAGGCGAGATAAGGGTGAGAATCACATATTTTATTGTTTGGGATGATGAAATTCCAAACTCATCCTACCTTCATTCCAATGAGTTTTGATATTCAAAAGATTATTATATCCCTTATTAATAAATAATCACAACTATTAAATTAATATATTTTATTCTTATTTTTATGTATAAAAAATTGCGTAATATGAAAATTGTATAGTTCAAATTATAACACTCATACTCACTATTTATTTCATAACAAACATGATAATGTTCGTCTCACGCTCGCCTCACACTCACACTCATTGAATTAACGAGCAAATGCCCCGTTAGACCCTCTAAAATTGTAAATGTTATTTGCCCTTCAAATGTTAAAGACCATAGCCTTCTCAACCACCACAGAGTCTCATGGCTCGACGTGGAAAAGACAAGTCTTGAAAGACACTTTTGCGGCTGTGGAAGACAGAATCGCGTCTAGATTAGTAGGTTTTGTCGTTTTAAAGAACCTGTTTGGGAGATGCAAATAGTAATGGGCTCGTCATAACTTTGGTTGGGCCTTTTGGGCTGGACTAGTCAATTGTCTTTCAATGGCTATAATAAATGCTAAACTGAATTAAGATTTATGCAGAGGCACTCATCCCCCAACTCGCATTTTATCATTCAAAATCGATGTGAACATGGGCTTAGCATACTTAAACTGCATCATCACCATGTGACTCTATGTCGCAGACCAATAGACCATTCCTTTTTTCTACCAATGCACCCATGGGCACGAGCCTCCTATCGTTGTGGGCTTATAGTCATATATGAACATGGGGTGATGGGCACCATCCAATAGTCAAGTCACCGACTCAGAGTAATAGGTACTCGTACATGATGGGACATCATTGGGGGACTATTTTTTTTTTTTTTGCAAATGAATTTTATCTTCTGTTTCAAACAAAAAAAAAATTTTGTTGAATTTATTATACAAAATATTTCACATTTCTGACTTTTTAAAAATTTTATAAAACTTATTTTGATGCACCGGTTAGACTATCTCCGACCTGGGTTGCAAATGGATATGTAAAAGGCCCAGCTGCCATTATCCAAACCCAAACCCAAACCCAAACCCAAACCCAAAAAATAAGGCTCCAACCCAGGTGCTAAATGAGGTTGCATTATGCTACCCTTGGGCTTCAAGATCCAAAATTGCACCTCTTTGCCCGGATGGGAAAAAAGTGGGTTGTCTTCAACAGGTTTTCGTCTATTCTCCTCCCAATACAGATCCGCTGTCACCCTGGTCAAGCTTCCATTCCAGGTTTGTTTGCGTAGATTTCGGTATGGATTTCAAGTTTTCTTTGTTTAATCGTCTTCTATTTGAGATTGTAATCGATCTATTACCTTATTTTCTCCGAAAATCTTCAACTACACTGCGATGGGCATCCGGGGTTTTAGCTTGCGATTTTCATCAAACTCAGGCTTCGAATCAAGTATGAATCGAGCATTGTATACTAGTTCTTTCCAGGTTTTGTTCAAGATTTCGTTGATTGAAAGTTGGTTTGCGAAATAGGGCTTATGATCTCCGTGTGTAGTTTTGTGCAATGGGTTTGTGCTCTTTCTTCATATGTTCATTGTGAACACCTATTGTTTGCTTCTATAATTGATCGAGTGTTAGCTAGTTTATATAATTGAATCATCGAGTGTTGTTGGCGTTCTCTACATTTCTCTGTGGGATCAATCGGAGGTAAATTCTTGACCATCTGAAATTATTAAATAAGTAATTTTTTGATATTTTTTTTAGACAATTCATATATATATTTAACAAGTATAAATAGTATCGGGCCGGAATTACAATGGATATTCAATTTGGACTTTAGTCTTAAATATTTATTTGCATCACCATTATACAACTCCCTATTGCAATCAAAAAAATTTCCAACCCCTAAAGCACAACTATTCATGGATGTAAAATTTAAATTGCATCCCCAATTTTCAACTTATGATTGGAGATGTCTTTATGCACAAATACCCCCAAATCCCTCCCAGTAATTCTCTGTTTGGCCCCTAAAAAATTCTCTGTTTGGGGTAGCGGGACTTGCTAGTTGCTATAGTGTTGCAGCTCCTGACAGCAAGTAATTTTGGTTTTTTTTTTATTTATAAAAAAATCATAAATGTATACTATTTGACAATAAATCTAAATATGTAAATTTTTTATGAATTAAAATTAAAATAATCACTAGATAAAAGTAGAATGTTTTAAATTTATATTTAACGATCTAAATTTTTTTGAACTCGAGACCTCTATGAAATATCAGACACATGAGTGTCATCTGAGCTATTTGTGGTTTTCTTTAATGATTTATATTTGTCATGTACTTTTTCATGTTAAATTTGGTTATTGTATATATATTTTTATTTTATATATATAGTTGGCATTCATTCATTTAAATACTACACATTTATTATAATTTTAATAAAATTGGGCCCAAAATGGGCTCCACCCCTTCCTTTGGCGTGACACTCTTTCCTTCACGTGATTCTGAGCTTACAGTATACTATAGAGTATAGACAGCTGCTACTCAGTTCCAATATGCTTTTGTGATTTGTCACGTGTAGCTCCCATATCCATAAGGACCATAACCCCCTGCCTCTCTGTGCCTCCTTTAGCTGGAGCTTCAAACCCTAACAATGAATGAAATGGACCAATCACACCTCTGCCTCCGAAGACCACAACATACAACATACAGAGTCTGCTGAGAAGTCTACTTTTGCTTCCTCATCTCCTCCAGCAATGGCAACGCCACTACTCAGATGGCTTTTCTTTCACTATTCTATTCTTGTTTTGTCCACGATATCCCTCATAGTAGTTGATTCTGCCTCTCCTGGTGGTTCGCTTAATTTGTTAGAACCCTCGGATGCTGATGCTCTGCTCGCATTCAAATCCAAAGCAGATTTACATGATGGAATCCGGTTCTCGCATCGCACGAGCTTTCACTTCTGTCAATGGCAAGGCGTGCTGTGCCAACAGCACGCAGTGGTCCGTCTGGTTATCGAAAACTTGGATCTCGGTGGCGTTTTCGCCTCTGACACATTGACTCGGCTTGGCCAGCTCCGTGTTCTGAGTCTTCAGAACAACTCGCTCACTGGACCCATCCCGAATCTCTCCGGTTTCGTCAATCTCAAATCCCTCTTTCTCGATCACAACTCCTTTACGGGTACTCTTCCTCCTTCAGTATTGTCCCTTCATCGACTCCGAACCTTGGATGTCTCCTACAACAATCTCACAGGTCCATTACCTGCTCTGTTAACTTCACTGGACCGGATATACTATCTCCGGCTCGAGTGGAACCGGTTCAACGGCACTGTTCCCCCACTGAACCAGTCCTCTCTTGAAATCTTCAACGTTTCAGGGAACAATCTCAGTGGTACAGTACCAGTAACACCTACATTACTTCGATTTGGAGTCTCCTCTTTCTCCATGAACCCTGGTCTTTGCGGCGAAATCATAAATATAGAATGCAACCCTAGCCCTCCATTTTTCAATCCATCGGTTTCGGCAACAGCGCCGCCGCCAAAATCGTTGGCGCTTGGGCAAACCGCAGAGCTCCACGGCGTCGATTTGAGTCGACGGAGTCCAGAGAAGCGCAGAAGGACTGCAGTGATCATCGGGTTCTCGACTGGAGTTTTTGTTCTAATAGGCTCCCTATTCTGCTTCGTTTTCGCAATCAAGAAACAGAGAAAGCAAAATCAAGAGAAGGAATCATCAACTGCCTTGGTAGCAAACGATGCGGCGGCTACGGCCGAAGCCGCGGTTGCAATCCAAGCAGAGCAAGAGAATGAGCTGGAAGAGAAGGTCAAGAGAGTGCAAGGACTGCAATTGGAGAAGAGTGGGAGTTTAATGTTCTGCGCGGGTGAGGCACAGCTGTATACGCTGGAGCATCTAATGAGAGCTTCGGCAGAGTTCCTAGGGAGAGGGACGATTGGGACGACATACAAGGCCGTGCTTGATAACCGTCTGATCGTGAGCGTTAAACGGCTTGATGCGAATAAATTGGCAGGTACAAGCAAGGAAACATTTCAGAGTCACATGGAATCCGTCGGTGGACTCCGGCATCCAAATTTGGTTCCTCTTAGAGCGTATTTTCAGGCCAGAGAAGAGAGGTTACTCATCTACGATTACCAGCCCAACGGCAGTCTCTTCTCTCTCATGCACGGTAAGTAACCTCCTTCGCACTCATATTTTTGCATCAAGATATTATCCGCCTTGGGTTCCTACTCTCCCCTCACGGATAGTTTGACCACTTACTTTCTCTTCCTACCTCCACGAGGTCATGAGTTCGAGAGGTGGGGCGGGATATTTTGAACAGTATTTTTGGATGCAAAAATCGGATTCACGGTTGGAATAGTATGATTCGCTTTGTCTAGTCGTATTCACGGGCCTACTGGACACCAGGAATCTTGCGCTGATTGGGAATTAACCAAGTCCTCGTGAAATTGATTTCTGCTGCAGGGCCCATTTGAATACACAATGTTCGGTTATTTGTTTCTCTAACAAAACTGTATGTATGTGTGTGTGCATGTGCAGGTTCAAAATCAACGAGAGCAAGGCCACTGCATTGGACATCATGCTTGAAAATAGCAGAGGACATAGCGCAAGGTCTCTCCTACATTCACCAAGCATGGAGGCTTGTCCATGGCAATCTCAAGTCCTCCAACGTCCTCCTGGGGCCTGACTTCGAGGCCTGTGTTGTCGACTATTGCCTTGCAGCCCTCGCAGTTTCAGACAATGATGTCCCTGAAGCTGCTGCCTCATCGTACAAAGCTCCTGAAACTCGCAATTCAAACCACCAAGCAACTGCTAAATCCGATGTCTATTCATATGGAGTTCTGCTGCTGGAGCTCTTAACAGGGAAGACTCCGTCGCAACACCCGCATTTGGTGCCTGAAGAAATGGTGAGTTGGGTTAGGGCGGGTAGGGGGGATGATGGTGGGGATGATGATAGACTTGTAATGCTTATTGAGGTGGCCGTGGCTTGTAGTTTGACGTCTCCAGAGCAGAGGCCCACTATGTGGCAAGTATTGAAGATGTTACAGGAGATTAAAGAGGCTGTGGCCATGGAGGATTCTGAATTGGACCCACATTCTGGGTTGTCATGAATTATTGTTGTACCACGATGTGATTTATGCATAGATAACAGAAATTGACATGTAGTAGTAATATGAATTATTGACATTTGTATTCGCAGCTACTCTTATCTTATATTCTAACCAATATGAGTGGTGCTTTCGAAAACACAAAAAAAAAAAAAAAAAAAAAAAAGAACACTATTATGGGATATCAATAATTGGCCACAATTGTCAAAATGAGGTGCTGTAAATTCATGATCGATTCAAAGTTTGTGGAGGCGAGATTTGTTACTGGTTTAGTGTTTCTAGAGTTGTTGTCCAGATGGGGGTTTAATCGTTTGAACACCTCGGGTATGTGAAGTGGTAGATGGGCCTAATTGGACGTTTTGAATCTAGGAAGGTTGAAGATCTGTCCGGACTATTGATAGGGGTGTCCGAACAGTTGTGGTAGAAATCAGGTCTAGAAGAGTTAGGTGTCCAGACGATTGACGCTTTGCATTATTTTTTCTATAAACATAAGACTTGTTTTTCTAGGGCTGTAACCTAATTTTCTATTGTTTTGTTTCTCTGGGTTTGAGAGGTAATTGAGAGAGTAAAGAGGATAACTTTGCAATAATCTCTTAGGGTTCAATTGGATTCAAAGGGAGAGAGAATTGAGTATGTAGCTATAACAATTTGTTACGTAATGGATTTTCACAATGTCCATAATTTTTCCTCCGATCTGGGAGGTTTTCCACATATATTATTGTGTTGATTGTGTTATTTTTCTCTGTTTCAATTTCTCTACCGTTATGTTGATATTTCTATGAGCATCTTGGGCAAATTTCCCAACATCTTCTGATTTGGTTGACGACTTCTTGGAGTTTAAGTGTGAAAGGGAAGCCCATAATGCACTAGGGGGCTTTGTAATAAGAGATTCGTGTCGTTATATCGGAAGCCCAGAAGATGACAAGCCCAAAGAAATTAAAGCCCTGATACCATTAAAGCTTGTTGGGCCATTGACTAGTTTTACGTGTTGGGTTTACGATTGACTTGAATGTGTACTCCGAGTCCGACAACTGGCTTCTGATCCGAACTTCTAGTCTACATTCAATCCACTCTTCGAAGAAACAAACCAAGAGAGACTCGATCACATCTCGCATGATCAATCGCTGTGTCCATCTGACGGTCCAAAACAAACATTACAATCAAACTAGGGTTTCTTCTCCCGAGACCTTAATTATAAAACCCGCACAGTGACGCCTGAACCGGTGCGGTGCAGTTTGTTCTGCCCTCCCACTCTCTCCTTAAAAAATACCAAAAATATTCTCTCTGTTATTTGCTCCGTCTCGTCGCTCGTCGATCTGCTGTTAGTCCGACGATTTTATCCCAATTTTCTCGCCTTTTCTTTCCGATTCTACAGTCCTTATTGCAGAAAAGAAAAAAAAATCTCAAAATTTACGTTACATCGTACATTAGGTCTTTCTGTTCGAGGCTATTGGGGTTGTCGGAGTTTTGAGTTATAATTCTGTTGTTTGTTGTTCTCTCTTTACTCTTTTCTTCCATTAAGGAGAGGAGAGGGAATTGGGACTGAAGTAAAGAGAATTCTGAAGGGTTTTTGTTCGTCTCCTTGTGTTTGGTAAGATGGCGCAACTTCAAGTGCAGCATCAGGCTCCAGTACCGGCACCGAATGGTGTGGCGGCGGCGGCGAACCAGTTTGTGGCAACCTCTCTGTATGTTGGAGATCTTGATCAGAGCGTGACCGACTCACAGCTCTATGATCTCTTCAGCCAGGTTGGCCAGGTCATGTCAGTTAGGGTTTGTAGGGACTTGACCACCCACCGATCTCTGGGATATGGTTATGTCAACTACAGCAACACTCAGGATGGTCAGTATTCTTTATTGTGTACCAATGTTTAAAAATTTGCGGATTTTTTTTTTACCTTTTTTCCCTTGTATTTGGCGTGTTAAAATATGATCTTGGGTTATCCAATGTTGATATTGACGAAGAATTGCTGGTGAATGTGACATGTTTTGAATCAGAATATTAAAGTTGATGATGCTGTTTTTGATCAATTTCGGTTGGAGGCTTATGTGATCACGGACACCCTAGTCTCCCAACCATCCTTTGTGCCAACATTATCAAACCCTGGCACTTGATGATTTTGCATTGCCTCAACTTGAATGTGGTGTTATCACAATTTTAATGTATTAGACTGATATGTCAACTTGAATTGTATCTGGTATTACTGCTCCATCCATGTTTTTGTGATTACAATAGACGGTTTATTTGATACTGTTAGCACTGATAATTACCAAAATCGAGCCAGGTGTTATTGTGGGATATACGAGTCAATCTCTATGCTCTCTGTCCCTTTTGAGGGTATATGGATCATCGCCTCATTGGGGCGCTACTTTTGCTGGTTTATATTTTATTTTGTTTTATTAATCAGTTTTTGTTTCTCCTGTCTACAGCTGCAAGGGCTATGGACGTACTGAACTTCACTCCGCTCAATAGCAGACCAATTAGGGTCATGTATTCTCATCGGGACCCTAGTGTCCGTAAGAGTGGGGCTGGGAATATATTCATCAAGGTAATTTTTTATTGTTCAACTCTTTTTAAAAGTTGTGCAAGATGGTAGATCTAGAAAATAGATTAAGGGGGGCTTGGTTTGATGGCGTAGTTAGGAATTTATAGGAGGGGAACCAAAGGCTGCTCCCGTGTTTTTTTAAGGTTATTTATTGAAAAGTGACCGAAAATAAGTAAATATATATATAATCATTAAATTTCACATCACAAATGTTAAGGGTTAGGTTTCCTGCACTACTCTAATAGACTAATAAATAAACGTACAAATGTTAGATTAGGATTCTAGCACGTTGCATTGGTGTTTTCTACACAACTATTTTGGACCTTTTAGTTCTGTCTACCTATACAGCCATAGTTGGTAGCACTCTTCTTTGCTGAGGAATATGCTGTTAAGATTTAAGGGAATTTTCAATATGTTATAAATAATTAAGTTGTGGACCAGTCAAAGGGTTTCATAGTTTTTGTCTTGATTACTTTTCTCCCCTTCTTGAAGGTGTCTTAAGACTTTCATCCACATTGATTGTATGTTTTATGTATTTTTAGAACCTGAACCTCTAAACATCTTTTAGAGGTAGGTTGCATCTTCAGAAGTATCATTTTGAATTATTTTTTGGCGTAATCATGATTGTTTTTGCTATACGCAAACATTTCTTTTAGTGCTGAATTTCAGAGCTCTCTTTTTATTGTCTTTTTTTTTTATTATTTCCTTGCTGTTCAAAATTCATTCTTGTATTTTGTGTTGGGGTGCAGAATCTTGACAAAGCTATTGACCACAAAGCTTTACATGATACATTTTCTTCATTTGGGACCATTCTTTCTTGCAAGATAGCTACTGATTCTTCTGGTCAATCTAAAGGCTATGGTTTTGTTCAATTTGAAAATGAAGTGTCTGCACAGACTGCGATAGATAAGTTGAACGGCATGCTTCTAAATGATAAGCAAGTGTATGTTGGACAGTTTCTCCGCAAGCAGGAACGAGAAAGTAGTTTGAGTAAATTAAAATTTAATAATGTTTATGTGAAAAATCTATGCGAGTCAACAGCTGATGAGGATCTGAAGAAATTTTTTGGTGAATATGGACCAATTACAAGTGCTGTAGTCATGAAGGATAGAGATGGAAAGTCAAAATGTTTTGGGTTTGTCAACTTTGAAAATGCTGATGATGCTGCTAAATCTGTTGAAGCACTTAATGGCAAGAAGTTTGATGACAAGGAATGGTATGTTGGAAAAGCCCAGAAAAAAAATGAAAGAGAGATGGAACTAAAGGGGAAGTTTGAACAGAGTGTTAAGGTAACTGTAGACAAGTATCAAGGGATGAATTTGTATATTAAGAATTTGGATGATAGCATCAATGATGAAAAACTAAAGGAATTATTCTCTGAGTTTGGTACAATCACTTCATGCAAGGTGCGTAAATATGTTCCTCTTACGTTACTAATTAAATTTCTGTGAGACTTTTGTTTGTTGAATTGAGCATAGTTTCCTTTACAGGTTATGTGCGACGCCAGTGGTATTAGTAAAGGTTCTGGATTTGTTGCCTTCTCTTCTCCTGAAGAAGCGTCTCGGGCCGTGAGTTTAGAACCTTTTGGTTTCTATAATTAGTCGAATTACTTGAATAGCTAATGACATATTTACCATACAATTACAGCTTGCTGACATGAATGGAAAAATGGTTGTTAGCAAACCACTCTATGTTGCATTGGCGCAGCGGAAAGAAGAGAGGAGAGCAAGGCTACAGGTAACATTTTCTGAAAAAGGTGGTTGTGGCTTGGAGTTAAAAGTGTTCTTTATGAAAGTTACTGTTATCTAGTACTATACCAATGCAGAAGTTCAGATGGCAAACTTTTTTTGCTTTGTTTCTTTATATTCTATTCCTCTCCTCTACCCTTTTAAAGGAATGTGGTGTTTGTTACTTTTTTTTTGTTGGTGTTGGTGTTGTTTTGTTGTTTTATTTTTTTGGTTCTTCAGAGTTCAGGATGACTGAAATTCTTGAACTTGCTTGCTTAGTTTGCAATGCAACCATGCCCTATTGTAGCAACAGTTTAATACCGGCTTGGAGATGTATTATACCCACAAAGACATTCGTATTTTGATATTGCTTACTGGCTTTATAGTGGTTTACAGACAAACATGTATTTTGAAGGCGGAGGCTAACTTGGTGCTTGGATACTTTTAAATCTATGAAACTGTTTTGGTCATTTTCAATGACTTGATCACATTTTCGAAGACTGCAGCTGCTTTCGGCCTATATAATGAATTAGAGATGATTAATTTAGTTTCATCAGGCCCATGCAATAATTAGAAACACAGTTGATCTGGAGCTGCTGGACCATCTTTTAGTTTGTATTAAAAAAAAGTGTTGAAAATTGGAAGAGGCTCACTATGTCTTTGCTTCTGACTGAAGAAATGAAAGCCCAATCCGGCAATGCCCTAGGAAATGTGATCATTACATTTATGAAGTCACTATAAGAGAACTTTCTATTGTAAATAATGTTTTTGATAATCTTGCTTTTCTATCACTTTCCATAATCTGGTGAACATATTCCCAGTATTCCTGTTGAAAGTTGAAACTGATTTTCCAGACTATAGCTGAGCCATTTATTTTGCAGCATTTATTGATGAGAGAGTTGTTAGTTGCTCAGATGTTTCAATTTGTGAGCTGAATGTTTGTGTAAATGCTTTGATTCCATCTCAAAACTTCTATTAGTATTTAATACTTTGGTGTGAATGATTTGGTCTTTTTTTTTGTATCATTTTTTAATCTAGACTTCCCATCAATATTGAGATCAATAGATTGTTTTTTTTCTTACTATATTTATCATTGAAAATATCTTGACTTAATCTTTTTATGTTACATAATGCCCATGCAAATATTGATGTTTCTCGTGCTCCATTTTTTCCCTTGTTATTTCCTAACTTCATTTTTTTTGCATTTGTCATACATATAATTGCGTTTGATATATCGAGTGGCAGAGTGAGTGCTGTTTGTTTTTTTTGTTGTGGAGCTTGAGCTGCACTTTAGCTAGAAATTGTGTATACCTTCCTATTTTCTCTTTTCTAGCTGTTTTTATTCAGGCACAATTTTACTCTATAAACTGTGTTTGTTTTAGGCACAATTTTCCCAAATGAGACCTATTGCCATGACTCCTCGTATGCCAATGTATCCACCTGGTGGCCCAGGGCTTGGTCAACATTTTGTGTATGGGCAAGCACCTCCAGCTATGATTCATCCACAAGTAAGTTTCAGCATTATTAATATTGTTCTTGTTATTGTTAGGATTACTGTTCTTGATGATTCTTAATACCTAATATAGTTTTCCAGCCTTCATCTTTTGTGCTGTGGTTCGGTTTCTTCAAGTTTCTAGTGTATCTCATATTTTATATTTGAACCTTTCAGAGTTCATACGGGAAGTATATCTGCATTCTTTAATTGTTTTAAAAAATTCTTTACATTGTATGTTGTTATATTTCTTCATGCGCTAAATTCAAAGTAGGTGGCATAAATTTAAAGTAATGACAAAGTTAGGTAGATGATTTTGGTTTCAAATTAAATCTTATCGTAGGGGTAAACGACATTCTTACCCCAGTTGGTTCTCCGCAACAGTAAATTGCTTCTATCATCACTCATAACGAAGTTGAGTTGCAATGTGCACTTCAGTTATTCTGGAAAAGCTAATTTATTGTCTTCCTTAAATGTTTATTTAGGCTGGGTTTGGCTATCAGCAGCAGCTTGTTCCTGGAATGAGGCCAGGTGGGGGGCCGATGCCAAACTTCTTCGTTTCAATGGTCCAGCAGGGTCAGCAGGGCCAGAGACCAGGGGGGCGACGTGGATCAGGACCTGTGCAACAACCTCAGCAACCTGTCCCACTTATGCAGCAGCAGGTTTGTGGAATCTTAATCCTGATATTCTCATGCTCAGCATTTTCCCTTATTCTACAATATCTGTTGTTAGTTGTTACTTGTGTGATAAATTTTTTTTTTTGCACCTTTCAGATGATGCCTAGGGGGGGACGCTCATACCGTTACCTGCCTGGTCGCGACATGCCTGATGTTCAAGTGCCAGGTGTTGCTGGAGGGATGCTTTCTGTTCCATACAACATGGGTGGCATGCCAATGAGAGATTCTCCAGTAGGAAAACCTCTGCCTATTACGGCATTGGCTTCTGCCCTAGCAAATGCAACACCTGAACAGCAGAGGACGGTGGGCACTTTTCCCTTTCCATTTTCTATGCTCAAGTTTCGTGTAGTTTGCCGTGGTATTTTCTAGTTCATTAGCATAATGTTTTGTTCTGGGGTTTTGTGGATGGGCAGATGTTGGGTGAAAGTCTATACCCCCTTGTGGACCAGTTGGAGCATGAAGCTGCGGCCAAGGTCACAGGCATGCTTCTGGAGATGGACCAGACCGAGGTTTTACATCTGCTTGAGTCGCCTGATGCTTTGAAGGCGAAAGTTGCAGAGGCCATGGAGGTCCTGAGGACTGTCGCTGCTCAGCAGCAGGCAAACAATCAAGCTGATCAGCTTGCCTCACTCTCCTTGAATGAAAATCTTGTCTCTTGAGTAATGACGTGCTGACTTTACTTAATTAGAATGGACTTTACTTTCTTTGGCAAACATTATATTTCTTTACCTTTTGAAATTTGGTTATCATACTCTTTATCCAAGATTCCTAGTATTTGCTTGGAAAGTAGGATGTGGATTTTTCTTGAATTTGTGGTGAACTTCATTTGCATTATTTTGAACATAAATTTTCCCCCCTTTTCAAGTTTTAACCCACAAGAAGTTAAATTTTTCTCGCCTAATGTCTTTCTCAATCAGTCAACAAGTCTTATAGGTAGTGGTCTATTGGGCATCAACAAGCCCATGTGTGGGTAGTGGTTAGGCTTGTGTGGTTGGTTGATGAATGTATGAGCCTGTTAGGTATATGTATGGACACGTATTTGGTCTGGTCCATCCTTTTTAGTGGCAGAATCATCATATCTTATCTTGATACTCATATATGTATCAACGGTCGGTCTAAATGGGCTGGTGTTGTAAGAAAATGCAAAGCAAAGCAACTAAGTTTGAAAGGAAAACAAAAGGAAACGAGGCAGGCACACCCAAAAGACAATTGTAGGAAACTAGAAAGGCCCATGACAGAGATGTGAACGACAATTGTAGAACCTGCATATATGGGAAAGGTCCTTATTTAGGAATTTTACCAACCTTTTAAAGCAAACACAATAAAATATAACGCTATTTGTTAAATTGCCCACCTAAAAGTATACCGACATAGGCATTCAAAACGTTCCCTACTTAAACTTTGCATGTCCCAATTTTAACCATTAGTATTTTTACTTTATTTGTTTCGAATTTTATCCATTAGAGGAAGGTCAAATATTTTTTTTAAAATAATCAAGAAACCACCTAGCTCAGCATGTCCTTCGTACAGGTAAGTGGACGTAAATCCCTAGTTATCACATTAGTTCGTAACATGCTAACGACGTAAGATTTGGTCGAAATCCATGTGGATGAAATGAAACTCGTAACTCTTTCTTGTATTTCCTAATTGGTTCGAACTTCAACTTTTACGCGGCATACCGACGCAACAGTCCGTTGTATGCCCATAGATATAACCAATTGAGTTCTCATTCCGTTATTGCATCCTCAAAATAAGATACCAAAATAATCACGTGTTATTTATTTTTAAATTTTAACCATAAGAGGATGGCCAAAATAAGATACCAAGGCAACCATAATTGAGAAACCACCCAGCTCAGCATGTCTTTCAGACAGCTAAGTGAGCGTAAATCTCTAGTTGTCAGAACAGCTCGCAATATGTTAACGACGTAAGATTTGGCCGAAATCCATGTGGATGAAATAAGACTCGTAACTCTTTCCTGTATTTCCTAATTGGTTTGAACTTCAAATTTTACGCGGCATATCGACGAACAATCCATCGTACGCTCATAGATAAAACTAACTGAGTTCTCACTCCGTTATTGGATCCTCAAAATAAGATACCAAGATAATCATGTGTTATTTATTTTTAAATCTTAACCATAAGAGGAAATAAGATACCAAGATAATCACGTGTTATTTATTTTTAAATCTTAACCATAAGAGGATGACCAAAATAAGATACCAAGGCAACCATATTGAGAAATCACCCAACTCAACATGTCCTTCAAACAACTATGGACGTAAATCTCTAGTTGTCAGAACAGCTCCCAACATGCTAACGACGTAAGATTTGGACGAAATACATGTGGATGAAATGAGACTCGTAACTCTTTCCTGTATTTCCTAATTGGTTAGAACTTCAAATTTTATGCGGCATACCTACCGACGCAACAACCCATCGTATACTTATAGATATAACAAACTGAGTTTTCACTCCGTTATCGGAACCTCAAAATAAGATAGCAAGACAATCATGTGTTATTTATTTTTAAATTTTAACCATAAGAGGATGGCCAAAATAAGATACCAAGGCAACATAAATCCAAGTCATCACATTTGCGGATCCCATAAGGATTACACGCCTAAAACAGAGTAGAGAAGACACGTTGCAATTACCATTTCTTTTCCTCGAAAACAAAACAGCTCACAAGGGCCAGGCAAGGCAAGGCAAGGGGGCCGGTGCTTTGGCGTGAAAGAAGATGGAAACAAAGCAAGAATGGTATTCAATACGGCGCACATCGTGAGACTTTTTTTTCTTTCCCCTTAATTATTATTGAAATAATAAAGAAATAGGAGTTATTTTTTTGTGAATGGAGTTACACTTGTGCATGTAAAGGAAAGGAAAGAAAAATCAGAAGAGGCAGACGGAGACGCGGAACCATTTGGTAAGCGGCCCAAGAGGGGGCAACAAGGATACCCTTTTAGTCTTCGCATTGTTCGTTCTCCCTTCCTCTCTGTGATTGGGTCTGTGGGTGATGGGTCATTTTGTAAATTAAATATTACTGTCCTCTTTTAATCTCTTCTTTATTCACCTTCTGTTTGCCCAATCTCAAACACCAGACTCTCTTCCCTATTCCTCTCCCCATTGTTTTTTTTTTTTTTGGTTTTTCTCTCTGTTTATCTGAGGGAAAAACGCTGGAATTTTCATCCTCGTGTCTAAATCCCTTTGTTATAGATCGATCAGGCAGTTTGGCCTCCATCGGTTAGGTAAGCTGCTCGGATTGGTTTCTAGACTTCCAATTTTCTTTTTTTCTTTTTTTCCTCTGAGTTTGATCGTTGATGATGAATATATGAAGCGGATTATGTTTGTTTTTGGTGGGTTTTCTGTTTTGTTTTGTTTTCTTTTCCTCTCTCTCTTTTGGGTTAGCTCTCTATTTAGCTGCGAACCTGGGAATTTTTGACAATGTTAAGTTCTCTATTTTCCTGCTGCTGCTGCTTTTGTACGGCGGATTTGTTATGGGTTTTTTGTTTTCTGAATTATTGATTGATTTTTAGAGCTGTCTGTTGCAAGCTTATTTGTTGTTTGATCGAAATTTTGAATGGATGTGGCTCATGGATTCCTTTGTATGGCTGTTTTTTTTTTTATGTATCGGACCTTGAAGAATTTGATGTTTATTAATCTCATGTCATCCGTTACATATTTGGTGTTTGCCTCTCAACTTTCACGTGTTCCTGATACAAAGCTTTTACCTTTAACTTGTATCACTTGATTATGGCAGAGATTTTATGTCTTTTTGTAGATTTTGATATTTTTCTGTTGGGTGCCTTATTTGGTGGTACTTGATTGATTTCCTTGACCTGTTGCCTTTTCATGATTTAGTTTTTTTGGTGCTTTGTACTCAGAGACTTAGATTATAGTTGGAAATGTATGCAAGATTAGGATAATACACTCGTCCTGATTGTTAGCATGTATTGACTTCAAGGTTATTTGTTGAGTCATGAGTGCAATTCTGCGATTACAATTCGTTGTCTTTGATGATTTTTAAAGTTTATTGTGGCCTAGTAGATTCTCCAGTTTACTGCATTGGTTGTCATGCTGCTTCTGTCAGGGATTTTAACAATTATTCTTACTGATAATTTGGTTTTGATGTGTTCTTATTTTTTTCTGTTACTTACTCTTTTTTGTATTACAATTTTTTGCAGCCTGGACATTTTTTTTTCATCTATCCATTCTTTGCTTGGAAATCTCTTACTTACGGAAATTATATTTATGTGTGACATGTTCTTTGAATGAACTGATGAAATTTGGATGAAATGTGTCTATTCAGAGCTAAAAGAATTTAATTTTAGTTTTTGGTATTGTATCCTGCATTTGTGATGGTTCCACTGCATTGATGCAAAATTTGAAGCTTTAGAGCCCATATAAGACTACTTAAGTATTGCTCCAAACATAAGTTATTTGAGTGATGTGGTTCTGTATTTCTGAGAACACAAGAAACACATTCACAAGCATAACTTTAAAGAAGTGCATGAATGTCACGGGTTCCTTTCTAGTTGCCATACCTGTTCCTGATAACAATTTTATCAACATATTTGAGTTTGCTCATTGCTTCTATATGGGTGCACTGTTGCAGGTTTTGCTGACTACGTCAGTGTTGCTTCACTGTTGCAGGACTGAAGTGTTCCAGACAATTGGTGTTGGAATAAGCTTACCTTAGAGTTTTTCAAAGGATATTTGTATTGGCCCTAATGCAAGAGCAAAGGGAAAGGGGTACTATTGGTTCCTTGCCAGAAATTCTGGAATTCAGCCATGGATCTACATCAGGTAATCCTGTTGTAAACCAGCCAATTTGCTGGAATAATATACCGAGTCCTGTTGGAAATCGTATGCCAAACTATATGCTAGCACCTAATTCGGATGTTGCATATGTGAGTGCTATTAATCAAGAACGACAAAACTTGAGTGGATGGAGCTTAGGTGAACCAAATTTCAGTGGCTCACAAAATGAGGTCAGTCGTGGTGTGCAGAAAAGGGAAAATGAATTGTCATCTTCAGCTACTGCTCATGGTGGGACTGTTCTA
The DNA here is from genome assembly GCF_013401445.1 of Tripterygium wilfordii. Lineage (NCBI taxonomy): Eukaryota > Viridiplantae > Streptophyta > Magnoliopsida > Celastrales > Celastraceae > Tripterygium > Tripterygium wilfordii. Next base: position 11,122,914 of record NC_052237.1, on the reverse strand, counting down.
AGGTCGGCAGAATGGCAATGTGATCCACCTAATGTTCTTTCTCTGGGAAGTGTCAATATGAACCCTCTGTTTTTGCGCAGTTCCAATTCTGATGGACTTCCGCAGAATCTCAACTTAAATGCAGATTTGGGTGGTAATGATCATCAGGCTTCAGAATTTCTCAATCTAAATAAGTCTAGCGGATCAGTAAGTGAGCATATTCAACTTGCTGGCAGTTCCAATTCATTTCTGCCTCCCTCAGGAAGTGGTGGATATTTGGTTCAAGAAAATGATGACAGACCTAACTGTTCATTGGATGGTCGCCGTGCTTCCTGCAAAAGGAAGGCTCTTGAAGGAAGTGTTGGGCAGTCCTCTATGGATGGAAGTGCTAACTACCTTCAGCGTACAGAAAGCAGTTTATGGCATGTCGATTCCGGTCGCTATAATGAGGGAACCAGTTTGAGTATTTCTTCTCCTCCAGAACAATCAAACCCAAGACATTGTGCAAGAGCTTCTGACACTGTTTCTGGTTCAATGGTGACAGGAAGTGCTGAAGGCTCCCGCAGAAATTTCCGTCTCAGGATCAACCCTCCAAATCAGCAGGAACCTACCCCCCTCACATTACCTTCAACAGGGAATGCTGTGAGGTATTCAAGTACTTCAACTTCCCAGCAATCTTCTAGACTTATTCCAGTTGATCACTCTTTGGACTTGAGGTCAGCTTCAGCCTCCGATACTGCTATCTTTCAGAGCCAGTCTACTGTAATCCGAGTTCCACCTATGCTGCAAAATGTGCAACCATTTGGGTGGAATGAAAGCTCCAGCTCTAGAGCAATTACTTCAGCAAATGCTTTTGTTTCCAACGATAGGAACACTGTTCGACTTGGGGGAGTGAGCTCAAGGAGTAGAGCCAGAAACATCCAGGAACATCCTTTGTTTGTTCCAGCAACTGAGTTGAGGAGTAGAAACCAAACAACTAGAAATTTAACTGATGTACATACAAATATTCCTGGTAATGTTCGTTCTACAGCTACGGCTAGCTCAAGTTCAGGTGTCCATCGGTTACCTGCTCCTCACTGGGGACCTCATCCCCATCCCCATCCAGCTTCGAGAAATACAAGATTATTGCCAGAATATGTTTGTCAATCATTATTTTCTTCCGTAGCTGCTGACTCGGGAGGCCAAAATAACTCTTTACTACATTCTGCTGCCCCTTCCTCAGATGAGAGGGCACTTCCATCTGGGGCTGTTAACCATGGGCACCATCGCTTGAACTCAAGGTCAATGTCATGGATGGAGAGACAAGGTGATGGTGCACTTGGAATTCCCTATCCATTGCGTACTTTGGCTTCTGCCGGTGAAGGAAGAAGCAGGCTTGTTGTATCCGAGGTTAGTTCTGTAACCCTCCAATTTATTGCTACCGCTTTTGACAGAAGGATAACCATGATTTCTATGACATTCAGGACTTAGTGCCGGTATAGCATTGCTGATGTTCATTGAAAATCTCTTAAAGATTTATTAGCTGTTTCTGTAAGCTTTGAAAAATAGTTGATTGTAATCAAAAGCTGCATTTAAAGTCTTCTGTAAAAGTTTAACAAAAAGTACTTATACCTACTCAAAAGACCGAGGTAATGATACAGTTCACATGATTTTTTGTTTAAGAGTATAATTTGGAGTATGACTTTAGATTATATTCAATAAGCAGAGATTTGCTTTAAAATAGTCCCTACTTTCGAAAAAATCAGTAATAAGCCTTAGTAGTTTTTGATACAAGTACTATTCTTTTTGGGAATAATTAGAAGCAGGTAAGAGTGGGCAATGCTAATCTCATTCTTTGTCCCAATGCAATTTTGAACTGTTAAGTTCTCAACTTCTTATTCAAAAGAAACATCTTTCATTTTTCACATCATGCCATGAAGTCTTTTAACTTTTACATAGCTTCTGTTTGAGAATTTTGGGTATAACGTAAACGATGTGTTCCTTTTCTACTTCCTCACTTTTATTAACTTTATTTAAACACGGTAGTGCCTTGATCTCAAGCTGGCTTGATTTGAAGTATGCTGCATCTTTTGCATCATGCCATCAGACATGTCTAATCTTATGTGAAATGTTGATTCTTAGATGTGAAGAAACATTCACTTGTTTAATCAAATCTCCTGTGCCATATCTGAAGAATACATCATACTCAAAATTTTCTACTCGAGTTAGAGTTACTCCTGTCAATGCTTCCACTTGGCATAAGTACACTTAGAAATCCATGGCTTCTTTTTTTTTTGGCATTATTTACTGCTTTTTGACGGAATACCTAGTGGTTGTTGTATGGAATATAATATCTGTTGTTATAGAATATGAGATCGTAATTCTAGTTCATTGGTCTTAGGGAAAAGGCATATCAACCAAATGACTATATATAATACTGATAATAATTTAAGAACCAAGATCTATGTGCCATCAAGCCAATTTTTGCTTCACAAGTTAGTAAGTTACTCAGTTAATATTTTGTACTACCTGCCTTTTCTTCCCGAATCATTGTTTAATGAGCTTGCTAACTAGGCATTCAGTAGTATCTGGTGTTAATTATGCATTTATTTGTTCCTGAAGCAGATTCGAAATGTCTTGGATCTTATGCGCAGAGGCGAGAACATACGATTTGAGGTTAGTTATTTTGCATTTTTCGATTCCATTGAATTTGGTCAGTAATGCATGTTATCAAATTGAAAATTAAAGAAGGAGGCTCAAAAGACATTGATGGGTGTGATAAAAAGTAATAGACACACTATTGTACTACTCAGTGCAAAAGAATTATATTTGGTTGTTTGAAAGTTGATGTTGTCTGAGTTGATGTGGGAATACGTGGGCTTTGTTAAAAGAGGTCCAGTCACATATTACTTGCAGACAATTATGGTAGCATAACCTGTTTATGTTACACAATGCATGATACTTGGGAATGGATGCAAAACAGGGTTTAGCTAGCTGCACCATAATTAGGAGCTAAGAAAGCAAGAGGGACATCTAATTGCCCGTGCTTAGAACTAGGAAAGGGAAAAACAGGGCATGTGCACTGTTAAAGATGAGGAGGAGCGATGGGCCATATGATTGACTGTTTACTGTTTATTGTTAAAATATAAGAAAAGAAGTCATCTTAATTAATTGGCTGTTTATTATTCCAAATAGCAATATGTTTCGTTATTTACTTTTTTTTGAATGTTAAGTCAATTAGGCACAAAGAACGTTCTGAGAAATTACGAGGAATATGATTCGTCGTTAATTAAACTAATGTGGGTGGCCTGTTTTCTCAAATATGTAGCTGCTGTAAATTCCAAGTTATGAAATTGAATGCGGTTGTTGTTCACAGATGAATGAATCAGTTTTGCATCCAGAGAACCATTATATGAAGTTAACATGCTGCTCTTCTTGTGTCAGGATGTCATGCTTCTTAACCAATCGGTAATTTTTGGGGGTGCTGATCTCCATGATAGGCACAGGGATATGCGGCTTGATGTTGACAATATGTCCTATGAGGTAAAGTATAACCAGAAAGATCTTCACCCTTGCTTCTCTTTCACTGAATATTGGTCTCCTTAATTCCTTATAATTTGTTATTATAGGAATTATTAGCACTGGAGGAGCGCATTGGCGATGTGAGTACTGGACTGAGTGAAGAAATCACACTGAACCAACTGAAACAGCGCAAATTTTCTCCTGCTGTAGGTATTCAGCAGGAGAACGAGCCATGCTGCGTTTGCCAGGTAAAAGGACGAAACCCACACGCCATTCCCTCGTAAAGGACTCTTAAATTTTTCAGTCATTAAATCAAATTTTTTTGGTTCATTCACAGGAGGAGTATAATGGCGGAGAAGATATTGGAACGTTGGATTGTGGACATGATTTTCATGCTGAATGTATCAAAGAGTGGCTGAAGCACAAGAATTTGTGCCCCATATGCAAAACAACGGGGCTGGCTAAATAATGCAGCAGCCATATTATATAGGAAGGAACAAACAATCTCTCCTCAGATTGGATTATTCTGAGTCCTGACTATTTGGTGATTGCCATGCAACCAACTAAACCTATATCCTTATTTAAACTTTTGCCGCTATTGCATGGCATCGCAGCACCATTCACCCAGAGACTAGCATTTTTTTTGGGTTTGAAAAATTGAAGCCAAAAAATACATTGGTGGTGGCTGTTGCCATTGGCTTTAAGAAGTGGGATTTCTGAACTTTTGTTTCAATCAATTTATTTTATGCATCTTATATTTTTTTTGATAATTTGGGATGTCGAGTTTATGCCTTGTGGATACCTCAATCGGTTGGTTATTGGTCGGCTGGTAATGACCGGTAATGGGTCAGTTGACCGGTAATATCTGAAAATCGATCCAAAGAGAGCATAACCGTTAGCTCTGGGGGCTTTATTGAATGTCTTGTGGACAATGTGTCCAGAATTGAGAATAATGTGAAAGTACGAGTGCTCCTACGGAAAAACCGATAAGAATGTATAATTAGGGCGGGCGATTAATCAAATTTGTTAAAACCCTCTTTATCCCCACAAACTCCCCATAGATGAAGATCAAAAGCCAACGAGAAAATAACAGATCGAGGAGGTTTTGCGCTGAATCTGGAGACGAATCCAAACATAGCCTACTCGTTATTCTTCTTCTTCTATCAACAACTGGTCTCTCATGGCGGATCTCTACGGAACTGCTTTTCCTTCACATCCCAACCCCGAAGAATTCTCCTCTTTCCTCCACCAACTTCTCCACAATTCCTCTTCATCTTCTTCTTCTGCCTTGCCTTTCAATACTAAACTCGTTCACTCATTATCTACTCCACGGAAGCTACCCGAGGCCGGAGATTTGGTGGATCATCTTCGGTTCAGGGTTGCGGCCAACCGTTTGGAGTCAGACGGATCGGTTATTCACTCTTCCGCCTGTGTAAATAATTTTCTTGGAGCCGTGCCTGTTGGAGTTGTGGATTCTGATGCAAACGCCACCTCGGAAAGGAAAGCGGTGTCGATGGAGAATAGTATTGGCGATTTAAGTTGCGACAGCGAGGTAGTCGATTGCCATTTTAGTGAATTCATTTTTCTTGCTGAGAAACCTTGGAAATAAGATCGGAAGTCGAATTAGGAATATCATGCCTTAAAATTCTGACATTCTAGTTGGGGAAATTGAATTTACTTGTTTTTTAAGTTTAATTTAACCAAAAGTTTGCGTTGCTGATTTCTTGTTGAGTTTAGAAGGGCCCTGATGCGACAGAGGGGCCATCCAAGCTTCGGAACTCATCGAAGAGGAGCAGGGCTTCAGATTTTCATAATTTATCTGAAAAGGTTTTCCCTCTAAAGCCTTGAGACTTGAGTGCGTTTTTATATGTTTGTTTTTTATGGATTGTTTTATTTTGGGTTGTGCTGAGAAATGTGGTTAATTGATGTGCAGAGGAGGAGGAGTAGAATTAATGAGAAAATGAGAGCCCTTCAGAACCTGATCCCAAATTCTAACAAGGTACTTTGTCCCAAGTTCTTTCTCATAAGTCTTGATTTTTGAAAAGGATTATTTGTTTATCTATATGTACATGTTAGACGGATAAGGCTTCGATGCTGGATGAGGCAATTGAATATCTGAAGCAGCTTCAGCTACAAGTGCAGGTGGGGTTTCCTGATCTGATCTCAGTTCTTGATTGAATTCTCATTTTTTTTGCTATGGATATATATGTATATGACCATATGTTATTGGTTTATACCTTGGTCATTTTTGTCTTAGGGATTCAGCCATTCAGATGTGATACTAATATTATGTGCCTTGTAGCCAAGGCTGATTCCCAGAACAAAAAGTAGAAATTTAAAGCCTTTATTACCTTTACATTTTGACTGAAGCCCCATCAGTTTGTGTGTAAACAATCAGTTAAAATGGAAGAATAAATTTAAAATTTTCTCCTTCATATATTTGGTGGCTTAATAGTCCTGATTTGTTTCCTCAGTTTGTTTGTGAATTTTAGACTTATTGTAAGTGATGTTGAATCCTGTCATTGGGATGTAACTTGAATCAAGCTATTGCTTAGTAAGTTTGGTGTACTGTCCAATCCTTTCTTGATTAGAAGATGAAGGATAGGGATTCTTTGCCCATGATAGTTTCCTTGCATTTTTCTTAAAATTCCAATAATCTTAGGCTGCACGACAAGTTTTTAGTCCTGGAATTGAATCTGTTCATTGAAAATATTTCAGAAAAGTCATGATGTTTCTATGATTATTTATTCTGGAAGAACTTGATGGTCCTAAGTTTTATGAATATGTTCGACTTATTCACGCTCTAAATTCACAAATATATTCGAGCACCCCATAGTGAACTGAGTTGTGCTTCTGGGACTGTCAATTTTTATGACTGTTACTTTAGCTGTTGTTCCTCATTGGTCTTCTTCCACATCTCATGATGAGCACAGAGGTGGAATGTCATATTAACCACAATTTTTTTGCTATTCATTTTCGTTGTTATTTTCCTTGCAGATGCTATCAATGAGAAATGGACCGAGTTTGCACCCTATGTGCTTGCCTGGAGTATCACAGCATTTGCACGGGTCTACAGTTGGAACTGGCTTTGATGAAGGAATTGGATTGTTGAATACCAATGTATTAGATGGCACATTTTCTGTAAATGAAAGCTTTATGCGAACAGCCCTTGGCCTTCCCAGCCAATGCGCAAATCCACATCCCTCTACTCTTATATCGTCAGTGACCCATATCCCCCCTTCAGAAACAGTTTTTGAGTGAACAATGCATGCACATTATGTTCTCGTCAATCTCTCCATGTCTTCCAAGGTAACTACAGCTTAAATAATCTATGGTACTATAAATTAATGAAATCAAAACATATGGGATTGACGCCTGTTTTCCTCCAATGTGAAGGAATCTGCAGGGAAGGCATCCAAATCCAGATAGATTCGGCTCACAATGGGAAGAACTCTTCATCTGGTGTCGTGTAGTTAAGACTGTATTTCGGGGATAGGATGTTTGAAATTTCAGCCACCATAGCCAACATTTTTGTAAGTTGCGAAAAGGATAGCATAATTTGGGAGGCAGATCAATGAAATTCGTTTAGACAGTTCATCACAGGGGTTACTCTGAAGTTTTATTTTAATCCTACCTTGAAATTGCGTTTTGCCGACCCATTATTTTGATGTCTATTTGGAGATTGACTTGAAACATTGGTTGCACTTGTATGATGAGGCATATTGAAATTAAAAAGGCTTACGGCTTTAACATTGTTGTTTAATGTTTATCTCTTCAATACCTAAACCACATCAAATCAGGTTTACACTTTCAGAGTTTATAATATTTGTTGTAAAATTTAAACCCTAAACTCTAAATAAAAGGTGACGGACTGTACGATTTGCATCTATGATATGTCTCTGAAAATTAACCAATTATATAAATGCAATCATTGGCAATCAGACCATGTTGAGAGAAGCCAAATAAAGGGTGAGTGGTCTGGCCCTAGATAAGCTGGTTCTTGGCTTCTGATATTATTATTCTTTCTGTTCTCCTTTTCAACTTTGTTTTTATTAAAACAAAATTAATGAATAAAACATTAGAACATTACAGACTATGAATGACAAGTTGACTATAATGATAGAAACAATGACAAAAACTCCAGCTCAGGCCGCTTGGCCTTGGACGCGTTTCAGGAACAATGAAATTGTATGTTCTCCTGAACTTATGGGGAAAATCGGCCGGCATAACATTCAGCTTGTAAAACAATGCCAAATTATCTAGCATCAAAGAGTTCGCCACTTACCTGGAATGGCTTTATAAATACCAAATACCCATAAGTACTCGACCACCATCGCCATCATCTGTCACAAATATGAGCTCCTGTAATCTGATTCTTTACCAAATACTGCCATTGCTGCTGTTGCTGTTATTGGAAGTCAGCATTGCAGTGTCAGAGAATGAAGATTATCAGACTTACATTATTCACATGGACCACTCCCAGAAGCCTGCATATTTCTCAACCCATATGTCATGGCACCAGTCCATCGTGAGATCATTGTCACCTCAGGTTGATGACAAAGAAGATATGATGCTCTACTCCTACAACCATGCCATGCATGGCTTCAGTGCTAGGCTCACATCTTCTCAACTATCTGAAATTCAGAAATCTCCAGCTCATGTTGCCACATATAAGGAATCTTTTGGGAAGCTCTATACCACTCACAGTTCTGAGTTTCTTGGACTGAGAAATGACATCGGCCTATGGCCTAATGCATCATATGGCGAAGGTGTAATCATAGGAATAATTGACACAGGTATTTGGCCTGAAAGCGAGAGCTTCAGAGACAAGGGGATGCCACCAGTGCCACAGAAATGGAAGGGCCTGTGTGAAAATGGCACAGCATTTAGTCCTTCTCTCTGCAATAGGAAGCTCATCGGGGCGCGCTCTTTTAGCAAAGGTCTCCAGGCTGCTGGCATAAAAATCGATGAAGAATTCGATTACAACTCACCACGAGACTTCGACGGTCATGGAACCCACACATCATCCACTGCCGCAGGGAATCATGTACTTGGTGTGAGTCACTTTGGATATGCAAGAGGCACGGCAAGAGGAGTAGCACCAAGAGCACATGTTGCCATGTACAAGGTCTTCTTCGCAACAGATTCTCTTTTTAGTGCAACGAGTGATGTCCTTGCTGGCATGGACCAAGCAATTGCGGATGGTGTGGATATCATGTCCTTGTCTCTTGGCTTTGATAATACTCCTTACTTCAAGGATGTCATTGCTATAGCTTCCCTTTCAGCAATTGAGAAAGGAATTTTGGTTGTTTGTGCGGCCGGTAACTTTGCATCACATAATTCAACACACAATGGAGCCCCTTGGATCACAACAGTGGGAGCTGGCACTCTTGATAGGAGTTTCAACGCTAGAATGACTCTAGAAAATGGGATCTCTTTTGAAGGAATCTCATATTATCCAGAAAGCGTATATATCCAAGATGCACTTCTGTACTATGGCAACACTTCTAGGCCTAAAGCAGTATGCGCTAATGGAGCACTAAATACAACTGAGGTGAGGGGAAAAATAGTATTTTGTGATAGCACCCACAACGACATTTTTTCACAAGTGCAGGAGCTTCGCAAGAAAGGTGCCCTTGCGGGAATATTCATGACAGAATTTTCAATTTTAGATTCAACAGAATACTCCATTCCGAGTATAATTCTACCATCTGGTTCTGGAACTCTGGTCAGAGATTATGTGACAGGGGTACATGAAGCAAGGGTGAAAAACATGCAATTTGTATTGACGAGGTTGGGAACCAAACCAGCACCTCAGGTGGCATTTTTCTCTTCAAGAGGCCCAGATCCGATCACCCCAGCCATACTAAAACCGGATATTCTTGCTCCAGGAGTCGATATTCTTGCAGCAGTTGCACCTAATAAGCCATACATGGAAATAGGGCACCATGAACTGGCAACAGACTACGCACTATACTCGGGCACATCAATGGCAGCACCACATGTTGCTGGAGTGGCAGCTTTATTGAAAGCTGTACACCCTGAATGGAGTCCGGCAGCCATACAATCATCTATAATGACCACAGCATATAACTTGGATAATAATGGCACAACAATCAGAGCCCAATCTCTTTCAAATGGCATTGTTTACAGTACGCCTCTAGATTTTGGGGCAGGCCACATCAACCCAAACAAAGCCATGGAGCCTGGACTAATCTATGACATGGGTTTCCAAGATTATGTCGAGTTCTTATGCGGCCTCGACTACACTAAAGAACAGATGAGTGCTGTACTTAGACGAAGTCACTGGAATTGCAGTCAACAACCAACCGACCTAAATTACCCTTCCTTTATTGCCATTTATAACAATCAATCAGCCTCATCACCAAAGAAGTTTACCAGGGTTGTCACAAATGTGGGCGATGACAATGCTGTTTACCAGGCAATTGTGGACGCTCCAACTGGAATGAGAATCAAGATAGAGCCCAATACTCTAAAGTTCACCCAGAAATATCAGAAGCAAGGTTTTGTTGTGAGTGTAGAGATTGATAAGGAAGCTCCAAAAGTCGTGTATGGTTATCTCAAATGGATTGATAATCGCAACCACGTAGTATCAAGTCCCATAGTGGCCGTCTACGTCTAGCAGGCACTTTCTGCATTTTATTCCAGTAACACTGTGATTGGCAAGAGAGAATTTCTTACCAAGTTACTATCATATTTGTAAAAGAGGAGAAAATAAAACCCATATTGCAAAGCTAATTCAAAAAAGCAAATCTTTCTACTTGCAATACAATGCTTGTGTATGGTTATCAGACGTTACTGAAAAGTTTAGTTTCTGATTCAAAAGCACTAATTTTGGCATCACTGTCAAGATAAGGAAGTTCAGAAAAGCAAAAACTTATGTTGACAGCCACCAGAAAGACAAGGACCATTTAATTTTGCATAAATTCACAAATTCAGTTTTATTTTTAATTTTTTATCCATAGACAGGGATTCTTTACTCTCGTTTTATATCATATCATACAGACATCCATTTTCTCCAGAGAAACCTCATGCTTATAATGATCGGATTGCATCTCCAGAGTCCAGATAAGTGTTCAGCCCAAAGTCACCATAGATATACTTCACACTTCACCATTAACTCTAAATCTGATTCTGAATTTCTTTTTCTTTTTCTTTTTTTGGTTTCCTAAAGGGGGAAATATGGTTCAGTTTCCTCATTAAGAATTATGTTTTTTCCCCTCTTCCATTGCAGCCAACATATCATGCAGTATTATAAAAGGGCTTTCAGATGTACATTAAAAAGAGCCTTACGTTGAATTGTAATACAGCAAAGCAAAAAAAAATGTGATTGATCAATACAAGAAAGTAATGACTAAAAAATAACTCATAACTACTGTTTTAAAATTCGTAACACAAATGATCAGAGACTGAAATTAAGCTTTACCTCGTATTAATCTTGGTCTGTACAACAACACTTAGACCGAGTTGCCATCAAGTTCTCCCACATGACATTCCAGTTCCCATCTATGACCCTCATTTATTCCACAAACAAAAGCAATCGAAGCAATAATCGAATAATTAACTACTCAAGAATAGAAAGGTTAAGAGGTTCGATAATTTAAACTTAATATTACAAACAGCTATGTGTAGAGAAGTTATCTCATACTAAGAACAGCAATTTGAGACCAAGAGAGGCCAAAAGAATGAAAGAAAACCTTGATACGATTATTACAATTAAAATCGTAGAATCAAACACGGGATGTTAACTCTTATCTTCTTCACGCTTTGAGCTACACAATGAGGAATCTCAAAATTGATGTGATAGAAAGGAGATATAGAAGAAATCATATATGCATTTAGAAGAACAAAAACAGATAGAGTGTCATCTTTCCTTCCAAATCTGTTTCATTTACTGCTCCATAAGCGCAAATTGCTTTATGAAGAATCAGCATAGATATAGCATAGAAGTTTCTCAGTGATATACACACATTCGGGATAGAATGATATTCCTTCAAAATCGACCCAATTTCTATAGTTCTTTTGGCCTCGAAACTCCAGTCAAGGGTTCCAGCACATGAATACCACCATTTTCAAAATTTTATTAGAAACTCCGGGCCAATTAAAATGAATCTAAAGCTTGATGTTCAACTGTGAGTCTGTGACTAACAAGACAGAGCATAAACAACCACAAAATTCCTAAAATATTAATTTCAGAAGAAAATCAAACACTTAAGAGATCATGAGAAAGATATATAGCTCAGAGGTGGAATGTCATATTAACCACAATTTTTTTGCTATTCATTTTCATTGTTATTTTTCTTGTAGATGCTATCAATGAGAAATGAACTCAGTTTGCACCCTGTGTGCTTGCCTGGAGTATCACAGCATTTGCACGGGTCTACAGTTGGAACTGGCTTTGATGAAGGAATTGGATTGTTGAATACCAATGTATTAGATGGCACATTTTCTGCAAATGAAAGCTTTATGCAAACAGCGCTTAGCCTTCCCAGCCAATGCACAAATCCACATCCCTCTACTCTGATATCGTCAGTGACACATATCCCCCCTTCAGAAAATAGTTTTTGAGTCAACAATGCATGCACATTATGTTCCCGTCAATCTCTCCATGTCTTCCAAGGTAACTACAGCTTAAATCATCTATGGTACTATAAATTAAAGAAATCAAAACATATAGAGATTAACACCTGTTTTCCTCCAATGTGAAGGAATCTTGCAGGCAAGGCATCTGAGTGCAGAGTGCAGACAGATTCAGCTCACAATGGGAAGAACTCTTCATCCCGTGTCGCGTAGTTAAGACTGTATTTCGGGGATAGGATGTTTGAAATTTCAGCCACCATAGCCAACATTTTTGTATGTTGTGAAAAGGATAGCATAATTTGGGAGGCAGGTTGTTAAGTTGTAGTGAGGTTTGCCATGACTTGTGTTATTTTGGTCAACTTAAGCTTGTTGTATTTGACTTTCCTTGTATTAACTTATATGTATTAAGTGGTGTTGGTAGGGCCACGTGTGTTTTATTCTAGAATGCTCTTTGTCTTTTGTTTTTCTTCTGTATTGAGTACGAAGTCAGTGGTTGTACTCGTATGAAGTATTAAGAAAGTAACTTGGAAGGTTCTGTGAGATCTTTGTGCGTTCTTTTTGATCTGTCAAAAGCCATCTTGTTGTTGATATTTGTCCTGTGTTTGATTGTGCACAAGTGAAGCTTGAGCTTGTCTTCTGCAGAGATTGTGGGGGTCTTCTGGTTGTGCTTTGCAGGTGGATTTCTTGTGTGTTAGAGGTTGATCCAGCTGCAGTTTGGTGACCTTTCTTGGCTTAGAAGTGGTATCGGAGCATTGTTTTCTTAAGGGACCTGTGTGGCAGATTAAGAACTTGTGAACAGAGATCATGTCAGCATCTTCGTTGCCCTCTCCTCCTGGTTTCTCAGGTGAGAATTTCGATTTCGGGTGTGTAAAGATGGAAGCTTTTCTTATGGCACATAATCTATGGGATGTTATGGAGGTTGGTTATGATCCATCTAGTTTGTCAGAAAACCCTACTATCCAGCAGATGAAACATCATGCTGAACAGAAGCAAAGAAACTTTAAAGCTCTCACTTTTCTTCATGCAGCTTTGTCAGATGAAATTTTTCCTAGGATTGTTGGTGTTAAATCTGCCAAGGAGGCTTGGGATAGGTTGAGAGATGAATTTCAGGGTAGTGAGAGGGTTAGACAACAGAGATTGTTAACTTTGAAGAGAGAATTTGAGATGTTGAAGATGAAGGAGAGTGACTCAGTGAAGAGTTATTCTACCAAGTTGATTGAACTTGTGAATCAAATGAGATTGTATGGAGAGGAAGTATAGGATCACAAAGTGGTGGAGAAGATAATGATTAGTTTGCCTGAGAGGTTTGAATCCAAAGTTTCTGCCATTGAAGAATCCTGTGACTTGAAGAAACTTACCGTTTCAGAATTGTGTAGTAAATTGCAGGCTCATGAACAGAGGTCTAATTTCAGACAAGAAGATGTCACTGAAGGTGCTTTCCAGGCTAAGCACAAGAATAAGCAAGCTTCAAATTCCAAGCAAGGGAAGAAGAAGTTTGGTGATAAAGGCAGTAAGGGGAAGTCATCAGAAGGTAGTGGTTCTGGTGATTTATCCAAGAAGGGCAAATTTCCACCTTGTCCACACTGTAGCAAGACTAATCATCCTGAGAAGACTTGCTGGCAGAAATATGGTAGGCCTCAGTGTAGATATTGCAAGAAGCTTGGTCATATTGAAAAGTACTGCAAGCTGAAGCAGAATCAAGAAGAATCTGGAGGTGGAGGTTCAGCTTCTCAAGAAGCTAACTTTTCTGATGAACAACAAGGAAAGAATAATGATCATTTGTTCATGGTTGTAGATACTTCACAGACCCACGGGCAGAATACATGGGTGGTTGATAGTGGTTGTACAAGCCACATGGCAAGGGATATTGGCATGTTTTCTACCTTGGATAAGTCTGTGAAAACCAAAGTCAAATTGGCCAATGGTGAGATTGTGGAGGCGGAAGGCAAAGGTTCAGTTCCTATCAATACTAAGCAAGGTACAAAGCTCATTCCAAATGTTTTACTTGTACCACAATTGAAGCATAATTTACTTAGTGTTTCTCAGATGATGAAAAAGGGGTATGAATTGTGTTTTAAAGATAGTTGTTGTTCTATTAATGCTCCTGATGGTAGAGAAATTGTGAAGATAAAGATGGTTGATAATTCTTTTACTTTGCATTCCAACTCTGTAAAACATTTTGCACTTAATGTGAAAAGAGATGATTCTGGTTTGTGGCATAATAGATATGGGCACTTCAATTTGAGCTCTTTGAAGGCTGCAGTTGATGGTGGTTTGATTAGGGATTTGTCAAATGTGCATGTGGAACAGGATGTGTGTGGTACTTGTCAGTGTGGTAAGCAGCATAGACAAACATTTCCTTCTAATGCAGCTTGGAGAGCTAGTAAGAAGCTTGAATTGATCCACACTGATGTTTGTGGACCAATGAGTGTTCATTCCCATAGTCAGAATAAATATTTTGTGTTGTTCATTGATGATTTCACTAGAATGTGCTGGGTCTACTTCATCAGCAGTAAGGCTCAGGTGTTTTCAGTCTTTAAAAAGTTTAGAAGTCTTGTGGAATCACAGAGTGGTATGAAGATAAAGACCATTAGGTCAGACAATGGGAAAGAATATACTTCAGAGGCTTTCAACCAGTTTTGTGAGGATGTTGGGATTGCACATCAGCTTACTGTGAGCTACACTCCTCAGCAAAATGGTGTCTCTGAGAGGAAGAATAGAACAGTGATGGAAATGGCTAAGTGTATGTTTTTAGAGAAGAAATTGCCTAAGATTTTTTGGGCTGAAGCTGTTTACACAACAGTGTATCTTCTGAATAGATTACCAACAAAATCTGTTAAGGAGATGACACCTATTGAGGCTTGGTTAGGGATGAAGCCTTCAGCTAAGCATTTGAGAGTCTTTGGCTCAATATGTTATTCACATGTTCCGTCACAGAAAAGGAGCAAGCTGGATAAGAAATCTGATTTATGTATATTCTTGGGCTATGCTTCTCAATCAAAAGGGTACAGATTGTATAATATGGAGACCAAGAAAATCCTGGTTAGCAGAGATGTTGTGTTTGATGAGTATGCTTATTGGGATTGGGAGAAGGAAACAGTTCAGAAGGTTGAGGGGGTGCAGCTGGAAAGTGTGCCTACTGGAGCTGTTTCTGAAGTGCCTGGTTCAATAGCTGAAGTTGATTATGATGAAGATAGAAGTGTTGTTAAGCACAAGTCTCTTGCTGACGTTTACGAGAGATGTTGTGCAGCAATTGTGGAGCCTTCAAGCTATTTTGAAGCATCACAATACAAGGAGTGGAACCAAGCCATGAAGGAGGAACTAAGTATGATTAATAAAAATCATACTTGGGAACTCATTGATAAACCAGAAAATCAGCATGTGATTGGTGTGAAATGGGTCTATAAGACCAAATTGCATCCTGATGGTACTGTGTTTAAGTACAAGGCTAGGCTGGTTGTGAAAGGTTATTCCCAACTTGCAGGAGTTGATTATGGGGATACTTTTGCACCAGTAGCAAGGCATGATACAGTGAGGCTGTTGGTGGCATTGGCAGCTCAATGTGGTTGGAAGATTTACCATTTAGATGTGAAATCTGCATTTCTGAATGGTGAACTTGAAGAAAATATATATGTGCAGCAACCTGAAGGTTTTGAAGTTGTTGGTTGTGAAGATAAAGTGTACAAGCTCCACAAGGCCTTGTATGGCCTTAAGCAGGCACCTAGGGCTTGGTACACAAAAATTGATTCCTACCTTCTACAACATGGCTTCAGGGGAAGTGATAATGAACCAACCCTTTATGTGAGGTACGGTGATGATCACTTGATTGTTTCTCCGTATGTGGATGATTTCCTTGTGACAGGAAAAAATTTGGCTTCTGTGCAAGCCTTTAAATCATTGATGATGGAGAAATTTGAAATGTCAGATCTTGGTGAGATGACTTATTTCCTTGGCATGGAAGTTCAACAATGTGATGAGGGCATCTTCCTATCACAGAGGAAGTATGCTAATGATATTCTGAAAAAATTTAATATGGAAAAGTGCAAGTCAGTTGCAACTCCTTTGGTAGTGAATGAAAAGTTATCTAAGGAGGATGGTGAAGACAAGATTGATCCATCTCCTTATAGAAGCTTGGTAGGCAGTTTGCTTTATTTGACTGCTACTAGGCCTGATTTAATGTTTGCTGCAAGTTTATTATCCAGGTTTATGAATTCTCCAAGTCGAGTACACTTTGGAGTTGCCAAAAGGGTATTGAGATATTTGAAGGGGACTGTTGATCATGGTTTGTGGTATGCTAGGGATGATAACTGCAGTTTGGAGGGATTTGTGGACAGTGACTGGGCAGGGAGTGCAGATGATATGAAGAGCACTTCTGGGTATGTTTTTTGCCTAGGAACTAATGTGTTTTCTTGGAGCTCAAAGAAGCAAGCTGTGGTTGCTCAATCCACTGCTGAAGCTGAGTATATCTCAGGTGCAGCAGGAGCAAATCATGCAATTTGGTTGAGGAAACTGTTGTGTGACTTAGGACATAAGCAAGAAAGTGCTACTATTATCCATTGTGATAACAAATCAGCCATTGCAATAACTGAAAACCCTGTTCAACATGGGAAAACCAAGCACATTAGAGTTAAGTACCATGCTATTAGGGAAGCTGTGAAAGAAGATGAAATTAAATTGATGCACTGCAGTTCTGAGGATCAACTTGCTGATATTTTGACTAAGGCACTGCCCAAAGGCAGATTTGAAGTGTTGAAGTTCAAGCTTGGTGTGTCAAGGCTTCACCTCAAGGAGGAGTGTTAAGTTGTAGTGAGGTTTGCCATGACTTGTATTATTTTGGTCAACTTAAGCTTGTTGTATTTGACTTTCCTTGTATTAACTTATATGTATTTAAGTGGTGTTGGTAGGGCCACGTGTGTTTTATTCTAGAATGCTCTTTGTCTTTTGTTTTTCTTCTGTATTGAGTACGAAGTCAGTGGTTGTACTCGTATGAAGTATTAAGAAAGTAACTTGGAAGGTTCTGTGAGATCTTTGTGTGTTCTTTTTGATCTGTCAAAAGCCATCTTGTTGTTGATATTTGTCCTGTGTTTGATTGTGCACAAGTGAAGCTTGAGCTTGTCTTCTGCAGAGATTGTGGGGGTCTTCTGGTTGTGCTTTGCAGGTGGATTTCTTGTGTGTTAGAGGTTGATCCAGCTGCAGTTTGGTGACCTTTCTTGGCTTACACAGGTCAATGAAATTCGTTTAGACAGTTCATCACAAGGTTTACTCTGAAATTTTATTTTAATCCTACCTTGAAATTGGGTTTTGCCGACCCATTATTTTGATGTCTATTTGGAGATTTACTTAAGACATTGGTTGCACTTGTATGATGAGACGTATTGAAACTAAAAAGGCTTACGGCTTTAACATTGTTGTTTAATGTTTATCTCTTCAATACCTAAACCACATCAAATCTGGTTTACACTTTTAGAGTATAATATTTGTCGTAAATTTTAAACCCTAAACTTTAAATAAAAGGTGATGTACTGTACGATTATTTCTCTAATAATTAACCAATTATATAAATGCAATCATTGGCAATCAGACCATGTTGAGAGAAGCCAAATAAAGGGTGAGTGGTCTGGCCCTAGATGAGCTGGTTCTTGGCTTCTGATATTATTATTCTTTCTGTTCTCCTTTTCAACTTTGTTTTTATTAAAACGAAATTAATGAATAAAACATTAGAACATTACAGACTATGAATGACAAGTTGATTATAATGATAGAAACAATGACAAAAACTCCAGCTCAGGCCGCTTGGCCTTGGACGCGATCCAGGAACAATGAAATTGTATTTTCTCCTGAACTTCTGGGGAAAATCGGCCAGCATAACATTCAGCTTGTAAAACAATGCCAAATGATCTAGCATCAAAGAGTTCGCCACTTACCTGGAATGGCTTTATAAATACCAAATACCCATAAGTACTCGACCAACATCGCCATCATCATCATCGGTCACAAATATGAGCTCCTGTAATCTGATTCTTTACCAAATACTGCCATTGCTGCTGTTGCTGTTATTGGAAGTCGGCAATGCAGTGTCAGAGAATGAAGAATATCAGACTTACATTATTCACATGGACCACTCCCAGAAGCCTGCATATTTCTCAACCCATATGTCATGGCACCAGTCCATCGTGAGATCATTGTCACCTCAGGTTGATGACAAAGAAGAGTTGATGCTCTACTCCTACAACCATGCCATGCATGGCTTCAGTGCTAGGCTCACATCTTCTCAACTATCTGAAATTCAGAAATCTCCAGCTCATGTTGCCACATATAAGGAATCCTTTGGGAAGCTCTATACCACTCACAGTTCTGAGTTTCTTGGACTGAGAAATGACATCGGCCTATGGCCTAATGCATCATATGGCGAAGGTGTAATCATAGGAATAATTGACACAGGTATTTGGCCTGAAAGCGAGAGCTTCAGAGACAAGGGGATGCCACCAGTGCCACAGAAATGGAAGGGCCTGTGTGAAAATGGCACAGCATTTAGTCCTTCTCTTTGCAATAGGAAGCTCATCGGGGCGCGCTCTTTTAGCAAAGGTCTCCAGGCTGCTGGCATAAAAATCGATGAAGAATTCGATTACAACTCACCACGAGACTTCGACGGTCATGGAACCCACACATCATCCACTGCCGCAGGGAATCATGTACTTGGTGTGAGTCACTTTGGATATGCAAGAGGCACTGCAAGAGGAGTAGCACCAAGAGCACATGTTGCAATGTACAAGGTCCTCTTCGCAAGAGATTCTGATTTTAGTGCAGCGAGTGATGTCCTTGCTGGCATGGACCAAGCAATTGCGGATGGTGTGGATATCATGTCCTTGTCTCTTGGCTTTGATAATACTCCTTACTTCAAGGATGTCATTGCTATAGCTGCCCTTTCAGCAATTGAGAAAGGAATTTTGGTTGTTTGTGCGGCCGGTAACTTTGCATCACATAATTCAACACACAATGGAGCCCCTTGGATCACAACAGTGGGAGCTGGCACTCTTGATAGAAGTTTCAACGCTAGAATGACTCTAGAAAATGGGATCTCTTTTGAAGGAATCTCATATTATCCAGAAAGCGTATATATCCAAGATGCACTTCTGTACTATGGCAACACTTCTAGGCCTAAAGCAGTATGCGCTAATGGAGCACTAAATACAACTGAGGTGAGGGGAAAAATAGTATTTTGTGATAGCACCCACAACGACATTTTTTCACAAGTGCAGGAGCTTCGCAAGAAAGGTGCCCTTGCGGGAATATTCATGACAGAATTTTCAATTTTAGATTCAACAGAATACTCCATTCCGAGTATAATTCTACCATCTGGTTCTGGAACTCTGGTCAGAGATTATGTGACAGGGGTAAATGAAGCAAGGGTGAAAAGCATGCAATTTGTATTGACGAGGTTGGGAACCAAACCAGCACCTCAGGTGGCACTTTTCTCTTCAAGAGGCCCAGATCCGATCACCCCAGCCATACTAAAACCGGATATTCTTGCTCCAGGAGTCGATATTCTTGCAGCAGTTGCACCTAATAAGCCATACATGGAAATAGGGCACTATAAACTGGCAACAGACTACGCACTATACTCGGGCACATCAATGGCAGCACCACATGTTGCTGGAGTGGCAGCTTTATTGAAAGCTGTACACCCTGAATGGAGTCCGGCAGCCATACAATCATCTATAATGACCACAGCATATAACTTGGATAATAATGGCACAACAATCAGAGCCCAATCTCTTTCAAATGGCATTGTTTACAGTACGCCTCTAGATTTTGGGGCAGGCCACATCAACCCAAACAAAGCCATGGAGCCTGGACTAATCTATGACATGGGTTTCCAAGATTATGTCGAGTTCTTATGCGGCCTCGACTACACTAAAGAACAGATGAGTGCTGTACTTAGACGAAGTCACTGGAATTGCAGTCAACAACCAACCGACCTAAATTACCCTTCCTTTATTGCCATTTATAACAACCAAACAGCCTCATCATCAAAGAAGTTTACCAGGGTTGTCACAAATGTGGGCGATGACAATGCTGTTTACCAGGCAATTGTGGACGCTCCAACTGGAATGAGAATCAAGATAGAGCCCAATACTCTAAAGTTCACCCAGAAATATCAGAAGCAAGGTTTTGTTGTGAGTGTAGAGATTGATAAGGAAGCTCCAAAAGTCGTGTATGGTTATCTCAAATGGATTGATAATCGCAACCACGTAGTATCAAGTCCCATAGTGGCCGTCTACGTCTAGCAGGCACTTTCTGCATTTTATTCCAATAACACTGTGATTGGCAAGAGAGAATTTCTTACCAAGTTACTATCACATTTGTAAAAGAGAAGAAAATAAAACCCATATTGCAAAGCTAATTGAAAAAAGCAAATCTTTCTACTTGCAATATAATGCTTGTGTATGGTTATCAGATGTCACTGAAAAGTTTAGTTTCTGATTCAAAAGCACTAATTTCTCCATCACTGTCAAGATAAGGAAGTTCAGAAAAGCAAAAACTTATGTTAACATCCACCAGAAAGACAAGGACCATTTAATTTTATCCATAGACAGGGATTCCTTACTTTCTTTTATATCATACCATACAGACATCCATTTTCACCTGAGAAACCTCATGCTTATAATGATCGGATTGCATCTCCAGAGTCCAGATAAGTTTTCGGCCCAAAGTCACCATAGATGTACTTCACCTTCACCTTTAACTCTAAATCTGATTCTGAATTTTTTTTTCTTTTTCTTTTTTTGGTTTCCTAAAAGGGGAAATATGGTTCAGTTTCCTCATTAAGAATTATGTTTTTTCCCCTCTCTTTCGTTGCAGACAACAGATCATGCAGTATTATAAAAGGGCTTTCAGATGTACATTAAAAAGAGCCTTACGTTGAATTGTAATACAGCAAAGCAAAAAAAAAAATGTGATTGATCAATACAAGAAAGTAATGACTAAAAAATAACTCATAACTACTGTTCTAAAATTCGTAACACAAATTATCAGAGACTGAAATTAAGCTTTACCTCGTATTAATCTTCAGCTGTACAACAACGCTTAGAACAAGATGCCATCAAGTTCTCCCACATGACATTCCAGTTCCCATCTATGACCCTCATTTATTCCACAAAGAAAAGCAATCGAAGCAATAATCAAATAATTGACTACTCAAGAATAGAAAGGTTAAGAGGTTCAATAATTTAAACTTACTATTACAAACAGCTATGTGTAGAGAAGTTATCTCATACTAAGAACAGCAATTTGAAACCAAGAGAGGCCAAAAGAACGAAAGAAAACCTTGATACGATTATTACAATTAAAATCGTAAAATCAAACATGGGATGTTAACTCTTATCTTCTTCACGCTTTGAACTACACAATGAGGAATCTCAAAATTGATGTGATAGAAAGGAGATATAGAAGAAATCATATGCATTTAGAAAAACAAAAACAGGAGTATTATCTTTCCTTCCAAATCTGTTTGATTTACTGCTCCATAAGCGCATATTGCTTTATGAAGAATCAGCATAGATATAGCATCGAAGTTTCTCAGTGATATACACACATTCGGGACACAATGATATTCCTTCAAAATCGACCCAATTTCTATAGTTTTTTTGGCCTCGAATGAATACCACCATTTTCAAAATTTTATTAGAAACTCCGGGCCAATTAAAATGAATCTAAAGCTTGATGTTCAACTGTGACTAACAAGACAGAGCATAAACAACCACAATATTCCTAAAATATTAATTTCAGAAGAAAATCAAACACTTAAGAGATCATGAGAAAGATATATAGCTCATTAGCTCCATAATCCATATTGTTTTAGAGTATCAAAAGAATAGCTAATTACGACATCGCTAAGACAAGCATAAAGCTTTCAAGCAGATGATCAGTGATTGTTACATACCAGAGTTGGAGAATGGAGACTGAAACTTCTGATCAAACTTTTCCGGCGGAGATGAGTCAACACCTGGTGCAAGGAGCAATGCGGCGAAACACAGTTGCAGTAAGACAGAGAGCTTCAACAGATGGGCCAAACATATCCAGCTCTGACCTTCCTTATATTATGGCTTGGGCCCTTGGCGTTTTTAACTAATCCAAAGCATGTTCTTGGCCCAAACCTGGTCCGAGGGCTTAATGCTGGGCTGGGCAAGTAACCTGCTTAATGCTGGGTCGGGCAAGTAACCCAGCCCACGATGAGCTTCATTTCCATCAAGCATCAATAGATACATCAATATCATTCTCATTCCCTCATGCTGCACTTCCTGCACTCAAGCTACCATGGACGTAAATGTACAGAAAAATGTTTATTCCATCTAACTATACTCAGAGGTGGACCTACATACAGCCAAGCCTAATTGGCTAATAGACTTAACTATCTGGCCCAACTTAGTATCTAGAAGTGGAGCGGACGGTCCATATATGATATATGCAGTTGATTGGGCCACACTAGTACAACAGATTATTTGGGCTTTTTAGTGATGGAAGACGAATCGAAAACCAAAGGTTTACTAGTTTTCGTGACTACCTCTTATTTAGTTACATGTATTGAGAAAAAATGTTTCATGAAATTCATAATTTATATAATATTATTAGAACATGAGAATTCGTAAATTACAATTCTAATTGTTAAACAATTTATGGATATGATTTTTATAATATAATATTTCATGTTGGATTTGTATTATTTAATAAACAGCATATAAATAACCATTAAAAAAATTTCGAGAGCAATACTCCACACCCCACCACTTATTCACCCCATAATTCTAATCTGGGTCCGCCCTGACTATACTAGTTCGTAGTTAGACCAGAGAAAGAAACTCTTCTCATCATCTCACTAATCACAAGAGTCCGGGAATGAATATACATGTTGAGAATATATATCTTTATCAAAAAACAAATTTTGAGCATACATACATACACACATACATGTATATATATATAAAAGAGTATACATGTTGAGGGAGAGGGAACTAGAAATGGAGGGCCACTATGGGACTGGCTACTATGTGGTTCCACTGATCAATCCATCTGAGAAAACCATATTCCACCTTTGAAGATTCCTCGTCGATCTCTAGAACCACAACAAAACTTAACTTCTGATATTTCTGAGTGAAATTCAGAATACCAGGATATACTTTGACAACCATTCCTGGCGGAGTTTCTACTATCGCAAAATAAATGGAACTATCATTGCCCACATTTGTCACAACCCTGGTGAAGTTCTTTATATTCTCTTCATCGCTTAAAACACCAATAAAGGAAGGGTAATTTAGATCAGAAGCTGCTATTGCTTGGCAATTCCACTGATTTCTTCTAAGTACAGCACTCATTTGTTGAGTACTATAGCCGATGCCGCATAAGAAATCAATATAATCTTGGGGACCCAAGTCATAGATTAGTCCAGGATCCATAGCTTGGTTTGGGTTAATGTGGCCTGCGCCAAAATCTAGAGGTGAACTGGGATAGCTTGCAAAACCTTGGCTTCCGATTCTTCTGCCAGTATTATCAACGGTATGCGCTGTCGTCATGAGAGCTGATCGGATTGCTGCAGGACTCCATTCAGGATGTACAGCTTTCAATAAAGCTGCCACTCCAGCAACATGAGGTGCTGCCGTTGATGTGCCTGAGCGCAATGCATAATCTGTGGCCAAAGCATAGTTTGGTAGCATCATGTACGGAATATTTGGGACGAATGCTCCAAGAACATCGACTCCTGGAGCGATAATATCTGGTTTTAGGATGCCGGGAGTGATAGGATCAGGCCCTCTTGAAGAGAAAGAGGCCACCTCAGGCGCTGCTCTTGTACCTAAGGTGGTCAATACAAACTGCACACTTTTCATCCCTGTCGTCGTATCGATGTTTCCATCGGAGTTCATGTGACTAGTATTAAGAACTATGCTGGGCATGGTAAAATCATATGCATAGAAATTTGATTTATCCGTTATGAATACTCCGAAGAGCGCACCTACCCTGAGAAGCTCTTGTGTTTGTTCTCTAATGTCAGTATTGGTGCTATCACAAAAGACTATATTTCCTTGTACCTCTGTTTGATTCAGTGTCGCTGTTTTGCATGCCGCTGTAGAAGCATCGGTATGGTTCCAGTATGGAAGTTTATTTGTGATATATAAACTTTCTGGATAGTAAGATATTCCTTCAAAAATCAACCCACTTTCTAGAGTTATTCTGGCATTGAAACTTCTATCAAGAGTGCCCGCGCCAACTGTTGTGATCCAAGGAGCTCCATTATGTGTTGAATTATAAATTCCCTCATTAGCACCTGACCCTACAACTATAATTCCTTTCTCGGTTGCAGAAAGAGAAGCTATGGCAACAACATCGTTGAAGTAAGCGGTATTCTCAAAACCAAGAGACAATGACATGATATCCACTCCATCAGCAATTGCTTGGTCCATACCAGCAAGAACATCACTTGCAGCACTATTTTTTGAATCTGCGTGTGAAAAGAAGACCTTGTACATGGCAACATGTGCTCTTGGCGCTACTCCTTTGGCTGTGCCTCTTGCATATCCAAAGTGACTCACACCATCTACATGATTACCTGCAGCAATGGATGATACGTGGGTTCCATGTCCACTGAAGTCACGCGGTGAGTTGAAGTCCAATACCTCATTGATATGTCCAGCAACAGCTGATATACCTTTGTTAAAATATTGAGCCCCGATGAGCTTTTTGTTACAGAGAGAAGGACTAAATCCAGTGCCATTTTCACACTTTCCTTTCCATCTCTGTGGTACTGGTGGCATCCCCTTGTCACTAAAGCTCTCACTTTCCGGCCAAATCCCTGTATCGATGACTCCTATGATTACACCTTCACCATATGATGCATTTGGCCATAGGCCGAAGTCATGTTTCAGCCCAAGAAAACGGGGGCTGTGAGTGGTGTAGAGCTTACCAAAGGTCTCCGGATATGTTGCAACATGAGCCGGGGATTTTTGAATCTCGGAGAGTTGAGAAGAAGTGAGTCTGGCGCTAAAACCATTCAAGCCATGGCTGTAGGAGTACAACAACGTATCTTTATCATCAACATTAGGTGGTGAAGATGATCTCAGGATGTGACGGTGCCATGACTCGTGAGTCGAGAAAGATTCAGGCTTGTGGGAGTGATCCATGTGAATGATGTAGGTCTGATATTCTTCATTTTCTGCAACTACTACCCTGGTGATTCCCAGTAATAATAAGAGCAACCATGGCAATGCTTGGTGAAGAATCAGACGAGAGGAGTTCATGTTAGTGGACGTTGGAAAATTCTATGTATCTTGCTTTGTTGGTTGCTAAGTGTATATATTAGTTGTTTGTAATCTGTCTGGAAATGGAGGAGGGTCGATTCTTCCTATAACAAACAGGTTTTTTGTAACCCAATACGGGCGCCGGCGAGCAACAAGAGCTGGGGTTCTGTCATTGTCTGTATGTCATAGGACTATATAGAATCTGAAACTTCAAATTATATGTGAGTTTTGTCTTTCCTTTGAATAAACATCCTAGTGCCAACATTCATGTCATGCACTAACTTATGTAAGTTTTTAACCGGGCCCATGGGCCTGATACCGTATACCGAAGCCTGTATTTTAACCGGGCTAGACGAGCCTGGTGTATACCTGGGCCGGTGATCAGCTCCTGAGTTTGGATTCCAGACTTGGTTGACAGAGGCCCAAAGAATGGATGGTGAGATATCTGAGCCTTGATGGCCTTAATTAAGTTTGGATCCAGGCCCATTTTGTCTCTCTTTTCCTCTTATTACTTTTAAGATGAAAAATGAAACTGAAAATAATTAAAGCAGGAGAAGTCCTTTTCCAAAATTGTTTTTATGGAAATCTATATCTATATCTATATCTATCTATCTATACTTTTATATATAAAGCAGAGGCTCTACATAAGTGTTTTAATATTTTGACATCTGTATTGCTAAAAGACTGAGTTTGTGCCTACGTGGAATCTCTATTCTTTCTTATCCCTATTTTCAATCACTCACACAGACTCACGGTTTCTCTGAGAAAGCATGACCTGAGGCAATAAAAAAAATAACGTAAAAGCTCACGATTCCGTCCGTTTCGTGTTCCACAGGTTCGTGGCTTGCGTTCCCACGATTTCGTCCGTTTCTACTACTTCCCTACATTTGAGTTTAGTTGTTGATGCCCCTCTATGGTTCTCTTTGTTTTTCCGGTATGATTTCGTCCGTTTCGTGTTCCACCGATTGTTGGCTACGTTGGGAAACTTTGGGGATTTTCTTGAATTGCTAGGTTGGATTTTCTTGAATTGATAGGTTGGTTTCTCTCACCTCTCAATGGAAAATTTCAAGGTTTGATTTCTAAATCTAAATTTCCCCTTTCGACTAGGTATGTGATGCTTTAATTTCTTGGGTTTGTTAGCTTATGATGATCCACTGTTCTCTTATGATGATCCTCTGTTCTCTTATGATGAATTCATCTGTATTTTCCGTGGACGGACAATCCTGGTGAGGTTTTTACTGTTCGAAATGTCCAGATTAATTTGTTTATTCCCGTGATGCATTAATTTCTTCTATTTTCAGGGATTAATTTCTTGATGGTTTTTTTGTGTGATGCAGTATGAAACACAACAGTATCTCAGTCACCGTGTGAGTCTCGATTTCTCTCACATGATCGAATTATCATTTCTCCTTTCGTTTTTTTCTGTTATGTAGTAGGAAACAGTGAAACACAGCGGTATCTCAATCACCATGTGAGTGTTGATATCTCTCGCATAATCAAATTATCATTTCCCCTAACAAATTAAATTTTTGTTTGTTTAATTGTACCTTTTTTCTTCTTCTCTTCAGTAGGTTAAGAGGGTTTTCCTTCACATTCAAGATTGGAATTTGACCATGCGAAATTGAGAGCAGGATCCCTCCACTCGGTCCTGGGACAGCAAGGTACCATGAAACACTTAGTTCTCATTGTGTTGTATAATTTTTTTTAGATATTATTCTAAATTCACTTTTTTTTGTCAAACTCATTTAACAATACAAAACTGTGTAAACAGTTAAATATAAACTTGAGAGCTACACACGCCCTCTCCCAGTCTCCCATCACATAGTATGACACTTAAAGAGCCATTTGGAAACAAACAATAACTTGGACTGCATTTTTTGTATGAGTTAATCACACGGACTAAAAGAGTGAATTTGGAGACTCATATCAAAGTATGTAGCCAATGATTCATTTGAAGACTGAATATAACGCAATCAACCTGATAAAAAAAATGAACAATTGGTAAAATGTTTAAATTGATCAATTGGTAAAACGGAGTGTAAACAATGTATTTAATAATTAACTCTTTGTTCTATGTCAATAATAATTACCTCTTTGTTCTCTTTTCAAAAGAGTATTGCAAGTGCCACTAACTTTGTTTGTACAGTATCACCTTCTCTGCTAAACTTTATTATGTTGGTTCTTCTTCAGTCTTTGTTGGTTATTGTGAATAAATTGCCTGTTAATTTCAAGGGTTCCCTTTGTCCCGTTTCTTATCTCCAATGAGGTTCCTTATTTGATGGAACTTTTCAGGTCAATGTTATTAATGGAATGCGCCAGATACACCACAAACTTCTTATATGCAAGTTACTAAGAAGGCTAGGCATAATGATATGTTTATGAAAAACCAGAGAGAGAGGTGTGATTGATATTTGATTGTTTGTTGAACTCATTGTCCTTACTGGGGGTACTCTGTTTTTGTTATGTTTAGTTGCGTTGTCTTTGTTTGTTTTCTTGAAATATCAGGTATGGGAGTTTCTTCAAGTTCCATATATTGTTGTCTCCTACTATGGTTTCAATGGATCCAGATCTCATTAGATACATTTTAATGAAGGAACCAAAAGGTCTTGGTCCCTGGGTACCCAAAATGCATGCTTGATAGTTTGGAAAAATGCAACATTGCAGCAAGCCAGCAACTCATGGCTCCACTCACAAGTCACGAGTACATGAGAGTGGCATTGTTTGCACTCTCTAGCCCCACTATGATCAGATACCACATTTTTCATAAAAATTGATGACTTCATGAGATCGCACCTCAGTAGTTGGGATAGCAAAATCATTAACATTCAAGATAAAACCAAATAGGTCTGTGACACACCTTTTGATTCCCCTTTTTCAATGTTTTAAGTTGTACTGATATGTTCTCTCATTGGTTTTATGCAGATGGCTTAACTAAACATTGAAGCAGCTTGGTGTCATTGGATCCATGCCAATCTCTTGAATGAGTAGAAGATACGTAGTTGAATTTAGATTTTATGGTTTTTCTTTATTTTTGTTGTTGATTGTTAGGGAGGTTCGCAAATGCTAAAGTCAAGGCTTCCTGGATTGATCTATTATAAAATGACTGGGTGCATATTCCTTATTCTATTTTGATTTTAATGAGTTAATCTCTTGCTTTTTGTGTTATTTTACCATTTTTCCTAAAATAGTTATGTGCTCAGCATTCATGTCTTTTTTTGCTACAATAATTTATTAAATAATCATAATTTGGATATTTACTTTCAAACACGATAAATAAGAAATATTATTTTATAATTCTGAACTTTGGTTCATATTGATTGACAAGAAAAATATTTTCCAGCTGATATGCTCTGATTTTTAAGACCCTTTTCATATTTAGTTTTTTTAGTAGCATAGGAGAATTATGTGAAATTATGAGAAGAGTGTCTGGACAGCTGCTCAAAATACATGTTATCATCTGTTATTTGAATTAATCGGTTTTAATTCCAATTCTCTTAGAATTATTGGAAAGAGAGTTCTGGATGCATATACATCCAATTTGTTTGGTGAATAACATGGATATTCTCTAAGTTAACTTTTATGAAAATGTGAGTTTTGCTTTTTTTTTTTCTCAATGGCAAGCATGGGTATTCATGCAGGTAATCAGAAAGCTTTGCTGTGAGCTTCTGGGTTTAAAGGATGCAGTGGAAGATCTATATGAATTCTGAAAATATGCAAACAAAATATTTGGTTTTCTTGAAGTGAGAGGGAGCATGCATGAATCTATAAATATGAGTAGTAATTATATTATTACCGTTGGCATTGTGCATTTTTGGTTTCTGTTTGAGGCATTTGGACATGATGATGAATCAAAGAGATTCATCTACTATATTGTGGTAAGTTTTGGCTAACTAATATGGCCATCTTTTATATGCATATCCTATACCAATTTTTTTAAGTCTAAATGCTTCGAGTGTTATACAACTGAAGGTGGTATCCGAAGAAATTCGTCAGGGAATGCGTTTCTAAGTGAAAAGTGTACAAGTCTTGCCCCTATGTGAGTTCCACTCCTCCTTTGCTAATATGCTTTTGTTCTTGAATTTTTAATAAGGATTTTTGTTCTACTTTTGAGTAGTCACATTTGGATAGGGCTCACCATTTGGGCCTAGGCCCGGCCCGTAGGTCAAAGTAGACCAGGCCTGGGCAGCCCGGCCCGACCCATTGTGCGGGCCTGGGCTCCATTTTTTGGGCCAGACCAGGCCCCGGCCCGAAACCCTATACCTCGGGTCAATTTTGGCCCGACCCCAAGCCCGACATTTTATATATATATATATACACACACATACACAGAGAGTGCATGCACTGTCTGCATATGTATATATATATCTATATATAGATATTATAGATATATATATACATACATATATATATATACATACATATATATATATACATACATATATATATATATTATTGCAATGTATGTGTATATAATAAGTATATATTTCACCCTCTATAAAATATTGTTCAATTGTATAAAAATTAAAGTACAATTATGACATTAATCAATTGTAAGTAATATTTTTTTTTTAAAAAAAGTCAAAAAAAGTCAAGGCCCGAGCCTGAAGCCCTAGCTTTATGGGCCCGGCCCGGGCCTGGGCCTCATATTCCCACTTTGGCCCGAGCCCGGTCAAGGCCCAAAGATCTAAACTGGGCCTGGTCCTAAAAAAGTCTTGCCTGGCCTGGTACGGCCCGATGCCAAGCCCTACATTTGGATGATAAACATCTGAGGCGCTTCTTGGAAGCTACATCTAACCTGGGAAAACCAAACACTGGTGCTGCTAACGATGTTTCAAATTGAACTGCTTAGTTCAACAAGAAGGTAAAGCCGTTTTATTTCCCCTTCTCTCTCGAACCAACTATATTGAGCTATTGACATTCCTGGGTACTTCTTTGAATCATAAAATGTGGGGTGTCCTTTACCCAACATAAAACGACTTGCATTTTTCGTAGGGTTCTTACAATGTGGAGTAGAAATATCAATATCTATGATTATAGAAACTACTTTGGGAATTGGTAGGCCTTAAAGTTTTAGTAAGGAGACCTATGTCTAATTTTGAATTCAACATTGAATAAATTAGAGTTGAATAAGGTTTTGTCATGTTGTCACAGCTAGAGAATAATTGAAGGCAAAGTGCAAAAAGGACCTTACAGCGATTATGGCTACGTAAAAGAGCATTGTCTTGATTTGCTTTGTGAGGACTGTTCTCTTATGTTCTAAGCAAAAATTGCTTGAATGCATTGTTGTATACAGAGTATGTTGCAAAAGTTACATACATGTGATGGTTCCAATAGGTTCCTATGCATAATCCATAAATCATTCCTTTAAGGTAATCTATCAATGAAACTTTAAAGGAAAATAAAAATTCAAAATGCTTTTGAACTGGGCTGAATTATGATTTTTGTTATTTGTATACATAATGACTCGACTAAAACTGTTGTTATTCAATGGCCTTTGTATATGTGTCTATCTGAACTCATATACCAGTCACTGGTCTACATGATGTTTAAATTTTGATGTCTCAGTCAGGGCAATGCTTATGTGTTCTACTTGAAGGGAATTGCGTCAAAAAAACAGGGAAATCGACCAAGAGTAATACATGTTGGTAGTTGTTTTGTAGAATCTAGGAGGTTTCTTTAGTTCGTTCCTTATGTTTAATTGAGATTGGAGTAGTTTTCTTCGTTCCTTATGTTTAATTGAGATTGGAGTAATTTTCTTTTTTAAATGCGTACAAAAGATCATTGTCCATGTTGATTTTCACCTCACTTTCATAATTGTACTTACATTGTTTTAGATACTATGATTTATCAACAAGATTAATAAAAAAATTGTCCATCATGAAACTTGATACTTATCGAAGCATTTTATATTCATATCTACCTGAAGAGAATTCAAATTTTCCATGTTCCTATTATTATTAAGAAAAATTTTATACAGAAAGTCAACTTTAACTTTTCACATTTAGTTATCTATTTTTTTAATTATCTAATTATTGATTTTTTGTAGAATTCTAAATTAATAATTGGACAACATAAACATTTATAAAACTAAGTAAAAAAATAAAAAAAAAAATATACCCGCGCATCGCGCGGGATTTCAACTAGTATTGATTACTTATATGCCAAGAGTTTGCATACAACAATTATATTGGTTTGTTGACCTTTTTGGAAATATATACTTCAACAACTTTTGCATTTCCTTCCAGTGCAAGATTAGAAATTTTAGAAAAGATAACATTGGTGGCTGTTTCTTATCCAAGTAACAATAGGGCCCCTTTTATTGCTTGATTGGCTATATTGGTTCGTCCATATATATATATATATATATATATATATATATATATATATATATATATATATATATATATATATATATATGTATGTATGTATGTATGTATGTAGTAGCTTCATAGAATAAAAGGTGATGTAATGAAAATCTTCTAAAAATTGAATTTAAAAACATCTAAAGTTGCATCAAAGAAATGAAAGAGTGTTGCCATCTCTTTCTCTAGTTTAGCCGTATTCTAATTGTTTTCTCTAAAACATGAGAAGTCGCGGTCGTTATTTATAGGCACTGCACAATTAAGCATCGGGGGGTCCCGCTTACTCGAGATAACAAAGGTGCTTGATTGATAACAACATCTAAACGTATGCACATGGTGGAGGGCATATACTTGTCAAAAGTTTTACAGACTCTTTTCTTGTTTTCTTCCTTAAGAAGATACCCCTAGGCTGGGCACTAGCATCCTCTCGATCTCCATTAATTTTGACAAAGAAAAATGGAAAATGAGTGCAACAGCTTATATTATAATGGAGGTGGTGGTGCCTTCGATCATGTCTCACTTTACTAAAAACAAAGATTAAAAGGTTCATTGTGGCCAGTCATAGTATTCACATTTCCATTGTGGAATTTTTCATGTGTAGTGTAGTGGAAGACTTACTGTCGACAGCTTAGACGAGCGACGACTGATGACTGACTTGATTGAAATCGCCTAATTATCTAAATTTAAAAATCAGTCAACTACGCACAAAAAAAAAGTTAAAAACTTATTATTATTATTAGATCGGGGTAGATCCGTTGTTGAAAAACATTGCACAGGTCAATTTTTTTGGCTATTATTTAGATTGTATATAAAATAGCATTAGATTGTGAAATATAAATTTTAATATGTGTGTACGAAAAATATAATCACCTTAATATGGGCTCCGCAAGCCTAAATGCTTGGCCTAGTACCAAACCCACCACCTCAATCTAAAAGAGATATCGAGTCATTCATCAATCTTTATCGAAACATTTCCGTAAAAGAATGCAATCGTAACGTTAGGTATAATTTTGTTATCATGGAATGAATTATTTAGGCTTATACATTTTTTTTTTTTAAAAAAAAACCTAATGCTTCGGTCAGGAGATAATGGGCACTAAATTCAACACAAAACTTGCATACCATTAGGGAGGTGTCATTTCAATGTTGTCGCCATAGATTGTCTTGCTTTCACAAATCAAATATTTGTATAGGTAAATAGATACATTTTGCATCCTGCACATGGAGTGCTAAGAAAAAAAATCATTCAAGCCTTTGTGTCATCATCACACCCTCCACTTTTCACGGAGAAAACCAAGTCATTCAAGTTACCCACCCTGTTTTTAGCGTTAGCTCCTCTTAACATAATTTTATCCATAATTAATAAGAACATTCCTTAATCAGAAAACTTACCCAACATACTTACAATAATTCTGTGTTTTGTGCTGCTAAGTCGTAATTACTTGAATCTTGATTTTCTTGTTACAATAATTGTGTTTTTTTAAACTTAGAACGATAACGTATTAGTTTACGATTTGAACATTCGATATAGTTCTAAACTCGGGTCGTCAGGCCAAAAGTTTTACACCTGATGATGCGGTAAGTAGGGCCAAAGTTTAGCGCATTGCCACAAGAGTATTGTTCCCCTTGAGAATCGAACTCAGGACATCCTGAGTCCATATAGTTTGGCTGCCCAAAGTGATTCACTAACTAGATTATCACCCAAATGGTTTTCGTACACCGAGCCCTTACGTGCTAAAACGAAACAATGTAAATTAGTGACAAAAACGAAATAACTGCCAAGGCAGATTGATTTGTGTTAATTAACATATTTAGTATGTGGCCAGCCTAGATAGTTTTGGTACATATGGACAAATTGGAAAAAGAAAAACAGAGTAGTGAAGGAATTAAATTAAATTTCCCATACTTGTCAGGGCTCTATATAATCAGACCCAATTTCCCAAACTATATTCTATAATCCTCTCTTTCCAATATCCCCGTCTTCAATCATGGCTTCTCACCATGTTCCCCTGTATTTCTTGTGCTTTTCCTTGGTCGCTATCTTACCATCCACATTATCACAATCACAAAACTACATCATCCACATGGACCCATCAGCCATGCCTAAGGCTTTCTCTGCTCACCATAATTGGTATCTGTCCACTCTAAGCACCATATCCGATGTAAACACCACCATTGAAATCTTGTCTTCTTCTAAACTCATCTATACTTACACTCATGTTATGGATGGTTTTAGTGCTAGTCTCACCGTTTCTGAGCTTGAGGCCTTGAAAAGCACTCCTGGGTATGTTTTTTCTATCAAGGACTTGCCCGTCCAAAAGGACACGACCCACACATTCCAGTTCCTCGGCCTGAATACAAATTCCGGAGTGTGGCCGGTGTCGAAATACGGCCAGGATGTCATTATTGGGGTTGTGGACACTGGTCTTTGGCCGGAAAGTGAAAGTTACAATGACGAAGGGATGAGCGAAGTGCCACCAAGATGGAAAGGTGAATGTGAAAGTGGCACCCAATTCAACTCTTCATTGTGCAACAAGAAGCTGATTGGAGCTCGTTACTTCAACAAAGGCTTAGTCGCGCAGCTACCGAAGAATGTGACCATATCTATGAACTCTACGCGTGACGTCGAGGGACATGGCACCCACACCTCCTCCACCGCTGCCGGAAACTACGTGAAGGGCGCTTCATATTTTGGCTATGCACCGGGAACTGCTACCGGTGTCGCTCCTCGTTCACATGTGGCCATGTACAAGGCTCTATGGGAAGAAGGAGCTGTTTCGTCTGATATAATTGCTGCAATTGATCAAGCAATTAGTGATGGAGTTGATGTGTTGTCCATGTCATTGGGACTAAATGGGCTTCCATTGTATAGCGACCCAATAGCCTTGGCCACATTTGCTGCAGTAGAGAAAGGTATATTTGTGTCCACCTCAGCAGGAAATAGTGGACCTTTTATTGAGACACTCCACAATGGCATACCTTGGGTGCTAACTGTGGCTGCTGGTACGATTGATCGGGAATTCGGCGCGGTTCTGGGTCTTGGAAATGGAGTGAAAGTGTCAGGCTCTGCTCTCTATATAGGGGATTATAATTCAAGCCCATATCCAATAGTATTCATGGATGAATGTAAGAACTCTGCTGAGTTGAACAAAGTTGGGGACAAGATCGTTGTGTGTGAAGACAAGAATGAGACTCTAAGTGAACAGGTCGATAAAGTAATGAAAGCCAATGTCACAGGTGGTATTTTCATAACCAATTTTACGGACTTGGAATTCTTGATCCAAAGCTCATTTCCTGCAATATTCATGAAAGTAAAAGATGGCGAAACAATCAAGGACTACATCAAGGCAAATAAAGAAGCAAAAGGGAGCTTGGAATTTAGAATTACAAATCTTGGCACAAAACCTCAACCAAGTGTTACTGACTACAGCTCTAGAGGACCATCACAAAGCTGTCCATTTGTGCTAAAGCCTGATATCATGGCTCCTGGTGACATGGTCTTGGCTGCATGGCCTTCAAACATTCCAATAGACAATATCAATTCAGAACTTCAGTTTAGCCATTTCAATTTATTATCAGGTACATCAATGGCATGTCCTCACGCAGCCGGAGTTGGGGCGCTTTTGAAGGCAGCACACCCAGAATGGAGCCCTGCCGCCATCCGGTCTGCTATGATGACTTCTGCTGATATTACAGACAACACGCAGAGGCCAATCATCGACTCTGGTGACGATCTCAAGCCCGCATCTCCTATTGCCATGGGAGCCGGTCAAGTCAATCCAAATAAAGCACTGGACCCTGGACTTGTATACGATGTGGGTGTGGATGATTATGTGAATCTTCTATGTGGATTGGGGTTCACAGCCAAGCAAATCAAAACCATCACAAGGTCATCAACAACCAACTGCTCTGCTCAATCGTTGGACCTTAATTACCCTTCATTCATTGCATTTTTTAACAAGAATGACTCCAAATCAGACACGACAATTGTGCAAGAATTTAAAAGAACAGTCACGAATGTTGGTGAGGGAATGTCTACCTACATTGCTAAGGTCCCAGCCTTGGAGGGTCTTAAGGTCAGTGTCACCCCGGAAAAGCTGGTGTTCAAGGAGAAGAACGAGAAGCAGAGTTACAAACTGAGAATTGAAGGTCCACAGTTGTTGAAAAAAGTGCAGGTTTTTGGTTTTCTTGGCTGGGAAGAAGTTGGAGGGAAATATGTGGTGAAAAGTCCTATAGTGGCCACAAACATTGACTCAGATATTACTGGTTAGAACTTACAACAATGAATATAACTTATTTAATTACCTTCGGTAGTGCTTTCAAGTCAAGTGGCAGTTTAACTGTATCAAATAAGGCTATTTTTAAATTAAATTAAATTTCCCATACTTGTCAAGGGTCTATATAATCAGATCCAATTTCCCAAACTATATTCTAAAATCCTCTCTTTCCAATATCCCCATCTTCAATCATGGCTTCTCACCATGTTCCCCTGTATTTCTTGTGCTTTTCCTTTGTCGCTATCTTACCATCCACATTATCACAATCACAAAACTACATCATCCACATGGACCCATCAGCCATGCCTAAGGCTTTCTCTGCTCACCATAATTGGTATCTGTCCACTCTAAGCACCATATCCGATGCAGCCACCACCACTGAAATCTTGTCTTCTTCTTCTAAACTCATCTATACTTACACTCATGTTATGGATGGTTTTAGTGCTAGTCTCACCGTTTCTGAGCTTGAGGCCTTGAAAAGCACTCCTGGGTACATTTTTTCTATCAAGGACTTGCCCGTCCAAAAGGACACAACCCACACATTCCAGTTCCTCGGTCTGAATACAAATTCCGGAGTGTGGCCGGTGTCGAAATATGGCAAGGATGTCATTATTGGGGTTGTGGACACTGGTCTTTGGCCGGAAAGTGAAAGTTATAATGATGAAGGGATGAGCAAAGTGCCACCAAGATGGAAAGGTAAATGTGAAAGTGGCACCCAATTCAACTCTTCATTGTGTAACAAGAAGCTGATTGGAGCTCGTTACTTCAACAAAGGCATAGTCGCGCAGCTACCGAAGAATGTGACCATATCTATGAACTCCACGCGTGACGTCGACGGACATGGCACCCACACCTCCTCCACCGCTGCCGGAAACTACGTGAAGGGCGCTTCATATTTTGGCTATGCACCGGGAACTGCTACCGGTGTCGCTCCTCGTTCACATGTGGCCATATACAAGGCTCTATGGGAAGAAGGAGCTGTTTCGTCTGATATAATTGCTGCAATTGATCAAGCAATTAGTGATGGAGTTGATGTGTTGTCCATGTCATTGGGACTAGATGGGGTTCCATTGTATAGCGACCCAATAGCCTTGGCCACATTTGCTGCAGTAGAGAAAGGTATATTTGTGTCCACCTCAGCAGGAAATGGTGGACCTTTTGTTGAGACACTCCACAATGGCATACCTTGGGTGCTAACTGTCGCTGCGGGTACGATTGATCGTGAATTCGGTGCGGTTTTGAGTCTTGGAAATGGAGTGAAAGTGTCAGGCTCTGCTCTCTATACAGGGGATTATAATTCAACCCAAAATCCAATAGTATTCCTGGATGAATGTAAGAACTCTGCTACGTTGAACAAAGTTGGGGACAAGATCGTTGTGTGTGAAGACAAGTATGGGACTCTAAGTGGACAAGTCGATAATGTAATGAAAGCCAATGTCACAGGTGGTATTTTCATAACCAATTTTACAGACTTGGAATCCCTGATCCAAAGCTCATTTCCTGCAATATCCATGAAAGTAAAAGATGGCGAAACAATCAAGGACTACATCAAGGCAAATAAAGAAGCAAAAGCGAGCTTGGAATTTAGAATTACAAATCTTGGCACAAAACCTCAACCAAGGGTTACTGACTACAGCTCTAGAGGACCATCACAAAGCTGCGGATCTGTGCTAAAGCCTGATATCATGGCTCCTGGTGACAGGGTCTTGGCTGCATGGCCTTCAAACATTCCAATAGGCCAGATCAATTCAGAACTTCAGTTTAGCCATTTCAATTTATTATCAGGTACATCAATGGCATGTCCTCACGCAGCCGGAGTTGGGGCGCTTTTGAAGGCAGCACACCCAGAATGGAGCCCCGCTGCCATCCGGTCTGCTATGATGACTTCTGCTGATATTACAGACAACACGCAGAGGCCAATCATTGACTCCGGTGACGATCTCAAGCCCGCATCTCCCATTGCCATGGGAGCCGGTCAAGTCAATCCAAATAAAGCACTGGACCCTGGACTTGTATACGATGTGGGTGTGGATGATTATGTGAATCTTCTATGTGGATTGGGGTTCACAGCGAAGCAAATCAAAGCCATCACAAGGTCATCAACAACCAACTGCTCTGCTCAATCGTTGGACCTTAACTACCCTTCATTCATTGCATATTTTAACAAGAATGACTCCAAATCAGGCCCGACAATTGTGCAAGAATTTAAAAGAACAGTGACAAATGTTGGTGAGGGAATGTCTACCTACATTGCTAAGGTCCCAGCCTTGGAGGGTCTTAAGGTCAGCGTCACCCCGGAAAAGCTGGTGTTCAAGAAGAAGAACGAGAAGCAGAGTTACAAACTGAGAATTGAAGGTCCACAGTTGTTGAAAAAAGCGCAGGTTTTTGGTTTTCTTAGGTGGGAAGAAGTTGGAGGGAAATATGTGGTGAAAAGTCCTATAGTGGCCACAAGAATTTACTAAGATATTACTGGTTAGAACTTACAACAAAGAATATAACTTATATAATTACCTTGGGTAGTACTTTCAAGTCAAGTGGGCAGTTTAACTGTATCAAATAAGGCTCTTTTTACATAATATATACAGTTTTTCCAGCTTACATGATAAGATTTTGTGTGGTTTTAAACCATTCTTGTGATTTCTGAGGACCAGAATATGTCAAGTCTGGCCTGGAATCCTATTGAGAATCCAACTTTAGATAACAAAAACAAAGTTTCAATTATTACGTTGTGGACAAAGTTGTGTGTTTGGTGCATGTGCGGTGCGGAGGGTATCCAACAATTTCAACATTCATGGCTGGCTAGAGATCAGTAGAGATGACACAATCTTGCAAAGATTAATATTCATAGTGTCCGATTTAATTAGTGTAATAGATTAGTCTACCCGACTCGTACGTCAATCATACCAATAATCAATTCAATATATATGATATCTGTCAAGTATTTTTTTTTTTTTTTATATGTTTGCTAGGCGCGAGAGCCCGTGTAATGCACGAGATTGTTATATCAAATAATTCAATTATCAATTATTTATAATCGAAAGGAATAATTCTTTTCCCTCCAAGGACATGTTCTTCCTCACCCGTACGCCACTGAAAACACCAATGAAGTAGCTTATTTTGAATTATCTTTAATTAAAAATAATATCAAAGTACAAAATTGAATGATTTTGAGTAGCTATTTTTCTCTTAAAATATGAATATTCCCACGAGAATTTTCATGATAAAAATTTATTATCAGATTTGAAGAGAACATGACAAAATGATATATTTTTTTTATTCTTGATATTATATTTTCAAAATATGACACCTTCAACATTTATGATTAATATTTATTTCTTTCCGATCTCAATTGGACAGAAATTCTATCACTTAGTCATACATTCTGACAAGTGAAAGTAAGGATGATGTGTTCCCTTTCAAAAAAAAAAGTTAAAGTGGGGGATAAATCCAATTTAATTTATTAATAAAAAGTAAGAAAAGTGGAAGACTGACAATAGCCCACTCAACAAAAAAAATAAAATAAAAAACTAGATAGTGTAATTCATCCGCGTACCAAAATCAGGGGAATGACAAATGGTAATGGAACAGCCCATCAAATGCGTCCACTCTTCAATCATTAGTCTTCTACTCGCATTCTTGCTTTCCTTATGTCCACTTCTAGAAGCTAATTTCGATCATGGACGTTCATCGTCATAATAAAAAAGACCAAAACAACCCGTACACGTTCAATCGATGCCTATCTCCTTTGTCTGATACGTGGTGTTAGTATGATATATCATCATTTCCTAAATTTTCATGTAGCATCTTGATGACAGTGAAAAACTAACTCGATCGTGGTGATGTATCGGGTAATAGGATTAACGTCAAAAAATATCTCTTCGAATGACTTGTATGGTCAAATAAAAAACATAAACTATAAGGACCCCCGATTATGTTTTTGGGAGACCTCTCCGAAACTTATGTAAGTATGCTATCAGTAGGGGTTGCTCGGAGCGTGCGCTCTCTCTCTCTTAAGTAGATCATATTAATAGTGTCGGGTGATGATGTCTTACCTGGTGATGGAGGTTTTATATGGTTAGAGAATTCTAACTTTGATATGGGTATATATTTTCTTCTCCGATTCTTAGTAGAATTTATAGGAGGGTGTAATTAATTCTTTAAGTGGGATTGTTCTTCAGAAGTCTGAGTTTTCCCTGGATGTTTGGTCACTTGAGGCTTCTAAGGTGGTTTGGTGGGCAAGTCGGTGGAACGTCTTAGTCTTGCCAAGATGCTCTCTCCTCACTTACCATACCTCATGTAGGTCTTATACTCCCAGTCAATACGATACTGCGCGCATCTGTTGGGTCTTAGTCAACCGGGCCAGTACTGATGGCTTTGGGTAGCAGTAGTGAGTGGCAGACATGGCGCAACTATGCTGGTATCCAGCCTTATAGCACAAAACAGCAGAAATATCTCCACGTTTTAGGGTCCACCAAGTTCTCTTTTTTAAAAAAATATTTCATAATTCTTCGTCTTTCATAATTTCCACTCGAATAGATTCAGCCCATGCCAAGCCCCACGTTGCCTCCCAGAAAAGAAGGCAACCATCCAACATCTTCAGTAGAAAAGCTACACAAAACGTACAAAACTACCCATTGATATCCATTCCTCTTGTCGGTTAATGACAT
The DNA here is from genome assembly GCF_013401445.1 of Tripterygium wilfordii. NCBI lineage: Eukaryota > Viridiplantae > Streptophyta > Magnoliopsida > Celastrales > Celastraceae > Tripterygium > Tripterygium wilfordii. Next base: position 11,082,238 of record NC_052237.1, on the reverse strand, counting down.
CTTTCTCGTATATAATCCAACCATTTCTCCATACAACAGTCGTGTTGCCGTGTTGGTCAACTCTACTATCATATATTAATATTCAACAGCATTATCGTCATCTGCCAACTAAAGGAATGGGACTTTTTTACGGGAAATTTGGGATTTCCCCACTTAATCAAAGATTCACTCCATATGATCGTAGACATGCAAAACACGTGCTCTAATTTATTTTTCTTCCATTTTTCAGAAGCTTTTTTGGGCCTCGTGATGTTGTATTGAGAAATGGGCTTGAGCCCACAATTAGCTTAACACTACTCAATACTCATAGATAGCTTATAAGGGTTCCGTTTGCATGGTTCAGCTTTTTTGATAGGGTTTATTAAGCTATAAAAATGTGGAAACAAACGGACCCTAAGACTAGCATCGTGATCAAAGGCAAAGCACCCTCTAATCTACTTAATTTCCTTTAGAAAAAGTCCGCTGTAAATATGATTTTGCAGTTGATATTGCTTTTCGCCTTTTCCTTGTATTGGGCCTATTCTATTATATTCTTGGGCTCTAATTAAGTTTGGGCCTTTAAGTGGATTGCCATCTAGTTCAACTATGGCCCATCCCATGGTGGTTTATTTTATTCCAACTATGGTCCGGGCCGGTGTAAGGCCCATTATTCTGAAGCTACATGGGCCGCAATGCCCCATGATTAGGGGCCGGAGCCCATTTCTCTGACGTTCTTCACTTTGATTTTTGGAAAGCCCATATGACAACATTTTCTGTGTCCGCAATTAGCCCATTACAGCCACTTATCTATCGGATGACTGAAACTAACATCCTCATCGGCCACCTCGCCAGACTCCATTTCAAGGAACCCCTCTCTGGCTCTCTTCTCCTTCTCGATTTCTCCTCTCTTGGAAGCTCGACCATGGCGGTGCCTCAACACCACCTTCAATTACGCTACCAATCTCAGCAGCCTCAACAGCAACAGCTACAAACCAGAAACTTCAGGTAATTACGAAATCGAGCTTGAATTTCATTTCCACCAAAACCCTAACTTTTTTTGTTAGGATTTGTCGTTCAGCATTTCTTCAACTTGACATTCAATTCTCTCATATTTTATCTGCAGAAATTTTTACTCGACCGATGGTCAGATTTCGCCTCCGATTGCCGGTTACATTCCTGCTAATTTGCCAGATCAGTCTCAGCATCCTGCCTGTAAATATGTCTTATCTCTAAATTTCGCATCTTTTTATTCTTTTCTTTTGCGTTTCTTGGCTGATATGTCAACGAGGACTTCATTCTTGGAAAGTAATTTTATTTGTTTGATAAAATATGCATGAACCCAGTTTCTTTAGGTTTTCTACATTTTTACCTAAGTTCTGCTTAATCGATCATAATGAAGGAAAAAAGAATCGCGAAAAGGACAGAAGACCTAAAACTTAAACCTACTTTGATTGAATATGTAGAATTAAGATTGAAATATATGCTTGCTTCATGTCTGTTATTTTTCTTCTAGTTCATGTGGTAGGGTTTGCACCTGGTCCCGTCCCTGTGACAGATGTTAGTGATGTGGGAGCTGATTTACAGTGGAATTTTGGCCTGGAACCCAAGAATAAGAGATTGAAGGAACAGGACTTTTTGGAAATCAATTCACAGATATCATCTGTTGATTTCCTGCAAGCCCGATCAGTGTCAACAGGTTTAGGTCTATCTCTTGACAATACGTGTGCGGCGACATCAGGTGACTCAACTTTGCTGTCACTTATTGGTGATGACATCGATCTCGAGTTACAGCGACAGGACGCAGAGATTGATAGATTCCTTAAAGTTCAGGTATAGTTTTTTTGCAAACCCTGCCCACTGCAGTAGCCTTGTATACGGGTGATGTTTACCTTAGCTTTATGACCAGTTAAGTTCAGCGGCACTATTAAGTTAAATACAGTTTCCATATTCATTGGAAGATATTACAATTAGATTTTGTCATGGTTATTTTCCTTCATAAATTTTTTCCTTGTTCTGTGTATATTGTTTACCGGCAATTACTTGAAATGAAAACACATCCAATAATTGCCGACATTTATTGGGTCACTTGTAGTAATTTTACTAGTCTCAGGGTAATGATGATTTAAATACAACAGATGACTAATCTGATACACAAATAGGTCTTTCCTTTTGCATCCCATTAATTGCGTCTTGTACGTTTACATGTTTTGCTTGTGATTATGTTAGGCTTGTAAGTATCCTTTAAAAGTCCTGTCATGTTGTATAAATGTCAAGCCATTCGTATATTATACAAATTGAATCAAAATGATGATGTTTGTGTAAATAATAATGTCATCTGCTAATTTCATATGCTAGACTTAACTCTTCTTCTAGTGCTTTCCTTAACATTTCTAATTTTGGGCTGCCTGCTTCCACTCAATTATTTGTCTTCCCACTATTGCTTTCCATTCATCACTCGCTTAAGTTTTTAGTTTGTAGCATTCAAAAATAACCTCCTGTGAATGGATGATGTATCAGTGATTTCTTAATCTCCCAAATTAGCAGCAGTCAACCTGGGAACAGCCTCTAATTCAAGTGGCTATGTTCCCACCACCCTATCCAAGAAGATAAGGATTCAAACCCCATTGTTGATATCCCCTACCCTCAACCGTAGAATGTTAAAATAGAATAGTTGTAGTCGCTAATTGATGATTCTATTTGGATTGTGATCTGATTGTCTGTGATTTCTAACATTTTTCTTTTGTTCTAATTTTATCTAGTTATATTTTTTTGATGCTATTCATAGGGGGACAGGCTACGCCAAGCTATCTTGGATAAGGTTCAGGCTAGCCAACTTCAAACTGTGTCATATGTGGAAGAGAAAATTCTTCCAAAGCTCCATGAAAAAGAAGCAGAGGTGGAGAGCATTAACAAGAAGAATTTGGAACTTGAGGAGCGAATAGAACGAGTGTCCATGGAAGCTAGTGCTTGGCAACAGCGAGCCAGATACAATGAGAACATGATTAGTGCCCTCAAGTTTAATCTTCAGCAAGTCTATGCGCAAAGTCGGGATAGTAAAGAAGGATGTGGTGATAGCGAGGTGGATGATACAGCTTCGTGCTACAATGGCCGTACCCTAGATTTCCATCTGCTCTCAACGGAGAATAATGACATGAAAGAGTTGATGACTTGCAGAGTATGTAGAGTGAAGGAAGTCTGCATGCTTTTGTTACCTTGTAAGCATCTCTGCCTCTGTAAAGATTGTGAAAGTAAGCTTAGCTTTTGTCCCGTGTGTCAGTCCTCTAAGTATATTGGCATGGAGGTCTATGTATAATGGGATATTATATGCGACAGCTGTAATAGTTAATACTATGCATGCATTTACTCGTCAAGATGGTGAGTGGTTGTTGCCTTTGCTGTGTCTTCTACATTAGAGACTACTTAGAAAGTGTTCTTCATGTCAATGTTGTGCTCATGACTGCTCACTGTATGTGGCAAACTGAGATCCATTATCCAAGTTAGGATTAGTCCTTTTATCATATAGGACTAAGATTTCCTTCTATCATCCTCAAATTGCGGACCAGATTTGGTATTATTAGATTATATATGACCCTAACCCATCACAGCACCACCACTGATCCACCATCTCCGCCTGGTCTATCTTCCTGTCCGCCCCGGGTTCTCTCTGCTCGGTTCCACAATCAATCGCAGATCCATCCATTTGAGGCCCCGATGTTCTTGAAGATGTTGAAAGGATTAATTCTTGCTAAAGGCAGGATGTTTTAGGTTCTAACTCCCACATCCAACAAATTTCTTTTGACCCATCCCTTGGGCCCAAAGCCCTATATTGACATTTTTTCATCATGTCTTAAGCTCTGAGCCGTATCTCAGTCATCGACTTCATCTTAGTCACCTCTCTTACATTGTCACTAAGACTAAGAATCAAGATGTTGTACGCCGGCTTGAGCAATTTCTTCTACTTCTCACCCCAAGTGGTTCATCAAGAACAATGTTAAAGTGCTAGAGAATTATTTTTAGTATTGTTAACCCAACGGATTCTCCATAAAAAAATCTCTACAATATAGAAAGTTGGAAATACAATGTTGAACAATGCAAAAAGTAAGAGAGAAAATATAAAATATATGAACACATCAGAATTGCACAGTGCAATTCATTTCTCGACTGAGAATAAACCCTCGACATCATCAAATGTTGAAGAATTCCACCATCTTTAAAGAACGGAAAAAAATAATCTTGCAGCTCTACTTTGAAAAACCAACTCTCTAAGTACATAATCATTCATCTTCTTAATTTTTCTCAACATTTGTGCTGAACACAAACTACAATACCAAATATTAGGGACACCGTAAGAAAATAGCAATCCAGAATCTGGAAATTTTTTGACACAGAATGGCAAAGGACGTATGCCACCTTATAGAATCTACTATATGGAAACACCAAACCAAATTGGATTTACGTTATGATCGTTTCCAATACAAATTATCTATGATAAGAAAACCTTAAATGTTAATTTACAAACATATATGCGCACAAGAATTCTTACTCAAGAGTTCTTGCATAAGTTGACACCCTCCCACCTCGTAGCAACAAGATCTTGCATTTCTGAGATCGATATTAATGAAAGAATTGCGCTTCATGTTCTAGCAAGATTGCATATCCTTACTTACCAAAAAAAAAATATTGCATATCCTTGGAATGATATCACCCTTCATTGCCTGGTCCTGGACACTAACATCTTCTTGGACTCCACAGTTCATTCTGCTTAACCTGGCCAAAGATCATACTAATAAGTACTGAAACATAAAACCACACTTGAAAGGGAACTTCTGGATGTTCTAGAGGTATAATTCCATATTTTCATTAATAAAGTTTTTACTATGGTTCAATTTTCTTGAAGTTACGATCATAATAGTAGAATAAAACCCTCAAAACTGTAAAATTCAAAAGAGAATTATTCCATTTCCAAAGGATTTTCAAATGCAAAGATAAATGAGGATGCAAGTCCAAGATTAGCACTGAAAATGCTATCCAACAATGTGCATAATTGATAGTAACCATGCTTGCCTGGCAGCCCAGGTCATGCTGCTATTCATTATCACATCAGAGCTTCATGTAAGTTTCATGTTCAACAGTTAGAGAAACGGCTATGCTCTTTGAACTCTAAATATATGCCAGGGCATGTCATGTTATTAATTACGATAATAATCAACTTTTGGTATGAAGAGGAAAGATGACAGAATTTGAAATTAACACTACCCAAGAAGTTACCAGGTATTTATGTTGATTGAAGCACGGAAACAGATGGCAGGACGAGAAATTAGAAAGCATGGCATGTAAAGCAACCACTCAAGGAACTTATTGGGCGGGTTCTACGAAATGATACAGCCTTTTGGGAACTTCTGGTAACTTGATGCCCCTGGTTAGCTAATATTGAGCTCCTCATTTCTTGTGCTTTCTTCTGAGCAGCTCTCAACTTTGTCATAATTTTATCCATTGATGAAGATCTCTTCTTTTCAAGTTTCATCTGAAATATTCAAGGCAAAGCCCACAATAATAATTGTTAATGCTGGAACTTTCTGACCAAAGACTCAACCCTTGCCAAGTCAACACAGAACAGAGCAAAAGACGTACGCATCCAGTGGAAACTAAAATTATCATAAATATACATTCATAAAATAATTGTGTTAAACGCAAAGGCCTCTCATCAACCATTCATGATGCTAGTGGAACATGTGGATTACACATAAACTCAAACAAGGCATTCACCGATATAAAACAGGAAAAAGCACTTGCAGCACTCACCGCACAGACCCACTGGAATGTCACAACTTACTAGTTTTATGTCACAGGACACTTTCTTCTTGTCTTGCAAATGGGCAGCGCTTCTCTTGAAGACTCTTCATAATTTCTCTTTCAAAAAAGGAATATTGATAGTTTGGCACCATTTCACAGCTTCATTAATTCTTCTTAAGCCAAGAACTAATTAGACATAAATGTTAATGCGAATAAAACTTTATAAATAGTTTATTTTAGTTCATTCGTATCTCTAATAATATCTCTCTCCCACACCAAAAGTCTGCATTACATTTTATAACATCTCCTTTTAAGTTCCCATAATTGAGAACTTTTCCCTGCTATGCCATCATGTGTGCTAACTCATCTAGTTTGTTAAAAAATAGTCTGTGTCAATAATTTCGTAATGAATCTTATTTGGAGGACTATATCACCAATGAAATTCCCCTCTTCTTTGCGCATTTCCTTAAACAACACTTTATTCAACACTCTTTTTGTCCAATACTCTGCTCCTACGAGAACAGTGGTCTTCACAAACTAGTAGTTGTTGAGCAAAAGATACTCTATTGTTTTAGAAACCGTCATAAGTATTGGAAAATAGGTCATTATGTTGTTCATATGCCATTTCAGCAAACGGGAATAATGTAAATTTGATTAACTAAATTTGTCACATCATAGAAAATAAATCTACTTTGAGAAAGCCGAAGGTAAGAAAAAATGGAAAGGAAGGTGTCAAAATATAGAGAAGGAACCAATTGCTGCACAAGTTCATGGCTAATCATTTTCAGGCTGCTTATTACTTTCTTTTTTATTTTATTTCTTTGGAACCTAGAGTTGCACGGGTGCAACTAGAGATCACATATTTAGTTCCTAGAAACAATATCTCCACATATTATGTGTGGGGCTTAGGTATGCATACATATTGCATGTCCCCACCTGCGCCCACTACGAGAGCATTGTGCACGGGTGTTGTTTACCTTTTTATCATATATGGAGAAGCATGCAAGAAGAGAAGAGAAAGGAACCTCTAGTTTCCGAATCGCCGCTTCAGCTTTTGCCTTCTGAAGGTTTTCCCATGCAGTGATTTTAGCTTCCTCTCTCTTGACCCTGGCAACAGACAAAACAGGTGATATTATTTTTGGTTGAAATTTGTTTCTACAATGAATTATCCAGTCAAACCTTGAAATAAGATGGCTTTAATTGCTATAATAACCTAAAGAAGGTTGAAAATTTGGTGCCGTGATTAACGAGAAAATGAGAAAATGACGCTCTTGACTAGCCATTTACACCACATTTCCAAGCAGACTGAACAAACATCACAACTTCCGTTAAAACAAGACTTTTGCAATCACTTGAGGTAGATATTTTCGAGAAAACACATATGGCCAAAATGGAGAAGAAGATTCTTTTATTAAGAAAAAAATCAAATCAATGAATTTCTGTCTTTATTTTAATATCACAAAGTGTTTTATGAAGGTCTGAGAGTATCTTCTCAAGGATTAGACAAACCCCAATAGCCCTACTACCTTAGAAAGCAGTCCAGTATTCATGATCCCTAATATGAACCCAAAAGTCTGATGGAACATATAAAAGCAACAGGAAACATACTTAGAAATGCTTTTTGCTGTCTCTGTAATATTCCAAGATGAAGATCGGGTGACCATGTCTTTCTTTCTCCAGTCATCAGTCATTTCTGAGCCCTTTCCCAGAATGCGAGGTCTCTGTTTCTTGGACCACCTTGTCACCGTGACCCTTTCATCAACCTGCACATCCCTGACTTCTGATTTAGAGGAATGAACACTCTGTGCTTCAACAATCTGTAGTGCAGACGGGGTGGAGGTGGAGAAAGAAGATCTCCTTTTGGGAGATGAATTGGTGCTACTCTCAGGGCTCATTTGTGTTGCCATGTCCCTACTCGAAGCAACGCGTGAAATATCAGTGGCTGCATTCATGACTCCATCGAGCCTTTCTTCTGTACTTTTAACTAACACCAATCGAAAGAGATCAGATACACTAAGTACCAATGTTTGATAATCAAAGAAATAGCACTTATCAACTTCTACCAAACCCATCATAGGGCAACAAGGCAAAATGTGATCATGTAGAAGTAATGCGAAGTTATGGAAAAGCAAAAGGAAGTGATACATTTTAAAACAATACCATTAAGAAACCTTTATATGGGCATTTTAAGACAGTAAATTGAAAAATACGAACAATTATGGTTAAGATTCTGCAAAATATGCTGCAAGTAATTATAGGGAAGCTGGATAGGCATCTCATCAGTGACAACACGATTATCATTTGATGATTTGAAACAACCCATGGAATATGGGGGTCTGGCACTTTTTATTTGCAGTATCATGAAATGATTTTATTGGAAACCTCAAGGACCAATTCAGCCGAGGTAATGTAAGTCAAAGCCCAACTAGGGAATCGAACTGAACTTAAGAATGCTAAAGCCCCAAGGAGATGGAATTTACCTTGTGAATGGAATGATTGCTGGGCTAGCATCTCAGAGCATCCATGCATGCTAATTGACCTGCCAATGCAAGGCTCTGTGCACATAGGAAAGGCCACTCCATGGCTGCCAGAATGAATAGCCAATCCATCCGCAGTTATTACACCTGCAGAAAATGGAGAATCTGCCACGAAGTTTCCTGCATTTCCCCCTTCAAACAATGGCATGGCAGGGGAATACATTGAATAATATGCAACACCAGGGGCGCCAAGGGGTCCGCTCTTTGACTTTGGCCTCCTTTGAGTAGCCTGGAGTGGCTGTCTTACAACGCTGTCTCCTGAAACAGGACTAAATATCCATCTCTCAGCATCTTCCCATTTTGACGGCAATGTCCTCCCATTATTCAGGGGCAACATGGCAGCACCCACCTGCCTTCTGTTACCATTTGTATGCAATGGCACTCTCTCCGAGCTCCAGCCTTTTTGCATTCCTACACCAGCGTGCCGATAATTTGGTGTCCCTGGGCTTGGAAACGTACCAGACTTGTGAGAAGAAATGGAACTCTTTTTCATTCCTCCCAATCGCGGTGAAGAGGCTGTAACATTGTTGAGATCTAGAGAAGCAGGTCTTCGTCTGTCTAGCTTCTTCAAATGCGCTTCAGATCTGGATCTTCGTTCCTGACACTCTACATAAAAAAGCGACTAGAGTTAAAGAGTTTCTATTCGATAAAGCTGGAATTACAGGAATTCCGCCTGGCTTTGTTTTCAATAGGAATATTCGGTACCTTTCAGAGCAATTGAAAAAGAGTTTCTAGCCGAATCGAGGTCTATGTTATTGTCTTCTACAGCTGCAGTTTCGTTGTTGTTTTCTTTTCGAACTGCGTACGATTGAAGGAAACAGTGAGTTAGGCGGTGATTGAATCTCAACTGTTGACGTAATTTCTCTGTATGAACTCTTTGTCACTTTACCACGAGTGATTCTAACTGTACCTTTCGCTTTATCACCTTTTCGGGAGAGACGGCTGTGTATTGCTTTTTGTGGATCTGGATCTGGACCACTGGAACTCTCGTGCTGATCAACATCATGTGCTGCCAAATGCTGCATCAAATCATTCGCTTAAACAACAACTACAATTTCAAATTTCTACGCCTAGTTTTGTCCAGATTCGGACTGTCGTATTCATTTCGCTTACTGGAGCATTAAATCAAACACTCCATAAACACTAGATCCTCTCATCATTTCCTACTCTGACCAGAAAATACCAGTTCGATCATGAGCTCATTCAAAGAATCAACAAAACAACTTTTACTTAGACTAGATACAGAAATTCACGATATACACATAATCATCCATGCATATCCGCAATAGATTCTAAACTCAAAGCATACACAAACACAATCCAATAGTCAATGCACGCCAATTTATATAAGCCAGTAAGCAGAGGGTCAAATTTCCTGTTCTGTATTTAATCAAAATGTATGTGTATACATGTATCGCCTAGAGTTAATTGAAGATACCAGAGAGATCTCGGAGGCAAAAGAGTCGCGATCGACGCTGGCAGAAGCAGAGGAGAAGAAGTTAGAGTCGAGAGTGAAGATGACAGAGTCAGGACTGGCATCGCGAGCTCTAGATGCCGATGATCTCCCCGAGCTGTTATCGTCAAACCCTAGCTCCGGCATTGTCAAATCTTCTTCACATCTCACTCGTCAAGAGTAAGATTTGCTTAGCTGGTATTAAAGAGAATCCTCGTCGATGGCGGGTTTGGTGCTTATGGTAATAATAACCAAATTGAGGGGGTAAAACTGAAAACTAAAAATAGAGCAGAGGGACTTTGGATAATTTAATTAGTAAAAGGTTTTAGTTATAATTGGTTTTTCTTCTGTTAGTGCATGTGTGTGTTGGGGTTTGCTCCTTTTAAGGTCGTCTTCATGATTACCTTGACCGTCTGGAAAATTTGACTGAATGTGAAAAGACATTTGGGTCCGTGGGTTACGGCGTACTGTCCCCTTCCATGCGTGGGGGCAGCAACGACTTTCTGTTAATTATTTTTTGAATATCCGTTGTCTTCACATTGAAGACAAATTTTGGACAGAATAAATGAAATGATGCTTTGTTTTTGGCCTTTTTGAGAAATAAAAGTAAATTTGGCTATTAAGGTCAGTAAAAGCAAATTAATGATTATTTAGAGAGAAAAAGATTGTGGACTGGAGGAAAGGCAGCAGAACTTTTTATATTTGAAAAACTTCAAAGCTGAAGAAACTCTTTTAACGTTCAACAGATTGAAATTCCTGTAAATGTCTAGTCAGGGGGGAAAAAACACTAATCATGTTCTACAATTTGAAATTTACCTCTTATGCATGCATTATCTTGAGTTGTTTGTTCTCTCACTCTGATGAAATTATTTGAAATCTTTTTAATCCCAACCATTCATTTCATCTAACGATGAAAAAAAACTATGCGTACTCTTCCCTCTTCTCTTCTATTAAACTACTCTACTCTCAACTTTAATTACTTCGCTCTTTCCCTTCTATTGTCCCTCTTCCCTTCCCTTCTCTTCCACATATCAATATGAAGGGTCATTGGCAAATATGATTCTGCCACATGTATTGAATTTCTCTTTCACTATTTCACTAATAGTAGGAGGGGGCATTGTTAAGTTGGGAAGTCATTTCTTCAATCCAAACAATGATATCCATCGCTTTCTTAAGTTCTTATTAGTATAGTGAAAAGGGAATTATCAACTATTTTCAAAACCTTATCCGGGGCATAAGTAAGGAATTAATTTCTTGATCTTCTGGTATGCTCAAATTCCTCTAGGTCAAGCCCAAAGATTAGAAAACAACTAGTTTGAATATCTTATGATGAATTGTTATTAAATCTTAGCCAGTAGATACGATCGATGGCTGAGATTTAATGAATTTCAGGTAATTTCAATAAAAAGAATTTAAGTCCCCTTATCCCCTATTTATCGAGTTTCCCATAAGAAAAATACGCTTAGTAAAGGCAATTAAACTGAGAATTAACACATTATGGTCTTATGCTAATCCCAAATTTCGCAAGTATTTTGAGAATTCGCTCAAAATTCTCATTACGAGGGGGCCCACTACCACACTAATATAGGTTAAATTCTCGGGTGCTTCTATTGTTCATCTCCCAAGACACCAATCGGACCACTCCCCACTTCTGGTTAGGTTTGAGAGAACTAATAGAGTTAATCATTCTAATCTGTTTAGATTTCAGTCAGCATGGTTAACTCATCCGGGCATGCGCCAGGTGGTTCAAGAAGGCTGGCATCATGATAGTTCTTTCATGGATAACTCTTTGCGTGTGGCTGGCCTGTTACAAGAATGGAATAGGAACTCTTTTGGATGTATTTTTAGGAGGAAGAAACGATTATGGGCTCGGATTGAAGGGATACAAAGGTGACAAGCTAGTAGATTTTCAGGGCGTCTGCATCGACTAGAGGTGAATCTACGAAGGGATCTTGATGTTGTTCTGCACCAAGAGGAGTTGTTATGGTACCAAAAATCTAGAGAGGATTGGATTAAGTGGGGGGATAGAAACACAAAGTTCTATCATGCTTCTACTTTAATTAGACGTAGTAGGAACCGTGTTGGGGCCTTGAAAAATGAGGTGGATAATACTTGGGTTTCTGATCCGTGTGTGGTCCAAAGAATGGTGACCGATTATTTTCAAGCTCTTTTTCAAGATGATGGTAGTTGTGACATGTCACTGGCATTACGTGGGAGCTTCCCTGTCTTAAATGAAACTCACAATTTGTTTATAAATGGGGACTTCTCGTGTGATGAAATTAAACAAGCTTTGTTCGATATGGCTCCCTTCAAAGCTCCTGGTCCGGATGGATTTCATGCAGGATTTTATCAGAGGATGTGGCCTATTGTTGGTGACAGTTTGTGCAAGTTTGTTATTCATTTTTTTGAGACTGGGTGTCTGCCCCCAGGTATTAATGATACATTGTTGGTGCTTATTCCAAAGGTTAGTGCGCCTGAATTTGCTAGCCAATTTCGGCCAATTAGTTTGTGTAATGTGGGGTATAAGATGATTACAAAAGTGATGACCAATCGTTTGAAAAAAATTCTTCCTCATATTGTTGCTCCTAATCAAAGCAGTTTTGTTCCTGGGAGACAAATAACAGATAATATTATTGTCTATCAAGAAGTTCTCCATTCAATGGGGAAAAAGTCCACTGGTAAGGGGTTTATGGCAGTGAAGATTGATCTTGAAAAGGCCTATGACCGCTTATCATGGGATTTTATCCAAGATACTTTGAAGGAGGTGGGTCTCTCTGAGGCTTGGGTTCGAAACATAATGAGCTGTGTCACCTCTTCCCGAATGTCGATTGCTTGGAATGGTCAGCTAATGGATTGGTTTCATCCGAGTCGAGGTGTTCGCCAGGGTGATGCTATCTCTCCCTATTTATTTGTGTTGTGTGTTGAGAGGTTGGGTCATCTTATTAATAAGGCGGTTTCTATGGGAGATTGGAAAGCGATTACACTTGCTAGCCATGGTCCTGCTTTATCTCATCTGTTCTTTGCGGATGATATGGTTTTATTTGCCGAGGCAACTGTTGATCAAATGAAAAATATCTTAAATTGTCTTGAGTGTTTTTGTGCAAGCTCAGGACAACGAGTAAGCTTTCAGAAGTCTACCATGTTTGTTTCTAAGAATGTTGATAGAGGTTTAGCCCTTGAATTATCTCGTATGTCTGGGATTCCTTTAACTGATAATTTGGGTCGGTACCTGGGTACTCCTTCGATCCATGGCCGTGTGAGCACTCGAGATTATCAGTTTGTGGTAGACCGTGTCTCGACTAGATTGGAAGGGTGGAAGACTAAGTACCTTTCGCTGGCTGGTCGTATTACTTTAGCGAAGTCAGTTTTGACGACAATTCCGATGTATGTTATGCAAACTGCATTATTACCAAAAGAGTTGTGTTTACATATTGAGAAGATAGTTCGTAGGTTTCTATGGGGAGGTAATGAGGACAAGCGTCAAGTCCATCTAGTGAATTGGGAGCAGATTACTAAACCAATTGAGGCTGGGGGGTTGGGAATCAGGAGAATGCAACAAATGAATCAAGCTTTAATGGCAAAGTTGGGGTGGCGTCTTATTCATGAGAAGGAAAGTTTGTGGGCCCAGGTTGTCTCTAGTAAGTACATGAAGCGAGAAGCTTGTGTTTCCAAGTTTGAGGTGAAACAAAGGTCTTCAAACTTATGGCGTGGGTTAGTTTCTGCGACTCCTATCTTAAATCAAGGAATGAAGAAGCTTGTTAGAAATGGGAAGCAAACTCTGTTTTGGTTAGATATTTGGCTTGGAGACGTTCCATTAATTAATTTGTGTGTTCAAGAGATTGGCCTGGTGGACAAGTATAGGACTGTGGAGAGTTATTGGACAGGTAATGTTGGCTGGAAGTGGGAAGAGCTGGACAAGTTGCTCCCTCATCCAATCAAACTCCAATTAGCAGCTTTTATTTTAAGGATGGATGAAGCATGCTTGGATAAGACTTTTTGGAGTTTGTCTAGCAGTGGGTACTTCTCGGTGTCTAGTGCCTATTATGCGGCTGCTGGGTGTAGAACTCAACCATATAATGGTGCTTGGAGATTAATTTGGAGAGTTGAAGTTCCGCAATGTATGCGTGTTTTCCTTTGGCAAGTAAATTTACAGCGAATTATGTGTAATAAGGAGAGGTTTAGACGATCTTTCACGAGTAATCCCCACTGCTCGTATTGTCCGGGCTCAATTGAAGATGTTAATCATGTCCTAAGACATTGTCCGTTGGCTGTTTGTGTGTGGGAAAAGTTGCTTCCTAGTTGTGAGATTAATATTCAAAAGGAGATGCATACTCAGGCATGGATAGTCCATAATTTGAGTGGGAAGCTTAATTATGATGACTCAAATAGTTGGGCTGCTCTTTTTGCTATTACAGTGCGTTGGATATGGATGTGGCGAAATGAGAGGATTTTTCGTGGTAGCTGTCCTCCTTTGGCAGTTAAACTTGAGCGAGTTAAGAGGTATCATGAAGAGGTATTGAGGTCCTTTAGTTTTCAGTCTCAAGTGCATGGGAGCAGGGGGAATAAAGAATTGAAGCTTGTGGGATGGAGCCCTCCACCTACTGAGTGGGCTACTTTGAATACAGATGGTTGTTGCAAAGGGCGAAATGGGCAGGCTGGAGGGGGAGGTTTGATTAGAGATTTTAGGGGAAGGTGGCAGATGGGCTTTATGATAAATATTGGGATATGTGGTGTTGCTGTTGCTGAACTTTGGGCAGTGCTCCAAGGCTTGAAAATTGCTTGGGAGGAAGGTTTTAGACGTGTTGTCCTTGAGACGGATTCTCTTCTTGTTGCTTCGTGGTTGCAAGGTGCGATAGCTCCTAATCTCGGTTTGTCGAATCTGATTGATGAATGTTATTTCTTCTTGCGTAAGAATTGGGAGGTTCGAGTTTGCCACATATATAGAGAGCGGAATCGTTGTGCGGATTTTTTAGCGACTAGGGCTCTTGATTATGATCAAGGGGTCCGTGTTATTTGGAGTCCTCCTAGTGATATGGTGGAGTTGATCAGGGACGATATCATTGGGGTATCTTGGCCTAGACGGGTCTTGAGAGTAATTGAGTAGTATTGTGTTTTTTTGGGTATTCCCCCTCCTAGGCATCAAAAAAAAAAATATGTTAGGGGATGTTCATATACATCTAACACCAAACTTTTTGTTTAGGTGTTTGTAAGCTTATTTCAATTTATAAAGAGATTTTATTAGTCTACACAATTTTATTTTGTTATCATGGAATTACAAAGTCTTCGGGGTGCTAATCCATATATATAACTTTTCTTGTCTAGGTCGCCATTTGAAAAGAAAACAGTTTTTAAATTGTCAATTAAAAATTGCAACTACCATATCTTTATTTAAGTGAATTATTACATTACATACATACAGCAATGACTTTGTCTTTCTTATCCCAGAAAAGGTGGCGCAGATGCTGGTGAACTGAGGATCTACTGTTTGGATGACATGACTTGGATTCATGGATTTCAATAGCTTTTCTGCTGCCAAGACAGTAAGTCGTGGAAGCCTGCCCTGAAGCTATGAATCATGCATGTGATCCTGCGAAAGACTCCTCATTTCCCTTTTCCCAAGAAAAATTATTGCTCATGGAAGTAAGTTGGCAAGCAATTTAATATTTCCCCTCAAAATATTAAAATATGGAACATTGTTTACTTTTTTAAAATTTTTTCCCCTCAAAATATAAAATTAACGCATAAGAGTTTTTTTTTTTTTTTAACAATTTATCTAGTTTTTACTGAATTGTTGGTATTGGAAACTTAATAGTTATGGCAATGAATTCACGAGAATTTGAATTTTAATCAATATATCCGACATGACGTGATTTGGCATGCTGCCTTCCCTTCTTAATTGTGTCGAATAATAATCCAATTCAGTGCCGGAGAAGGCAACATGACAGCATGCGAGTAATTAAAATCATGAGTCATGACAGCCAAACAGAGTAATTAACACAACATATAAGATGGTTAGTTAATTATTAATTGTACCTGATGTTGTTATAAATCAAATACTCGTGATCTTTCACGTAAATTCAATGTAAACAATTCGATAAAGTATTATACGTTCTAGAACTAAGACCCACACAGTTTTCTTTTTAGAAGAGTTCGGACATCGACAACGGCTCGACCTGACAGTCTGCGAGAGGCCAAAAGTCGCAGTTAAGAGCAGATGACACTTGGGCTCAGCTCACTACAGAATCAGAATGTACGTGCACGCAGCTCCTGCAGCCACTTTCATGTTTTTTCTTCCAACACTGCCAACCTGTTCAACTGGTATCCAGATGTCAGCATCTCTGGTAGCTTAGCTTACTTTTTGTGATGAATTTTTAGAATTTAGAATTAGGAGGTTCAAGTGTCCAAGTCGTGTTGAGCTGGTTTTAGGAAATTTTCAATTTACAAAAATTACAAACCTACTTGGGACGTTAAGCTTTCAATTCATCATCATAGAACCGAATCCACCTCCAGTGAAGTGAAGGGAAGGGAACATTGTTGGATTTTCGTATCAGTTTCTTTGTCTGGATTTGACAGGGAAATTTAAAGTCTTGCCCCACCATGTTGTTTTTTTTTTTCATTCACTTCTGTTTTAAATCAACCTAATGCCCATGCTTTGATATCTAACCAACCCAATGCCACACAACGGGTTGGTTGGATCAAGATCTAGCGCAAACCTTTTAGAAATAATTGCGCTAGCTTATTCGAACAAGATTTTTTTATGTCCTGTGTCCGAAGAGATAATTAAATAGGTCATCTCTGAGTGGTTGCATCTACCTCACTCTCACTGTAACAAGACAATCTACCAACTGACAAAATAACAACATAGCTTAATGTACATCCAAAAGCTGATCACTGGAATGACACTACTAGGAGCTGGAAATGGAGGTGCATAACTGAAACAAAATACATAATAGGCCCAGGTAAACTTAAAACATTTAATGTTCATATCCTGGCCATAGATGCAGGTGATCATGTGACATCGTGGTGGCATTGCACTGGTGCAGCATTGAGATCATATGTTCGATTTCTAGAAACAGTGAAAGATGTCCTAGATTGCAGTGGTGCAACATTGAGATCATATGTTCAACGTCTTCTGGCAAAGCACCAGCATCTGAGCAATCACAGAAAATGCAAAGCACATGAAACGGCTTGATTCTCTTTTGAAGCTTAAATGGCTGCCTCTGAATTATGGAAGTGTTCCATGGGCTTTGCATTCTCCTTTATGCAATTTACATGGTTGGTCAGCTGCAGGTCTTGTAACTAGTGGGTCTTCTTCATCTTTGCCCTTCATTGATACGGTAGCAAGTTCAGGAACCTATAGATGTCAAATGGATCGAAAATCAGATACTCGGATCAATGAGCCAGAGAATGCAAGGGAAGATGGAGAGCTTCCTTCTTTACTTCAAGTTGCATCTGTTGGAAGCAATGATAAGCTTACTTCCTCAAAAGTATCTAATTTAGAACATTCCAGGCAACATATCTCCACTTAATAAGGCAAAATCACCAAGTTTCAGGAAGCATGATGATTTAGATCGCTTGTTGGATACTGATAGTGAAGTGGATGAACCCACACACGTTGAGGTAATCTAATGCTCGTAATCTAAAACTCTCATCTTAAATCTACAATGAACACATGATTGTCTAACATATGCACATCAACCTACCACGCATAATCTTGAAACCATAGAAACTTCACCATGGTCCACTCTGTGTCCGTCTCAAGCACCGTTTCTTACCTACCTGCTGCACATTCATCATCTCCATGACCTGCAACATCATGAAGCACAAGAAAATCCAAAGAACCCAGTTGTTATCAAATCATAAAAGTATTCAATGAAATTCCAATTATGTCTGTAAATACTAGAATGGAAAATTAAGCAAGACCAGACCTGATTATAAGAGAACTACCATATGAGGTGGTTGACCTTACTGACATTCATTGACTAAGTCTATCCAAGCGTAAGACATGACTTAAAGTAGTAAAAAAATATGGATTCAATAAGAGTTGATGAATGTATGATACTAAATAACTCGTGCACAAGGTTCCCGCACTGAGTAGGGTCGGAGAGCAAAAGACATGGCTTAAAGTAATAAGAAAATATATGAATATAATAAGAGTTGATGAAAGTATGAACTATGAGGTCGGGGACATGCAAGATGCATGGGGTAGGGTCGGGAAACAAAAGTCATGCGGACCTTACCTTCATATGATAATATATGGAGAGATTGTTCCTAGGAATTGAACATGTGGCCTCTAGGGTGCACCCATGCAACTTTACCACTGACCCACATGTTCGTTTGTATGATACTAGATAAAAATGAATGGTGAAAACAAAGATTCTGTTGATTTTCTCATGACTCATGTAGCCGACCCTAAACTTTTGGAATAAAAGCTCGAATGATTATGTTGACATAAGTGTGATGTTTTTTGTTTCACAATACTTGTCCACATCTACTATTAAAGAAGAGCCATATACAAGTCCTCTCAGCACAAATTTTCCAAGAAACTTCCAATTTTTAACTAGTTAAACCCCATAAACTTGAAACTAAAAAGAACATGTAACTTTTCCATCTGGCTGGTATTATTCCAAAAGTCAAAATTGTTTCTATTCAGCGAGGGCAGCAACTATATCAACATCATCTTTTTCCATACTTCAGATAAGCAAATTTGACATGGAATAATATTGGCATCACTACCAACTTGAAAATAAAATGTGAGAAGCGAAAAAGGAGGCCATAACTCATACTACACCTACTATTCTCAGAAGAATTACCACCGCCATTCTTTTACTTCTTATTTTCTCCGATCAGTCCCAAGCATTATTAATATACTTTAATTTATTCTACTTTAGCTCAAACTCGTGTTGAGTCCAGAGATTAATACTATTGGAGGAAGACCTTTTAAGGAGGCATTAATACTA
This sequence comes from Tripterygium wilfordii, assembly GCF_013401445.1. Classification (NCBI taxonomy): domain Eukaryota; kingdom Viridiplantae; phylum Streptophyta; class Magnoliopsida; order Celastrales; family Celastraceae; genus Tripterygium; species Tripterygium wilfordii. The sequence continues at coordinate 11,063,516 of NC_052237.1, read as the reverse complement.
TTTGAGGAAGACCTTAGAATAACTTTGTTATGAGCATAAAATCTTCCAAAGTCTTTGTTCCACTAAGATGTTCCCCCCTCTGTATTTGTGTGTGAATGTGGAGTAGTAGGTCAACATATGGATAAACATAAAACCAGAACAGATGCAGAAGTGAGCTTATCATAATAAACTATTAGTCAGTGTCAAACTGTCAATAAGATCCCAAGAGGAAAGAAATGTAATACCTGATGTTTCTGCATTTCCATGATGCTTGCCTGTACAAAAGTGCAATCAGTGAACGTTTGCAATAGGAAAATGAATTGAAGGGAATTCGGTGTACTACAACTGAAATATACCTGTTTCTTCTGTAATTCTTGGTTCTCTTCTTTTAACTTGGCAATTTCAGCTTCCAATTCCATGGTGTAAGCCTGAATGGCCCACAAAGAAACTTTAGGGAAAACTATTCCACTTATCAAAACAAAAATTTCCATATACTCATCAAAATAAATTGTTTACTCAAACTTCACGTCGACCATGTTCTGAAGTTGAATTTGTAGGTTCACAACATCAACTAGACTTTATATTCCCTAATAATTTTTTCCATTACCTCATGATAAACTGGATCCATATAACTTCACATGACTTCCCTTCTCAAATCTTTCATCTCATGTCAGATTGCTAACAAATTACCATTCTGCGACATGATCTTTCACGATTTTATAAATGCATCAGAACAAAATTCAAATAGTTGTTAAAAATAGTAGGATCAAATATGCTAGCGAAAGTTAATTGCATGACAACATAATGAACTCTCTCTCTTTCTTGCAGACGCTTCTCTTGAAATGGAAACACAAATAAGAATACAACATTATAATTCTTTCCTCATCCCCCAGCCCCACTTTTTTGCTGCACTAAAAGATGTGTCTACATCCATATGAAAATCTCAAGCGTCATGAAATTGATGTCAAGAAGATAAAGTTCATGCATGCCAGCAGTGAACTTAACCTCCTATTGCATTTCTTATCCAGCAGCAGCACGGGACACGATTGCAGTTAGCTATAATGGTAATCTCATACAAATATATCAGCAGCAGGGAACAATCATGAAGTTTGAATACACCGCTAGTAGATGGTCATACACACATTCTTTCCGTTTTCAAGTTATTGACGTTTATTTTGTCGATTATAACATCCTCAATCACAAGGAACTATCAATTATTTACTGGTATACGCACAATAGACCAGGGGAAAAAACAAGAAACGAACAATGAAATCCAATGCCATATCTATGCATATATGCACCTGCTTACGAGCCCGTGACCTTGCAGCTGACTCTCTGTTCTTTATCATTCTCTTCTGTCTCCTTTCAATTACCTTCTCCACATCCCCATTTCTTCTCCTCCCCCTTAAACCTCCATTAAACACATAAGGAACCGGTGAAACCGAAGACGAATCATCATTACTCTTCCCAACCACATCCGAAGACAGCTGGTTTGAAGGAGAAGAAAGAGCCCCAACCCCAACCCCAACCCCTAAGCCCATCATCCTCCCCATACCTCCACCCTGGAGTCCAGTACCGTTCATCCCCTGATCCCCTAACCCCACAATCCCTCCCCTTATTCCAGGACTAGCCAAACCACTCTCAATATGCATCTGTGTCATGTAACCACCAACTGCTGGCTGCTTGGGAAATATTTGAGGTTTCTGTGGCTGCTGCTGATGCGACACTTGAGCCTCAGACAGCTGATTTTGATTTAATCTAACTCCATGCACATTCAAAGGCAAATTTGAAGACTGCATGGAAACCTGATTGTTACTACTACTACCATTATTATTACTCTCTGATGTCCGATTGCCCGTTAATCCTGTACCCCTACCCATCTGTTGTAATGCGATTCCATATTCAGAATTCTCATTCACTGTGCGCGACAAATCCCCAAAAAATACACCACTACCAACCTTACCGCCCATTTGAATATCTTCCCTGACAACCCCAGCTCTCACCAGAAACTCCTCCAAAGTCGTCTCTCCCAGAGTCTGCTGCCTCTGCGGGTAATTCGCTCCTACAGCCGCATTTCCATCTTTTCCGACACCACAATCCTTGGCTATATCTCTCCATACCTCATCGACGGCCTTCTGGCTCAGCGTTCGCGGCAGAGTGAGGGAGCCTTGGCGCTGGAGTTGCTGACCGTCTTGTCCTGCACTGGAGGTGGACGTCATGGTCATCGACTGTGTTTCCTCCGCTGTCCAGATCTTCTTCAGTAGCTCGTCCATGTTCATCGACCCAAAGTCATTGCCAAGGCAGCCGCCCATCGTGTTCTGGAATTCCTCGAAGGTCAGAGAATAGATCGACGGCTGCCGAGTCAACTGGAAATTTCCAAGAGGACGGTTCCCGCCTCCCTCACCGGCTGAATCGCCGGGCAGATCGTCACCGATGTTGTTGAACATTTTTATCCCAAGTGAAGTCAAATCTGTATAAAACAGTGTCAGAGCTGATTTATCACAAGAATCCCCTTCTCCACTGAAGCTAAATCTGACCGAACTGAAATCTGCATCGTCAAAGTGAAACAAAGCTATTAAAGCCTGAAAAATAATTTTGAAAAATCAAGATTAATTTAGCAAAATATTTAACACCTTCTCTTCGTTTCTTTTAGCAGAAGTTCCCAGTAATCCGCAGAAACATGAATTAGAACCTTAATCCATATCTTAGCGACGATAGAAACAGTGAAAACTAACAATTCAACCAAATAAGGATGAATAAAGATAATCCCTTCCTTTTTTTTTTTTGTCCGGTAATCCCTTCCCTTAACAATACTCGATTCTTCATTTTTCCAATTCAACCAAAGCCCTAAATGGTAAATATATTATTTTTTAGGGTTAATTATCCTTAGGTTAATATCACTTTTGTATATCCAAAGATAATAAGTGTTTCAATTTACACATTATTTAAAATGTTTCAATTTCGTCATCCAACGATAAAATTATTTCTCGGACATATTTTTCCACTTTGAGGTAGTCAAATTGCACATGTGGCAATCAATATTTGAACAGTCAACGTGCCATATGTGCAGTTTGACTACCCAAAAATGAGAAAATCTACCCGAAAGATCAAGTTAAAATAATTTTATCATTAGGTGATCAAATTGAAACATTTTAAACAATAGTGTGTAAATTGAAACACTAACTATCTTTCGGTATGCAAAAATTGTATTAACCCATTATACTTTTGATCACCAAAAGATAAAAACCGTTCATTTTTAACATCGAAATATTTTTTATTACAAAATCGTCACCCATTATTCCAAAATGAGACAAATGAATCCATCTTGATAGATTTCACACTGCCCGATCAAACTTTATGTTTATGTAGCATTTAGTCAACAAATTTTGCTTAATTGGCATTTTGACACATGATGTGACAATTCCACCTAAGTTTTCTATAAAAACAAATTAGTGACATGTCACTAAAATTTTTTTTTTTAAAAAAAACCTGATATTCTATCTTCCTCTCTACCATCAACTATCTCTCCTAAAGGGCTAAAACTTCATTTTCTCTTTCTTACTTCTCCTCTCTCTAACCGTCGGCATGGCCATCACTCAGACCAACCTCCAGCAATTACGTCGCCGCCTTCCTCCCCGCACCAAAATCCACGCCTCCGTCGACTACTTTGTCACCGTCAGATTCAAAGGGGAAAGATTGGGTTCATTGCCCGCATCTTATCCTCCATTGCCAACGCTTCAAAGCTTGAAGACAAAAGGTCATAAAATTGAACTGCTTTATCAATGATTTCTATACAAAATCACACCCATTATAAAAACAAAGAAATAGGAGAAGGAAGCTAATTCTGGATCCGAAGAATAGGACCAATGAAGCTAATTTTGGATCGGGAGAAGGGACTATTCCCTTTGCTATGCGAGTATCCTAGGCATTGACCTTGAAAATCATTTGCTAATTCGTAGATTTGTACGTGAAGCTCTGCGCATAGCTTTTCTGATTTTGATTATTAGAGAGAAAAAGGAGAGAGAGAGAGTTGCAGAGAAGTAGAGAGTCGGTGATAAAAGAGAGAAAAGTTTTAGAGAGAGAAAGGAGAGAGAAGGGAGGGGGAGAGTTGCATAAAAGAGTTTTTTTTAATTTTTTTAATAGGAGGTAAAAACACATATGCATACACATTAACACTTTAATGTTATAATAGTTGATCATATGTCAAATCAGCTTTGACCTTGTTTATTACTCTAACAATTTTGATTGAATCCTTTAAATGTCTCATTTTGAATCAATGAGTGACGATTTTATAATAAAATTTTTTTCGATATTTAAAATAAACGAGGTTTATATTTCGATGACGAAAAGTATAATTAATCTTATTTTTTATGCAGTTAGGTAACTGCCAAAGAGGCAAGTAAAGACAAAATCCCATTCAACCGAAACCCAGCGCATATTGGAAATGTAAAGCATTGGCCACGTGCTAGGCACAGACGGATCACACGAGAGCTTTAGGACCCACGTCCACGTTAATAAATTTGGATCCGAAACTTGCACACTGCCTTATCTGACGTCTTGGACCCAAAACCATGGAACTTCCGTAAGACTAGAAGTCAATTTAGCTTGTCCTCCAAAGCTCACGCGCCCATATCACTACAGCAGTCGTCATTTTAGTCCCACCTCACCAATCATTGTGCAGCGTGATGTGAAATTACATTATCAGCGCGTGGTAGAATTCTTTCCATAGATCTCCGCCGACACTAGAGAGTCGCCAAAGCCAAAGCCAAAAGTCGGATGAAATGATTTTAAATGCTTCAGAGAGTCCAGAGGGGACAACGATGGCGTTGATGACACTCAATTCCCCAGAAAAAAAAAAAAAGAAAAAAAAAAACCAGATTTAAATCCAAAAGGTAGAAATTAAACCACAACGGAAAGGCTTCTTACTGTGTATTATAAATACACGGAATGATGAATACATGCCAGTTCATGTTTCTGCGACTCTTATTTATCTCTCTCGGTCATTTTCTCGAACACTGACAGCTCTCAGATCTCTCTTCGAAATTATGAGGCTCCAAGCTAGCGAAAGCTCCATATAATGCTTCTCCGCTTTAGTTTTGTTCTCTGATTGAGTTGTTTCTGGTGGTGAAAGTTTGATCTGATTTGGAGATGGACGGCAGCGATGAGACGGCGCGATTGGGGGCTTTGAACGTGAAGCCGGATCGGAACGGCTTTGATTCGGCCCCCGACGTCTCCGTTTCATCGCCGGTCACGAGACAGAAATCTGCTGCCGCAAAACAGTTTATAGAGAATCATTACAAGAATTATTTGCAAGGATTGCACGAGCGTAAAGAGAGGTATGTGAAATCTGATCTTAGTTTCCTTGCTTTCTCTTAAAACTGCACACTGTATTTTTTGTAATACTGATACTGACGGTGAAATCTGAATTTCTTTTTCTCCTTTTTACAACAATTAATGTAGTTTCCATATGTTTCAGGCGGCGAGCACTTGAAAGGAAAGTGCAGGAAGCTCAGATATCTAGTGAGGAACAAGAAGTTATGCTGAGGAATTTAGAGCGCAGAGAAACTGAGTATATGAGGTTCCAAAGACGTAAAGTTGGAATTGATGACTTTGAACAGTTGACAATCATTGGTAAAGGAGCATTTGGTGAGGTATGTGATTTTCCAGCCTTGATAGCTTTATTCATTAGCTTTAATGTCAGTATATCTCTTTTGGCGATGCTGTAAGCTAGTGTTTATATTAAGGTTCTTATCTGTGCATTGTCGTATGAACTCTTTTAAAGCAGCTTTAACATTTTTTTTCCATGAAATGAAAGGTAGTTTACACTATTTTTTATTTTTGACACTTGCAGGTTAGATTATGTCGTGCTAGGGGTACAGGAGAGATTTTTGCCATGAAGAAGTTGAAGAAATCAGAGATGCTTAGCCGTGGGCAGGTGATTTCTCCATGACCAATTGTTGCGATTAAGATCGTAACTTGGGATCAACTAGAGAGGATACAAAATCTTTTCTAAGTTGATCAATTTTGTAGGTTATTAGAGGTATCCTTGGCCTCCTCGAAAGATTGGTTCGGGGTATTAACTTCTTGATACTTTTATTCATTAGTGTGATCGAGGATATGTATGAAGGAGCTATAAGAGTGTTAAGACTAATGGAGGAGTTACATGTAATGAGTACATAATCGATCTGTGCTACCCTATGAATTGATGTAGTCAAGAACAAATAAAAAATACCCGAGTGTACTTTTAATAGAGATTATGAAACTACAGTGGTGAGAAAGCCTCAAATGAATACATGAAGTTCAGACAATCATGTACAGTGTTAATACAGATGTTAGAAACTTAGAATTGGCTATGAAGTTGCAATATTTGTGATATTTCTCAACACATTCATTTATTGCTATGTTGTTTCATTCAGTTGAAATCTAAGCTGAACTGTATTATTTATCCCGCAAGTGATCCAAAATATAATCTCTTTAGCAGCAAGAGAAAAAACAAGAGGCTTGATGGGGCAAATGATCGTGATTTCTTTTAAGTTTATGGATGGTTTAGGCCTTTTTAGTTGCGTAACTGACTGTAAGCTTGCCTAATCGTTGAAATGGTTCATGAGTTGCACTCACTTAAATGTATTTTATTTCCTAATTAAGATTTTGTTGTATTCCATGACGTTGACTACATATACGCTGATGATTAAGGTAATTAAGTTAAAACTAACACCCAAAAAATCGTGGCAATATCCTATGGAGAATGTGGCCATCATAAATAACAATTGACTAACTGTCGTGTTGAAATATTTAATCTTACTCAACAATGCCAATGTTATTTTATTTTGATTTGCTATCTAGTTGACAATTCATAGTCATATTTAAGTCATCAAATTTTTTAGTAACTTGTGTTTGCTTTCCTTTTGCATGATGGCATATAACTCTTATCTGTCTCCAATTCTCAATTGAAGGTTGAGCATGTCCGTTCTGAGAGGAACTTACTAGCAGAAGTTGATAGTCGATGCATTGTTAAACTTTTCTACTCTTTTCAAGATTCTGATTTTCTATACCTTATCATGGAGTACTTACCTGGTGGGGACATTATGACATTATTGATGAGAGAAGACATTCTTTCTGAAGATGTTGCTCGTTTTTACATAGCAGAGAGCATTCTAGCAATCCATTCAATTCATCAGCACAGTTATATACACAGGTAGGAAGCATAAGTATTATATAGGCGTATTATGCAAGTTTATGCAATTAGAAACAACGGTGCACCATTTTCTTTTTCTTTTTTGGTCTGAATTTCCATAAGCATTTTTTATTTACGGGTGAAGAAAAATAATTTCTTGAGGAGGCAGAACAATAGGAATCTATAATGCCAGCAAGGGTCTCTTGGCCTGGTGTGGCCCAAGCAGAAATTGCATATCAAAGTCTGCGTGGATTGGACTGGAAAGCCAATAGTTTGTATAACTTGTGGCACATGCTTTTCGCAGTTGTACAAGATTTTTGGAATATTTCACAAGAATTTTCTAAACTACTCTCAGCCCTTCCGTTCTCTCTCTCTCTCTCTCTTGCTTTTCAGAACAAAAAAAGAGATAATTTCTATATGATCAATTATGTTTCTTCATTTGAAGCACAAAGATCAGAAATGACCAGAGAGCTTCCCCTTTACATCCCCAAACCCCAGCCAAGCTCTCAGAAAATTCGTTTCTGTTATTTTTACTCTTGCCATTTTCTGCTTGTAGGGACATAAAACCAGATAACCTCATACTGGATAAGAATGGCCATTTAAAGCTCTCGGATTTTGGGTTGTGTAAGCCCCTGGATGACAAGTATTCAACAATTTTCCTGGACAATGAAGACATTACTACCCTGGAATCGACAGTTGAATTTGAAGGACAAGCTGGAAGTGATAGAGCCCCTTGGATGATGCCAAAAGAGCAGCTACAGCAATGGAAACGTAATCGCCGTGCATTGGTATAAAATTTGTGCTCTTTCACTGAATTCTGAGATGTTATTTGTAGTGAAATGGATCAGCGTATCAAGCACCAACTTCCTTTAATATATTGATTGCCTGAATTCGCTGATTTATACTACAAGACCAATATATTTTTTGCATGATTCAAAGCTACCATATATAATCTGCAGGCTTATTCCACTGTTGGGACTCTTGATTATATGGCACCTGAAGTATTGCTAAAAAAGGGGTATGGAATGGAGTGTGATTGGTGGTCTCTCGGGGCAATTGTGTATGAGATGCTCATTGGCTATCCTCCATTCTGTTCTGATGATCCAAGAATCACCTGCCGCAAGGTGGCATATAACTTGTTTTTCTTTTTTCTTTTTTTTTTCCTCTGTCATTAGCATGGTTCATATTTGCTGAAAACAGTCTTTTGTGTATTAGATAGTCAATTGGAGAACCTGCTTGAAATTTCCAGATGAACTAAAAATATCAGCTGAAGCTAAGGATCTAATTTGCCACCTTCTCTGTGATGTTGAGACAAGGCTGGGCACCAGAGGAGTTGACGAATTAAAGGTAAGGACTGTTCCAAGACAAAAAAAAAAGAGAGAAAAAAAAAAGAAAGAGAAGCAGCATGTGTTGTTACAAGTACCATGTCAAGCTTAAGAAACTTTGTCTACAATTTAATTATGCAGCCATTTAGCCTGTACAAGAGGTCAAAGCTAGCAATCTCAGTGATACAGTTATAATTACCTTCATGGTGCTCCTATTTGTAGCTAAATACACACCTCTTGGTAGTAGAACATTAAAATTGCAATCGTCAACTGTGCCTTCATGATGTATGGTCTCTGTTAGTTTAGTTAGTACTCTCTTCTAAGTTAATCTTCTTTTCAGGCACATCCATGGCTCAGAAGTATTCAATGGGACAAGCTGTATGAAATGGAAGCTGCATATAAGCCTAAAGTCAGTGGAGACTTAGACACACAGAATTTTGAGAAGTTTCCTGATGTGAGTACTTTGATGATTGATGTGAACTAGATGTACATTGATATGGCGAGCATTATATCCTTGCAAGTTCATTCTCAATTAACTAAATATTGTTTGTGTTTGAGAGTTAGGGATACCAACTTAACATGCAGAGCATGTCATTTCCACTTCCCCATTCCATGTTTGTTGAAACAAACCATTGTTTTTTACCTCACGGGAGAACATGTGGTCCAGTGGTAGAGTTGCAGGGGTGCAACCTAGAAGTCACAGGGTCAATTCTTGGAAACCACCTCTCCACATATTATGTGGGGGTAAGTTCTAAGTACATCGTGTCTGTCCCTAACACCGCCCACTATGGGAGCCTTGTGCATGGGGCTGTTTACTTGTTTACCCTTTTACAGTTTGTAAAATGTCTTCCTTGCTTTTGACCATGCAAAGTAGTGCCTTCGTTCTGAACCATATATATTGCTCGGCCATCATGGTTTTTTCTGATATCAAGAAAAGCACCTCCGCAATCCTGTCCTCCCTCAACAGCCACTAGCATTTGATTCATAAGTCACAATATAAACTGCTCGAGAGTATTGGATGAGGTCTTGAGCAGTAGTAAAAATGTTCCCAAAGTTTGTTAGGTATTAAATCTCTTTTAGATTAGTAATTTCTCTCACTTGTTTATTGAGATTTATGGAGGATTGTATATAGTTTTGAGTGACCATCACTATAATTTCATATTTCTTTGTCAACTTTCAAATAAGTTTTTCTTCCTACATTTGTTTTATAGTAATGATGAGCAGTATTGCCTAAAGCCTTAGTCATTGCCAAAACTTTAAAACTAACAGTAAACATTTTGCATTCTCGCAGGTGGAAGGTCCACCATCCACAGCACCAACAGTGGGACCTTGGAGGAAGGTAATGACTTGTTGTAACTTTGTTTATTCTTTGCTTAGAAAGTTCTCTCAGAAAGTGTTTATCAAACTGTGATAGCGCTTGTCATTTGTTGGGTTTATGGTGATATGGTATGCCTAGTCCATATAACGTACTGTAATACTGAATGAGGAAAAGTTGTGACTGATTGATAATCTATTTAGGGTTTTTGAATGAACAATGCGATGCATCAATAATATTTGGATAGGCAAATATTAAATGGTCAACCCAAACAAATATTCCTGCACAAATTACCTCATAATTTTCAATTCCATCCACCTGTTTTTTTTTTCCCTCCCCTTCTGTATGCTAACATTTCCTTTGTCCGTTGTATGTGATAATTTAACTTACAAAATGATAACTCCAAGTAAACTGCCATGTACTCTTTTTTTATTTGCAGCCGGTATCCTTTTTCTTCTACTTTGGGAAGGGATATCAGCTCGGAAATGTGCATATTCAGTTTAACATTTAGGACCATTTGTCCAAATTTTAGTGTGATGATGTATCCTTGTAGCATTATATTATTGTATTGGGAGGTAGCAAATATTCACTGAACCAGTCTTTCACTAGTTTTTGAGAGTTGGTTTTCCATGTGACAGTCCTCAGTTATGCACATAGATCAATGTACTCTCATTTTTCGCGTTGTCTTTCTTCACATTGATGTTTTTATGCTTGCTTGTTTATGGCAGATGTTGACATCAAAAGATACCAATTTCATAGGATACACTTTTAAGAAATCAGACATCTTCAACTCACTGGAAAGTACAGGTGTGCACTAGTCTTGGAGTTTGATATCCTTTACTTTGATTTATTTCCAAATTCCTTACTCTACAATGTTAAATTGTCTTGGTATATAATCTTAAACTTGAGAAAGGTTTCTGACCCCAGCTTAGTGAAAAAAAAATCATAAGAAGGAAGCGCACTGGCAACTTAGTTACCCCAGATGTGCTGTGTTTTTTTTCATTGCTTTAGTTACTTTCTTTTGTGGCAAATGGTAGTTGACTTGTTGGATTACTTCCAAGTATTAAACTTAAACACATCACAAGAATCCTCTATCATAGAAGAGCAACACTCATTGATTTTAGATGCTGCATTGCAGGTACAGACATGAGATCAAATGGACCTTCAAAGGCGCCATCTTTAATTTCATTGCTAGGTATTATTTGTTTACTTTTCCTTTATAAAGCTTATTTGGGTGTTAATATGGAGTTGCTGTAAAATACGCATGCAGGATAAAGATAATCCTTTGATTTTCCCATTAAGGACGTGGTAACTAGATTTGTTACGTCTCGAGGAGTTCTTCTGATAATTGCTTCCTCAAAATTATTGATCTCAAGCACCATTCGTACACTTTCCCAGTATAATTACTTTCACTTGATGTCCAATAAGATTGTGTAATATGTATCAAAGCTTCAGTTGCTACAATCTTGCTCATTTTCTGTGTCATCCTTTCACTTTCACCAGCGGTTTACTTTTCATCTTTATTATTTTTTAGGAGTTAAAATTATGTTCTTCCCACCATAAGAGTCAAATACAGAAAACAACTAGTTCAAGCTAACTCATTAAGCTTAATTTAATATTCTCTGGTTTTCTGCTGATGTAGGTCGGATTGACCTCCAAGAACCTGTGATATCAGAAGGTGAGCAGAAACTGGATTTAGCACTTCCACTGGAGTAGGTTTTCCTCGTCTGTTCGCTGCAACAATCTGCCACCAAAGAATTATACAAAACTGGATTCTAGATTAATTTTTTGTCCGACGAGATGGATAAGGTGAGATTAAGAGTTGCTGTGGCCTGCATTCTTTGTTTCTTCTCCGAAAATAGATGTACGTGTGACAATTTTAAAGCCAAAAATATACCCGAATTTGTATCTTGACAGAATTTTTCTTCACTCTACATAGTGTTCCAGTTTCAGGAATCGAAAATTGTGTTCGAGCTACACAATTCCTTATCCTGTGTATTTTTCATATTAAAAGGAAATCCGCTAGGCAATTTTGTTTGTTAAAGTGGTACATTTTCTTTAACTCTGTTGCATTTCTTATTCTGCAATATAAATTGTGTTGGAGATGAGCGTCAGCACAATACATGGACCGAAAGTCACGAAATCTAACCAAATTACTATAATGAAACAAATTGCAATTTTTAAGTTGCAACATTTGAACTCTCCATGGATGACTGGAATGGAAAAATGACAAATTAAAGGGTCATTGATATTTCCCCGCAATTGAGCTTTTGTTGGGGTAATGGCCCGGGCCCATCAAGTCACTCCTGATCTTTGCTAGCCTCGCCCAAAATTTGTCTGGTGTAAATATAAGGGTCGGTTTGGTAAGGCCTTTTTAATAGCATTTATAAATGCTACCTCCCATCCAAACAGATGTTTTCGAGTTTCGGTACATAATTCAAGACATTTTTTAGCAGCATTTTCTACTACTATTCACATGCTACTTGCTGGAACCATTTCAGTAACCAAAGATGGTATTGTCCCCATGACTTTGATTTATTTCGATTATACCCTCAAATGTACACTTAAGTCATCGAGCAGAAATAGTGTTATTATAAAATATCTTTCATTTAATAAATAAATTAGCTGTTATTAAAACTTTAATTAATTTATAATTGATTAAGTATCTTTAATTTATTATATAAATTATATATATTAATCTTTACAATTGGATACATGTATATTTGTCAATTACAATTAATATGCATAATACCTCTACACATAATTTATCAGAACATGCCACACAACAAAAATGTTATCAGCAAAAATTCAACCAAACACTACACAACATTCAAGCAACATCTACTATTAAAATTATCCAACATTTCTACTATCATTATTTCTATTGATATATCTGCTATCATTATTTCTATTAATATATTTGTTACATTTCTACTATCGGACCCAAACTCTAGAAGATATTTTTTTTTCTGGAAAATCTAGAAGATTTTGGACTCCGCCGAAGGTCCACGTGAAAAGCGCGCCAAGAGCGGCTTTACTATAGGCTGTTGCTATATTTAGTAGTTACTATATTTAACTAAAAAGGTTAAACAATGGTCAGAGTTGTAGGTATCGCCACGTACTCAAGTAAAAACAAGATATTTTGTATCCCCAATTAAATATCCGCTCCTCGCCTCCTCCTTCCCCTAATACGTTGACGTGGCGAGATGCCGGTCCCATGACACGTGGAAAAGCGGTGACAACTGTGACGTTTCTTTTTTGACCCCACCCAAACTCCATCTCCACTTCACATTTTTTAGTTTCCTTGAACAAACTCTCTCTCTCTCTCAAATCTTCTCTGGAATTGTCGTCGAATTCCAGCAATCAGATGGAGAACTTCAGGAGAATTGAGAGCCCGAAGGATTCAGCGACATCGGAGTCAAGTGCGATCGAGTCGAGCGAGCTTTCTCTGCAGGAAGAGACAGCAAGCATGGTATAATTCTTAACGTTTTCCTCTTTCTTTACTTTTTTTTTTCCCGAATAGTTAATCTGCTTCTAGATGTTCTTGATCCGGTCTTTTGGTTTGTGAGAAATATTTGTAGTTTTAGTTGGTGAAGAAGGAAAAAAAAATAGAAGAACAATGGTTGCGAAGAATCATAATCACACTTTTGATTTTGTTTGTTTTTATTTAGGCTCGGTGGAGATGTGTGTTAATGTTTAATTTAGGGTTTCCCCAGGTTCTTTGTTTGATGATGTGATTTAGAATTGTTCTTCAGAGAATTGTTAGGGCATCGTCTTTGTTAGTATCTTATTCATATTCGTGTGTTGATGTTGTGATTTAGAATCAATGGAAACATCATTGTAATAAGGTGTTTTGTTATATATTGCTTATTTTCTATCTTCATCTGATGGAGATGCTCAAATATTTTTCCAGTGCGAGTACTTATGTTTTAGAGACAATGCATCTCTTGTTGTTTAGATTGGTCGCATGTTTATCTTAAGATTGAATTTGGCATTGCTAATATTCACACGTCTGCTTGTTTGAGCTAATTCTTACACCGTTATTGTGACCCAAAGAAAAAAGAGCAGAGATTGTGTGAAAAATATGCAGTGCCATGACTAAATATCAGCAGTAACAATAACAGGGCTTGAGAAAATTAAGCCATGATGGGAAGACCATGGCCTCGATCGACACTGCTATATTCCATCATTTCATAGGGACCTATGCCACTGTTTCAAAATAATATGTTGCCTCAAAGGAAATTGTTGGCATGTTATCTCCGACTGATTGCGTTGATTTAAAGTCAAATGTCCGGATTTGGTGATTGTGGTGGTGTATGTTTTTCTGTTTCATGTTTCTATTGTGTTTCATCTTCTTTTTCATTTGGCAATAAGGTATTGAGACTACAAGCTCACAAGTCTTCCTCCTTGAATTTGTTCTTGTATGATTACAAATTCATTCATATAATGTGAGTCCTCGAAATAGATTGCTGTCTCGTTCCTACCTTAATATGAAATGATTGAGTTGCAATGGTAATTTTGTGTCCACTGGCTGATCACAATTTGTTTTACATATCAGGATCCCCCTATGGCAGAATCTCTCCCTACAGAATGGACAAATGAGAAGCATAGTATGTATCTTAAATTTATGGAAGCATCATTTGTGGACCAGTTGTATACTTCTACGGATCTTCTTGGTAGGCACTCTGCAAAGGGGAAGTCAGATCTGAAATTGCCTCGCCAACGATATTCTGACAACCCTGCCTCTTCTGGCCAGGTCAAAAAGCAACTCTCTGCTGTTTAATGTGCTTCATAAACCTATCTGTCTATTTGTTTCTATTTATTTATAGATGTGTTAAATCATTGTTCATTATGCTCCTATCTACTTGTATTCCAGTTTAAGGTTTTTCGCGGTGGCTGCTGGCAGAAGATGAACTTTGAAAGACCTGAACCTCCACAATCTGTACCAGAAGAGTCTCATGGTTTTTTGGCAAGTCCATGGATCCGGCACTTTAGTCAAGTATGCGAGCCTGAAGTTCTAGCATCTCCCAATATCCTAGAAAGTAGTGCGTCAGAAAGACTAGCAGTCAACTTGAGTGGCGAGAAAGAAATGCTCGGTGCATCAGATACTAATTTACAGCAGCCTCATGCGTGCCTCTACTCTCATCCATGTCATATTGATCTGGTTGGCAGCGTTACAGGTGCTCTCAGCTATATTTAGGCGTGTTTCCTTGAATAGTTTCTTTATCTTTGTGTTGGAAATGATTATTTGTTTTTTCATATGCTGTTCAAACATGCTAAAACTTCCATCCAGTATATATGTTGGCCGATTCCTACAGAAGAAAGATGAATGTTTACTTGATGCATTTTTCCAACTGAATAGAGTTTCCGTAACTGCTTTGGTTGTTGAAGCCATGGTTGTTTCCCCTATTTAAATTGTTTTAGATTTGAATTAAATTTTTTAGTACCATTCTTCTATTTCCTTCCACTTGTTTTGAGTAACACATGGATATTATGAAGATGGATGCACAAGGTGCAGTCAGATAAAAGTTTTCCTAGATTATGGTAATATGTCAGGGATATCCAGGTAAGACAATATTGATGTGATCAGTCTCTAGGGGTATCTATCAATCAGTAGTTGTTTATCATTGTTCCTTTCTATTGTATAAACAGCAATATGGTTTATGGTTTGTAAAATTTAGATTTTTTAAAAAATGCAATTGAAATTGCTGAATTACGTTGGTGCATACACGTACATGGTGCCTTTGCTATTGAAACTTTGGAATTTTCTCTTGGTGCAATTAGTGAATGATGATCCGTTTTCTATGCCATGCATATTTGGGTGGTTTGTGGTCATAACTACTTTGAGTGCAGCCAGTTTAAGGCAGAAAAGGAATGAAAATATTGAGTCTTAGCTGCAAAAATTAATTTATCATTTTAATCTTTCAGAAGTGTCAGATCAGAACTTTGTTGATAAAGATACCAGAGGTGAAAAGCAAAGGAGTAAGTGCAGTTCAAAACGGATGAGAACTCCTAGTACCAATACTTTGAGCAACGATCAGGTGCTGCTCATGATTGATTTATTAGCATTTGCTACATGCAAGATGATGATATCAGTGATCATATAATTCTTAAACTCTCCCTCTCTCATATTCTTTTGTAGGTTGTTCCGCATACCCAACCTTCTGTAACAGAAGCTAGGACCAAGAAGTATGTTTCTCAGGCTAAGCACAGAACTTCAACTGCCGAGGGATGATTTGCAATGAGAACAATGACATTGTGGAACCCAAGCCAGAGAGGTTAGTTGGGTAGGGCTCTAAATGTTATTTTGGATGACTTGTGCCTGGGTTCTTGGTTTGAGAGAGAAATTTGGGAGATTCTTGCTGGCAGAGTCTGTTTTCTGTAGCAACAGAAAGAACAGCTGCAACCTCAATTGTTAATGTGGCAGCTAGAAGTTGAATCCTTGTTGCTTTATATATATATAGTGGTTTTTCCTCGTCTTTGGTTGTATTATTAATAGCATGCTAAAGTAATGATGTATCGACTTGAGGTTCAATGTGTTGCTTGTGTATACTGCAATTGTATTTCAGTATTATTAATAGCATGCTAAAGAAATGATGTATTGGCTTGAGTCGAGGGAGGAGATTCTGGAGGCGCACCGGTTGGCCGAGGAGAGGATGAAGGGACAAGCTGAGGATGAATATGATGCAGACGACCTCACTCAAATCATTCGTCCGAGTGAATATATTTGGTAATAATTTGTGTTCAATTGCTAGCTTTTTGTTGTTTGGTAGGTTTGGTTCTAAAGTGTTCATAACATTTAGGTGCTCTAATGTATACTAATTAAATTTCATATACAGATTATCCACATAATTTAGATTTGAAATTTAGGTTCCCTATTTTGATCTTAAAAGTTTCCGTCACATAAGAAACTAGTGATGAACCCTCGCGTTGCGTGGGTGTTATTTATTTGTAACTCCGAAGGTGAGGCTTTGAAGTTGTTTTCGATTAAAAGCTTTATAGTGTTTGTTTATAGAGAAATATAGAATCCAACTTGTCTAAATTCCAATGATTATCGTAGATGCACTGGTGCAGTTGATATTCCAATGTGTCTGAATTTCTGTCTTCGTTATCATATCAGAGCAATCACTCAATTTCCCATCGATGAAAAGAGGGAATATGGTGTGGAAAATTATCTATAGAAATGATGAGAGAAAGTAGAGAGGAAAATTGTGCAGGATTGTAAGAGTTTTTTTTCTTTTAATTGATATTTAATGCATTAAATAATCCAGGATAGGATTGTAAGAATCATTTCATTTTCATCTTCATTTTTCTTTTTAATTGATATTTAATCCATAGATTTGAAAGCATCATTCCAAATTTCAGGATTGTAAGAGGTCATTTTTCTTTTCTTTTAAATTGATATTTAATGCATTGAATAATTTTTCTTTTTCATTTTTAGTTGATAATAATCTATGTGTTCCAACTCCTATGAAATTTATTTGATGATGTGGCGAGATGAGGAGGCTTCTTCCACTTTATAGTACATAGATTATTTCAACTTATATAAGTTTTTTTGGTAATCGAAAATCAAGAACGACATCATACTAGCTTCTCCTTTGAACATCCGATATGAGTCTAAATTTATGTCGTCAAATCCATTGCACATAAATATTTCACCTGACGTCATAATAAGTTAGGTCAAAACTCCAGTGTGTGGTCACGAGGGGAATACTCCTAATGAAAGTCGAATTTAAGATCTCTTGAGTGTATACGGTTTGACCCCAGATAGATCATAGATCCATTAACGAAATTTTTATCACCCGTGGTTTTTTTTTAACATTGTTATTTTATTGTATGTTAACAACTTAACATTAAATTTTAAAAATAAAGTCAAATATACGTGTAACTACAAATAATTTCCATCACATGTAAAACTAACATATTGGTCTACAAATCTTTTGCTTTTGGGTTACTGTAACTTAACTTCCATTTTTATTTTCTCATGGAATTTCTTATTGCGACTTGTTTGTTGCACTCAATACATGTAGAAACAAAAATATTTTTTATTTAAAGTAATTAATGGAAAATATTTTATTTCTTTTATCTTATCTTAAATTAATTCGTCGTTGGTGTGCGTGCTATTACTGCAATTCATTTCCTCACCTGCCCAACCATAAAGATGTCATTGCTCATCTCCTTCATCAGGCACACTGCTCCTCCCTTAATTTGATAAAAACCCTAAACCAACTGAAGCAATTCCACAGTCGGTCACATCTCTATTGCTCACAAATTCTGGGTTTTGTAGCGAACCAGTAATGGCATCCAACGCTGAGCTCAAGTCCGACGCCATTTTCGACCTTATGAAACATTTCCTCGAAACCGACGAAGGTAAAAAGGTCGCCAAGAAAGTCAATCTTGTCTATCAATTCAACATCGCTCCCAAGGTCCACCATCGCTTTCCCTCTCTTTTTGTGTCTCTTTTAAGATTGTTTTATTTATATCTGATAGTGTTTACTTTCGCGTTCTGTGATTGAATTTCAGAAACTTGGGCACGATGAGGTGGCTTACACCGTTGATCTCAAGAACGGAGAGGTCAAGAAAGGTTGGGCCTTTTTCTTCTTCTTTCCTGGAAGGAAAACTCTTACTGTTGATTCGATATCTGGTTTTCTCTGATTCGTATTGCGTTCTTCTTATGAACTCTTGCTGCGGTAGTCTTTGCCTTGCAATTGACGAATTTGATGGTTCTGAAATTTATTGTTTCTATTTACTCTTGGATGGATCTTCTCTTAGGCAACCACTGGTTCTTGAATCTGAGAAAAAGATTGACAAACAATTGATAAAACATAGATTGGCCAATAATTCCTGCCAAATGGAAGTATTTGATTCATCTTCCGTCTCCTATTTTGTTTCCTACCCAAGACAAGATAAGACAAGAGTTTGGTTTTTGAGAGTTTAACTGTATGAAACTATGAAAGTGAGTTTGCTATTGTAAAGTCCAATTGAATTCATCTTCCATCTCTTATTTGTTTCCTATCTAAGACAAGACAAAAGCTGGGTTTTTGAGAGTTTACTGTATGAAAGTGAGTTCGTTATTGTAAAGTTAGTTGTTGGACTATTTGAACTACTGGAGACATTTGATACTTTTGTATCAATACTTGTTGGTATTGTCCTGCTTGGGGGGAATGACATTCTTTGGTGGTCTATGTATGTGTAACAAACGTTTGTTCTGAAACAGCGTAATATCTATAAATGACTCATATTGGTAAGTGTAATTCAATCAATTCATATCAAAAGCCTTTTAAATTTCAGGGGCTGTTGAAGGAAAACCTGATGCCACCTTTAGCTTCAAGGATGAAGATTTTGTGAAGGTTTCCATGGGCAAGATGAATCCCCAGATTGCCTTTATGAGGTGTGAACTATAAATCCTGTTCAAATATGTCACTCCCTCCTTATCGTTTGATGATTTTTGTTTGTAATACTTTATTGTCTTTGTGATATTTGTGGATACAGGGGTGCCATGAAGATCAAGGGCAGTTTGAGCGCGGCACAGAAATTCACTCCTGACATTTTCCCGAAGCCTTCAAAGATGTGAGCATATGTTAAACGGACGATCCATATTAGGACTGTTATAAGTTGTTGGTAACACTGCATTTAAATGTCAACTTTAATCTATGTATTAGAAAAGTATGAGTAGTTGGAAGGCATCCAACATCTGTCACTGAAATTCGATCGGAAACACGTTTCCGGATGTATCATTGTACTAGTGAGGGCCTGGAATTATGAAGTTTAACAATCCTCCTTTTGAATCAGTTTGAAATTGTTTGTTTCTTCGGTTTTTTTAATCATGTTACCTTTCAGCTTTGTTACGACAGTTTCTTCTTGCAAAGTTATTTTCTGATCTTGTTAATATGTTTTTGCGCTGCATGAATTGGGTGTTGAATCTATGGATTCATAGTTTTAGGCCAACCTTGGGCACACTATAAGTAATGCTTGGGCTTAAGTCTTTATTTAGGAACAAACAGATTAAAGATCTGCTCTGTAGTACAGGATATCGGAGGTTTCCTAGGAGTATCAAAAGTTAATTTTCTTTGAACTGTTCTGGTGGCTTCAAGACCTCGGGGGTATAGTGCCGTTCTCTCCATGGCTTGTTTATATGGAGTACTTTTGAATCTGGATGAATGAGTTTGAACCATAATTTTGCACTCTTTTAACCGAGGGTTCCACTTGAATGGTCAGTTGTTTACAGCAGGAAAGTTAGATCCCACAAAATTCATATGAAGTTCATGCCAAATTATCATGTCTGGCTTCCTCTTCCCTCGCAGAGTCAGTCGGTCAGACCCAAAGAATACCACCCTGCAAAAAAAAAAACCCCATATCCGGTTGCTCTCATCTCAGCTTTGGACACTTGCAGTTTGGGAAGGGGCTTCATAGCTATGTTCTTTGACACAATCTGGAAATGGAGGATTTTGTAGAAACTTTGCTTATAGACATGTACACGAAGTGTGGGAATACAGTGTGTGCAGAAAAGGTTTTCAAATGCATCAACGAGCCATGTTTGGCTACAATGGATGGGTAAATGATATTTTTGGTAACTGACGTATAGAGACCATTGGTTCTCAGTCTCTTACGTTTCAAACATAATAATTTGGTCACTGGAGTTATTAAATTGTTTGACGGTTAGATTTTATGCTCATCGAATAGTTGACAAGCTGACATGTCACTCAAACGTTTACCGTTTAATATGTGACATGACTCATACTATGCCTTGACTTTTAATATGTGACATGGCTTTTACTACACCCTGACGTGTAATGTTACTATCCGTTGTATATAGTGTGATGGATTGAGTTGTAATAGATATTATTTGAGGGTGACCAAATGTATCATTTACCCTGGAATGGATTATATTTTATATATATTACACTGTACAGATAAGATTTAATAAATGTGGAATTTACGTGTTTGGGACCCCAAGGTAGATGCTCAAACGGGCAGGTAACCGGTCAAACAAAACTAGCAGTTGCGTTCAAAACCCTACAAACAGTGAAACGAAGCCAAAACTGCAGACGCATCAATTTTCAAAATTCCAACTTTGGCGCTCTTGGCACTGCCCATTTCGTCTCCGAAACCAGATCTCCACTTTCCTTCTTCCATTTCTCTGAGATGGGTGGCGCTAATAGCCGTGAAAATCTGGAGATTTCGGACTCAGATGAAGAATACGATGAAGAACAAAGTCAAGAAGAAGAAGAAGATGAAGAGACATACCATGAAGCGAAAGATGCGACCCCTGACAGATTCTCTTCCGGAAGAAAACCTAAATCTCCTTCGTCGCTCGACGAGGTGGAAGCCAAACTCAAAGCTCTGAAGCTGAAATACCCATCGTCATCATCTCAACTGCAGCCGCAAAACCCAAATCTAAAAAATGCCGTCAAGCTCTACCTGCACATCGGTGGCAATACCCCCAAGGCGAAGTGGATCACCTCTGAGAAGCGAACCTGTTACTTCTTCATCAAGTCCTCCAAACTGGAAGGTGATGGTAACGAAAACAAGGATGAAGATGAGGAAGAAAGTGAAGGCGAAGGTGATTCCTGGTGGGTCTTGAAGGTTGGTGCCAAAGTTCGAGTAATGGTTGGGTCAGAGATGCAATTAAAGACTTTTGGGGACCAGCTTCGTGTTGATTTTGTTGCTAGGGGTGTTTGGGCTATGAAGTTCTTTAGTAGTGAGGATTATAGGGATTTTGTCACTAAGTACCAGGACTGTTTGTTTGAGAATACTTATGGGTACGAGGCAACAGAGGCAAACAGAATTAAGGTTTATGGGAAGGATTTTATGGGGTGGGTGAAGCCTGAGATAGCAGATGATTCTATGTGGGAGGATGCGGAGGATGGCATATTGAAGAGCCCTGAACCCGCAACGCCATTGAGGGAAAATCAAGATTTGAGGGAGGAGTTTGAGGAGGCGGCAAATGGAGGAATACAGAGCTTGGCATTGGGTGCATTGGATAACAGTTTTTTGGTGGGTGACACTGGCATTCAGGTTGTGAAGAATTTTAGCCATGGGATTCATGGAAAGGGTGTTTTTGTGAATTACGACAATGGGAGTTATCGAAGTGGATCGAGTTTGGCACGCTCAGTGCAGAAGAAGGCCCTTCTTTTGCGAGCTGAGACTAATATGGTGCTGATGAGTCCAATGAAGGAAGGGAAGCCTCATTCGACAGGGTTACATCAGTTTGATATTGAGACTGGTAAAATTGTTACTGAGTGGAAGTTTGAAAAGGATGGAACTGACATTACAATGAGGGATATTAGCAATGATAGCAAGGGAGCTCAGTTAGATCCATCAGGATCAACTTTTTTGGGATTGGATGATAATAGGCTTTGTAGGTGGGATATGCGTGACCGCAATGGAATGGTACAGAATCTTGCAACTGCTAGTGCCTCTGTTCTCAATTGGACTCAAGGGCACCAGTTCTCCAGAGGGACAAACTTTCAGTGTTTTGCAACCACTGGAGATGGCTCAATTGTTGTTGGGTCTCTTGATGGGAAGATTAGACTGTATTCAAGCAGTTCTATGAGGCAGGCCAAAACAGCTTTCCCAGGTCTTGGGTCACCTGTAACCCATGTTGATGTTACCTTTGATGGGAAGTGGATATTGGGCACCACTGATACATATATGATCCTCATCTGCACTTTCTTCACCGACAAAGACGGTAGGACAAAAACTGGCTTCAGTGGTCGTATGGGGAATAGGATTGCAGCTCCAAGATTGTTGAAGCTGACTCCTTTGGATGCACATTTAGCTGGAAGTGACAGTAAGTTCCGTAATGCTCAGTTTTCATGGGTAAGCATTCATATTCTCCTCGTCACGCTTGCAGTCACTAATGCCTTTATAGACTGCTCATCTACGAGTTTATGTGCATAAAAGTATTTATCTTCTTATTTGAAGGTAGGAGTTGAGTTCGAGTCTTTGGCCACAGTTATTAACACGACTAATTATTTTGCTAAATTACTCTGTCAGTTTTCAGGAATTATATATGTTTTGTCAGTATTAATTTAGATGTCCTAGAGGTGTTCTTTGAACTGGATAACTGGCAGTGGTTGCTGATCCTTTATGCTGTATGCCTTTTATATATATAGGATTGGCATATGATTTGGGAAGGTTTTGCACTTATTGCAAACTAGCAACATGTGTAACTATAACGCATCAGATTTGAATCATGTCATAAACTTCAGTTCAGTTACTGCAGTAATGTATACTTATGCTAAAGTGTTCTTCCTGGGGAGTGGAGGTGTAGTTTCCTTGCAGGCTTTAGAGGTAGTCTTTTGATTGGTTAGAGCCGGCTCTTAAATGTTCTTTTCACTAAAATATTACAAGTCTAGAGCTAAATGAATACTATTTCGCTAAAGGGTTTTCAACTATTGTTTAAATCTAGTATTTCTTAGCTGATTTGGTGATCATGATATTGGAGAAGTTTATACATAGGATTGAACATATTATTTTAACTTTCCTGGTGCCTATTAAGAAGTTTATACATAGTCTGTACCTGCCATTGCATGTAGAACTTAGAGTCTGAAAGACCATTTTATTCATAAATTTTGTCTAAAGTGTGTTCTGATGGGTTGAAAACATATTCTTTCATCTTCAGAAGTATAGAGATGAAACCCATCCCTGGGTTTTGCAAATATATTATTTAATCCTCTAGTTTCTGATGACAAATGTATCCCTGGTGGTTCCAATTTTTACATCATTCGTCCTAACACTGACAAAGTTTAGAGCAGAAAACACTTTTCTAATATGTTATGTAACTTATGTTACAAACAAATATACTCAGGTTACCGAAGAAGGGAAGCAGGAGCGCCATTTGGTTGCAACTGTGGGCAAGTTTAGTGTGATATGGAACTTCCAGCAGGTGAAGAATGGTACTCATGAGTGCTATCGCAACCAGGAGGGCTTAAAAAGCTGCTACTGCTACAAGATAGTGCTCAAGGATGATTCCATTGTCGATAGTCGTTTCATGCATGAAAAGTTTGCAGTCACAGATTCACCTGAAGCTCCACTAGTGATTGCAACTCCAATGAAAGTCAGCTCCTTCAGCATATCCAGCAGGCGATGACAAGCTCAACATTGCCTTGATCACACATTCAATGCTACTGAATGTAGTTTAAGGACCTTTTTAGCTAAATTCTTGTTGTTTTTTAGATTGTTGTAGATCTAGGTTACTTTGGAAATTTGAACCGTCATGACAGAAACTGTCTAAATTCTTGTTAAGAGAAATTTTTATTACTTGATAACTCTCTTTTACTACCTGTGATGAAGCAGAGTTGATTTCTTAATGCAGTGGGTAAAAGTCTTGTGTTAATTCTTTCTGTCTTCCCTATCGTTATTGAGATCAAGATGCTTCGTAGCCTTGACAATTTATTCGACTGATGAAGATTGATTGCTTAGACAGTTATGGCAGATGGTGGGCAGAGCCAGGATAGCAGACAACTGCTAGCTCCAAGCCTCCAAGTAATTATTTGGTGAGGAAGCCACCTCGGATCTGGTGGGTAAATGGGCCCGTCTTATCACATATTGTGAGAACATACTTAACATGCGTGGATGTTGGATATGGTTCCAGTTTGGACTTGTTGATAGAAAGAGAGAGAAAAATGGCTGCTACTGCTGGAAGGGTCTTTCTTGTTCAGCCATTCTCTTCTAATCTATCCTTTCACGGCAACAACATTTTTGGTTCCTCATTGGGTGGCAGAAACACTTTATGGTCTGCTAAACCAGGAGCTACTCAACGCTATCTGCAGACAGTGGTTCGAGCCCAGCAGCGACCAACATGGCTTCCGGGGCTTGACCCCCCACCTTATCTTGATGGAACGTGAGCCATGTAATATTTTTTTTTGTTGATATTGAACATTATTTTGATGCAAGCTTCACACAATTCTCTTTTCTTTGATTTCTGATGCAAGTTTGGCTGGAGATTATGGATTTGATCCGCTAGGACTTGGAGAGGACCCTGAAAGCTTGAAGTGGTATGTCCAGGCAGAGCTGGTCCACGCTCGCTTCGCCATGGCCGGAGTTGCTGGCATTCTATTCACAGATGTGAGCAGACCCAAAATGGCCTTATCAGACTCTTTGCCCACCAATTCTACAAAAGATATATTGAATCTATTTTGAGTTTGAATTTTCATTTTAATTTGTTTGGAGGCAGTTGCTTCGTGTGACAGGGATTTCCAAGTTCCCAGTTTGGTATGAAGCAGGTGCAGTGAAATTTGAATTTGCAAGCACAGGAACTTTGTTGGTTGTCCAGTTACTTTTGATGGGGTAGCTAGTCTTAACACAATACAACCAAACTAATTATATAGTCTCACACTTCATTTTCTTTGGTCTAGTATGAGTGTATGATTTCTTCCCCCCATCTGTGGACAGATTTGCTGAAACCAAAAGGTACATGGACTTCATTAAACCTGGATCTCAAGCAGAGGAGGGTTCCTTCTTTGGATTGGAAGAGGCACTAGAAGGGCTAGAGCCCGGGTAATTTCCTACAATGTCACTACTTGAGGTTCCAAAGTGACTAAATTGCTTCCTAGTAACCACTTCTCCAGACTTAGAGCGTAAAGAATCTCGCCCGAGATCGGGAGTTGGATTCTAAGCTCGCGCATCTATTTCCAAGTGATTTGCACTCGACCTCGGCCCAACTATCTTGTCAGGCGGGTTTGTGAGTGCTTGGCCCTTCCCAAGTTTGGGTGTAGTGCATTGTTCAAAGAGCATGCCTATCGAGTTGTTCTCGGACCTCGGTTACCAAAATATTTTTTGCAATGGTGGCAGGGGTTGTGTTCACTAACATTTTTGTTGGCACTGGTGAATAGGTACCCTGGAGGTCCCTTGCTAAACCCTCTTGGCTTGGCAAAAGACATTAAAAATGCTCATGATGAGAAGCTTAAGGAAATTAAGAATGGTACTTGTGGTGCTGCTCATGACTTCCTATATATGTGAACTATTCAGCTTCTGTTCTGAGCTAAGATTTATTGTAGAAATCTGTATTATTTGCAGGGAGACTTGCCATGGTAGCTGTGGTTGGAATATTTGTACAAGCATCAGTGACACACACAGGTCCAATAGATAATCTTGTGGAGCACCTCTCCAATCCCTGGCACAAGACTATCATTCAAACACTTGCCAACTCCAGTTCATGAATAGCCATGGAAGACAGATGGAAGGCCATGACATTGAAGCACACTACTTCAACAATATTCAGAGTAACCATGGCAGATCATCAAGATTTCTGCCTTAATATTTGTGCTTGTAATATTTTTGTTCATTTGAAGCATGTTTTTCAATCAACTCAACACATCATTATCCTAGCAAAAGTAGTAAATGAAGTAAAGACATTTGAATCAATTGTTTTCATTAAGATCAAACTGATACAGCAATCCACACTTACAGGAATATTAGTCAATGGCTATACTGGCAGAGGAGTGCCTGGACAGAAAGCAAAAGAAAGAGGACATCAGAGCATCCACAGTGGTCCATACTACAGAGACACTCCATATACATGACAATTTGTGCATTGTTGTTAATATCAAGTACTAGATAAAGCTACACCCACAATGGCACAAAATGTCAAGCACTTGAAATTCGATCTTGATTGCTATTTTTGCAGTTAGTGCGTCCCACAATCTTAGTTGTTAATATCAAGTGCTATTTTTGAGAGGGAGAGGGAGAGGGAGAGAGAAAGAGAGAAGCAATGGAAAAGTAGGTCACACAATCTTCACCATTCATTAACTAGAAAGCACTACAAAATATCAAGCACTTGAAATTCGATCTTGATTGCTATTTTTGCAGTTAGTGCGTCCCACAATCTTAGTTGCTAATATCAAGTGCTATTTTTGCAAAAGAGAAAGAGAGGGAGAGGGAGAGGGAGAGAGAGAAGCAATGGAAAAGTAGGTCACATAATCTTCACCATTCATTAACTAGGAAGTATTCTAAATATGGAGTAGCTACAAATTTTCTAGCTTTTTTGGAGTAGTAAAAATGTGCCACTGTGAGCATCTAGCATTGGATTTATCAAAAAGTACAATCTCAATCTCAAGCACTCTAAATGGGGGTACCACCGCGGATGCTACTGACAGTCCAGTCTCCGTTGAGACTAACGGATGGAATTTAAAGAAGATGGGCCCAGGATAATGAGCTAAGGTATTGGACTGAGTGGGCCTTATTGGGTTGAGTTGCAATAGGTTTTTTTTTTTAAAATAAAAAATAAAAATAGGCAATAGGTTCGTTAATTCTATATTGCGTGATATCATATTTTCCATTAGTAACACATTATGCCATTTTGATAAATAAAAAAACATAAACATATTATTTGCGTAATTTAACAGATGGGGTCTGCTGTAATTCACTTTAGGCCGCCAAGATTTTAAAAACATCAGAGCTGTTGGATCAAGTGTTACATACATTCTATGGATAATTAGGTGATCCATTGGACGTCGCAGCCCATTGGTCTAATGAATTAGTAAGCCCATTATACGGGAGCCCAATTATTAGCAGGCTTCTAGGTCCATGCTGAATCTCAGATAGAGTCCCATATAACCATATTCGTATTATTATTATTATTATTAGCAAATTATATGACAAAATTGGGGGAGATTGTGATTTGTGAGAGAGACAGAGAAACAGAATCGTATGAATTTGTTGTATAATATTAGTTAATTAAGGCTTTCTAACCACTGCCAGAAGTTAAATAATGGTTTATTTAAACCTAATAATTGTTGAATTATTTATTTATTTAAAAAAAATCCTAGTCAGGAAAGAATAAGCGTCTACCTCATTGAAATGGAGTTTTGGATTATATATATATTAGAAGGGATACCTGAGTTTTGGATTATATGTATTAGGTATACCTAACAAAGATTTTGCCCAACCAAAGTTTTACTTGAAATTTGTTTCATTATCATACATAATCCTTGCCTTACACCTCATCATTTACTTGAGTTGTAGATATTTGAATATACTTATGGCCATGCATTGGATTTTGAACCCAACTTACTTTGTCGTCAAGTGAAGATTTCTGTTTACACAGGCATATCGATCCAAGTTTAAGTCAATATGAGATAACTAAATGGTAAACTTGTATGATATTATTCTCTGTTAAGGAAAAAAACGTTGAAGATGTTGGCACATTCTCTTCATTGATAGAGACTCACCATCAGAATATATTGACCAAGCTAAATTCGTTATTGAAGCATCTCTACATCTACAATTTCAGAGAGAGTCCTCTCTTTTGGTCTGGTCATCAAGAACATGTGTTTCTATTTTCTAGTTAGTTTTTCTCAGTTAAAGTTTCTAGTTAATTTCGTTTTGAAATACCGTTGAGAAATATGTTTCTCATTGGAATCGAACTTTGGGCACACATATGCCTAACCCAGCCGATTGATTGTCAACAGAACCACCTCTCGTTGGTAACTTTCTAGTTAATTAATTGGGCTACTCTAATACTCTAGCTCTCTAATTTCGTTCCCTGGCGACTTAGCAAATTTAATGGAAAAAATGCTTAGAATTTCAATTAACAGTGCATTCTACCTGTTCACACATAAATTATTCAGTACAAACATCCATGAAAGGATCTTTCTATAGAAAATTTCTGAGAAAATAAAAACCCAAAAAAAATTCGATTACCAATTCTAGACCAAGTGTTTTCTTCTGGGATCCGTAATATTGATGTTCCAATGCCGATCACTGAATCCCATAATTCTAGCCTTCTTTCTCTCCCGATTCAATGCAGTCTTCCTCTGTTTACTCAATCCACAAAACCTCTGCAGCTTCTCATCCATGGAGTCATGAACCTTCCACCACCTCTCATGTGCCAAGTCACTGGCATAGACACGGTGATTGCTCACATCCCAATTGCAATCGTAGTCTCTATAACACAACCAAGGCTTCCAACCCAAGTAATGTATTGCATAAAGCTTTGGTGGGTCTGCCCCAAATAGCTGGTTCTTCACACTTGCTTCTGCTGAAGTATTTGCCCAGAAGTTCTTAAGGAAGTTCATTCTTCTTGGCAATCTATGCCACCACACAAAGACTTCATTGAGAAAACCTTGGTCACCACCATTGTAGGGCACTATATGTTCCCTCTCATTCATTAGGATCTTAAATGTGCAATTCGATGGTTCAATCACCATAACACCTGAATTGAAAATCCATACATCGTTCCCGCTAGCAGACATTTGTGGGAATTTGAAGAGAATGTCGAGGTTGCGTAAAACAATGATGTCTGAGTCTATGAAGACGAGCTTGTCGTAGTCTGTGAGCTGCCATAGTCTGAATTTGCTGTAGTTGTACTCATTGTATGCGTTTTTCTCTGCTTTAGGGTTTCGGATCCTCTTAATGAATCTGATCTTCCACCCTGCTGCGGCTAGGGCCTCGCGTTTGTTCTCGGAGATGGACTTGTCCATAAGGAGGATGAGGTCGATCTTGGTCCCTGTTCGGAGGAGACTCTGGGCCAGTGTTATTGCCCCACAAACATAGGCCTCGGAGGAGTGGATTACTGTGACATAAGCTTCTCGTTTGGCTGTCTTGGCTGGGGTTTTGATCTTCGAGAGATCATAAACTTCATCGATTCCTGTAAATATCTCGTAGTAACTCCGCAATTAAGTGTGTTTCTGCGAGAGCACTAAAACAATAAAATACAATCTAGGAGTCTGGAAATTAAGGCATTACCTTGTCCCCAAAGAGGCAAAGCCAACTTGCAAGAACCAGCCGGCAGTGACACTTTCTGCTCCAACCTTGCCATCTCTGGCTGGTAGAACCACCAGTCACCTTCCCTTCTGACCAAGTCATCGCATCGAAACAGCTCCAACATTGGCCTGCATTTGCTAAGCATCAACACTTTTGTCCTCCAGTTCCAATCCCTCTTCCCTTTTTTCACTGCCATGTTTGCCACCACAAGATGAGCTTGAAGCCTCAACACCTCCCTTGACCACCCTTCTTTGGGGTAATTACATGGCAATTTAGCTACTATAATGTCCATGCTTTCATAGGCTGGGAAGTCTGGCATTGGCATTTCAGGACAAGTTGGACCATCATTCTCTTCTTCCTCATCAATCCACTCTGGAAAAAGATCTTTCCATTTGAAAATTTCCGAAACTCGTTCGAACTTGATGGGAATTACTTCTCCATGAGTCCTCCATTCACTTGCATCTTCTTCTTCCATGTTCACCATCCCAATCTTCATTCTTTTCCCTCTTTTGTCCATAAAGCTTGGCACCTCTAGCTTGATCACATTACTGGTAGGCCTAATTGATGGAACCACTTGAGTCTCCTCAAGAACAGCTTTCATTTTAAAACCCTTCTCCAGCTACAACATTAATTCACAAGCACAAGCTTAATCAATAACCAAATGGACAATCATAACAACAACAGAATCTCCAAAGGATATATGATCAAAAACATGATATGATTTGCATTATTATTACTGAGTAGGCTCGGCTGATCAGCTCACCTTGTGATTGCACTCGCGCAACGAGCATGTAACAACGGTTGCTGCATTTTCAAAATAGGTCGAAGACGATGGCCGGAGAAGAAGAGCGGCATAGATTACCAGAAAGACAGCAAGGAAGAACAGGCTGATCTTGACAAACAAAGCTTTAGGAATGGCCTTCCTCATCATTCGAAGATAAAGTTTTTACCCATCTGTGCAGGTAGGAACTGCCCTATATATACACCTCAAATAGGGGTTTTTGTAATCTGCACTGTATCTTTACAACCTCTGGTAGACTTTTTGTAGCTTATTTATGGTTATTAATGATGACAATTAATTAGCATATTTTAGGAGGGACTCGGCTATAGTGGTTAAGAGGGTGAAATTAGAGTAAATTAAACACAATGGAGCAAATAAAGCTTTGACGTGTTTCCCATGCAGTTGGTGCCAATACTTAATTTTAAATTCTAAGACCCAATATGCCCTGCCATTTGTCTATACAAAAACCATCACCATTAGGTATGCACCACTTTGAAAAATTGTAAAAGTGTAGTATTTAACGTGACGAATTCAATGATATATATATATATATACACACGTATGTATATATATACAGGGTCGTGCCGTCAACTTTTTGTAAAATGTAGCTATTATTCGATACAGAAGAGTCCCCCAATTGGGTTTTGTTGATGATCATGATCACTTGTTTAAATAATAAATCACAATTGGCAATATATATATATATATATATATATATATATATATATATCCACCACCGATCAGATCAGATTATCATTGTATACATGGTTGCACGTACACCCATAATCTCGGTTTGTTTTTTTTTTTTTTGCTTAGCTTTATTGATCAGTCTTATTTTGACTTTTTCTTGAAGTCCTACAGATATGGCCGATATGGAAGTACATGGCCATGAATATGATAGTCCCTCCTCAACCTGCGAAGAAGGAGAGCCGCCAAGTCTGCTACTGAACCAAGAAAGAAGACTCATACTGGTCCTACCGGGGAGACCAGACTATTGAGGGGGCTCTTCATGCTCCTACGATATCTTGGATCAGGGTTGCAAGGTCTTCAGTTTCTCTTCCTTTAGGCACCACGGTCATGCCCTACCTAGTGTTGGATCTTCCTCGGCACATTCATTCACATGGCCGGATCACCTACGAGGTGGTGAAGCACATCCCTATGCCGGCCGACTACAATAGAGCCTCCTCCCTGACTGTCATGGAGCATGTCCGGCATCTGAGTTCCCTCATCATGCAAGTCGGTAGTTACTGCTTTCACGTTTCCTAGTCTCTTTATAACTCGTTGAAAAAACCTCTCACCATTTTTGTCAGGGGGGTCACTCACCTCTCCTCCTTTCCTAAGGGGATTGCTTGGTTTCATATTGAGAAAACTGTGGCAAAGGAGACGGCTGATGCTGCTGAGGAAACGGAGGCCAAGCTTAAGGGGGAGCTGGCGGAGGCCCAAATCAAGATAGAGAGGCAGAAGTCTGCTCGGGTTGTCGATCTGGCTGAGTGGAAGGGTATAAAGTAGGCGTGGGGGATTCAAGGCGTCAGAGATGAAGGTCATGGAAGAGTTCAAGAACACCGATGAGTACAAGTTTGCTCTTCGATTATTTTAACAATGCATTCCCACACCTAGACATAATGTCTAGGGCTCCATCCCCCTCCCATCTAATGTGTATATATATATATATAAATAAAATGTAATCATGTTATCATGACGACTCCTTCCAAATACCAGTCCAATTATTTCAGCTCCCAGTACAAAAAAAATAGGAAATCTACGCACGGGGCAACGATGCAGTTGCCCCGATATTTCCAATATATGACCAGATGCGTCAATGTTGTCCTAATTACATGAAGACACTACAAAATTAAAATTGAAAACTGATTGTACAGAAATACAGGTGGACGATGGATACAACTTCTGTACCAAATCTTCTATAAATTACTTTTAGGCCGTCAAAAATGAGCCAGCACAGTATACAGAATGATAAGAGGCTTTTTACTTGTCAGCCTCCGCCATACACAACCTGTGTGAATTCCTTGCACAACGGGAATATAAGAAAATGAGATGCACAACCTCATTTCATTTCAATAGTACAAGAAGTAGATACCAGATTGTACCTTGAAATAACGAGGATGAGTATGGTGACTTCCTGCCCGTCTCAACATCCAGAAGTCCAAGCCATAACACCCTCTGGCTGATACCTTCACTAATCAATAGATGGAGGCGGCAGTTTCCAAAAATTCCATGAGTTAAAATCCTCCTACAGTCGAAAACAACAGAAAATGAGTCCG
This sequence comes from Tripterygium wilfordii, assembly GCF_013401445.1. NCBI lineage: Eukaryota > Viridiplantae > Streptophyta > Magnoliopsida > Celastrales > Celastraceae > Tripterygium > Tripterygium wilfordii. The sequence goes on along the minus strand of NC_052237.1, from coordinate 11,030,953 downwards.
AAATACGAGTCAGTCATATTGCAGAACTCCTATGCAACCGAACTTCCAAAATAAAAATGCCATAAGCAGTGAAAGGGATGGGAAGATGGGGCATAACGATGCAAACTTAGATCTTTGACTTATAGACAACTCATATGCAACACCAGAAACTGAAATTAAATTTTTATTGAATGAAAAAGAGAAGCGGAACTAAACCCGTCCAGATGATGCCATGGGCGGAAACATGTCATTCACAAGAGCATGAAGCGACGAATATGATTTTGTGTCAACACGTCGGTGCACAGCAACCTCACCCTGCCAAACTTGAGCAATCAGAGAGGTGCCATTATACAAAGGGTTGTCATCTTTTAATCATGTCCTCCATCAAGTACCTTGGGATTGATGATGAAGATTTTTCCCATTGGGATTCCAACCTTCAGGTAACTGATTTCATCAGTGTCTCTGTTGCCGAAACCAGCATAGAATGGGTTGCAATCAGGAGGAAACAATGCTTTAATATCCTGTAATTTAAATGAAGAAAAAAGCATCATAGTAACCTCACGTCAAAAGTGGATGACTTCAGGTTCACCGGCAATATAGCTCCAAAACAAATTTTTTTCAGTTCTTCAAAAATCATAAAGCACCAAAATTTTAATTGATGCTCTCTCTCTCCTCCCCCCCCCTCCCCCTCTCTGTCCCTCTCTCTCTCTCTCTCTCTCTCTCTCTCACACACACACACACACACACACACACAGAGGGTATATGGCAGCTTCATTCATACTTTGGGTATATATAAAAACATGCAGACATAATCAGCAGAATCTGACCGTCTAATTGTCAAGATTTCTGAGTAAAAGAAATTAAGGAAATAAATTTCAAAAGTCGAAACAAAAATATATATTAATTTTCAAAGGAGAATCTCATCAAATTTCAGGAAGTGATCTTCATAAGAAAAATGTGCATGTCACAGCTAGGATCAATTTGTTTTATGAGAAATATCCAAACAATTTTAAAAGTAATATGTAAGAATCACAAATCTGAATACACCAATGAGCATGAATTTCAAGATATATCTGATAACATCCGTTAGTAAAATAAAGAGAACAATATATTGGAGGGGATCTAACCTCTAAACATGCGATCTTGAACTCATGAGGAGCCCTTCTAATGACTGAGAAAAAAGAGGATATTTCAGTCCGAACATCTTGGTTGACATAAAAATTGAGATAGACTTGATATTGAACAATACGAATCAAAAGCCAAACATGATTATCATCTGTTATATTTCAAACTTATACAATTGATAAGATTTTAAATTAGCACCCTCAGACCAAATATACAGTAAATTGAAGCAGACTCTCATTTGCCTCAAACAAAGCGTTCTATCTTAGCATATTGTATTATCAATAAGCTAGGAAAGAGAGCTTTGCTCCTTATAAGGCACGTAAAACCAAGCAGAATGTTAGTAATTAAGATATTCAATGCTTTGGTCCATTTAATGCGGAACAAGAAGACATCTGCCACAACATTCCCAGTCAAAGCAGATGAAAATGGAGGTTTTGACGTTAACATTAATGATAACAGACAAAGGAATATGATAAAACAAGATCCATGCAAGATATACATCTTGTGTGAAAAAATATAGAGGAAAAAAAATAGGCATTCCACACATAAGGTTTATAAATAATGCAGCCAAAACTGAAAACCTTCTCGGAATAATGAAGGAAAGAGTCCATCTGGGGATATAACAACAGGCCCATCTGGTAAAGCCTTTCCATTCTGCAAATAAAAAGAGAACACAGTGCTTCAGAAAAGTTCATAAAAAATTTAAACAAAAACTTTCTTGTTCTGGATGTTTCAATTTCACATTTCAAATCAGATATCAATTAGTCACCTGTATGAGATTCACTAGAAATCTCCTAGTGAGGTAGGCCTGAGATATTGCACGTGCACTAAGAAAAAGCAATTGATATCCATTTTCCTGGAATAAACAGGAAAAATTCAGAATACGTTCAAGATACGACCACTTTGTCATAAGTTGCATGCAATATTCTTACAAACTCAACGAACAAAAGGCTCCCACTAACACTGTAAGGTGCCGATTTCAGCAACTTTACCCTCCATGATAGAGAAGCTTTTTTTGTGGTTTGAATCTATGACAGTTGATTTGCGATGGAGCAACTTTAAGGTTCACCCCCACATGCATGAAATACTACGGAATGATTTTACCATAACAGGGCTAACAAAAGTAATCAGGATAAAGCCATCTGATAGACAATAAATGGAACTTTCCATCTTCAATGTGACAGTGCCATGTGATTGAATAGTAGGTCCAAAAGTGGGGCCTCCTGACTAAAGTGCACATGCCACAATAGACCGTCACACACATTAACAAGTCAAGAAATGCAACGTGCAACACGACCTTTAAGAAGTATACCAATACGAACCTTGATGGCAGAAAATAAATGTGTAACACCCGTTTGTGACCAATCTACCCCAACGAAAGGCATGAACTGTCCTAGAACATCAGATCTACAACAAATGCAAAACTAGATAAGTGAGAGATAAATAAGAATCATAATATCCGCAACAGCCGAAAACGAAATCATAAAGGCATATGTGACCAGTTACATGTGTCCTTTTAGAGTCAAATACTCCAGTTGTCATCAATATCTCATAGGTGAAGAGTATTGCTATCTACAGAAAGCAATTTCCATGATGACATCACAAAGCCCACATTTTTTCTTAACTTATGTCATTTTACCACAACATGGTATGTTAATATGGAAATCAAAGAACATAAATACCATATTAGGGGCATGCCTTCAAATCAAACAGAATAAGTACTAAGACCAGTCCACATATGTATGTGGAGAGACAAGCATATAATATTGTAAGTAGAGCTATGAGCAGTTGAAAGCCTAATCATAATTTGTTATCCTTCGGTTATCATGTCAGCAAGATTTCTTTCTTTGAAAAACCAGAAAAGATATAAGTATAGCTAAAACATTAACCACTTGTCCATAGAAGCTGCCTCTATTGCAGACAGCAAAAACAAATAGGCTGACCAATGTGCTTCTTTCTTTGGAAGTTTCACTTCCCTTTTCTGTAATTTTACTAAAGGGAAATGCTTTTCGTTGGAAGATGCACCAGAACATTGTACATTGTTGAATTTGAATTGTACATTGTTGCATTTGAACATCCTCTTTCAACTCCATCAGAATGAAAGTTTCAACGCATGCCCAGTGTATGCTCCTGGCCTCCAACCATATTTTTAATACATCAGTAACGTTATGGGCCATTTTATGATTAGGACATGTGTGAGTTTTTTTTTTTTTACCTTTTTGGTTTTGCAGACACTACTTAAGTTGTATATAAGTTAGAAAAGGTTGCAAAATCATTAGTTATTAATTATATTTACCTCTTATCCATGCAGAGATTTAAGTAGGAATTAACGTGTGGATTTCTCAGTCATAAATCATTAATGTGGTAAATAGAACCAGGTCCAGGAAAGAAAATTTTAAGGGGAAATATCCTTACCTTGTAATAGTTCCATCAACATCCGATATTACTATGCGAGTGTTCCATTTCCACAAATAAATTCTGGCATCAACCTATTCAGCAAGACACTTTAAAGTAAGCAACCATAACAAAAGGTGAAAAACAAGCTAAAAGGAAACTAATGGTATAGTAATAGAAAAAGAATTCAATGCTAAAAATGTAAAGAAAACAACCTGCTGCCTTCCCAGCATTGGTGTGGAGAATGTGAAGGTTACGGAGTTACTCCCTTCCTTAAGGTTCAAGGATGCCAGCTGTTCAGATGATGGAGTTTTTGCTTTTACCTTCTTTTTTATCACCTTTTCAGCACCAGTAGTGCTCTCTGAAAGATTATCAGCATCTGAATTCCTTGCATCGTTCAGAGATGGCAGCAATGTCTCACAAGATTTTGATTTTTTATATGAGAACGGCCAAATTTTCCAGCTTCCATTTGGAGCAAATTCTTTCAATGGATCCCCTACAAAAGATTTCACAGAATGGTCAATAGCGATCACCCCTTTTGATTCAAATGTCTTCACTTCCAAATGTAACCATCCCTAGTATACTAGGCACAGCTGTATCCATTGAAAATAAAAAGCCATTAATTCTAACAAGAAGTCTATCATTTTTCGCAACTGCTGACCTGGAGAAATAAATTTGCTACATCCAACTTTTCAGTATCTAATGTTTGAGGAGCAGCATAAGCTGTCATTCTTTCTTATAACAAGTGCTTTCAAAGAGATGCCTCTGCTTATAGCTCAACACATGAAGTTTCATTAGGCTGCTGCTACAAGGACTATTTGCAAACCTTAAAAAAAAGAAATATATCTATATTTCCATTTATTGTAAGCATAGGATGCATTTATAATCATTCCCCGGGAAAACAATGAGAACTAAAAATAAATTTCCCAACAAAATTGAAGAAATAACATATTCTTGAATCCTGTTACAAGTAGGAGTAATAAAGGCTCCTCTGATCGGAAGTTTGTAACAAGTGATTTATTTCTCCTTCAGTTACAGTGCCCTACTTACCATGAAATGAATGCACAATTTGATGAACAAAAATAGTAATTCAGATGCAGATCCAATTGACTTACCAATTGTAGAGTCAAAAACTGAATGTTTGAAATCTCCTGAGTCATTGGCTTTTGTATCTGAATCTTCCTTGGGCAATTGATTTTCCTTCCCTACATCAGCATCTATATAGCTTGAATGCATTGTCGACTTCAAGGACTCAGAATTTGAGTCCAGAGAATAGCTTAAAGGAGGGTGAAGTTCTTCTGGCCCCAAATTACCAATTTGAGACCACATATTGGGCAATGATTCTGCCAGTCGTGCAACTTCTTTACCAGTGCCCACATGAGTTCCAGGAATGTTAACTGAACTTGATGTCACCCTTGGGTTTGGAGTTGACTTTTCAAGATCAATCGATGTATGCTCAACAAATTTGTTTGGAGATGAATGAGATTCATCAATATTGACTGAGTCATCCATTTCCATAATGCCCTGAAGACAAAATGAGGGATCATTTTCTTTATCTACATCATCCAGAATAATCAGCTCGGTAGGCTGAACCTCGCCGAGTTTAAGTTCGTCAAGATCACTGAAAAGGAATTGTTCTTCCTCCAAATTGTCTGATGGTGGAATATTCAATGCCCTTCTCTGGACACAATTACCGTGACATGTTTGAGAATCATCAAAAGCCTTCAAAGAAGTCTGGTCGAGCAGATTTGTGCTAGTTTCATCCATGTTGGGTTTTTCAACATGAAATGGATGATCCAAGTTGCTGAATCCGTGTGAATTGGCTCCTTCAGCTGAATCACATACAGGTTCATGGCTGCATATTTCAGTATTGGATTCTGACAGTGACAGTGGCACTTCAAGGTTCACCTTATTACTGTCATATAAGCAGAAAGGATAAGTCCTTTCTTGTTGGGAAGAAAGCTCAGAAACATTCTGGCGGTCCACCTCAAATTCAATATCCTCAGTTCCCTCAGTTGTTGTTTCCTGATGGGAAAATTTCTAATACCTTAGTGCCAACAATGTTTGATGTTATGATGTCGTGGCAAATAGATGCTATTGTAGAAAGAATTGTTCACAACTCAAAACTTATCAAAGGTACATCAATCAAAAAAGCCTATTCAATTATATCCTAGAAATTTTAGACATTATTTTGAATGAAATATAGCAGATGCAGGTTGAGAATTTACCTCAGCTAGTAGCTCAGTAGCCACATGCAGAGTTTCAGCACAGACATGGACTTCTCCATGATCACCACAGGAAAAGTGCACTGTTTCTTGCATTTGCATTTGTTCACCAACACCATGCAATTCCACTGAAGAGCTCCCTGATGTTTCAAAGTAAAGCACTTTTTCTGATTTCCTTTCCTCCTCAAAAATTCTGCAACCTGATAAAACAACATTCCGTTCGCCACATGCCTGGTCTTCATTGAATTGCTTAGCAGCATATGCTTTGAGCACAAGTGGGATTTCTGAATCAGGAACACTCATCTCAGAAACATCACATTTAAGATTTTCATCATTGTCAGCATTCCCCATACTAGACTCATCTATCCTTCGTGACATTTCGGGCAGTACCTCATATGCTCCTTCAAGAACCCCTCTGGCCATGGAAGCCTCGATGTCTGGTCTTAAACATTGCATTTCTGCGCTAGCTTGTCCAACCAAATGCTCCAGGTTCTCATAACTAGAGTGAGAAATGCTGCATGTTTCTTGTTTTCTTATATCGATCTCCTCATCCATTTCAAAATGGTCCACAGTATTTCTGACAGTATCACGCACAGGTGAGCCCACCTGGCTTTGTTCCTCACTAGTTGGGATATCTTTATCAGACTTACCATCCAAAGCATTGGAATAAGTGTACCGAGAGGTATTATCTTTCCTTGACATACTGGTGGCAAGATTGGTAGACCACTCCACTTCCAAGAGGTCAGCTGCAATCTCAGCCCGCTCTAATGAACTTATCCTCACTACAGCACCACCTTCTCCCTCTTGACAATTATCCTCCTTTATTGAACTTCTTCCAAAGACAAGCCCAAACATCCTTGCCCTGCGGCTATTGGTCCTAGAAACAGTCCTCCCCATCTTTACATTATTCTGGTCATCTAAATTCCACTTACTAGCATCAATGTTGGAACTTTTCGACTTCATAGGCCTTCCCTTATTCTCAGATTGGCCATCTGTTTCATCACCAGATGAAGGAAAACCACCAGATTGCCCTTCTTCTCCAACTACTTCCATAAGAAAGTAAGCTTGCCCTCTATGATCAAGATACATGGGGAAATCAGCTTCGACTCCATTGACACAAATGTCAACTACCTTCTCCCTTGCCTTCAAAACCCCTTGAAATTTCCCAAACGTGACATACCAAGGTGAAGATTTGAAGCTCCCATCTGGCTGTTCCACCACAACGATATCCACAGCTCCACCAAAAGGGTGAAAGGGCCCAGAGACCGTGCCAACACCCCTAGAGAGATACCTCCCTATACTCTCCACTGCAAACATTGCTTAAACCAAGATCCGGACCTCAAAATCTCAAAAAAGAGTCATAATTAAAGAGCTTGAGAATCTCTTGTAAAAATGGTCAGGCCTTTCGTAAGTCAAAAAAATGAATATGTGAATTTGATGCGCTTGGAAGAGCCTCCATAACCTCCAGAAAATCAATTCTGATAAATCCCAGATTGTTCAATCAGATCATAATTGAAGAACCCAATTGATCAAAGCCCAAATAGTTCATGCAATTATCACGTAACCCAGAAAGAGAGAAAAAAAAAATTGAAAAGAAAAACCAATATATATTACTCAATTGAAGAAACAAACAACAGAGTACCAATAAAAGACCAAAACCCAGCTACAGAAGTCTTTGCATAAGACATACATACATACATATAAAGCCACATGAGAAAGGCTCATCACTCATGGACGAACAAACCCAGTTAAATATCAACCGCAAAGAGGATCAGCAAGTTGGGTGTGGTAAAAGCATATTCGCATTTAATTAATGGAATGTGCGAAATCTACAATAATTAAACCCCCCAAACATGTAAAATACACACAAAAGTTTCCATTTTTGTTAACTACAAACATGTTTACTAGTCAAATCCATATAAATATTATTAAATTTTAAAATATAATAAAGAAAAACAAACAGATTTGCGAGGAAGAAGTGAAACAGACCTGGAGACGGAGAGAGCGCGAGAGTCAGAGAAACTGAAAAATCCAACGGCGAGCAAAAGGTCGGCGATCTCTACGGGGTTCGTCGGGTAGAGAATACGATTTGTTGTTTTCTTCGATAATCGAGATTTCCAGACACGTTAGCGTGATATGTTGTGCGATTTTGACTTTAAAGGGACACGATTTTACTCCCGTGGGGCCACGTGTCGTCATAGATTAAAATAACTGAAAACCTTAACGACGAAATTGTGTTTAGGTTAATTTTAACGAATAAGAATTATAGTTGCCTTACGAAAGAAGAAATTGTAAGTACACTGAGTTTTGGCTAAATTTATTCTGTTGTCGTGAGGCGACCGACCTCTCTTCTTTAAGGCTCATATAGATGTCCAAAGATAAATTTGTATATTGTCATTCTCAATTATCAAAAAAAATTATAAGAATACATATAAAATTTGTAAAATTTAGGATTGTCTAAAAAAAACTGTGTCAAACCGATCGATTTGTCGATTATTGTTAAACATTTGTTAGTGAGGACTGATCGAATAATCGACTAAATAACCGATCGATTTGTCGGTTAAATTTATGTCAAAAAACTGAGCGTATACACCCGTAATAAAATTACCGGCAGTTTCTATGTTTGTTATACTTTAAGGTCTATATTTGAAATAATCGTTTATATTGTTCTAGAAGACTTTAAACATTCAAGAAACCAAACATTACGCAAACAGATGGTCCAATGTCTACTCGTCAACCTCCTTCGATTGGACTAGCCGTTGGTGTCCATGCAAATTGGGCCTTTCAAAAAAGGTACTGATGGGCTCTCAGAAATGGCTGGGGAAAATTTCATGGACCTCAACTCTTGAACAGGTCTCGAGTGGCGACGGAGAATGGCAGTGCCCTGCTGGTCCTCTCTGAATCAATTTCTTCCCGTGATTGTGTTATAGTCGTTGTGCAGCTGCTTCTATCTTGGTACGATTGTGAATTGTGATCGGCACGGCTTGTGATGAAGGTTCATTTCAGTCTCATTCCTGATTCTTTTTCTTACTTTGTTTTTTTCAAAATACTTGTCAGGGGTGTGAACTGTGAAGTTATCTTGATTGATTCTGGGTATTTTTCAGAATGGAAGGGACTTAAATATTCAGAGTTTATTTTCTAGTAATGATGAAAAAGAAAAAAACTTTCTTGGAATCCGTTACTATGTGCAGTGATGAGACTGGGGTTGAAGCAGACTTGGGTTTGATTAGAGACTGAATCTATTATTGCTGTTATTTATCTTATTGTTCTGTTCTGCACTTTCTTAACCTGTCTTTGGCAAAAGATTTTCTCTTGGCATGATTACTTGGAATTTCAATCATATAAAAGTTCACCTTGAGCCCACCAGCAAAAATTCTTGTTAGGTCAAAAAGTGAGCACTCTCTCAGTTTTTCAAATTCACCTGATGATTATGGCATATCTGCATCTTTACTCTTACATACTTTACTTTAAGAACTGCACTTCCTCGTGGGCAGCTGCACTTTTTTGGTGTTAGTGTGTATAGATAGCTTTAGCATGATGACTTGAACTAATGAAAAACACTTCCATGTGGGTGGGGCTTTCATCTGTTGCAAAAGATGTATCATGTATGTGCAATAAGTATAGTTTCAAGATACTAGTTAGGTCAGGCAATTGATGTCTTCATTACAACCTATCATTACCCTCATCATTATCATCAATGCTTATTAAAGCCATAGCACTCCTTGAAATAATGTTTTCTTTGACATAGCAATCTAACTTGAGTACTTTTCATATTAATGTTGTACTTGGTACTTCCTTTCAAAAATTCTGAAGTCATGAAACCCATGAGACCCACAGAAGTTAAGTCCCATGATAACATTTCCTGATTGAGCCCATACTACTCAATTACAACTATAAATGTTTTTGATCCCTTTTCATGCGTTTGTCCGTGGGGACAACAGGTTAAAGGTCACAATGCTTTTCAACTTTTGATTTCCAAATCTCAAGTATCTATTTGTGGATTTGCATTGGAGATGATGCTATAAGCTTTACATGTATGGTATGGTAGTCAGTAGAAAGTTAGGATATTTCGGATTACCGGAAATTTCAAGCAATAGCCTAGATTCCTGTAGGAAGTATGGTGATGAACATGTTTATCTTCTTGAATAGTAATAGGATTCTGACTCTTGGTTCATGGTTCTGTTTTATTAAATGGATGAAGTAGTGAGTAGAATTGGATTGGCCAAAGATGATTTCTTCAATAATTGGTGACTACCTGTCAAAGTCAAAAGTGCCCTTTGACCACTTATGTCGTTTCTATCATGCTAACTAGTTCTATTGTCGGCATAACTGATTTTCCTGCTTACCACTTTAACCTAATATTCAACACTAAGCTCAATCTTGGACCTTCTAACATGACAAAAAGAAGAGAAAGCTTAGAATGGTCATTAACATAGAATGCAGTAATTTGTTGAACCAATCTTCAATTATGCTCATTCAACTTCTTCACATATACCACTTTATACAGGGGAAACTACAGATATAAATGACTACAGTATCTCAAAATGAAAAGCAATAATCTGACACTAACATTTGATCTTATCTTCCTTAGCAATGGAGTTCTTACAGTGAGCAATGGCCGCTTGAATTGCAGCCTGCAACTCCTCCATAGTGCTGTCACTTGTAGAAGAAGGAAGTGTGGTTGTTGCGACAAGAAGTCCACTATTTGTTGGGGATGTCCTCATTGAGGCCGGTGCAGAAAATTCTCCTCTTCTTCCTCTTATCTCATGCTTGTTTCTTGAGCTTGAACCACCCGAAAATGAATAAGCTTGCCGTGGGAATTGCAGATTCTCTCTCCTTTCTCTGAAGAATGGTAGTGCCCTAATCATTCTCGCATATTTCTTTAGGACATGATTCACATCAAATCTTATCCTCCTTTTGTGCTTCTCTTTATCTTCCCTTTCTGTAACTTCACACCCTTTTTGCCGTCTCGTCAATCTGAATAATGAGAAAGACTTGTTCTTGCGTCTTCCCTGTGTCTCACAATCATTGCTTTGATGTGTATGGTCTTTGTTGCTTCCATCGAATATGCTGTCACTATTGCTTATGCAGCTATTCCTGGTGGGTCTTTTATCATCATCCATTAATTCTCTGATGGGCAGGGTAAAGCTATCCAAGGAATTTGTAGACGAGCGAGGCGACACAGGAAGGTGAGATAAGAGGTGGAGAGGAAGCAAGTGACCGTGGAAGAAGATCTCATCTGCCGGTGACAAATCAAGTGCGAATGAAGGTGGAGGCTTGGCCTTTTCAGGGACCAGTGTTGAGGAAGAGTGGAGGGATATTGTGAAGGAGAATTCATGAGAAGGAGATGATGATGCTGAGGGTGGTGAAGCTGCAGTGGAATTTGCTGCTGCTGCTGCTGCAAGGCCTTCTTTAACTTGCTGTTTTAACTTGTCTTCATCATACTTGTCTAGCACTTTTTGCCTAATGTCTTGGCTCTGGTGGGTGTCCATAGTTCAAAGAAGTATGATGATCCAGTAGCTGGGTCTCTCCTCACACTTTTTTTTTTTCCTTTCTCCTTCTGCTACTTTTTTCAAATGGAGAAATGGAGTGGTGGGCATGGCACTGTGAGGAGATGAGATGTATGATAGATTTAGCAGTATGTGTAAAGGTGGTGGTGGTGGGTCCATGTGAAATCTAACAGCTAATGAGGTGTTGATTTTGGGAAATTGAGATTGCTAAGATCCAAATTTCCCCTACAAAAGATAGATCATAGATGGCATTGCCATTGCCATTGACGATGCAGACCCTTCTTGATTGAGCCGGTGTCCAACTGGTCGAACATTTCATATGGCTCTAAACTCGAGTTTTCAGGCCTACGCGTAGAAGTTTCCCAACGACAGGACAAGTTGGGCTAAAATCCAATGCGTGGCCACAATGATATTACTCTCCATGGGAATTGAACTAGGAATTTATGAGTCCATACGATTTGGCTCCAAAAGATTCATCATTAGCCTATCACCCAAGTGGTTTATAATACCCAACCCGACTAATCCTTAATCCAAAACCCTAAATTATATCTTAATCGACCATGAGCAATAGATTCCTGAAGCAATAATGTTGTTAGGAATACAGGATAAGGGTACATACCCACCGGTATATATGTAAGAGTCTAGATACACAGGCATATGATTTGTTAATAGAGAGAAAAAGAAACCCACCATGCCTTTTGTCATCATAATGGCAACTCGGTCTGGACCTAAACCTCAAGTACCACATGCAAACAAATGCTACGTATGCATGTTCTGAAAGAGAGAGAATATAATTAGGGCAAGGGAGGGAGGGAGGCGTAAAAGACAAGATCATGTGACTGCTCACTTAGGACACACATGATTTAAATCAAACGGTTGTCATAAGAACGTTGCGTGATGATAGGTTGTGTGGAGCTTGATCATGAGCGAGAAGTTCCCAGAGACATGTCCCGGACTATTACTTTAAAAGATTTGAAAAACTCATTGTACCTTCTTATTCTTGACAATAGTGAAAAACGACGACTCTCGTCTACGTTAGGTGAACCATGTTGTGTCGATCTCTTTCTTTTTTGTTCTTTAATTTTTTTTTTCTGCTATTCGCTGTGAGACATGTGATTGAAAGGTATTTCACACAAGACAGAAGAAATTTCTTCGGTGAATATTGGGGTAGACCCACACACGTGTGCACAAAAAGTGGTCCATTCCCAATAGCCAGCAATAGCCAATAGCACAGAGAAAGAAATTTGTTGGTTTATATATTAGGGTCAATCATACAGGCATTATTTTGGTGGACATGGCTCATAATCTTCAGTCTTCTCTCTTCTCTTCTCTTCAATCCAGTACTGAAAATCATTATTCTACACGTCTCTCTCTCTCTCTCTCTCTCGCTCTATATATATATATATATGTATGTATGTATCTTGTGGGTTAAGAGAGAGAGGAGAAAAACATTACATAAAAACAAACATCTCTCATTCAAACCCATAAGATGGATAGATCCCTTGTGTGGGGAGAACTCTCACTTTTTTATTTTTTTTTATGCTTTTGCCAATAGCCACACAATAATCTCGAATTCTTCTTTTCAAAGGACAACCTTGTTCATGATAGATTCATACTATGGAATGCCAAGAAGCGAACATGGTGTTGAACAAAACCTGACACACAAGTCTCTCTCTATCTTTCTCATGCACACATCACTCGCGTACTCCCCACATGCAGACTTCTCTTGTCAAAATCTCAAGGACTCAAACTCACTCTTGTATAGTAGAAACTTGTATGAGCGGTGAATGAGTATGAGGTGACCGATGAGGAGAAAATAGAGACAGGGTGAATGTGAGGGCATAATTCCACAATCAATGATTTGCATTTAAGGGCACCGACAATCCTACAAAATTGACGAAAGATGTTAGAGATTCTTTGACTGAAGAAACTCCGATCAATGAAACTCCCACGATCAAATCAGTCATCTTTCTTTGGGGGTAGTTTCTCTACAGTATTGAATTAGTCGGATTTTTTCTCCTCCTCTTCGTGATAGGGGAGACCTCTTTTTATAGTGAGATGTCTGGTCTTTTTGTTAAAGATACGGATCATGGAATTAACTAGGTTCATAAGATTTCCATTAAGCGTGTGTCAAAATTAATTATTGGAATCCACCCTTTGACAAGAGAAAGTTCAACGTTTTTTATTATACTACCATTAATGAGATGAGTGCACATCTCAAGGTAAATATGAAGTATTTGACGGTACAGAAGCAGCAATAAATATTGCCGAGGACTTTCACATCCGTCATGTCTTCTCTAACCTTTACAGGTTACTGGTAGTCCCTCAGACCCCTCACTATATCATTAAGTGTAGATCCGACCGTCTACACCATTTGAGATGAAGCAGAGCCCAAAAAAATGGGGGGCAACGGCAAGAAGCTTCTGATTTTCTGACATGGTGCACAGCTTAGCAAAGGAAGATCAAAATGAATGCTGAAGTTCAGGTCACAATGCCCCTCTTAAGAAACTAAGGGAGAACTGATACTTGAGAAAGCTTCATCTTCTGATAACCATCAACTTTGGAACAATTATTGGTGCTTGCAAAATGCACATACCATCATAAGCGCTAGCTAGTCACTTTCACTACTATGACAAAACAGACAGCAAAAATTTAGAGACAGAATTTTCAAGTAATTCACACACTTGAGGGGGACGGAGAGATGGCATACCTCCTGACGGTCTTCTCCCTTCCATTGCTTCTTTCTTCTCTTGGCAACCACCACATAGGAAAGGGCCATCCCATGGACGGAGCTTTCTCAAGTTAGATGACCCAGAATGTATTGAAATGCCCTCTCCAAATTTAATTTCTGCTTGGCAGACTGCACACATAAACAACTTAAACATGTTGCATATTGGGTATTTTGCATCTAACCTGCATACCACACAAACAACCCATGTGTGATGAGATGAGAACGAAGTCTCACAATAAGTCTTTAAATGTAGGTAGACTGGCACCCATTAAGGGAAGAAATATCAAAGTGAAAATGCTTTAAGCACACAAAACATGTTTGTAAATGATGTATGATCTGGAAATCAAAGGTTTCTTAGCCAGCAATGATCTTAGTAGCACAAACCTTTCTGAAAGCATTGCAGATCCTTCCTCAAATAATTCCTCTACTACGTCTGGCTCGATGTATTGTTTATCTACTTGAGAAGATGATTTGGATGACTTTCTGCGAAACATGGACTTGAACACTCCTTTCTCTTGCTTCTTCATTGGTGGCAAAGGCGCAGGTGGCTTTTCTTGTGGTTGTATGTCAATCACAATGCACGTAGTATCATCTCTAAGTCCCTTAGCTTGTACAGCTTCCTGATCATGGAACAAAGATTCAGAGAAAGTTTATCGATAGATGGCGTATATTAAGCACTGAAAAAATAGAAGTGTCGCAGTTAAGGCATCTGGTAGGTGTACGAGTTTCTTAAGCTGTTTTCATTGTTGACTATGAAAAAACTAAAAGTAATTAAATAGCATATTTAGTAAAGTAGTTATTGGCATACTTTAACAATTTGTGCAGCAGCAGCTTCTGGTGGCATCCCACGACAACAATCAAGAGCCACTTCTGCTGATATTGCATCCCAGACACCATCACTTGAAATAATGAGTTTACCACCAGCTGAAGACAACTGCCAGAATAAATAATAAATTATTAATAAGAAATAAATTTCAAACACGTGTAGGAATCCTTTCGGTTATTATAAGTGATGTTCAGATAATAAAAGCGAAGGAAAATTCTAGAGGACGCTGAAAGAACAGTCATCCTGTAGAGATGGCTCCCCAATTCCTCAAGCATCATGCAATTAGAAATCTAAGAAAAAGCTTTCCCCCTCTGTCCGAAGCAAAAATATGGGAGTTGATCCTCATCTTAGTTTTTTTATGCTGAATGTAATATAATATCCACGTACACCCATAATGAAATCAATTGTTTCAAGTGAGATAAGATGTGAAGCTCGTTCACAACAATAGTTTTACCACCTAACATACAGAAGTTCACTATAATGCAGAAGTATGAAGATATAAGCATGAGTTCTTTATTTAAAGGTCCATAAGGAACTGCATTATGGTCATAGAGTTTCATCAAACTTCCAGTTCCCAGCAAGTAAAAGTTCAAGTTGGTGTACTAGCACAAATAAGTACTTATGATAAACAAAATGATTCATTTGGCCACCATTAAAGTTTCCATTTTAGCCTCTCATTTGTTGGCTTAAAACTCTGAAATATAGCGTATGCATATCTCTCTCTCCTCTGAAAAAAAGAACTCAACACTATGCATCCACGACTAAGATTACAACAAGTGTTCAATTTATCAAAGAGTTACCAAGACATTGCAGCTGGAGTCCACCAGCAATGCTCAAGCCCACAGGCAAAACACAAGAAGGGAAAAGGGGAAGCAAACTATATCGATATCAATACACACATAAGAAATGTCAGAAACAAACCTTCACTTGCTTCACATAAGGAACAGGAACAATGAACTCGCCAACATCCATATCCCCAATGGATCGTGAAAGACACAAACCACCAGGCCAACATCTCAATGGACCAATCTACAAAAGAATAGTTCTCGTCAAGAAACACACTTTGATCCATAAATAAAAGTAAAGCAATTCTCAAAATAACTTCCACTAGATCCAAAGGGTAGTGACTGTCTATCATTATAAACAAGCAGATTCATATTTTTAGTATAACAATTTTAAGGTAGGGGCTTTTACATGTTCTTTACAACTGTTATAGTCGAATGGATCTGGCTGCATCTATTAACAAGAATGTCACCTATTTAACTA
Source organism: Tripterygium wilfordii (assembly GCF_013401445.1). Taxonomy (NCBI): domain Eukaryota; kingdom Viridiplantae; phylum Streptophyta; class Magnoliopsida; order Celastrales; family Celastraceae; genus Tripterygium; species Tripterygium wilfordii. The sequence continues at coordinate 11,014,897 of NC_052237.1, read as the reverse complement.
AGCTCTTCCATTCTATGTCAAAAACAGTCTAACAAGCTGATGCAGATGACAAAGAGAAGAAAATTCAAGAGTCAGAGAATTCTAGACTCAAGATTTATTTGGGACCTCAAAGAGTCTTTTCTAGTGAGTGTTGGGTCTTATTTATTTAAGTTAGTTTATTATTAGTACTGGGTCTAATTTTAAATTAATAGCACATTGTAATGGAAAAGTTGGAAGAGAAAAAATATACCTCTGCACCACCTCCTGTATTAAGCCGACCAACCTCACCCCCACTTGCAGTAATACGATCCCTCCTGATAAAATTACAACGAGTTAAGACCTTGACAAGAAGTGATAATTCTCAAGTGAGTGACCAAACATACTATCAGTCTATCACTTACTCAGCTTCATCACATTCAAGTCTATGATCTGCTGACAGGTAATGAATATCGCCTTCAGTGGATTCTAGTATGCAACGGGAATCTCCAACGGATGCAACAGTTACAATCCATCCTTCTATTATCACAAAGCTGACAGTTGTTCCTGATGTTTGAGCTGAATTGTACATCAAATCCAAATGGAAAAGGCATTATTACAATATATAAGGCACGAAAAAATGCACAACACGGTGACTCTTTAACACATTATCACTCCTCAAACCTACACCACTATCATAACGTGCAGATAACACACAACTAGAACATAGAGTAAAACTGCACAATTTAAGCAGCAAATAAGAAAAAGACACACTCACAACTAGACATGAGAACCTGCATATATTTAATGTTAGAGTCGGGACATTTAGTAAGGTTGTACGCCCAAATTACTGCTTGACAAATAAATAGAGCAGGAACTTATAGAATGGCAAAGCTGCCAGTGGCCGAATTATTCTTTGTCAACGTTGTAACTTGATCTGACAATTTTAATTCAAAACATAATTACTCTTTAAATCAAATTCACATTTGAATCTAGGTCCCTGAGAAATGATAACTAACACAAAAATCTAGCAGACATTCTTAAGTTGCCATTCAAACATAAGAGTTGAAACAAACCCACGGAAGGGAAGACACTAGCTGCCATACCCCAAAATCAGGGAAGAACTATTTCTAGAGTTAGAAACTGTGGAGCCTAGGCAGCAATAAAGCAACATTACCAATGCACAAAGATTCACGTTTGTTGAAATTCCTATATGTTCTTAACAACTGAATGGCGCACAAAAACTCGTGAAATAAGTACAAATTCACAGGAAATTTGGCCAGCACCTTTCTCCTTGAAGTCATTATCCGTTTTTACGAACCCTGCAACCAAAGCCCTTGGCAGGGCTGCCACCCATTCATCCCTGTTAAGATCAGGAGGAATAGCAGCTATAACATTATTTAGGAGATTCTCCTTTGTATAGATAGCAGCTGCAGACCCATTGTGCCCATCAAAAAGCTGCAAAATGTAGTATAGTAAAAGTGCAATCAAATGAAATAAAAACTGAATTCCACATTTCATACAAGCAGAAAATTAGGGAGTCATTGAGAAGCTTTAATTAGACAGAATAAAGTAGTCATTCATCATGAGTAGATTACTGGGAAATGGAATTATCATATTATGCAAATATAATTCCATTGATAAATCTCATAAGACAACGTGAAGAACAACACACATCTCGGCCCAGAAAAAGGCCAGGCTAGATAAGTGTATCTAGGCAATACCAAAGACATCCTGAGAGGAAACGAAATTTGTCTTTGCCATCAAATATACCTCATCGGCAGTATCTCAGATAACAACAACAATCCATTGGAATCAAATTATGCAAAAGGATAATGTGAATTTTCCATGTAAAGTTATTAAGCATCAACCAATTTCCCTTGTTCACTATGCTTGACCCATAAAGACTACTGCACTGATGATCAATCCGTCCAAAAGGAAAAATGATGGTTTAGTAATCTCTTTTCTACCCCGACACAAAGAGACCAAAGTTCAGTTATGGATGAGAATCTGCTCTGTCCCCATGGTATCTTCAACACATAAATGTTTGCAAACATACAACATCATCCACTAGTTGGATGGTACACAATCCGGGAATTTTCTGATCAGTTAAGAAACAAGACATACCCCAAAAACTGAATATGTCCTGACTTCATCTCCTAACACCCTCTGAAATTCCGTCTTAACCAAAGTGAAATCCTCCCCTTTCTTGCTCTGACTGGCCTGGCCATGGACAATCTCGGGCATCTCAATCTTCTCATTGGCTAATTCTCGCTTGAGCAACACCGAAAGTGGGACCGTGTGGTGCTCGCTCCTCGTTGACATTGTATTGTTTGTTCTCACCCTCAAAGACCACGATACATCTTCTAAAGAGATAGTGGCGAACAGTTTTAATAGTTCATTCTCTGTTTGTTGCTTTGGTAAATCCTATAGAAGGAAGAAAAACAATCAAAGTCCAATCCAATTCAAATCAAACAATTTCATTCAATCATATATCAACATAGATGGAATACAATCAAGTCTTGTGCGATTGAAGAAATCAATTGATGGCGGTTGGATCAAACCAGACAGAATCAAAATCCATGTCAATGTGGATTGTCAAACCTCCATAAATTTACCTTAAACCATAACAAAAACATAAATCCCGACGAGTGGATTCTGGAAATCGCAAAGAGGAGTGGAAATAAAAGAGAATACGGAGAGAAATAGAGAGGAATTTACAGTGAGAGAGAGGGAGAATCTTGGCGGCAATGGAGATTACGCGCGAAGAAGAGAATGGGATGCGATTGCGAATTCGTTAAATCGTCTCTGAGATCGAGAAACACGGATACCATCCTCATCCTGCAAAAATTCCATCGCTGAAACAGAGAGAACTCGTTACATCGACAAGGTAGCGCAAATAAAGCCTTTTCTCTTCCTCTTTTTCTCCTTCAGCTTTTTTTTTTTTTTTGGTGCCATTCGCTGGCATGCCAAAACGCACCGTCCCGCTCGTTCGGTGGCCGAAGCCGTTTTCGAGCCAAACTCTTAACGTGTGCCATTGGGTCCCACACAGATAGTGGGCGCGTACTGACGGTTGATCAGAACAGCCTGGCCCCACTAACACATGAAAAAAAAATCCGACCTACATTCTCTTGGGTGGGGCCGGTCAAGTGATGTAACGCGGATGCGCAAGATAGCAGAATATAGAGAGGGGGACCCAGTAAAAATAACGTTTTAAAGCCGGTCATTAATTACAAAATTATTTTTTTCGTTTATAACAAGTGCGTACAAAAAAACAATAAATTTGTTAAAGTTATGGCCCATGGGCCCACTATTATGGGCTTATATTCCTTTTTTGCACAAAAAAGCCTAGCCCTTTGACCTCCACTTGGACAATCCCGGAAGTCTCGGCGTCAATTACACCCATTAATTAAACAAAAGCCATCCCAGTTCCACTTAGGATGGAAAAAAAATCGGTTTTAAGTCGGATAACAACATATATTTACAAAATATTTGTTATCCATACTTTAATTTGAATTAAATTTTGAACGTATTTATAAATGCATTAGGAATTGACAAGATAACCCGTAGCTGGACAAACAAACTGGTTTTTCTTCTTCCACAATCAAAACAGCTCATCAAAATTGGGCAGCCAGTCAAGTCGTTGCAGCCCACAAGCCTCCCAACAGTTTTGAGGTGAGCCATGATATGTGAAGAAAAGTGAGGCGAATAAAATATATGAGTTGGTTCCATATAATATGCGTTCAAAAATTATTGTTCATGAAAGTTGGAATGTAATACCGGTGACCTCTGCCCCAAGACGTTTTTGTCTTCTCTTGTTCTGTATGATGGGAGATGTGCCTTGAATGTTTGTCGTTCAATTACAGTGCCTCAATCAAGGAAGGCCGTTGCAGGCCTCTATAATCTTAACGGTGCTTAGAGAATCGTAGTTTTTTTGCCTTCTTTATTGCAATTATGTGAGCAAAACGACGTCGTATTGTGTGTTTCTTCCAATCTAGCCGTTCGGTTTGTTTTAGTGCTTTTTGGATCCGGACCATGAAGGTTGATTGATGCAGCGCGGAGTGGTGGAAGGAACACGTACTTGGACCTGTTGATTCGACACACGAATACCAGGAGCAAGTCTACTTAAATCCGTTGATTCGACACACGAATACCAGATTTAAGGCTTCAAAACTTTGTTTATTCTAACGAATACCAAAGAATTGGAAAAGACTAGCCGTCTCTTAATTTTATTCAATCAAAAGCTCAAAACTGAAATTCCTCAATGAGGGTTACAACCTTAAATAGTAAACTAAACGAAACCCTAGACACTTCTAATAGGAAACAAATACTTAAAAAGATACTAGACTCCTAGAAAATAATACTAATTGATTTACAAACAATTGATTTCCTAAAAAACCAAAATAAAATATTTATCAGAAATATTTCCATCTGCATCATTCTCCATTTGTTGGAGAAAACTCGACCTCGAGTTTTGAAGACTTGTAATAGAAAATCGTTTGATTTCTTGATCACCATCCTTGTACCCAATATACGAAACCACTTTGAACTCTTGAATAAGTTTGGAAACAACATCAACAAAAAGTTCTCTCCATGTTGTTTTTCAAGTATTTCTGGAATAACAAAATCAACGAATTCAACAGGCACCAAAAGATTATCGGGATTTAATACTTGAATGATGTCTGATTTATCCTCCATTAATTCTTCTTTAATATCTTCATGTATCAAAAAATCTAATTCATCTGGATAAACATCAAAAATTGGCTCACCTTGTTCATCCGCGAACTCCAAAAAGGGCTTGGATAAACCTATCACATCTTGTTCCTCTTCATTAAAGATTGGCGTTGATGGTGCATCCAATCCTTCCTCGATCTCCAAATAATTGTCATAGAATGGTAATCCTATATCCCACCGTCTTGGATCAGGATTTTTGATTTGTCTCCTTTCTCTTGCACCATCGTCCCCAAAAAGGGTTAGCGAAGACTTCGTCAGATTCGGCCTCGTCTGCCTTCTGCAGATTCGGTGATGAGTTTGTTGGTGTAGATGCAACGCGGCCTCTAACTGTTGTACAAATAACTCCAACTTTCTCATAAATCGACCTTCCAACTGTTCGAATCGTTGAACTAAATATGCATCATCCCTTGCATACACCTTCTCCAAAGTTGCTTGATTTGCGGCAACTTTTCTCCTTGGCGGCATGACTAAGAACGTGCAAAGCTCCGATACCAACTGATGCAGCGCGGAGTGGTGGAAGGAACACGTACTTGGACCTGTTGATTCAACACACGAATACCAGGAGCAAGTCTACTTAAATCCGTTGATTCGACACACGAATACCAGATTTAAGGCTTCAAAACTTTGTTTATTCTAACGAATACCAAAGAATTGGAAAAGACTAGCCGTCTCTTAATTTTATTCAATCAAAAGCTCAAAACTGAAATTCCTCAATGAGGGTTACAACCTTAAATAGTAAACTAAACGAAACCCTAGATACTTCTAATAGGAAACAAATACTTAAAAAGATACTAGACTCCTAGAAAATAATACTAATTGATTTACAAACAATTGATTTCTTAAAAAACCAAAATAAAATATTTATCAGAAATATTTCCATTTGCATCATTGATACATGCACCTTCTCTCTTGTTATCACCTTCTACGCAGCTCTGCTTCCTGTCATCCAAATTTCATTGCGAAAGACGAGACGAAGGTGCATGCATCCATCTTTTCTTTCTTCTTCCTCGCTTTCACAATCATCACGCAAATTGCTCGAAATTTAATACTCTTTGGGATTAAAAGTTTTGTTAAAACTCAATCGTTTACTTTATTATTCAAGCGTTAGCGAGTTGTCAAGACTTATAGTCTCACATTATATTGACATTACCCAATGGAATGATATATAAACAAAAGGTTATCCTCCTTTCACATAAGTGATGCGTTTTTTTGGGCCTAAGTATTTCGGAGACGACCTGGGAGAACAAATCCGTGCGAACAATATCACTTTGATGTGTTTGCGCTGATGCGTATCAGTTGTCAGTAAATAAAGACCATTAATTAATCATTGATTTTTAACATATCAAAACCTGTGTAAACAGAGTAAACAGAAATCAAACCAACTGCAGAGACCGAATAAGAAATGAATACCAAGCCCATTAGCGTGGATATTTTGAGTCCGTTAGGCTAGGCCCGGTCCTAATCCAGAAGCCCAATAGGGCAATTATCAGGCTCGGCCATTCGGCGGTTTCTTTCTGCTATCTCGATCCCTTCTTAGAATATCAGGGACTTCGTCTCCGTCCACTTTCTCCATCGCTCTCTTACTCAAGTCTCATAGACCAAAACTTGTTGTCTCTGTTTGCCTCTTACGTCTCGTCTTCGTCTCCACTCACTTCTATGTAAGTGAAATTTCGTTCTTTGTTTGGTTCGATTTTACTTTCTAACAGCGATGATGGTATTGATCTATATGAGATTTTATCATTACCTGGTGATGATGGTGTTCGTATGAAGCCGGGATCGCATAATTTTTTCTTTTGCTTAGAGTAGTTGTGAATTTTTTTCCTACAGTAGGAGGAGGTGATCGTGGCAGCAGTAATAAAGAAGTTTTTCGTTGCAATAATTTCTCGCGAGTTTTGGTCTTATGAATTGTTCGTACGCTTGATTCAGCTTTTGTTTGGGTTCCTGGTGATCGTTTGGGAAAATTAGGTTTTATGCTGTTTGGGTTTCCAGAGAAAGTGTGAAAGCAATTCGAATTCAGTTTCTGAAACGAGAGAGCACTATTCTCTGCCGAATTTATCCTAATAAATTGATTCTTAACTCCATTTTGTGAGTTTATTGAGTTACTTTCCCTTCCAAGAGATTTTCTGGGTTTCCAAACGAAAGAGGTAATGTTCATTTAATGGCACTAACTGTTGTCTATAGCCTTCAAAATGTATGGCCTTTTTCAGTGTTCAAGTTTGATGATTTGAGTGTGTCAAATGGATTAGTTCGCAAGCTTTCAATACCCGAACACACCAAAGAGTTTGTTTTGGCAGTTCGTGAACCTGACTCGCAATCTGTGATATACATACTTTCCGTTCAGAACTTATCCAAGAGATCTGTTCATGATGCTGAGTGTCTTATTAGGGAGTTACGACCTGATGCTGTAGTAGCTCAGGTTGATCATTCCACTTTGACTGATACTGAATCCATAGATGATGAAGAAATTGTTCCCACTTCGTCTTTTGGAGTATTAAAACGATGTTTTGTTGATAAGATCAATAAGGAGAAGTATGAGAATGTTGCTGGAACGTTTGCTTTGAGGGAGATATTTGGGACTGATTTTCATGGGCACTTCTTGGCTGCTAAGAAGGTGGCCAAAGAGGTTGGGGCCTCATTTTTGTTGCTCGAATCACCTTCTGTCAAAACATCTGCTTTGGATAACCACTCAGGTGATGTTGATGCAGGGAGCAAGCTCCTGGGTTTAATTAGAAATTTGATTCCTCAGAAAGTAGGTTCTGCAGCTGTGTCAAGTTCAAGGAGGTTTTTTCTTAACAACAATGTTGAGTCACACATGGTGAAGTTGTTATCTTCAAATATGGATATTTCAGTTTCGAAACTGAACCCTTCAGGTTCTACTGATTCAAACGAAATTCTCCCGATGAACAATTTCGAGGTTCCACAATTTGCGCAATCAATTTATCCTTTACTTGTAGACCTACATAATATTTTTGTGGACCTTCCATCAATTGGTAGGGCTTTAGCATTTGCGCAAAAGATGCTGATAGATGTCAACAGAGGGGAAGTTGTGGATACCCGAACTATATCAGAAGTTAACACCTTCCAGGTTGCGGTTGAGGGGTTGAGAATCGCTCTAAACAACGCAGGTCGTCTGCCCATTAACAAAAAGATGAATCCCAAGTCAACTAAGATTGATTTCTCAGAGCTTCCAGTTGAGGAAAAATCGCATGCATTTCTTGCGCATGCCCTTCAGAATCAGGCAAAGAAATTCAAGACAATAGTAGCAATTGTAGATGCCAGTAGTTTAGCTGGTCTTCGAAGGCAGTGGAACACTGTTGTTCCACCAGATGTCAGGGAAATGGTTGGAGAGCTTGTAAAAGATTGTGAGAGTGATGAGGAAATTCCTGCAGATAAGAAGCGACTATTCTCAAATAAACCTGTGGTGGCAGTTGGTGCCGGAGCAACAGCAGCATTGGGAGCTTCATCGCTTTCAAAGGCTGTTCCAGCATCGACATTAATGAAGGTTGCATCATTGAAAGTTCCCGTGTCGCTGAAACTTTTCCTGACTCAAACACAAAAGGCAATGGCAATGGTTTTAAGCAAGACTGTTGGTCCCTCAAAAGTGTTAGCCCCAGGATTATCGACCTCTGGAGCTAAAGTGACATCCGTAATTAAGGGAGCAGCTTCTGCAGAGAAAATAAGGACTGTGGCCCACAGCATTATCGCCTCTGCTGAGAAGACCAGCTTTTCGGCCATGAGAACAGCATTTTATGAAATAATGAGGAAACGGCGTGTAAAGCCGATTGGTGTCCTACCGTGGGCAACATTTGGTAGTAGTGTTGCTACTTGTACAGGGTTGCTTGTGTATGGAGATGGGATTGAATGTGCTGCTGAATCTCTTCCTACAGCTCCCTCAATTGCCAGTTTGGGCCGTGGGATTCAAAGTCTACGTGAGGCGAGCCAAGCTGCGAGGTTGGCAGATGGAGACAGGATACAGAAAGCTATAGAATCCCTAATGTACAGATTGAAGAAGGTAAAGATTCAGTAGAGCAATAATGTGTCTTGCCTTCTTTTGCGTATTACACACAATGACTGGTTTTAAGAGTGAAGGAATATTTTATACATATTGAGGTGGCCAGGTATATTTGTTTGTATCTTCATTTGTTATTTTAGTTCTTTCTTATGAATTATATTGTTGTCTATTTAGATACAACTCATTGTCAACTTCCAAGTCCTTGCAAGTTTCCGATATATTGCTACAAAACCTTCATAATAACAACAATTGCAAAATATCAATTTGAAGCTTTCTCATTCTATTTTCTTGACTAGCTTCAAGATCTGCCTCCAACAGCAATGCTTCATTTTGTTTACCCACAATTATTTTTCCCTGCTGTCACGGGCTGCACTTGCTGAGCTTTACTCATTGCCTCTATCACCTTGTGAATATTATATATTTTCATAAATTCTAAGGCACCTGCTGTTATGAAGTGCAATTTACCAAATTTTTTTTCATGAATGAGAGCTAATTATTTCCATCTTTCATGAACACACGGCTTGTGGCATGTCCGTAACATCCACATTCACATTGCGAATCACATCTTTTTTGAAAGTACATTTTCTCTGTTGACCTAATTTAATATATGATTTTTAGATTTTATGATGTTTTCTCTGTGGAAAGTATATTCATATATACCCTCTCTCTCTAGAATAAATTAAACCTGGTAAACCAGGCAAAACTGGTTTTTCAGGTTCAGATTCGTGCAGACTGATTTCAGTTTTGAATTTTCTGTTGCGAAATGTGATTGGAAGTATGATTTTGGCTGCTTTTGAGTTGACTAAATTTTGATGGATGAAAATCACCTAATCTCATTTACATCGAGTCATTTTGGGCAGTGGATTTTTTCTGAAATTTTGAGTTAATGTGGTTTTGATTGGTCCGAGTTGAATTTAGGCTGTAAGAACTTGACCAAAATATGATTAGGCTGATTTCGAGTTGATCCATTTTGTTGGTTGGCGAAGTGACTGTCCACTTCTTTACAGGTTCTGATGGTTTTCAGGTGTGGTTAAGTATATACCTGAAGATTGCGTGCCTGCCCTAACTTATCAAACAGATATTAGGTTTTCTATTTATACCAAACCTTTGTTGTACATTTGCTAGCGTAATTGCGAAATTTCATTTGCACAAATTTTAGCAAATGAAATTTCGCAATGAAAATTAAAAGGTTAACCGTTGTCAAAGTATGACCAGGACGACATTATAAATAACCCAGTCATCACAAAACAGCTGTCAACCTCCCGGCAGGAACCAGAGCCTGTTCGCGATAAAGGTTCACACTCAGAACAATACATGATCAAAAGTTAATCGTGATCACTACTGGAAGAACAATACATGATCTTTGATATCTTTGAATTGTTTTTCGAATTATTTATGGTGTAGAAGTAGGTAGATCTATAAGATGCGATGAAGAGAACATATGGTATATCATCGATCGTGGTTCCGCAAGATGATCTGTTTTAGTTCGTATTCACTGAGCGTCTTACTTTCTCCCTCATAGACTTCCGTGTATGTTGTGATTTTGTGCAATTTTGAGCTTTTTATTGATATAGTAGTAAGAGAAAATGAAGGCACCTATGGAGGAGGTGCTATGTAAGTGCACTTCTATCCAAGTTTACCTTCGGAAATCAGTATTGAGAGCAGATCGGTCAACTTGATGAACGAGTTTCAGTTTGATTATTCATGGATCTGATTTCGTACATGCATTTGAAATTTATTAAAATAGTTGATCATGCTTGATAGTTTATAGATATATTGAAAATTATTAAAATAGTTAATCTTGCTTGATATAGTGCGAAGATCCCAGCGGAGAGGTGGGTCACTCTATCAATTGAGATCTCTCCAACGGTTTGAACTTTTCGCAAATTGATATCCAGACCTATGATGCCCTTCATTTTATTGTTGGAGCGTCTAGAATCACCGGATACATTCATTTTTATTTGAACACCATTTTTCTCCAATCAAAGAAATTGTTTAATCATCGCATAAAATAAATTTTTATTAGAAGGGGAATATTTTGAAATGATTTAAGAATCTGCATTTTTATTCTATCATTTTTTGTTTTCGTGAGAGTTGGAAAGAATATAATCTTTCCTCTTGTTTGCCAAATTAAATTTAATCCTATTTTTCAGTTGGAAATGTGTCAGTTATGCACTTAGTTGATTGCATGCCTGTTTATTTTTGGTACATGGATTTGATTAATAATTTTTATGTTATGGTGAACTTTGGTGGTGGTTTTCCTGGTGACCAAGATTGGAGGTTGTCTGTGCAAATAATGTAGTCCAAATAATTTGTTGCCTTGTGTTTCTTTGATATCATTTGTGCTTACTAAGTAGTGTCTGGGAAATCAATTTTACTCTTCCCTGTTGCCTTTCTTGTTACTTTGCTTCCCATACTTGTGTTTAATGTTTTTGACTTTCTTCTTCCTTTGGCTTATTAGTCTTTTAAAATGCTTTTTTCCTGGAAATTGGCATGGGATCATTTGGGTAGCTAGATCATAACAATACCAAAGTAAAAGGTTTCAACTTTATTCGGTGAGCCTTTGCCGATAACCCTTCACTTGCAATCTTTCATTTGCACTCTTTGTTAACCTTCTAATTTTCACTGTTTGTTGGATCCAATCAAGACCAACCGATAATGGTTTTCATATTTATGCAAAGTCGGTTGGTCGGACATATAGTTGAGCGTTGGAAGGAGTGATCCAATCAAGAGCATCCATTCTGTTAGATAATTCATTATCTGTGTCATAAACATCCATTGGAAGGAGGAGTGATCCAATCAAATGATGATTTTGTCCATTTATTTTAAAGACATAGGGCCCTTGCCCCCTGTTAATATCCCACATCAATTTAGCCACCCATTGAGGTAAGGCCAAACAAAAGAGTTGTATGGCCGTAGGTTTCTGCGAAATAATTTACAAGATTTTCCCCCATTATAATCAAACAGGTCGTGTAAGGGTTGCGGAGGATCATTGAGCGGTGGTATCCTAACACAACCCAGTCTACAACAAAGAGTATACACACTGGAAAACGTGAAGAACGTGACTTGATTCCTTCGGCAAAGCAAAATATAGCTCCACAATACTGGCAGCTATAAGCGGGATGACCAAGATCAAGATCAAATTAAGGAATTATGCAGAGGTCACTGGTATTTACATTCCAACTTCCATGAACAATAATTTTTGGTCGCACATTATATGGAATCAACTCATATTTTATTTGCCTTACTTTTCTTCACATATCATGGCTCACCTCAAATCTGTTGGGAGGCTGACTCACACTTGCACAAATGGAAGAATGGTGGGGAAAAAAAAAAACCTTGGTCATTGAAACACTGAAGTAAGGATCAACATTCTGGGATAGCTTCTCTGCTGTTGCCAGGAGGAAGGACAGTGCACTCAAGATTCAAAATTCCAATTGACATTCATGAAGAGTCAAGCTGTCGTATAAAGAAGGGTACACAATTGGCAGACCTTCTCGGTCCCAAAAACAGGACTAAAAAGACCAATAAATGGACAAAATCATCATTTGATTGGATCACTCCTTCCAATGGATGGTCAGAGTCCACAATTTGCTCAACTATATGTCCGGACAATTGACCTCCATCAGATTTGGCAGTTGGCATTTTATAATCTCGAGCGGCGGATACATTTGATAGGATTAAATGGCACATGCCTCTGGTTATGTTGGCGAGTATGTAAGGAAGCTGAGGACCTTAAATCCCAACCTTCAACATTTTTAGGAACACAAACATCAAAAAGGATTTGACCTAGAACCCCATGTGCGTTAATGCTTGGTGGGCTAGGCAAATGTATTAGGCTTTCTTTGCGTTCATCTTGCACAAACCCAGCATCTCCACCATCATAATACTCCATTGAGCTAGGTGATGGGAAATGATCACTTGGTGCAAGATAAACTCCACGAAAGCTTCGGTCTGGACTCGCGGATGCTTTCCTCAGGTCACCTACTGGACCAGATATCTCATCATCATGTGTCCCCTCTATTCCCATTCTTTCACCTTCAAGTCTACGTATTCTTTGGGAATAAACTGCTGCAGCCTTACCGAGAAGCTCGGTAACAGCAGCCTTGTAGTCAATTGGATAATGCCGGTAATGGCCTGTAATGAAATTCAATCAAATCAAAAACTAATATATCGATAACACAGTACAGAGAAGTAATTGACAGCAAAATTAGTTCTCTTGAAGACATGAACAGCAGAGACTACAATTCAGTTTTTAGACATTATGCACTTGTTAAAATTTCTTTTTGCGATTTCCTCCCATATGAACACTTTCGGCCTGTGGCCCTTTCTTTGGGCTTTTTGATTTAACACAAAAAAAATTGATCATAATCAGCAATTTGCTAACAATTGTCAGACAGATGAAGAAAACAGTCTCCAAAATTACACTTTATTCTTACAGTATTATGAAGAAGACACAAAGCCGCATTCTATGTTATAGATGACCAAGAAAAACATTGTGAATTCTAAACTCTTTGTTTTTAACAGAAAATGCCACCATGTGAAAGTATGGAGAAACATGAAGCATGTCATTTCTGTAACTAAAGATAGAATCCTTAAGTTAGAAACAGACCTACATGAGGAGAGCCATTCATTTTCAAAAGTTTCACATCACCCCCAAGTTGTTGAAGTCGTTGAGCAAAATTGCAGATGATCTGATAAGGAGCAAGATCATCCGTTTCTGAGTATAAAATGAGGTATGGGGCCCCCATGCTCTGCATATCAAGGCCAACGATTCAGATTGACAGGAATAGATGTAAGAATCTTGTATAGAATTTCTCTTTTTTCAGAACTTACCACAGAGGCGTACAGGGTCTGCCAATACTCAGCACGTTGTGATTCAAACTTGCTGAGAAAGAGAGCATCAAGCCCAGAAGCAATGCTGTTTGCTATCCATGATGCAAATTTTGGTGGATGAGACATTTTGAGAACAGTTGGGTGAACAGCAAAGCGGGAACCCAAGTCACTAGTAAAATCCACTGGAGAAGAATCATAAATATGACCAGAAATACAGTCCCTAACCAGCCGGCAATCATCCTTTGACAAAACAACGGAAGAACAAAAGTGAAACATAGACAGAAACAGGATGAGTATGAGCATAACATTAAAGATGAGACAACAATTTAGTAATGTTAGACCAAAAAATATTTCCAGCAATAAGGCAAAGAGAGATCAGTGAAAACTTGAACTCAGCAGTACTAACTTGCCCTTTTCAACGCATTAGTATCCTTCCATATTTCCTCACTTTTTTACTTATACTTTACGAACCACTACCCTCCCCACAGCACCCACCCGCACATATACAGACCAAAAAAAGAGAGAGAAAAAGACAATAAAAGAAACACATGCAGTCATGTACACACAAACTGTGGAAACATTAATTTTTCAGGGATGCAAAGGAAAACAACTTACAAGATTCAGTTGTGGTTCACACTTCGCTTCAATTATCTGCAACAACGAAGAAAAGGAAATTCAATAATAGTCTTTTTTACACTCTTTTCCACCTTTGGAAGGACATCCAATATAATTACATTGATACATGCATACACACACAATTATTTATATAAAGGCAATAAATGTTTACCAATGGCTGAATATATATTACCTGAAGAACTTTGTACATGCAAGCTTTTGGGCCACCAGAAAATGATGCAAATACGATAGGACAGGGCCTAACCTTAAGATCCTGAAAATCAAAAGACAGAGAAACTATCCATCAAACTGCAACAAATTCTACTGCCATCAAAGGAACAATTTATGTGGAGTCTAAATGGCAAAGATTATCATGTTTGATGCAATTAAATGTTTTGCTCTCCATACTAAACATTCATGCAGTTTGAATGAAGAAATTGTTTCACCACTCCAAAAGTTTGCAACTCCCATAGCATCTATTAGTTAAGCAGTTTAAAGGAGAAAACTTCTCTACTTGTACTAAGACAACAATAATAGCACTGACCTCAACCAATTCATTAAGAACGTCAAATGCTAATCTGGCTGCCTTCTCAGGGAAAAACCTGCATAGGTTACAGAGGCAGAATATCAAGTCCAAGACCATTGCAGTCTCCATGTGTAAGTGTGAATGCATGTACATCAAAAAGGCACTTATAAAACGTATCTTTCATTTAAAGGCATCAATTGACATTTAACCGGACAAGCAGCCATTTTGAAACATAAGAAAGTCTAGTATCTAAGATTTCAGAAGATTTGACAGCAAACTTAACAGTTTATGCCACTTAAAATATAAGCTTGAGAAAGAACAAATCTATCTGTTTATGCCAACCAATTGAACCCTCATCTAAAGCAATATAGCAGTGATAACACGTACTTGGCACTTACAATGAAGCAAAAGTTGTGGCAAGATCATGAAGATATTATTGTCAGAGAATAAAGAGTATCGATTTTTTTACAAATGAAGACAGTATATGTCTAAGTCCCCATCTTTATGTGTGTTATACTCAGCTTATAAACTTGTGTGCATAGTAATTGAGGCTCATAAGGTGAACTGAACTTATGGAATCCGAACAGACTTCCTGACTACAGAGAAAGCCAAGCTACAAAGCAATGTCTAATAATCTGCTTAATAACATCTAAAAGAGCTCAAATGATACAATTTCCGAAGAATTCTCGACATTAAGCGTATTGTTATAGCAAAACATTGCTTCTCCAAAGCCCAATAAACCAAACGGAGAAACCGATATTGCAAATACAGCCAAACTCGATTAAACCCACATCAAAAGACTCGATTCAGGACAAGGAAACTTACGAATTGAGAAATTCCGGGTGACAGACAAGGGAATTCCAACCCAAGGAGGAGTAGAGGTCAACGTAGTTCTTCAAGTGCCTCTCCTGACTCGACATCCACGCGAAAACTATAACTATTCCCTCCCTGTTCCCTCTACCTTCCTTCCTCCCCCAATAGTACCTACCCCCAAATCCCCACATGTCCCTCGCCTTTCTCTCCTTCCTTACAAACCCAATTCCGGGGAAAACGATTCCCAGTGCTCTGCTCTCCTACGACAACAAAGCTAACTTCTTCCGAGTGACTTTATCAGTGGATGTTGCAGACAATGGACGGAGGAGATTGCAGAGGAGGTTCAGAATTTTGTCGCTATCACGGTTTTCATGGATTGGAGTAGAGATAGGAATCCCAAGCTCCAGACACCGGATCCGCTGCGGTCAATCAATGTACTTTTCTTTGTCATAGTCAGAAGAACAATGGCGTGCCACGTCTCGCCGTCCCGATAAGGAGGAGTTTTTTTAAGAATAACATTATTTTAATAATTATTTAGAAATACTCATATTATACAATTTATTATTAAAATGACATTTGGCGTTATGGGAATAGTGTCATTTGTAATTTTTTTAAAAAATACTATTCGAAGTAATGTCATTTATTTTTCTCCAAAATATCTTAATAATGTCACTGCAAGTAGCATCTTCATAGGCGATGCTATTTGCAAAAGCATCAATGTTATAAGAAAAGTTAACGCCGTTCCCCATAACAACAGAATCTGATATGTTTATAATTTATTTGTAGGGCAGAATATAATATGATGGGGTCATAGTGGTGAAGAAAAGATTTTATGTCATGGAGCTTAAAGCTAAGCGAGGATCCAATGACATTGTCATTGGAATTTTTTTTTAATTATCTATAAATTGTACCTTAGAAAATACAAAAAATAACATTAAAAATCAAATATTTATAAAATATGATAAATAGTAATTGTCACATATCTTATTATTTCAACTATAATAAGTATGATTTTTTTTTATAACAAATGAGGTTTAAATTGAATATGCAAGGGAGTCTTTTATGTTTCTTTTAGTGTATATATCAGGAATTTTCTGGGATGGGGGGAGCTGGAATTGCGGTCAACTGAAAATTTTAGAATTTTTTAAATCTTAACCGTTGGTTCAATCTCTTGGCCCCCTAACTTACACGTTGCACCTCCTATATCCCTCTCTTCTCCGCAACACCTCCGTTCTCAGTCTAGCTCAGAAAACCAGACAATGGATCCGAATAAGAAGAATTAGAGTTTTAATCTCTCCAGCACACCTCTCTTTTTCTTGATAAATCTGAATATGTGAAGTTAAAAGACAAAAATTACAACAAAGGCCAACTCCAAAAGACAAAAGAGTGGCTACAAACCCATAAAAAGCCCGCAAAGGGGAGCCATAGACTCAAAAGCCTTAACCAGCATAATCACTAGAAAAAGAACAAAAACACATCTAGCAAAAACCAAAATCACTCGAGGATAAGAAATCCGAGGTTACCCTTTTAGCCTAATCATCATCAAGTTTTGAATCATCGAAGGCACAGTTATTACACGAGGTAATATATTCTTCTCAAGGGTTTGGTCCATCACCGGAAAATTACCGGACGCTAGATCTAAAAGATTGATTCAAGACAGTGAAGCTTTGAGAACCTGATGGTGTTGCAGAGGAGAGAAGACGAAAAAAGGGCAAAAAATTAATTTTGTCATGTTGAGATATGTCCACCCTTAACCATCAGATTAAACCAACGGTTAAGATTTAAAAAATTCTAAAATTTTCGGTTGACCACAATTCCAGCTCCCCCCATCCCGAATTTTCTTATGTGGACCAAAAATGTGAACCACACAAGAGAATTTCTATATGAGTATATATGTTTATTTAAAAAAATTTGAGGGGATGAGCTCAAGTACTTGTGGCTTCGCCACTGCCCAAAACAGTGCTGCGTTAATGAAACCAAAATAGTCAAAACAATAAATGTGATAAGCTTAGGTGAACATTGTTTCTCCATAATTGTGAGACAAAATATACTTCAGCCAAATCATATGCATGTCATGATACTACTGTTCAAGTGAACTAGATAAATAGAGTAAGGAAAGAAAAAGAAACCAACATCAACTTCCACATCCACAGAAAAATCTACCCCCAAGACTGACTACTGCAACACTTTGCCTCTTTGTCAGTTGCATGCGCGAGGTTGATTATCCTCATCTTCAACATACTCAAGCTTCAATCTTTTTGGTGAATTCCCATCACCATCATCAACATGGGCATGCCTTCTCTTGGCATTCTCTTCATTACCAACATCTCTCATTTCATCTTCCTCAAATACAAAGTAGATCCCACACTTCTTGACAATCAGTCCATCGCCTAAGTCCATGGCCACCTCGATCTGATCCCCACCATCCAGCATATCTCTGAACGCAATATACGGGAGATGATGCAATCCAATCTGGTCTTGGCACACATTTTTTGGAACGCGATAGTCATTAGCCCTATAGGATCTTTCAATGCCTCTCGACTTATTAGCGAATGTAACGCATGGATAAGTCTCTCGCTCTTCTCTGTCGATTATTTCATAGACAAAGCACAAAGTGAATCCTGTCAACTTGCAGTGCTCTGATATAAGAGGGAATATAAATGACAATGACGAACCAGAACTTTGATGATGGAACCAGCTTGGGATGTTACTTCCTGGAAGATAAAATGCTCCACTATCCGTCAGTGACAGCCGCTTCAGGAAAGACTCTATGAAAGGGCCCTCAAGGCTGTTGCAACCCTCCATGTGAATGACTCCAGTCAAGTTTTCTAAGCATGGAATCTCAACTAGACTTGAGCAATTACTAAGGAAGAGATTTGGGGAATGTTTCAAATTTGACATACTTGATATTCTTTTCAGTGAACAGCAATCGTTTGCATACAGAGTAGACAGTGTTTGCGGTAGCTCTGGCAGACATTGAAGCCTACTGCAATCATCCACCTGGAGACGCTTCAGTTTCGGAAGGTTACTAATGCTATTTGGTAGAGACTGAAAGTTGTTACAGCGCAGGTCCAAATCTGTTAAAGATGATAGCAAGCCAATGTCTTTTGGAATACCATCATCTGAGAGTCTGCAGTTGCTCAGGCCAAGTGTCGTCAAAGAGTTTAAACCAGCTAATGATGGCGGTAGAAAATTGGTGCATCTAGCTTTTCTCGTTGATGAGAAATACTTAAAGAGGAAAGGCAATGACTTAGATGGTTCCCCATTGCAGCCACATAAAGATAATTTCCTCAAATTCTTCAACCGCACTATGCTAAATGGCACTTGTCTAATCATGGTTCCATCTGCAGAAAGCTCTATCAAAGATTCCATCTCCCCTATGTCCTCTGGCAGATCTTCAATCTTTGTGCAGCCAAAAAGATTAAGAATCTCAAGAGATTTTAACTTGCAAATGGTCCATGGGATAGCCTTGAGGTTTTCGCAACCTCTCAGATTTATCACAATCAACCTCTGCAGATGTCCAATGGATTCGTGAAGCTCAACCAAATTCCTGCAATCTTTAAGAATCAATTTTTCGAGGACCGGAACTTGTACGAAGTCGGGAGTTTTAATGAGATAAGGAGAGTGACTGACGTTTAGAACTCTTAACTTCCCCAGAAACTGTTTTGGCAAAGACATTACAAGATAAAAATCAAGTTGAAGCCTTAAATACACATTCAACTGGAAGGGAAAAACAAAAATTTAAGAGAACTCTATACCTTGTTATCCTTCCACAGTTGTCTCAACTTGCTATGCCGCATGTCGAGAGCAACCAGATTCTCCATAGAGAAATCAGCTGGTATGTAGTTCAAAGGAAACTTATGCCAGCAGAGCCATCTTAACTCCTTAGAAATTTGTCCATACTGTCCAGTTACGCATGCATAATTTAATTTGAGTAGTCTTAGTTTGGTCATCATTGCAAAAGCTTTGCTATTCAAACATATTTCACTCTCTCCAGGCAAACTGAGCAAAATACCCTCAACAGCTTCTGTGCCCTGTTATGGAGATAAATGAAGCGAAAAAATTGTAAAACAAAAAAGATATGTTTATGCAAATGCATTGTAGAGCACTTGTATGAAACATGAAGTATTTACCCTTTGATTCCTCAAAACACCAAGTACATCCTCCTCTCGCCACACTCTGCTACACTTTTCTGGGAATTTAGGAGATTCTTCACGAACAATTTCTCTGCCCATGTCACGGAGCAAATCATGCATCATCAACTTGTTCTTTTCATTGACTGTTACAAGGCACCTTCGAGTCAATACACTAATTCCTCTTTCATGTCCTTCCATTATTTTTATAGCATAATCTTTGTCCATATCGACAAAGAAACATGCAATGTCAAGGAACATATCCTTCTCCTGTTGATTACTTAGTGCATCAAAACTTATCCGAAGCTTCTTCTGGATTTCATTATATGGAATTCTCTTCAATTTCTCTAATGCACTTTTCCATTCTGCAATGCTTCTTTTGAATAAAAAAGAACCAAGAACTGCAAGAGCCAAGGGCAATCTTTCAGAGTAAGCTACAACATCTGTCGACAAGGCAACATAGTCGTCACTGGGATAAGCTTTCCTAAAGGCATGCCAACTAAAAAGCTCAAGAGATTCCATTTCACTTAATTCCTGCACCATATAAGTTTGATCCACGTGAAGCTGCTTCAATAATTGCTCATCTCTTGTTGTGATGATGATTCTGCTGCCCAGACCAAACCAGTCACGACTTCCAGCCAATGCATTTAACTGATCCAAGTGATCCACATCATCAAGAATCACAAGAACTTTCCTGTTCTGCAGTCTTTCTTTTATAACATTAATGCCACGATCAACACTAGAAAGCTTTATCTTTCCAGACTTGAGGATATCAGAAAGCAGTTGTTCCTGTAAATGAACCTGGCCATTAGGCAGTGCGGAATTTTCGCGAACATTAGCAAGAAAACTTTTGCCATCAAAAGAATGGAAAAGTTGGTTATGAACGGCTTTGGCAATGGTTGTTTTTCCGATTCCACCCATCCCACAAATCCCTACCATGCGAATATCATCTGAACCAACATTTAACAGATCATTCAAATCCTGTACGCGATCATCTAATCCAACAGGGTACATAGCAACAAACAAGTAGGTTTGGTTCAATTCTCTCAAGATTTCTTCAACAATTTTCTTAATAAACTTCCCTTCGTGCCTGGAAATCATTCCAAACAGTTGTTTTATAAACCCAAAATATTCACACAAAAAATAATATTTAGTCAGGTTCAAAAGGTTTGGAGATTACCCATCTGCAACATTTCTGAGATCCCAGCCAGACAAATTTGCTGCTTCAGTGAGAGCTGCCCTCCATTTTGCTACCTTTTCCAACTCTGATGCAAAGTTCTTTTGGTGTTCTGAAAATGCTTGCGCAAAACTACGTGTTTGCTTCCTTACATCTGATGGATCTACATCGTAGAATATAGGCAGAACTATCTGCTGCACTGTTTTTCTACATTCCATAATCTTCACAAGTTCCTCAAGGCAGTGTCTGGAAACTGCATAGTTTATAGTCATCCATAAACGTATTGATTCCAGCATCTTTCAAAGCATAGTAGAGGTGGTCTGTGAAGTTCTTGCGTGTGTCTTCACATCTAAAACTTAAGAACACATCATGGATCCATGGACGAGAAGAGACAGAAGATGAGAAAGAACTGTAAGCATCCATGGGAAGGAAGGAAGAACTGAGTGAAACAGGTTTCTCAAAGTCCAATGACAAAGGTAAGCAAAAATTAGAGAATATTTAAATTTCTAGTGACTGGTTCAATAATCAATGACTAAAGACCATTTGCAGAGTTATTCCAGTATAAACTTTAAATAAGAAACAAAAAGACACCATCCTAGCACACACTACGCAATTAGTGGGTTCCAGTTCCCATAAACCTTAGTAATCTAATGCAAGTGTCCGTCTTAGTCACAGGATTCTGTATTAAAAATTGTCTCATTATATTCTTTATTCTTCATTGAGGAGTCATCTACAGGGAGGGAATAGAAGGACTGGGACCCAATGCATGGACCAAAAGAACATAAATTTTGAAGTTGTACTGAATTTTTAAGCTCAAGATTAAAATCATACATTATTTTTCAGGGAAGGAGGTGTATAGATGATAAAGATAAACAACTATGGGTTCAAGAAATTTTTCTTGAAAGAAAAGTCCTCAGCTCTCACAAATTAAATCGTCCCATTACCTGAATGAACTATTGCAGGGGGGCCAAAATCGATATCAGGTCCAACTTTGGCCACAAGGCTCATGGCCCACGCAATTACGTTATTGTGGCCCAATGCCTAAATATAACTTAACAGGCCCATGACCTAAGTAACTATCAGCTTAAAAAGGCCCATGGCCTAGCTACGGCATGGATCCAGTTCAACAGGCTCTGTGTAACCCAAATAGGCAAATATGAATAGCCTCACTGGGTTCCGCAAGCCCAAACAATTGGTGTAGAGCCAAACCCACTGCCTCAAGCTATCACCTCACACTTGAGATGACACCCCTCCAAAGGGCCTCGAGCCGCTCACACATCTTATCTCTCACATGGGCTGCAGCAATCAGCCTCGAGCAGCAATATCGAACTTTCTTCACACACGACTTACATCACCTGATTGGTCCCCCAAACACCTATAAATAGTAGGAGTCTCAGTTGAGAGAGACTCATTCAAGACACACGCACTTTGATAAGCACTCACTACACACTCTCTCTCTCTTACAGTAGTTTTCGCTCCCACACTAAGTCTACCACCGGACTATCACCAACCACCACGGAGGCAATTCTCACTGTACTCTGTACTCATTCTCCCTCTAGTCTTTGCAGGTTGCTGGTGGCCCCTCTCATCAAGTGTAGATTCGACTTTGCATTACTTCTAGACTAATTTATGACACCCAGAAGGAAAAGGCCAAAAAAAAGCAGCTAAATTAGGCGGTTCGAATTGTATTGTGTACCTTTGTATCGAACTTGCTGCTGCGAATTAGGTTTCCGTCTCCTCCGAAAGAAAGAGAGCTGGCTGCAAACAACACGAAGAAATAGGAGTGAGTTACTGAAGTCTGAAAGATGGAAGCTTTGCAATTAGGTCAACTATGGAAAAGTTTTTGCAATTACCGAATTAAGTTACCCGTCTACCATTTAACTTTTAATACCAGATTGCAACACTCGCCTTTTTTGTCAGTTGCATGCACGAGGTTGATTCCCCTCATCTTCAACATAATTAGGCTTCAATCTTTTTGGTGAATTCCAAAGGCATTACAATAGGATTGAGGTGGACGCTGATGAGCTTGATGACAAAAGAAGAATTGTTTGCTGTTGCAATTGCTTCTCTTGCTGTTGAAGTGCTGTAAGTAAAGCAGCATTTCTTCTGCTAGCTTAACAAATAATGTTAAAGAATGCATGACAAGTGACAGATACCAAACAAACAAAAAGAACTGCTAATATCCTTCATTCCCTGGAAAAACAATTTCCCAAAATGTTCAGCAGATTTAACGACAAACATAATCAGAAACTGAAAGTTGCGAGAAGTGCAAAATAAGAAAATCTTAGATTGGCTCTAGATGATAAATGGAGGAAACATCAAAAACGTGATTGTCACATTGCTACATTTGCTGTTGACAAAGAAAAGCTCTTATTCAACTACACGAAAGTTCAACAGAGATCGATCTCTGGGAGAGAATATAAGATCTTTCTACAATTAATCATAATTATGATTCTGAAAACAAAAAGGTTCACATTTCCAAACTCTGGCACTAAGCTCTTTGCTCAACATACGATCCCGAAAGTCCAGAAGTGCCAAGAACGGTAATCTGTCAACATAAGATCAAATGATATAAGGCACTCAATGGTCAAATTCCTTTGCAGGACCACAGCACAATGGACTTTCAATCAGTCAGTGTACAGGAGTTGAGACTTAAAAGCTATAAAAAAAATATCTGCAATGAGCTGCATCACAACATTTAAGCTGATCCGCCAAGCAGCAGATGCAGCCACGCATCAAAGAAAAAGTGAGGCTGAGGCAACCCTTTTTTCAATCTTTTTGAAAAAAATCCAGAGATCTTCATTAAAAAGGAGAAAAAAAAAACTTATGTACAGAGAATAACCATAAGTAACCCCACGCCATTCTTTTATTTTATCCTTCTTTTTGGGGTGCAGTTGGGGAGTGTCATGGTGGCAGAAGATTAAAAAATAAAAAATAAAAAAATAAACCGATCAAATTATTCCAGGACCTTTGTGCTTGTCCACTTTCTCAAAATTTACATCTCCCACACAAGTGAAATCATTCGAGAACAGAAGTCATTTACGCATTTTGACCCAACAAAATGACAGAACCACAGGTGCTGTGTAGTTCATAGATTGTTATACTCAATGGTAATGTCGTCTAATTATGCAGTAGCATAAGAAGAGTATTAAGTTTAAATATAATGCAAATCTTTTATACCTTCCCCCATTCAGCACCAAGGCCAGAGCAACGCATCTTCAAGTAAATCATCTTTGCTCCCAATTCATTCTCAACTTTCTTCCGCAAATAAACTTCATCATGTCCAAAAGCATCCAAATAGGCAGTATACCGTTGAAAAACTGTGTGCAGCGCAGTAGAATATTCTTCCGGTAGTGGCTTTACATTCTGCAGAAGAACAAGTTTAACAACTACAGAGAAATAGCGAATCACCCAGGGGTGGCTGAGTTGGCTGGGGATAAATCCTTCCAGCTGGGGAACCCAAGTTCAACTCTCCACATCAACCCCCTACAACTTATCAAGTACTTGGGGCGAGTAAGGCGATCCAAGTATTCGGGGTTTACATGGATCTATGGCCCATGGTTTCCCATCATTAAAAAAAACTACTACAGAGAAATAGTGAGAATCATAAAGATTACAAAAGTTGTCAATTACATAAAATACCTCGCCACTCGCTCCAACAGCATCATCAAGTTCCATTTTTAAGGATGTTAGTATCCCATTAAATTCTTCGACTGCTTCAGCTGCCCGAAAGACATTTGTCAGGACCTCTTGGCCAGTCTTGTCATCGGTATTTTTAGACAAAGCATTGGTTGCATCATGGACAACAACATTAGGGAGCTCATCCCAGCTTGCAGCCATCAAGTCCTTAAAAACATTTTGAATTTCAGGATCTTTTATGACAGGCATGTGAGCCACATCCTCACTAAAAGATCGGATACTTCCTACACTCATTGTGAGAGTAGACCTACCATCTGTAGGTTTCACAACACGATAAAAAAAGTTCAGTACCTATCTTTCAGAGAAAACTGGATACAACACAGTATGACTGTATGTCTGTCTCCTTATTTTAGGATCTGGCAAACGCACACTTTCCTACAGCATAAAATGTAAATATGGTATCTGCTAATTTGACCACAACATATAAACCAACAAAAAAAAAATGTTCCCTGCAGGAACAAAAGTGCAACGAGATATAAACATTCACATACAGTGGTCTTGGAAGTTGCAACATAGACACACAGACACAAGCACATTTGTGTCTACTCAACACAGATTTCCCTCCAAGATGAATAAAGCTTTAGCCAATTGACCTGAACGCAAAGAAAACATAACTGCGAGAAGTTCCTAAAAACCGGGGGAGAGATAAAAAAGAATGTTTTTTCAAATGCTAGTACAAGAAAGAAAAACATAACTCGCGCCAAAAAGACCAAAAAATCAAAAGAGTACTTCAGAACGTCCATTAGCTTAAGAAACCAAAATAAACTAACAGTATATTTAGTTGATGGATGAAATTCGTAAGATTTCTTCCATAATTCTGTTCACAAGCATGCAAAATTCTAAAATCTGAACCAACAAATGCCACTGATACCACTTGCAGAAATGCAAAGAGAAGTTCCAAGATGTTCGGTTTAATTGTAAAATGAAGAAACGTAGGTCAACTGAGTATTAGAAAAGCCAAATTCAGGACTTTCAGATATAACTATGCTTCGCTTCAATTATATGAGTGACATATACAGGGCTAACGTCGGAGACATGATATATCAATGCCTATCTACACCCAGAAAGCCGTGTGACCAAGGGAAGAGACATTTTTATGGAGTTCTATCCGTGAAATGCAGAGGCAAAAACGTCAAAGATTTTAGTTAGAGCTTCTTTCCGGGATTTTCTGAAGAAAAATTGTTTGTGTTCAACAGACATGAAGTCCCTCACCAAATAGCATCTAATCCCCAAATCAGACAGCGTGTTCATCTCTCAAACACCATCACACAGTAAAATGATCCAAGCAAGGTACTTTAAGTGTCAAATCCGAAATCAATCACACATTCAAATTTCAATATAAGAGTAACAATCAAGATAATCATCAGTCAAGGAATTAAAGGAAGATAAAAAATACCAGAAAGGATGCGGCTAGGAGGGGCAGTGATGGAAGCGGAAGAAGAACCATGGAGGAGGCATCGAGAAGCTGCGTAGTGATGGTGATGGCGGAGCTGCTGCTCGGCAATAGCCGCTAACCGCGACGATGATCTGAAGGAGGCAGCTCGGTATATGGATCTCAGCATCACCATCTTCCCCATTTCTCTCTCGTTTTTCTGGGTTTTACACTCTCTCTCCGTTTGCTCTTGCTACGTCGAATCTGGAGTCTGGACTGGATTAGTTATTGGTCGTCGTATGGGCTAAAACTATGGGCATGAGGAATAAAAAAGCAGCCTCTATTCTTTTCCTAATCTCGGCGTTATTTTCTGAAGTTCTTTGAATCGAACCTTAAACACATAGCCGGCTCCAAGGGGAGGCCAGACAGGCAGTCGCCTAGGGCCTCTCATGGGGGAGGGGCCTCACTTTTTATTAAATTGTATATCTTTTTAGGTGTATATAGACAGTATAGTGTACTTGTTAATTGATATAAGAAAAAAATGGATTAGGGGGCTCCGCAATTAGTTTCAAATTGTAGAGTCTACAATTGGAATCCAATGGCTTGAGAGATGTGCCACATCACACTATATTTTTGTTCTTTCATTTTTAAAATTTGTATGTCTTTTTCTTCACCATTGAATATAAATTGTAGACTCTAAGGAATTGCGGAGCCCCCAAATCCGAAAAAAAATATCCTAATATATTGTTATTTAAGAAAACAAGCCCATTAACCCAAACACAAAATGACACGCCATCACATATATAAAAATTAAAAAATGCAATTCATTGACCTATAACTTTGATTGCGGTAACAAATCAAATCCGAACCATACAAGTAAGGCCCCTCCCCCATGAGTTATTTGGTTTAGCGTTATTTGGTTTCATTCGATGTAATAAATTTATAAGTTTGAGTCGCTTAATTTATTGGATATTGGTGATAATTTATTTGTATTCAAGAACTAATTATATTGTATATTGAATTTATTAGATATGCTGGATTTCATATTTATAAAAAAAAAAATTATTTTAGGGAATGAGGGCCTCAGTTTCTTAACTTGTCTAGGGCCTCCAAAATGCTATAGACGGCCCTGCTTAAACATATTTATGCCCAATTGTCAGTCGATATTTATGGATAATTGTCAATGGAATCACCGTCTAGACCATTATTTTCTAAGTTCGTTGGAATCAAATATGTATGTATGCTTAAACACACGTATGTATGCCTAACTTAGCTAATTATCAATCGAACAAACTCTCTCGCTCGTAATAAAATTACCGTTAAAGGAATTTATTGAAATAAATAAAGTGGTTAGAGGTGGTTGTTCTATATCCATGATATATCATCAATGAATCAAACCTCTTGTACCACAGCACTGGTGCTTGTTTTAGTTAGTTCGGGCATCTTTCCAAACAACACACCAAGATTTCTTGCCCTTAGCTTTGAAATATTCTAGATGCTCTGTATATATCTCCTCCTTCAAATCACCATAAAAGCAATGTAGTTTTCCCATCTAACTGATGGCAGGACTGTACAATGAACTTCAGACAGACCATGAACCAAATTCACAATTCAGTTTACGACCAGTTACAAAAATTGCTGTTTGTTTCACAAGTAGCATATATTGTTTGGGAATTGTACTTGGGCAATATATTGCCTTCAAAAATTGTTTGCCAAACTGGCACTCAATCATCCATCCGAGTCTCCTCTTCTTTACTCTTCGAGGCCATTTCCAAGCAATCCACGGTTACTCCCAATCACAAACAAGTGACAATTCCAAAGGTACATAACACACTCTTTTGTTAAAACCCAAACCAAATATATATGCAGTAATAGGATATACAAATTTAGTTGTCTCATGACATAATAAAATCAAACAATGGGGAAAGCCAAAACAACACAACATAACATAGACATAAGATATTAGGTAAGATCATCCTCCTCCATTTCCTTGGCTTTCAGCTTCTCTTTTACCCTCAATAGAAGTGTTGTCTTCCAGGGATCCTGGACACAGAACAATATCATTCACAGGTCATAAACTACAGAACAAAAAAGGAAGTAATCCGAAGCAGCAAGTTGCTTTCAGATATCTCGCACTTCGAATCACATAAGGGTTTAGGCAAGAGGTTAGAAACTAAATTCCTGTAGTTTGGATTAAGGATAATAACCTATAGCCCAAAGTTGATTTCAATATTCTTTCTTTAGATTACATAGCCTAGTTTGAACAAAAGGGAACTGCACAACCGTCAACTTGTATTTGATTGTTTGTGTGTAAGAATGTGTGAGAAAAAGAAAGGGAGAAAGAGAGAGAGGCAACTGTTAACTACAAAAGATATTTGCATTCAAAAACAGCAAAGATAAAACATCCCAGTACCCCTAGTTTCATTTCATTCCAAGTAAAGGACCTTCAATCATGCACTTCAGTCAATGCATTAAACCAAATGCTTAGATGGCACTTGAATCATGATGCCACCAACTAAATTTTTTTCTTTCGAGTTTTGTTTCAAAAAAGGAAGATGATACCAGCAGCTTCAGTCAACAAATGCATTCCAAAAACTTCCCATCATAATTGCATGACGTGCTTGACAGTGAAAAAAAAAATCAATCTCCTTCGCAGACCAACATATGTAGAATTTTAATTCCAGAAAGGATTTTACCAGAGGGGTCATGCTATCAAATTCCTTGACAACATCAGTGAACTTCGCTATATCTTCCTCATCGATGGCAGCAGCAACATCCTACAAAGTTTTTGTGTTATAACATAAGCATCCTTTTTCAAACGCAAAAAGAAATTCAGTCATAAAGGCACCAAGAGGTGCAACTTAAAGTACATTAAGAAGAAGCTTAGTATTGAAGAAAATACAGGTATTTGAGTTAAGGAGACCAGAGAGTATAGAACCAAAATATAACAATATTGAACCATTCATAAAATTATTTCTCCAGAGAAAAATCTTGCTCTAAAAAACCCTCTGATTTCTTTCCACCCAAATAATCCAGCTATTGTGTCTATCAATTAAGAGCACCAAGCGACAGTCAATCAAAGCCACACACTTATTTCAGAGTGAGACCCGAAAAAAAAGGGGAACATGCAGAAAACTTCACCATTTTGAAGGAGACAATGAAAAAGGCTTCATGTACATAGATAACCTACCGCCAATAACCTGTATTCGCGTGTTCCTGAAAAAGTTGGATCCAGCTCCTGAAAGAAAATGCAAGGTTTGCATGAGCATAACGAATAAAAAGTAAAATAATAGTAAGTGGAACAAGAGCTAAACTTTACCTGATAACGCTCCAAGGCATTAGTAATTGCAACAACATCACCTTTGCAAAGATGGCATAGACCAGCATTAAGTAGATGCCCTTTAACTCCATACTTCAGCAAGTTATTGTTGAGGGACTGCTTAGCTATTTCTTCATAAATCTCTATAGACCTCTGATACCTGGAAAAGTTTCACAGGAAAATTAGCCAGCACTAATATGACCTCACAATTCCTCATGAACAAGCGAATGGTAGTTAAAGCAGTGTCCCTAGGGCCTAGAGCAAAGCGAAACCACGACCATCATCCCCCCCCCCCCCACCCTCTCTTCTCCTTGCACTGTGACAAAAACAACCTTTTGGTCTTGTGGTAGTGTTATGCTGTTGAAACTTGAAAATATAACTTTCCCAGTTGAAGAGAGGACTGCTTTCGAACCCTAGTGTAATGCAAGAAGCTCAACTGGCTACCTAAGCTGACAACCACATAGAACAGTTAAGCATTGCAACTTGCAAGGACCATCCACTTCCAACCAACATCCATGACTTAAAAATTAAGTGTGAAGTTTTAACACAACAAACCAACCACATGGATAACACAAAAGTAATCCTAGGACATGCTGGTACCCAGCTGATCTCATAATGTTAATAGCAATAACCAGTGAAACAAATTGAAACTCTACTGTACCCGAAGGCTTTAGATGAACTCTGAATGTTGATATCCAAATGTAAACCCAGGATCTTTTTCCATAGATACCATGATAAATTGTGATATGACTAAACTTCAAAGATATAATGACAAATTTATTTTATCTGCTTGAAATTAGCCGGAATTTTCCAGGGGCTATGAAGATTCAAATTGAGGGAACATGACCACCAAGCCACAGTAGTCTATAGATCATATATTACTACAAGTTTACCATATCAAACATCCCTCCACTACCGTATTCATTGCGAACAAGAACCGAGAAGAATAAGAAGAAATCCATGCAACAAAGAAGATGGCAAGCCTTACTGCTCTAGTTGAGCAGAAAATTGAGCAACTTTCTGCTTGCACTGGTTTGCAGAGGTGGTTACTTCCTCACTCTGGAACATATCTGCACCTCTTTCATAGAAAACAATAGCTTGCTCTATGTTTTGCTCTGACTCATATAATTCAGCAATTTCCTATATTAGAAAATGATTTAGTTCAGGAGAAAAATGTCAGGAATAAAAATTAATCATTCAAATGTCAGTATAAAAACAGTACCTTGTAATACCTAGCAGCCATACTGAGCCTTCCATTATCACACATTAGATTTACAGCATGCTCTAAGCAAGATATCGCCTCTGCATATGAACAAGATTTCAACAAAGTGGAATTTTGAAGAGGACTTGGAAGAGAGAGTATATTACCACCCAATTGAATGTAAAGGAAACATTTGCACATCAATACTATCTCATAAATTATTGGAAAGAGCATAAATCGAAGTTAACATGCTAATATACAAACATGTCCAAGCTTCAAACATCAAGCCACTTATCCCTCAGTAGGGAATGTGAGCAGCAAATTGATATAAGTACAATCAAGAGCACTAGCTCCCATGTAGGTTAATCAGAACCCTTTCAAGTTATACACACTTTTAAATAATTTTTGTTTCATCCCACACTCTTTCATACCACAATCCCTGAAAAAAACCCTTCCACATATTATGTAGGAGTAAGGTCTACGTATATCATGCCTGTCTTAGACCCTGCCCACTACGGGAGGCTTGTGCACGGGAGTTGTTTACCTCTCTTTTTTACCATAGTCTTTCACAGCACTCATGAGCCCAACACACTTCAAATTGACAAATAATGTATTTAAGGCAAATCATGCATGTCAACTAAAAGCATGTATACCCTTTGCAGATGTTTTCTTATAGCAGTGAGCAGCGTCAACATAAGCGCTGGCAGCTTCATGTTTACTATCAACCTACAAGCATAAGACAATTCAATCAAATAGGTAAACTGTACAAGGAATAATTAGTTAACGAGGACGAAGGAGGAGGAAGATGATGCTGAATGAAGAATATGTGGACCAGTTACCTTTATGTGACAATTCGCCAATTTGACATAACATGCTCCGGCTTTATCCCCTGTAAATCCATACCTTCAAAGCTTAGAAAATCATAAATGGCTATGCCTTGATGTTGAAATCAAAAGGTTTGAAATGTAACCCAATTATATGTAAAGGTATCATCCATCCACTCACATCAAATCACAAGTTGAAGATGATAATATTTTTTGAAGTTAAAATTGGTTGGCTCTTGCCCAACAGAAAATATGGGAGACCAGACACAACAAATTGTATTAAATTTGGCGCATTTCCATTACTGCAACGAACCAGGGGGCCAATGCATCAAATTTCTTATCATATGTTCAATTCAATTCAATTTTTCGAAAACTTATTCTTGCATAAAAAAGAAATGAATAGAACTGTAAAAACATAACTTGATTGCAGAAAGGCTTCTAAAATGTAAGTTTAACTTGACTAACAGCCACTTAGTGTTTAAACCAGCCAGGAACCACATGGTGCTAATCTTCCCAAGGTGAGAGCAATTATTCCATTACTGATTATTCTACGCAAAGTCCACTTAATTAATTTCTCCCCATAATTATTAGTTTTCTAGCATGATTGGATTAATCATCATATTAACCATGGTAAGTCTTAAGTGCAAACCAAAGTCCTACATCGGCTAGACATGGGAAAGATGGTGGGTTTACAAGTGTGGACAGTATCTCCATTGGTATGAGGCCTTTTGGATAGAAATCCAAGAGCAAATACGTGAGGGCTAGGCCCAAAGCGGACAATATTATAGCAACGTGGAGATTTGTGGGGTCAATTTTCCCAGTAAGGACTAAGGACCTTAAATGAATATAAACAATAACTTCAATCAATAAAATTAACAACTTCGATTGACAGTAGCCGTCTAAAACTTTCCATTTTACTAACAAACCTACAAAAACTACACCAGGCCGGATCCCCCGACCAATCAAGATCCCCCAATTCTTACTTATGTTCCTCTACTAAAAGTCTAAAACCCTAATAAATCAAAATCAAAGGCTTCATCATATCCTAAACCCAATTACGTGATGAACGCCAATGCTCCACCAGATCTTCAGTTAATCGCTAGGAAACAATTCTTCATAAGCAAAAACTTATGCAGGAAAAGAAAAATTAGCGAGAACCAAAGAAATTACAGGATTTTGCGAGCTTGTACAAATTGGAAGCCTTATCGAAGAGGTCCGCGGCGTCCTCGTATTTGGACCCAAAAAGACCCCAACCGCTCAGCTTTTTCTCTGCTTTCTTCTCATATTCCTCCGCTTTCCCTACCTGATCTCCCATTTTTCTCTACTTTGTTCAGTTTAGAGAATTACCAGCGTTGAATAAATCGAGATCTGAGCCCACCCGACAAACATTCAAAAGGCAAGGATCAATGGAGGGGCAACGACGCAACGATATTGTCAACCAAGGAGAAGGTTCATCTTGCTAAACTCTTCGCCGACTTGGAAACTTTTCAACGTAGAGGTGGCGGCCCATTTTGTTTGGTATGGGCCCAGTTTATATTTTTGGGCTTTTGGGACCAGTTACACAAAAAGCCTTTTCTCAAAAAAATTCCAGCCCCATAGGAGCCCATTCAGATTTTTGTGGCTCACCCCAAAAGCAGTCCATTTCATTATTTTTCTAGAATAAACTTGAGTAATATATTACGGGAAAAAAACTGACAAATTTTAACGAAAAATGTAATGTGATGTAGGGGTGGCAACAATTTGGTTATGGGTTGGACAACATCACTTGCGGGATGGGAGGGGCTGGAATGATTCCAGCCGATTCCACCCATCACAGCCATTGATAGCACTTGATTGATAATGTAATTAAGTGTAATCAATAATGATGCAATGGCTGTGATGGGTGGAATTGGCTGAAATCATTCCAGCCACACCCATCCCGTTTACGAAATATTTATATGTCAAACCCTAACCCGAATTGGATTTCGAACGTATTTAATTAACCAAACTCGTATTTGTTTAAATCCAAATAAGTAAATCGGACAATAATCTAATTTAGATTAGGGTCTGGACAAGTAAACCATTGTTTTTGGATCCGGATCAGATCCGATTTTAAACCGGGAAAAAATTTTGTGTTTATTTCAAACATACAACTTAAGTCCAAACTTGGTTTATTCTGGATCAAACAAATTCGGTTATCCAGACAGAGTTTTGCCACTCCTAATGACGTGGTACACTTCACAAACCATCGAATTTAAATTGTAGATTCTACAATTTTAAACAAATTACTTGCGGAACCTCCAGATCCATCATCCATCAAATACCAAATGCAGCTTTTTTCAGAGTGACAAAAATTTATTAGGGTGCCGACATTCTTTGGATGAAGAATTTTTCTTCAACAAATAAGGCAACATTTTCTTTTGGCCCACATATATAGTTAATTGAGTCGATCCAAGTATCTGAGAGTTTAGTAGATTCATGAAAAAAGCTGCGTTTGTTGCCAACTCTTAGTTGCTTCTCTATTCTTGCTCTTTCACAACATCTGTAAAATTGTTGCTCCTGCTTTAGGGTCAAACGCAGAGAACAAAGACACAAAATATGGTGGATGGTTTGGTGGAATAATTTGTGTAGGTTTGGCTTAGAATATGCCTTGCCTTCTACGGATATTATCAAGCCTGACATGATTTAGGGAAACTCTACTATATATTCTTCGACTTTTGTAGCCGCAAAAATTTTCGGCAAAAGAATTATTCTTTCCAGATTATAATCATGTAGGAGGGTATATAGTCAATATGTTTTTGACTTGAACGTATCGCGTTTAAACGAGCAGTAAATTATGATATCACTACATCATCACGATGAGCGCCAAGCTGAAGCGAGTTGCTTTCACTCTCGACGCAACGCGGTTGACCACATTTTCGACGTCAAAACACGATATTTTTTTAATTTTACCCTTAATCAATTTTATTATTCCATTTATATTTTTACAAGATATCAATTAATAACAAAAAAATTTCAATTTTACTCTTACCTCACCATAAAAAAATTCAAAACCCATAACAATGTCATGCAACTGGTTTCGAGTACGCAAGAGGGTGGGATTCCAGGCTCTTTTTCTGCTAATCCTCGCAGCTGTGAAGGTACGTATTAAAAAATTACCATTACCATTGGAAGACAAAGCGGATCGATCACACTCGCAACATTGTCTTGAGCACAAGGACTTCAAAATTTCCCATAAATTAAGGAAAAGCAGATTGTCTTTTGCAACATAACATGGCACTTCCATCACTAAAATATGGTGATCAGCTGATATATTCATGCCTGGCTAAGATTTTATCAAAACAGGCAGTTTTGGCGAAGATATTTGTTGCTTAAATGAAGAGTGTTTGAGCTAGTTTCATGGTTTGTTTTTGTTGCTCTACTTTAGAGTAATTATGGTCTGGAAGTCGATCTAGTACGACATAGCCAATATCGAAAATTTTCTACAGTATATCCCATCTATTTTTTAGGTGCAAATTCCCATTAATTCTGGGTCATTCAGATGAGATTCATTTAAGTTTGCTTGCTTGCTTGCTTGTTGTCTTTTGCTTTTGCATTTTTTTTTTCACTTTCTAGTGATTACTACCACCAAAGATTATCAATATCATTAAAAGTACATTAAATAAGAACATTTAGAGCATTTACTTCAGTAAACCAGTTTTGATGGGCATCTCAACAATTAGTATTCAATTATCGTAGCTGTGGAGTTGTAAGCACGTGATTTCATATGTATCGTGCGGGACATGTGAAGTCCACGAATTCACTTGAATCTTATGAGTCCAACTCAACAACTGGAATAACTGAGATACCAACTGTTGACATCTTTATCATTTTCGTTATTAAACCCATAAGAACCCATAGGAACTAAAATCATACCATCACTCAAAATGTCTATAAACAAAATCAAAAGCACATCACTCAAAATGTCTACAATTGTTGAAAGGTCAACTTTGATTACGTGGAGGCTCGTCTGTACCTTTGAATACTATAAATATCATAACAAGAACAACCGTGAAAGCTCTTGGACCGGATTGGGGGTGCCAGTCGTAGAGGCTCCCACGATCAAGTCAGTGGTGATCAGAGATGGAAGACCAACAATGACTAGATCTTTGGTGAAAGGTAGGAGAAATGTCTATCTCTGGTTTCCCATGTCCCAATCCCCTCTCCCAAGGTAGGAGAAGGGTATTTGTATGAGAGTGAGGTCTTGCCTTGGAAGTCGCGTGACCCACTTTTATCATTTTTGGTAAAACCCAGACCCAGGCTATAAATGTATAAAAGTCCAGCATAGTAGACATGTTAGAGTTGGTAGACAAAAACAAGATGAAAGTGGCAGGACATATGATAGGGGTAGGACGTGTGTTGGCCACGAAATGGAAGATTGAAGGGAACAACCATAAATGAACTGATATCAAATGGTTAAAAGATCATACGTAAAGATACGTACCTGTTAGGTCCAAGGTTGTAGGTATGAACTGGATTGGATATGTTTCCCAAAAATGAACGTTTGTGAGTAGGCTTGGCGCGTCCATGGTCATGGCGCCACTGAGAAGATGGGAGATCCTGTCAGATAACGATGTCCTGCATATAGTAAAGCAGATATTAGACGTGACGTTAGCCACTACAATCAGATGTGGCGTCAGATGAATTGTTCACAGCCACGTGACTGGGGTGTTCGCGGGCAGAACTCCAAGGGTTTCATGTGGGTCTTAGCATGGACCTAAGTGCCAGTCGGGCCTATGAAGTGGGTATGTCAAACTTGGGCACTTGGGCTTGTTACTAAGTGACCCAATGGGGGTCATACGATTTTTGGTAATTACACACGTGAGCTTTATTATTTCAAGTTTCAACGGCTAGGATTTGACGGCTCAAAAAGGAAAGAAGAAGAAGAAAAAAGGGCACATTCTCTAATGGGGTCCGGTCCGTCCAATTAATTGTGTATTGAATTGAAAGGTGAGGCTTGAGAGATAAGTATTTAATGAAGTTCCTCAATTTGAGGAGCCAACCCAAGCACTACAAACGGCCTGTTTGATACGAAATATTTCAACCAACTTACAATCAAGCAATCTTAACAGTAATACACACAATGGGCTATCTTGCCGCCACTGAATGTGACTTCTCTCAATAGTAGTCAAACCATAATTATTTCAACTTGTAGGAAGGAAAAATTATTAACTTTTTTGAAACTTTGAAGAAGAAAATTGAGATATGTAAGGCAACATACCCTGAATGCAAAGATATTCACTCATGAAAAAACCCTAGCTAGCCGCCTATTTGATATTTTCATTTTAAGAGATTTCAAACCCTTATTTGGATGTTGGTGCCTGATCAGTCGCTAGTCTACCCCTTGATTTAGCTCATCAAACAACATGTCGAATAGTAGGTATTCTACGGAATGCATTATTGTACCTCCGCTTTTCAAATGCGGGTGAAACTTTGCTGCGATTAGATAACCGCAACTATATTTAAAACAACATCTTGCGGAATAATTTTTAAGCCTGCGCTTACAAAAACGAGAGTACAACTTAGTTGCGGTATTATAACTGCAACAATATGTTTTAGTAACTCTACGATCAAATAACATTTTATCAACGGTCTAGAGATCCGAGATTAACGAATAACTACAATTTTTTTTATCGCAATTATAGTTATAATCACATATGTGGTCAATTTTATTTTACATGCGGTCATCTAAACCCGCAAGTAAAGACTTTGCGACGCTTTCATAAACGAAGAATATGTAAGCGAGGAAAAAAATTTGAAACCGAGTTTTCTTGAATAATAAGTACTAGACAACAATTAAAATGGTCATCATAAACTATATATACGCACAATTAATTACACTTAAAAAAACCCATATAATAACATTTCCAATATAATCCAAGTCACTTTCAAGAGAGTTCTTTTTCATGGGAGTGAGGATTCATGTAGGTTACCAAACGTGGAGATTCATGCACTTGAACTTATAGTTGCCAAATGAGATATGATGCATAAACAGTCGACTGAGGAATTTTATGGGTTTTAGATTCAAGGATGCCAAACACTAGGTCAAATATTGGAATTTACCAGAAAAACGTCCATGTCAGCTTAACATTTGTTCCATCAAAAATAATTAAGATGGAGATTATTCAGAATTAATGAAGAAATTAGGATTCAAGCAATTAATAAAATAATATACTTAGTACTGTTTCTTCCACAAAGAATCTTTGGGAGACATAAATCATGAAAATGTATATATAGAGTCAACTTGGTGTCTTTCCCACTATATTTGCTTTTGAAGAATTACAGCCGTAATTGTAGCCGTAATTGTAACAGTAGTGTTAGGTAACTCATAGAGTGGTAATCCATGGAAGCCGAAGTCTCTTAAACGAAATTTTAAAACGTTTTAACTCTCAAAATACATGTTATTAGATTTTTTTTAAAATTACATATTCAGAATCAACACATAAAACTCTTTCTAATAAGATCCATTGTCGATGAGTTTTATCGGGTAAATCTTAATTCCATTGTTTTTTTTTTCAATAGAATTTCAAAAACAAATGAATTCAGAACTAAAACAATGAATTCTAGACTATGCTTTAAAAAATAATAGAATCTATAATAAATTTTATATAATGAATTCTGAGATAAAAGAGTGGAAATAAAACTATTCCATTGATTAAATCAACGGAATAAACCTGTTAGGCTCTCATAGACTACATGTCATTTTTCGTAATTGTAATTTGCATCCTCATGCTACACATGCCTCCACAGTAACACTTTGTCTGCTTTGGTAGATTCATACTAACTCGCACGACTTTATTTTCTTAAGTCCAACAATAGTCCATACTAGTTTGAGATTAGGAAAATGATTATAACTAGTTTGTAAGTTTAACCTATTATATTCTATACTTTACATCTTTCCCTGGGCAATGTGGGAGAAAAGATGTAGCCCCATTGTCACTCGGTAACTTGTCCAACACTTCTAAACTTAAGACTACATGTCATAAATCCACACCCCCCATATATTGCAACAATATTATCCGCTTCCCAATGATACATCGGGTCTGCACGGTTTTATTTCTCCTTAGTCCAACTATTAAGAGTCGAAGCCCATGGGTTAAAGTCCAACTCACTTAGGTTTGGGAAAGACCTTATTGGTTGTTAAGAGCTGAGCTTGGGTTTATAAAAACACAAGGT
The DNA here is from genome assembly GCF_013401445.1 of Tripterygium wilfordii. Taxonomy (NCBI): domain Eukaryota; kingdom Viridiplantae; phylum Streptophyta; class Magnoliopsida; order Celastrales; family Celastraceae; genus Tripterygium; species Tripterygium wilfordii. Next base: position 10,976,487 of record NC_052237.1, on the reverse strand, counting down.
TGAGATTACCAACCGATGTGAGACTCTTTAACACAGGCTTATAACCCCACCTACTCTAGTCGGTGTTGAATGCGGACTCTCTAGTCTCTAGTGATCTCTATATATACCCATTGTGACTATAAGCTATCTCACACACAACACAATACATATTTGAAGCTTTTTATTAATTCCTCCCTTGTTTTCATGGCCAGAGTTAAGCTTGTAATTCCTACTACTTTCTTCTTCCTGTTATTATTGTTTTCTTGGGGATCAATCACGTTTACTGAAGCAAGGCTTTTGAAGATGTCTAGAAATTATGTTGAGAACAGTTTGATAATGAATATGGAAGACAATGAAGATGGTGTTAACTCTCGTCGCATCGCTTTACAGGACGATGGGGTTGCTGCTGGTAATAATATTGGCCCTGATGCAGCTAGCACGGATGATTTTCGACCCACAACACCAGGTCACAGTCCTGGTGCTGGCCATTAAGCGAAGATCCACTTTAAATAACTTATATACATATATAGATACGCATATATCTATGTATGTGTGTCAGTGTGTTTTGCATGGCCGGGTTCATTTATATGCATGCATGCAATGTTATTTCTATGCATTACAGCATTACTCGTGATTTAAATAAATCTTATCATGCATATGTATGGTTTCATGTATTTTTTTTACTTTCTTAACGCAATGTTCTATGCATCTGTATAAAACATTATGGTGTGTTATATATAAATGAATAAATCTATCTTCTTGTGTTCAACATCTCTCTTACTCTCTCTCTCTCTCTCTCTCTCTCTATATATATATATATATATATATATATAGTGTGTGTGTGTGTGTGTTGGTAACAAAATTGATTAAGCTGGTATATTAATAGTTATTAGCTGCCAATATTACTAATTGAAAATCGATTTTGTAGCTCTTTCTTTATTATTTATTGCACAACCATGCACTTTTTAAATCTAGTGTACAAGGACAAGGTGACGCAAGTATAATTAAGTTATAAACATTTCAATTTTTAAGTTTATTGTGTGTGTGTGTGTTTCTATATATATATATTGATTATATAGATGAGAAATGATAAAAAAAAATAAATTTATTTACTAAACCTCAGATTGAAAGTTTCTGAGAACTTAAAATTAAGAGGACTATATATGGTTTTATACAGGGGGTTGACACTTTAGACAATCCTTGTTTGTGTCTTCTCTGGTCCCTTTGATTCAACTGACTCTAATGGTGCAGAATTGAAAGCTATTAGAACAGCTGATCTTGAAATCTCAATGGAGTATGGGGTTAAAGATAAAGGTAGAATTATAATAGAGACTGATTCATTAAACGTCGTCACTTGCAAGACAGGGTGCTTCTAGGAAAGAGTTGTTTTATAGCTTGGCTGGGTAACAATGGATCCCCCTTTGTCATGGGGGTAGCTCTTATTTTTGTTTGGTGGTTTGGCTCTGGTTGGAGTCTTCCTTTGTTTCGTTTGTTCTTACCTTAATCCTTAATAAAATCAAAAAAGACAATCCTTCCTTGTCATCCAAAGTGCTCCTGGAAATTTTCCTTTACCGTCAGTATCTTACCATCTTTGCTTCGAAGATCCATTAGTTTCTGTTTAATGTGGGAGTGGTCTTTTTATGATTTTTTTGAAAGGACAAACATAAACAACAATCAATCATGGTTTCATAAAATCGATCAAAATACAAATATATTTTTTTTCAAATTTTTTAAAAATATTTTGAACCCTAAAAATGAATTTTAAAAGTTAGGATCTCATTTTATGAGATCAGAATTCCTATATATATATATATACATATATATACATATACATATACATATACATATATATATATATAGATACATACATATACATATATATATCCATTGCCAAACTTATTTATGAGTTATGACAACAGTTTTCGAACTCACTATGCATGTTGAATGGTGTAAATTGATAATGAATTAAATATGTTTGTTGACATATATTGTAATTAGCTTGATCTTAGGGGTCCTTGATTGTAATTAGCACTATTTTAAGGGTGATTAAAAAGATGGCTTGTTTGTAGTTTGTACACTTCATTCTCAAACTCTTTTCTGAGAACCGTGAATGATACAATACTAGCTTGTCTTTTAAATATTCGATATAAGCCTAAATTCGGGAAACTGTGTGCACACAAATTTTCCATTTGATGAAGGATAAGTTAGGTGAAAGTTCAGCACCATAACCACAAGAATACTGCTCCTACTGAAAATCGAACTCAAAACCTTTCGAATCCATACTGTTTGACCCAATAAAGATTCATTACTAAACTATCACTCAATGGTTGAATTCATTCTCAACTCAATGCATACACACTTCACATTTGTTTAGTTAATTATTCATTATTTAACAATGTTAAATTTGGATTTTTTCTCCTTTAATTAAATTTTTTATTTTTTTGAATAAAATAATAAATCTCATATTAGTGTATAGCACTGTTGCTAGGTAGCCCAACTATTCCAAATCCATGCGGCGCCTATGTGACATGACCATTGTTTAATTTTTTTAGAGCTTGACACATGACATGGACAAATATTTGTCAATTTCTCTTAGACACCTATAAGTCCCATTAATTATTTGTTTACCAAATATTTATTGTGCATAAATTATTGTAGGACAATACCAATTAAAGAGTGATAAAAGCATAATCTGACTAGCAAGGGGAATCTTTGAATCAAGAAATTAATAGATCCTTTGAATTCCTCCAAATATAAAGAGCATTTACTCATTAAGTAGAATTTTAAGCAATAATTAGAATTACCAAAAATTAAACTCAAAAGATAATTAAAGAAATAAATTAACTTATACAATTAAACTAAGTAAACAATTTATGAGTAACCATAATCACTTAATCACTAGGCAAATTGTCAATTATTTTTTTTAATAGTTCAATATTCGGATCATTTATAAAACTTACCTTCTTAAGTAGGGATATGATAATATCGAAAATACCCTTGAATAGAATCTTGACACGTGGTAAGATATACCGAGTTGACATGCATCTCGATCGAGAAGTCTACTTTGCCACCGACCAAGGTTGAGCTGAGGAATCCAACTGAACAAAAGGCACCCAAATGATAAATGTAGGACTCGACGATCGAAAAATTCAATTCGGACACATTGTATAAAATTTACCTCTTTAAGTAGGGTTCCAAAATCCTTCTCTTAACCATTTAGGTAATAAAGACAACTTTCATCCCTGATTCCTGCAAATCTCAGTTTCAGAAATCTTGGAACTGATTGATGACATCATCAACAACCTTAAAATAATTTCCAATTATAGAATATACTTTCCTATTTATGACCCAATGCATGCACATTTTTCTCAAAATAGAAAAAAGAAAAGAAAAGAAAATATGTTCATAGCGTAAGTCAAGGGTTCAGATCAAACTCCACCGCTAATCCAACGGCTCCGACAACAACCGCGTTTACCCATGAATTCTTCCCTAACCATGTACGCTGCTCTACCCCTCTCCACCTATCTTAGCAACCAAAACCCATTAGATTTAGCCCTCTAATCTCTGAGAAGTACTGTGAAATTCAGATTCCTCGTCTTCTATAATCTTTATTTTTTCTTTCTAGATTTTGAATTAGAGAGGAGGATCGAGCAGCAAGATTATAGTTACATAGTAAGATGCAATCAAACGGTTCAGATTCACTGCAGCAACAACAGGGAGGAGGACAGGAGCAGAATCAGCGGCCCCAGCCGCAGTGGATAGGGATGCAGTATCCCGCGGCGGCTGCTATGGTAATGCAGCAGGGCCACCAGATGATGCCGCCACAACATTACGGACCGCCTCCACCACAGCACTACCAAATGGCCTACCACCAGTACCGGCATCAATCCCATCCACACCCACAACACCCGCACCCTCAGCAACAAGGATCTAGCGGCGAGAATAAGACTATCTGGGTCGGGGATTTGCATCACTGGATGGACGAGAGTTACCTCCATAACTGCTTTGCTTCCACTGGGGAGGTAATTTTATTTATAGTTTATATTGCTGTTCATATGGTTTTTGTTGTGATTTTTTATCTTTCAATTGGTTCTGTAACAATTTCTGATGTTTATATTAAAAGATTGATGTCAATGGTATCTTGTTAAGAATATCTAAGTTTGGACTAGGATTTTTGGGTAATAATGTGATCAGGGGTGTATGAGATTTTCCCTTGTATATTTCTATAATTGAAAAGGAAAAGGGTTTTGCAATGTTCCTCAGAATGAAGGTTTCATTATCAAAAAAAGCAGATAAGTGTTGGGTGAACCATCAAGCATCAAACAATAAATTGTAAAACCACGAGTTTGGGTGGAACAATTTACGTAATCACTCAAACATGGCCTCTGGTCGGTCCTAATCAGGTCCTGATGGGCATTAGGGATTTGAATTGGAAAGATTTTAATTATCCGATCCTATATTTGACAAGTTCCTGTCTTGGCCAATATGTGCTTAAGTGGCTAACGCTTAACAATATTGGTTAAATTGGATACGAAGAAATGTGTTATATTACATATTGCTGAATTTCTGAACGTTCGGACAGTGTTGGAATACCATAGGAATACTAAATTTGATCCTCTAATCCTTCATCGCGAAAGGCTCTTACAGAATTTTATAACAATGCAAGAAGATAATAGATAATTTTATATTGGGATGTGGTTTCTTTCTCAAACGAACTTTGGTCTAGAGGGTCTTAGAGATATGAGATTCACTTCTCTTTTTGATGTGTTATGAAATCACAGCATTGTTTTACTTTCTTAGTTGACGTTTTTTTTAATTTGTTGCCTTCTTAACCAGTTACCCTTCTTTGGGTTGGTTAATAAGTTAATAAATCTGCTTCTTCTAATTTGATGTTGTGCATTATGCAGATTACCTCCATTAAGCTTATTCGCAATAAGCAGACCGGTTTGTCTGAGGGATATGGATTTGTGGAATTTTTTACACATGCTACAGCTGAGAAAGTTCTGCAGAGCTACACTGGCATTTTGATGCCAAATACAGAGCAGCCATTCCGTTTGAACTGGGCAACATTTAGCACTGGTGAAAAGCGTTCAGATAATTGTCCTGATGTCTCTATATTTGTAGGAGATTTAGCTTCAGACGTTACTGATAGTTTGTTGCATGAGACTTTTGCCAGTAAATATCCATCCGTTAAAGCTGCAAAAGTTGTCATTGATTCCGGTACTGGGCGTTCAAAAGGTTACGGTTTTGTGAGATTTGGAGATGACAATGAAAGAACACAAGCCATGACTGAAATGAATGGTGTATATTGTTCTAGCAGACCAATGCGCATTGGAGCTGCAACTCCCAGGAAATCATCTGGATATCAACAAGGTAATTAAATATTTTGATATGTGTACGCATGATAGATTTTTTCCCCTAATTTTCTAATTCCTTTCCTGCACAATGGGGGAGGTGGGGTTGAGATGTTAACCGTGTTACCAGAATAGCTCGTGCATTATCCTCCCTTGACAGTGAGCAGGTAAGCTGTTGTAAATTTGTAACACTCAGGCTCCGTCAATTGGAACTCCGTGTGTGTGTAAGGATGTGTATTGGGATACATTCTTGAGGATTCTCTATGGTCTAAAAAATTTTAAGGCTTATTCTTGAGGATTCCCAATCCAGGTGCACCAACTAGATGTGTGAAACTGCTATAGCTTTGATCTGAACTATCCTCAGAAGTGTTACATTTGACCTTTCCTCCTCTGGTTCCTCAGGTGGATATGCATCAAATGGTGGCTCGGCCCAAGGCACTCAATCTGATGGAGATTCTACAAACTCGACTGTGAGTTTCTGTTGGCTTTCTCTTCTGTGTTTACCATAAGGAGTCCACTTTTTTCACTTGGACAAAACTTGTTTTCTTAGATATTTGTTGGAGGGCTGGACCCAAGTATCACCGATGAAGATCTCAAGCAGTCGTTTTCTCAGTATGGTGAGATAATCTCTGTTAAAATACCAGTTGGAAAAGGGTGCGGGTTTGTACAATTTGCCAGCAGGTAAAGTTTGTGACTGTAATTCTGCTTTTCCCACAAAATGCATTGTAATTACAGCGGGCTTCGGTTGAATTCTTCAGTTATTTGCTTACCCCTTCTATTGTCATCCTAAATTTCCTTCCCAGAAATAATGCTGAGGAGGCATTGCAGAAACTGAATGGGACAGTCGTAGGCAAGCAAACAGTGCGTCTTTCTTGGGGTCGCAATCCAGCTAATAAGCAGGTAACATGAACTCTCATTTTACTACCTTGCCATATGAGGGCGTAGTTAGACTAAAGGCTGTTGATTTGGTCGGCCTAAATCTAATTTATATTTACCAGATGGAATCCTTTATTTTTTTTTTTGATTGGAAAAGAATTTTATTCAAGCACCAAGGGGGTGCAACCCAACAGAAATTACAGGGGAGCAAGATTCAAATGGTCGAAAATATTCCCAGAGAAGGACAAACTCCAAAACTTAAGACAATCAAACCAATTATCTATGAAACTGTCATTGGATGATTCTTTGTTGTTGAATATTCTGTTGTTCCTCTCAAGCCATAGCAGCCACATCATGGACATAGGAACCAACTGAATGAAACTTCTTTGAAGCTTATCCCTGCCGAGAGAGTGCCAGGCTATGAATCCTTTATTTATTAGCCTGCTTGAATGACTTTTATTAAAACCTGGGAACCTTTTCCTTGACAATAAATCCCCAGATTCTGTGTGGATACTTGACTGTATGTCATATTGTCATGTATAATGAGAGTGACTTGCACCTATGTTTTGTTGTGCATAGCAACAGCAAGAGTTAATTGAAGGAATTCGATGAAGTTCAATTAAAATCGGAGCCAGATTTCATACTAATTGTTGAAGTTTATATTACTCCTTATCCATTTATAAAGTAGTTAGGATGCAGGCATAGACCGCAACACTGGCAAAACTTAGAAGCTTAGTCGCAAAAATATGAACTGAGTTACTTCTGTCTCAATGCTGGCCTTTTTTTCCTACATGGTATTTTATTCTGCAGTTTAGAGCAGACTATGGCAATCAGTGGGGTGGACCATACTATGGAGGGCCAGTTTATGATGGTTATGGATATGCTTTGCCACCACCTCACGACCCAGGCATGTATGCAGCAGCCGCTGCAGCTTATGGAACTTACCCTGTTTACGGCGGCCACCAGCAGCAAGTAAGCTGACTGAACTGCGCGAGAATATGTAGTTGTAGTGATCAGACACTATCAGACACTACCGTGCTAGATGAGGCAAATTTGCTCTACTTCTCTGTAGGGAAAGGTTTTGGTTCTATAGTATTCTTATAAATCCCTCCATTTTGTGGAGCAGAACTGAATTTTGATGACTGAGGCAATTTCTTAGAGTATCTGATGCAAACATTCGATTAGAATTAAGGCAGTTGGAAAGAAACTAAATTATTGGAATAGATGAGGTTTGCTGACGCATGGAGTAACATGCTCCATGAATAAAAAGTTTGTTATATATTTGTTCTATAGTTTTTTCGTTCCATTTGATGTCGATGGCTGCGTTGCCATTTATCATACCATATCATATCCTGAAATGGAAATTTTACTTGTTCATGAGAGTAGATTTTAAATTCACTGGAATTCCAGTAACAGAGTAGGGTTCATAAGCAATTCACATATAACTGTGTGAAGTATAACAGACTGGACCAGGAAACTCTTGCCAAAATCAACAACTAAGTTGGACTTGGTCAGCATTGGCAGTGTTTATTGGAGAAATCTCTCAAATGGTGTTCCTTTTAGTGTATTCTGGACTTCTTCCCAGTTCTGTATTTGCTGTGACAAGGGACCATTGTGTATCTTAACCTGGGTGCTCGTAAGTTCTCTGTACGGCAACCTTAGGAACTCCTGAACTTCTTTGAGTTTCTGCTAAACAAAATATGTTGAAATCTTTAACATCATCAAATACAAATCATGAAGAGGAGAAGAATGAAACTTACTGTGCGGTTATTGACAAGATCCTCATAGTAAAGAACAATGTGGCGCGTGCTTTTAAAGGATTCTACGACCTTGGCAGCAGTCACCTCCAATTTCCTGAAATGGGATACCAGTGATGTTGTGTTTACTTTTGGCTTGTAGTTTGCAAGTACCTGAGCCTGCAATGGCAATCAACTAAATATACATGAGATCAAAGTTTATGTAGGAATTCATATGAGAGACAGATGGAGAAAGGGAAATACATCTGCTGCTGAATAAACATGAGACTTATGGATTCCATTTAGTAGCTTAGCATCACTGTCGTGCGAGTTTGCGAGCTTTGATACCATTCTGCGAAGCAAATTCCTTCTGAAGAGGAATATTGCAAACGCTCCTCTTTCTTTGAAGTATTCTGCGATACCCTCTCGATGCGTCAGCAATCCCTGCAAGATTGTTTATTTGGCAGAATGTATAGATTAGTGTATGCTTTCATTCAATGGCAGATGAATGTCAGTGAAAGAAGATTATTTATTGCCTTTCACCTGATTAAGCATCCACTTGAATCCAACAGCAGCAGTGCACTGATTCTTGGAAGCACTGCTAAACCAGTCAAGATTGTAGACTTTGTCCAGCGTCTTCACAACTGCAGATATGTTCGTCCTTCTTTCTCTTGTCCCGAAAATTTCTCCATTAGAGCTTACATTAATATGACTATTTAACAAAGTTTCAAACCATCCGCTCCCAGATCTCTGTTGCGACATTATTGCAAAATATCGTACAGGATTGCACGCGCATTCCTCTCTGCAGATCCTCAAAAACATCAGTTCTTCAAACCATATAAACTGAACCCACATAGAACAAACACTGAATTAATCAAATACTAATAGTACCTGTCAACTGTTTCGGGTTTCGGGTAATGTAGGTATGGCATTTCAGTACCTTGCTGGGCAGCTACTAGGATGCTCAGTAATCTGCTGGCTGTTGTGTGAGGGCTCATTTGCTTCAAACGAATTGAGCAATTATATGCTCCACAAACCATCACAACCATTAAGACCACCACCATCCTCACTACCAGTGGAGATTTCTTGGGAACGTTTATGACCGATTTTTCCTGCAATCCAAATACTCCCCAGATGTTATTTATAGATGCAGATGTATTTACCACAATGAACAAAAGTATTAGAAATGGCTGGAACCAGCAGTAGCAGTAGAGATGGAAATCATACCGGGGCTTCCATGGTAAACAACAGAGAAAAACCAGAGAAGTTTGAAAGTGCTGGGGTGTTATAAGTAATAGAAATGGCGAAGACGTGGAGAATTGCATTAAATGATTGATTGAAGAAGATGGTCCAAAGTTCAACAAACGCGTATCCGAGTTTTATATTCTCTGTATCGCAACGAGAGTATCCGATTGGCATGACATGATGGTCAAATAATAACACCACCGACTAGTGCTTTGTTTCAAATATATTTTGACCATTTTGTATATGGTGACCTTCAAAGCAAAGACTGACCGTAAAGAAAAAAAATTTATACTTCTTTCACGCACATTTTACGGGCCACCGTCTAGTCCATATCAATGCAATACTCATATATAAAGTCGAAAGATTTGGGGCTTTGGATCCATTGCAATCCTTTCGTATACTGTCAGTCTGTCATACTGTTTTTTGCTCCACGGTCACTCGAATAGCGGTGACTGGGTTACTGATTTCCTTTCAAATATGCGAGGGCAGGGACCCTTAAAACGCGAGGAAGAAAGGAAACCCTTACCCGGGAATGGGGATAGACGGATTAACCTAACTTTGAAGAGCTATGAATCCTTAGGTTGCTACCAACTAGACTAATAGATACATACGATGGTTCCGGAGATCTTGGTCCCTACTCGATGAAATGCCAAGATTCAAGAAAAGATGTGAATGATGCCCATTCCATATATTAGGATTTAGGACCGCCTCAAGAAGAAAAAAAGGAAATTAGGGTTTTAGGATTGGGAAGATTAGGACTACTGCAACGTCCTTCCTTTGATTTTTCAAAAGCAATAAAACTTTCCCTGTAAGATTAGGACTACTGCAAGTCTGCAACGTTCCTTTTTTTTTCAAAAGCAATAAAAACTGTAATGTTAGAACGGCGGGTTAAAGGAGTCCTCTTTTCTCTCTCCAGACTAGGGTTCACCCTTTCCTCTTTCCTCCCAAATTGCTTCTCCACCAGCAGAGTAGAGTGACACAAACCTGAAATTTTAAATGCGTGATCGAGCATGATGAATCTCTTTGACTTTCAGTTCTTTCAAAGAATTATCTACTTTTTGCATAAATTTTCTGAAATTGTTCAAATCAAGGCTATAGCTATGCTCCCTGAGGAAGTCTATAACTGGAATTTGCTCCAAAAACCGGAGAACAGTGTAGAACAAACACAAGGATATGCTCCCTGAGGGTCGTCGTCTGGCCGGTAAGAGCCAGAGCCGTCGACGTCGCTCTGCTGCTCAAGAAGAGAAAGGGTTCTCTGATTCTCTCGATTTAAGAAGTTGATGAAATAGATGACTGAGATTTAAATAATTTCAGGAAAACAATTTCAGCCCCCTATCCCATTGATTTGGTTGGTCCTCCAAGCAATCTTCATATTAGTCTCTCCAAATGCCCACGAGACTCCAAACCACGGTTAAGATTTGCTCTAATGGAGCACAGCAGAAAACAACGGCATTTGTTGCCAATGCCACTGTTCCATCTGCCTTTGAAAACGAAAAATCCGGATGACTGAATCTGAAATCTTGAACACCCTTTCCTGAGTCTCATTCTTCTTCTCTTCTCTCTATCAAAAGCAACCCATTTCAAATTCCTCATCCCCTGTCAATTACGGCCTTATTCACCCAGGAAATTTTCGATTTTGTCCCTTATTGGGCAGTAGAGAACGAATTCTTTGTTCTTTGAAAATGGGTTTTGTTTATTTGAATTAATACTGTGAAGGATCCGGTAAGCTTTTTTTTCCTGTCTAATTAGGTTCTTCATCAAATGTGTATCCTTAATTGTGACCAAAGATTACGAGTCTATGGTGTTGGTGGAGAAGATTTTTCAGATTAAAGAGACATTTCGTTAAACTCATAATGGGAAGGCTTCTCAATGGCGTTTTACTGCCAATACTGCTGTTAACAGGTTTGCATCACCACCATCATCGTCATTATTGTTTTAGCTGCCTCACTTTGTTGCTTTACTGTATTTACATATTTAAGAGAGAGTTACATGAGATCATTCGAAGTTTTTCAGCTGCTTGCATTGCATATTTGTATGCGACTATTCACGTGTTTAGCGCATCATATTTTGGGGAGATTGGGGAACATAGAAGAATATTTTTGGGACTAGGTGAAAGCAGGGTCTGCAGAGGGCAGGGCATATGTACACCTATGGTGCAATAAGTAACTTAATCCCTGCACTAAGGCTAGCAAATGCAGCCAGCTTCCTACACACCACAGACATGCCATCCTTGACTTCCTCCGCTACTTTTTGATTTCTTGTACGTCTAGTGCTACAATCACTCCATAGGCTCAAATGGTCATACTAGTCCTACTTAAATGTTGTAGTTAAGTAAACCATATGGTGACTTCTTGACATGTTACCCGAAACTTTGACTCTTTTTAAAGATGTAATGGAGACCTCTTTTTGAAGTCTCCGATAATGCAAGTAATTGAGTTAACACTCAAAAAGATGTTCTGTCCATTCCTTGGAAGGTGATTCTACCTACCTCGCCATAAAATATCTCCAAGTAATAGGGACTCCAATTGATGTTCTATCAAAAAGGGTAGAAATGGACTCATAATATTGATGTTATCAGTGATATGTAAAACATGCTAGTTTTTTGTTTTTTTTTTTCCGCTAAAAATGTGAATATGCTAGTTGAAACGCCTGCAAAATAGTTCTTGGCTCATCTGTGAATTTACATATGCAAACGTAGTTATTGCATATAAAATGCTTCTTTTTTTTAAATGAATAACATTAAGGAACTCGTTAAATTCTTTTCCAAATGGTAAATGCAGCTGCATTGCTCAAGTGGAGCTTGATATCTTTGGCTGATTTGTTAGCCTTTCTTTTCATTCAGTATAGTGCTCCGAAAATTGGTAAGCTGCTTATAGTAGAATTTTTTTTCCTTAAATTTGTATATTGTAATATTTATGCCTTTCAACGTGACATGAGCTTATTTCAATGTTTTTACTTCTTTCATATATTTTTATGAAGAGGATTATACGTAGATGCTTGGCAAATATTTGCAGATTATTTTTTACAGAATCAATTTATTTCTAGGAATGTTTTTGACCATTATGGCTGTATTTTCTATTTAGTTTTACTGGAAAGTCACAAGCCCAGCAAGAGGACCTGGTACCGCCTAATAGTTGTTACTCTATTTTTTCCACATCTTGCAAAAAGAAGAATAAAAGCTAATAAGCCTCGTGATTGATTTTATCGTTTGCAAGATTGACACAAGAGTTATCTCTGTATGCTCTTTATGGTGAGTGTTGAATCATATGTTTGTGAGAAACAGGTAAAGTAAATAAGTTTTAGTGAGTGTTGAAGCATACGTTTGTGAGAAAAAGGTAAAGTAAATAAGTTTTATATTTGTGAAAGTTAACATGTTAAATATTCAAAGTTAGCATCTTATATGTAACTTTGGTATTTTGTATCATGTAGTGTACATGATGTTGCATTTAAGCATGCCCACATTTTCGAATCTGCTCCCTACTCCTTTACTTTACTGCTGTAGAACTATGTAGTTACACTACATGTTAGGATCAACTCCTGGTGGACTTGTGAGGCTTAGGTTCACCAGAAGATGGAACAGAAGTTAGTAGATTTAGCTTCTTTTTCTTCATACATAATTCACCTTTTCTTATGCTGTACGCATTAACAGGTTTTCAATTTTGGAGGGGATCTCTGGTTTCATGGCATATTCTTATCTTTTCCTTGTTGGCTGTTCTTTCGCATGCCATATTTCATATTCTGTGTGCTATTGAGGGGGCCCAATGGAGCTTTGCTGATGCCCACTGGGTGAAGCTAATTGGTTTCTTGAGGTAAACTTTAAATCGTGAGGGCTTTTTTTGATCATTACCTTGATAATTACAGATCTATTTTTTCAAGTTGTGAAAATACACATCTGCTTCTTTAAGTAAAAACTTTTCACAATGACATGAGCTGGTATTGCAGAGTTACATCTTGGAAGTCTTCGTCTGAGGTTTATTTCTTGGTTGTACAAGTAGTAGCTGCTTTTGTCTCATGGGCTGGAATCTACAAGAACAGATTTGAGCTGAATTCACAAACAGATTCGTTTACAGGGCATCTATATTCTTCTCTTGTACTTATAGGTTCGTCATTGTACACTGTATGCCATCATTTTTCTTCCCTTAGTTTTAATGTGTTGCTTCTTTATATTCAATATTTTTGGATTATGTATTCATACAATTTGCTCATTCTGCCTTTCTGTTCAGTTGTGGGGAAATTGAATAAGTACACTCCTGATGCTAACCAGTCCTCTTTCTGTTCAGTTGTGACGCTATTGTTTGTCGAAGCAATTCTTATAGACCTCTGTTCATTTCAAAATTGTTGAAACCATATTCTCTGTAAAATTGATGTTCCCTTGATTATTGACTTTGAGATATTTGTTTCATGACATGGAAGGTTCTCGTCTTAGGGTTCTGTGCTGCTTATTATTGCCCCCTGTACAGCTCGTTGTGGGTATCAGTCACCCATCTTGGGCTTCATTTCCTTTTTTCATTTGTAGCGGAATTGGGCTTGTTGATTGGTCTTTGACGAGCAACTTTCTCGGCCTTTTTCGGTAAGCATTTTTTTTTATCTCATACACAATTAACTAATGTTTGTTTTGTTAATTGATATGTAGCAATGAGAAGATGTTTTGCAGGTGGTGGAGGTATCTTTTACCATATGCAGGTGTACACATAGCCCTACTGTATGTATATCAACTCCCTGTTGAATTTTCTGGGCTTTCCCTCTGGGTGGCTGAATTCGCTGGGCTTTATAAAGTTTCTGTTCAGTCAGAGTGGTCAGAAATATGTTCTGGTCTTTCACTGCTATTCTTCTATATCATGGTAAGAATTTTATTCATTTTTCTGTTGTTGTTTCTAACTTTAGGTCTTTTATCTGGTACAAAGTCGACCAAGTTTATGTATAGAAATAAACTAATATTATCTAGTTCTTGCCTTTTGAAAAGTTAACGTGACAGGAAGATTAAATTGATAGCAAATGCAAGGTATTGCAAAGCATGTGAACGCTTTTTTCGGATCAATGGCAATATAAGATATGCTTCCTACAATTTATTGATTGTCTTCAAAATCATCATAGGCAATCAACTAACAAAGATTATGGGAGAAAATAAGTTTTGCAGCACATAGGAGAGGTGTTGGATAGAATAGGCTAACCTAGATGTTTATGAGCTATAGCGAATGTTAAGAGCTTTTGTAGAATCTGGACAAAGTTCTTCCCTGACCAATGTATGACACGTGGAAGTTCTTTAGTTAATGAAGGTACTGGAAGAGAAGTAGGTAAAGATAATCATCATGACTCAATGACAGAGTGCTGTTTGGAAGTATCAATTATTGAGTACTTGCTGGTGACAAGGAAATGGCCTCTAAGAATGTGGCATCGGCTGGAACAATTTTTGCCTCTTAATATGAACAAGTTTTATTTAAATCAAAATCATACAAGAGCATCAGGAGTATTCTATCAAAATTATACAGATCAGGAAGGTGAGTGCGTGTCAAGTATGAAGCAGAAAGTCCACAATTCGATGAGTGATGATGAAATGAATGGGAATATTTAAATAAAACAGTGGACAAACATTTTAGTTACCCGCAGAAGTATATGCTTCTCTTTATCATATTAGTTAAATCGAGACTACCCGTCAAGGTAATTGAAATAAGTGTCACCCTTTTCAGTTGGAAAATCATGTAAAGACAGCATGGTCTGTGATTCTGTGGAAATGGATGCATGTCATGCACTCCTTGGAAAACCATGGCAACACAATGTTCATACCACATGTCAATCGAAACAACATGGTTATATATTTAGGTGGAAAAAGGACAAAAATTTTCATGGTTTCATGACCATAAATTAGAATAACCCAAACTTCTAGAGTAGAGGAGAGGTCATTAATTGTCACTCTTGTGGGGAAATTATTTAAGTTAAGAGGAAACATTGAATAAAAAGAAACATTGAATAGCAACAGGCAAACATAGAATAAAAAGAAATTGTTAATTGAAGGCTACATGTTTATGGTTTTTCAAGAAATGCAAGATTTCCTATTATATCCTTCTTAGTTGAAGCTGAAGGAGTATCATTTACACACGATTTTGAAGAAGATTGATGATGACTCTTAGACTCGCCAGTCAACATGACCATTTTAGCAATGTGTGTGACTGGCATTTTTTGGGTATTGTCCTCGATAATTATGGCTTGTACAAAACAAAACTTAATGATGCGTTCTTTATAACTGGGATGAATTGATTTAGAATTATTTGCTCAACATTTATCAAACAAAATCATGCAAGATCTAGACAGCTGTCATTTAAATTTGTTTAAATTCTTCATCAGATAGGAAATATCAGTGAGTTATCTGAGGTAGTATGAGTGCATTGAGTTCTGTTTGATATCTCACGTGGAAAGATTGTGAGTTAATAAGTGTTCTTGGGCTGTGTATGGAGATTAGAGATGAATCATGCGAGTTGCAGAACACAATTTGATATAAATGAAACAGCAGTTCTTTGTTAGTATTTTATGTTGAGTTTTAGTTCCCTTTTGGTTTCAACAAAGAAGTACAATATTAGTTTGATTATTTGTATACTAATCTTACCTTTTGACTAACTATTAATAGCTTGTTCGTACTGACCCATGCAACACTGGTCTTTCCATAATTTTGCTCTGCCTCACTTGACTAGGCATTTGATTGTCTTGTGAAGGTAGCTAACCTGCCACGTCACATTCTTAAACCAAGTTTTGGTGGTCATTTTCTTATTTTTTGTATGATTTATAGAAATGTTTTTGGAAGATTATTGAGGTGCCACTGAAAAGTTTGCAGCATCAATTTATATGATTTATGTGGGCATATATCCTTTAGTAAAGTACCTCATAATACAATTCACAAAAGAAGGCTATATCCTAACCATTATTGCTAATTATTCTTTAATGTCGCTTTTAATTTTCATGGTCCTGGGTACTAAAGATATATTGAACATTGTTGTTCGTTTCGCTAGTCATTCAATTTTGGTTGTTGGGGACAAACTAGTCTTGTGTGCGTGCTAGTTTACCTCATCAAAGTTATAACACTGAGTGAATACTGCAAAGCCCATGCATATGTGTGTGTGTGTGTGTGTGTGTGTATATATATTATAGACTAAGAGGTTTAGATCTTGTAAAGCTAGCTTAACACCTGGCCTGCATTTCATTTACAGCTATATTGTATGGGCCATGGGGATAGTTCGACTTGTGAATTATCTTTTTTTGTTATCTGTTCAAGTACTTTGACTGTTATACTTTTCATTTACAGTTATCTTGGATTAGATGTGATCTTACAGAAATGGAGTTTATCATGTCCACAAGAGAGAGCAATTTGACTCAGCAACTTCTTCCCTTAAAGCATTCATTTTTTATTCGTGAATTAAGGTATTAATTTATGTGAATTCATGTTTGTGATCTTCATTTCTTTTCTGAAATTCCCTCATGATTTTCAGTTTATATTTACATAAAACATTTACTTTGATTGCTGTGCCATATCACTTATGGGAAAAAGTCTGTTTAATTTAACATGCAGTTCATTCCTCATCCCCTTTTCTTATTTTAAAATGCTTTTCTGGTGGGCTATCATAAAGGATCTTGGTATTATTTGGTTTGCAAGATGTCAGTAGGGGGTCATCATCCCTATCCTGCCCTAAATGAGCCTAACATGAGCAAATTGTTAAAGATATTAGCTACGTTTTCCCTTACTATAAACTTATGCCCATAGAAGGAAGACCTTTAGATTCCATATCGTGCTTTGCTGCATTCTTACCTTATTATTCGTTTTTATTTTCCTTCAGATCTGGTGTAAGGCATTCCAATGTTTTGTTGAGGAGATCCATCTTGCGAACTTTTAGTATCAACTTTTTTACTTATGGTTTTCCGGTAAGGGTGCCTCATTAATTATTATTTGGAATCCCCCACGTCAAAACAAAAGAAAATACTTCCTTCCTGCTTATTAAAAAATAATATGGAAATGAATGAAGTTGATGGTCTGTTATACTGTTTGAAATGTTGATGTGAGCATGTTTTTCCTCTGCATTGTTCTTTAAACTGCACCAACTTCTAAGGCAAATAAACTTGAAACCCAGTCAACATATGTTTTCTTGTTGTTAAGATTTGTTACTTTGTTATTCAACCCAATTTGGGGCGTATCACACTATCACATCATTCATACCATATTCTAACACTCCCCTTCATGTGTGAGGGAGACAACTCTGATGGCCCAACATGTGCACAACAAACGAGGCCCAACACTAGGGCAGTCTCACAAAGGCCCACACTTGGGACAACAATAAATGAGAGTTTAAATTGCGAAAGCTAAGGTTTGAACCCAAGACCTCCTGCTCCGATACCATGCTAAGATTTGTTAGTTTGTCATTCAACCCAATAAGTTAACTTGTTGGTTTGGGGCATTTCACACATTCATACCATATTCTAACACTAGTCTTCTAATTGATGTCTGCTTTCTAGAACGTAAATATAATTGTTTCTACACAACATTAACTAATATGCCTATTCTTTTCTTGTTCTTATATAATTGCCAATATACTTTTCTTGCCCTTACTTTGTTGCATCCACCTGCTTATTATTGATTATATGTTCTCTGAACTTATTGGCGTTCAGTGGTGATTGGAACAGATTTCCTTGCTCGCCCTTTCCTTTTGGAGTTTTCATTTTGCAAGTCTATGCGCTTTTGGACTGCTGGCATATGTTGGCTACATTTTATACTCCTTCCCTTCTTTCTTTCACTTGCACCGGTTAAACGGCTTGCTTCTTGTTTTCATTCTCTTGTGGGCTGCTAGCACCTATGTCTTCAATGTGGAATTTGGTGTCATAAATAACACACTGCAGAAGGTACACTCTGTTTGGGCTTCAGGGCTCCTTTTGATAATTATTATAGAATTCTCATTGTAAAAACTTTTGAAACATGTCTGAAGGATATGAAAGTCTGGGAAACTGTTGGTTTATGGCATTACCCAATTCCAGGATTTTATCTACTTGCACAGTATTGTCTCGGTGTCCTTGTTGCTTTGGGCAATCTTGTGAACAACTCTATTTTCCTCTACTTATCTGATGGAGATGGAGAATCACCAAATGATGATGGAACTGTCGAAGGTGAGTGAGTGATAGTCTAACTAATATGTGTATACTATCGAATTTTTAACTTTTCTTTCTGTGTTTAATATATCTGGATGGATCCTTTCACACTTGTGATTTGACTCTCAAGTTTTGAGAGCGTTGCACCAAGCATCAAGTTGTAACTGCGGAAAATTACTGCACTTACATAGACTAATTGTTTCCCTATTAAATGTAAATCTAGAAAGGTTTTTGTTCCCTTCTCGTATCTATAGACTATAGTCCCATGGATGTAGCATCCTAAATTCAATATTTTCTGTGTATTTTAGGGAGTGAAGATACCAAAGTAACGATTGTGGCCACAATTGCATGGGGACTGTGCAAAAGCTCTCGTGCTCTAGTGCTGCTGCTGATATTTTTTAATGCTCTGAAACCTGGGTTTATTCATGCTGTATACAGTAAGTTAAAGTATTCTCTTCATATCTAAATTTGTCCCTTTTCCCTTTCCATTAAGCAAGTTTTGATTGACTTACATAGAATCTCTGCTTAAATTTTTTTTTCTTAGGCATTGAATAGGTTTGACCACTTTTTACCAACTAGTGAATTGAGTACATTACCTATTCCTATCTGGAGAGTACTAACCTTGCTTTTTGTGCATTGTATGTACCTCAGTGGTTTTCTTTATGATGTATCTGTTAAGCCATACCGTTAGCAGGAGAATACGACATTCCTTGATTCTTCTATGTGAGGTGCATTTTGCGATATTGTATATTCTTCGGCTAGATCTAATCTCCAAAGCACTGGAGCAGGGAGGCTCCTTTTTCTTGGAAGTTTTATCTCAGTTGGGTAAGCATTTGCGTCTCAATACTTTTATCTTATTCTGTCTGAAGATTTAGCAAACTTTTATAGTTTCATTACATTTAAATGTTGCATCTGTTTGTTTCTTAATATTGCTTTTACTTCTGGTGAATTGCTGTAGGTTTTCTTAATCATGCTAGTAGTGGCGATTTCTTGAGGATAGCTGTGCTTGCATGCTTCTGTGCCATTCATAATAATGGCTTTGAAATGGTGTCCTCATTTTCAGCAATCGTGCAGCATTTTCCATGCCCTCCAATTGGATTTAGCATCTTCAGAGCTGGTTTGATTAAATCGGTCGTATTATCACTTTATATCTCTAAAAGTAGCAAAAGGCAGCTGAGCAACTCTTCTCCTGGTATAACTCATCCACGGGAAATACTAAACTGCATTTCATTGCGCTGTACCTATACTAGAACATGCAAATTTTATCTTAAAACTGTTTTAAACTGCATTGTTTTAGGATAACTTGCAACTTTAAGTGAAGTTTGTAACTTTAAGCGATGTCTGCATTGATTGAACATCATTCATAAGATGAAACTAAATGGCTTTGGTGTGCTGCGCTTATCCTGGTTTTGGATTAAACCATCCATCTCTCTCATTTTGGAAGACGATGAGGAGATTCTACATTTTTGAATGCTTTTAGATAGTATTTTCTGGTTTTAATCATGGATATCACCGTTAGAGCATGGAAGAACATTCGCAAACAACACAAATATGAAATCATGGTGCTAAAAAAATATATGAAAACTTAGAATTGAAGAATCCCTTTTTTCTAGAGTACATAATTGAGAAGGATGCATTCGTTACCATGTACTTGGGAAGGGATAAGGATATCATTACATCATTGTCATTGTTCTTGTTGGCCACTTTATTAGATTTGATGTTCTCTTCATCATTATGGTCAACATCACAGTTGTTAGTGGATTCTCATACCAAAAAGCAAGAGGAAAAGAATGGTGAAAGGTAAACAATTCCCATGCACAAGGCTTCTATAGTGGGTGGGGTCAGGGACGAACATGATGTACTTAGACCTTAACCCTACATAATATGTGGAGAGTCTGATTCCAGGAATTGAACCTATGACCTCTAGGTTGCAACTCTACCTCTAGGCTGTTTCCAGAAAACCGCATTTAGAATTCTTGAGGTAAAAGTCCTGCAAGATATTCTTACATTTAAAAGAGTGACGAGACAAAATATTTCCCGCCCAGATCTTTATTTTAAGAATCATGACATTGAACCATATGTAGTCAATTATGAAACTATATGATTCTACTTTATGTTCTTATAGTTACTTATATTATTTAAGGATTTGACTTTGCGTTACTTTGATCTTCAGAACAAAGGGTAGCCTTATATTTGAGCACGGTGGGGAATAAGTTTCGTTTAGTTTATCGAGCGTGTGGAACCTCAATTGCTTTCGTGACAATTCTTCTCACAGTGTACCTAGTAAGCCCTAATTACACCTCATTTGGTTACCTATTCTTCCTTTTATTATGGATTATTGGAAGACAACTCATGGAAAAGTCAATGAAGTGCTTCTGGTTTCCTCTAAAAATATATGCACTTGCTGTATTTATTTTGATTTATAGCATGAGTGTCTTCTCAAGTTTGCGGGTATGGCTGTCCAGTGGTGTTGATCTTTCTTCTGTCTTTGGCTATAACTTTGAAGCTTCTATATTTGAAAATGTTTGGGAACCCTTAGCTGTACTAATTGTAATTCAACTCTATAGCTATGAAAGGAGACAGAGCAAATATCTAAGGCCAAATGATAATGACGAACAAGAGGCGGGTGTTTTTATTTCCGCAAAACATCTTTTGTATCAGCATAGTGAGAAGATTCTGAACATTTCCTTGTTCTATGCATCTCTATCCTCCATCAGTGCTTTTGGTTTCATTTATATTATAGGCTTGGTGATATGTTCTGGTGTATCAAGATCTTCAAGAGTTCCTGCAAAAGTACTTCTGGTTTATTCAGGATTTCTTGTGATGGTTGAATATCTTTTCCAGCTGTGTGGTGATCGGGATGGTATGTTCCCTGGTCAGGAGAATTCTAGTTTGTTCCTTTTTCTGGGCTTACGACTCTATAATCCTGGTTTCTTTGGTTTAGAATCAGGCATGAGAGGAAAAGTTTTGGTCGTTGTTGCATGTTTACTTCAATATAATGCATTCCATTGGTTGGGAAAGATGCCCTGTGATGTTCGAAGTGGAGGAAAGTCAGCAAGACCTTATGCTTTGTTTGGCACTGGAGAGAAACCCTCTGATGATTGTACAGATTACGAAAAAGAAAGTGAATCAACGGTTTCCAGGCCACTGATAGAAAAACTAAAAACAGCAACACATTCTTGGCCATCTTTTAATGCTTGTACATCTGGAAGTTTAGATCCTATGTTTTCTGGGAGAAGAGACTCTGAAGGCAGTAACAACTGTAAATGTTCAAATGGATATGCCAGAGAAAGTTTCAAAGAGAACCATAAGTGGACCCGAAAGCGGATTATTCTCTTGAGAAAAGAAAGGCTTCTCTTGCAGAAGAGTACTTTAAAGTTACTTATCAAGTTTTGGAAAGAGAATATGTTCAACGTTTTTGGCCTTGAAATCAATATGATAGCTTTACTTCTAGCCAGCTTCTCTGTGCTCAATGCCATCTCTTTACTCTATGTTACATCACTGGCAGCATGTATTATTTTGCCAAGGCATGTCATATCAAAACTTTGGGTCATATTTATCTTTGTGTTTGGTTCCGTTGTCACCCTTGAGTACTTGGGCCTCTGGTTAAATCTGACGCTCTGGAAGCTGCATATTCCAACTGGTGCACGGTGTAATGACTGTTGGAGAATCTCTAATCTTCACTTCGAGTACTGCAAAAAATGCTGGTTAGGTACGCAAACAAATATTTAAATTTCTTTTTCTATGGGAATGCTGCCTTTTCCTTCTTTATATATAGTGAACTTAGAGGTTCTCTGCAGTTGAATGGTTTTAACTCACTAGTTCTTGTTTCACATTGTAAAGATGACTCTTTAGTTTGTAAATAAAATGGTCAGTGATAAATTTGTAAGAACTGATGGGAACTCCTCACCCATCGAAAGGTATTTTTTTTGGGGTTCGTTTTTGACCTCTTATGGACAAGTTATGGTCCCATCTAAGTCATCATAATGCTACCTCTTGGTACTTAGAAAACCTCTTAAGACGACACTGATATTTTCTTCTAAAGTTGGTCTTGTATGTCCCTTTTTTCAGTGCTCATCACTTTGTGAGATTTAAAGCAAGAACATTTAAAACTTTAATGTACTAAGATACCATGATTGTTGACTAGATATTTTCAGTTCCATCAGGATTTTGAAAAGATCGTTAATTTTCAAAGCTGAATGAACCATCTCTCACTGTATGTTGACTTCAGAAATTTCTTATTTGAACCTCCCCACCATATGTTGACTTAAGAAACCTTGTTATTTTTCTTCAGGACTTGCAGTTGATGATCCTCGGATGCTTATCAGCCACTACGTAGTTTTCATGCTTGCTTGTTTCAAATTCCATGCTGACCAATACAATCTCACTGGGTCACAGTTGTATCAACATCTGATGTCTCAGTTTACGAATGCATCTGGATTGAGTGATCTGTCCTTTGAAATGCAAGGGTTGTGGACATCTCTCGACTATTTTAGGCTCTACAGTTATTGTCACTTGCTAGATCTCGTTCTTTCTTTGGTTTTAATTACGGGAACTCTTGAATATGATGTTCTTCACCTGGGCTATCTTGGGTTTGCTCTAATTTTCTTCCGCATGCGGCGTGAAATTTTAAAGAAAAAGAATATAATCTTCAAGTTCTTGCGGATGTACAACTTCGCTTTAATCGTCTTTTCCCTTGCCTATCAATCCCCTTTTGTGGGGGAACCTTGTGTGGGAAACTGTGAGATGGGAGATTATGTTAGTGAAGTGATTGGATTTCATAAATATGATTATGGGTTCCGGATCACTTCAAGATCTGCACTAGTCGAGATTGTCATATTTATGCTTGTATCACTACAATCTTACATGTTTGCATCCCGGGAATTTGATTATGTTTCCAAATATCTTGAAGCAGAGCAAATTGGTGCCATATTGCATGAGCAGGAGAAGAAGGCTGCCTGGAAGACTGCACAGTTGCAACGTGTTCGTTGCTTTGAAGAGCAGAAGCGTCTCCGTAACTTACAAGTCGAGAAGATCAAATCGGAGATGCTTAATCTTCAAATTCAACTTACCAAGATGAATGCTGCTGGAACTTGTGCTAGCACTTCTCCTCAAAGTGAAGGCACTGAGAATGGAAACAATTCTCCCTTGAACACATGCACAGTCAATAGCATTCTAGACAAAGAGGAAGTTTTTTTCAAGCCAGATCCAGTATATGATTCTTTAGTTTCATTTGATTTTTATGGGTCTCCAAGAGGTGAAAGAAGTGGAAGTCTACCAGCTGCAAACTTCAGAAATCATTCAATGGATTCTTTCACTGAGATCACTGAATTAAATATGAAAGGTGTCAATGAAGTGACTTGGCATTCAAATAGTGGCGATCAGGCAAAAATCAAAGCTAAGGTAAACCCATTAGTTTCAGCAGTACATCTGATAGGTGATGGAGTTTCTCAAGTACAATCTTTCGGTAATAGGGCTGTTTCGAATCTTGTGAGTTTCTTGAACATAGAAAATGAAGAAACAGATTCCTTCGTGAGTTTCTCAACTGATCATTCATCTGACGATGGGATGAATGATGCCATAGGGAGTCAGGAAACAGATTGCGAATGTATGGCCCACATGCTTTCTGTGCAATCTGTTGGTGAGCATGCCGTGCCCAGTGCTGCATGTCTGCAGATTCGTATGATCTTCTGTTATATATGGGCCCAAATTCGATCAAACAATGATTTTGTGTGTTACTGTTCCTTCATCCTGATATTCTTGTGGAACTTCACTTTGCTTTCCATGGTTTACCCTGCAGCTCTCTTTTTATATGCTCTCTGTGTGAATACTGGTCCAAGTAACTTGTTCTGGGTCGTCATGCTAATCTACACAGAGATTTGTATTTTATTTCAGTATTTGTGTCAAATCATTATCCAACACTGTGGATTGACCTTTGATGTGAGTTTGCTTCAGGAATTAGGATTTCCTGCACGTAGGATCATGTCGTCGTTTGTAATAAGGAACTTACCACTTTTTCTAGTGTATATATTTACACTCCTGCAAACCACCATAACTGCAAGAGATGGTGAATGGGCAATGGCTAAATGTGTTGGCATTCACAAGAGAAGAAATCAATGTCAGGAAGAGGCTGTAACTAGTAATGGGTTCATGACAAGAATAGTGACCTTGCTATTATCAACTTCTCGAAATGTGATCAGGCGGCTCTTTAGAAGCCTCTGCAGGTATTGGAAATCTTTGACAAAAGGAGCAGAAACTCCCCCTTACTTTTTGCAGCTGTCTATGGAAGTAAATTTGTGGCCTGAGGATGGTATTCAGCCAGAGAGAATTGAATCAGGAATAAACAAATCACTTGATGTTGTTCATGATAGAAGATGGCATGCAAAGAGTCGAAATCATTTGCACTTAGCGAGTAGGGTTCGTATTCAAAGCATTGAAAGGAGTCCCGAAAATGATAGTATAGGTCTTGCTGTTTTTGAGGTATTATATGCATCTCCTCCATTAGAATGTACTCATGAAGAATGGTACAAATCACTAACTCCAGCATCTGATGTAGCCAATGAGATTCTAGAAGCTCATCATACTGGTATCTTTAAGGAAATAGGATTCCCATACCTGATACTTTCTGTAATTGGGGGAGGCAAAAGGGAAGTAGATCTGTATGCGTACGTATTTTGTGCTGATTTGGCTGTTTTCTTCTTGGTGGCCATTTTCTACCAATCAGTCATAAAAAACAATAGTGAGTTCCTTGAAGTCTATCAGCTTGAAGACCAATTCCCGAAGGAGTTTGTTTTTATCTTAATGGTAAAGCTTTTCTCACTTTATTTTATGTGTTGTTAAGAATGTGACTGTAAGTATTTGGTCTACATCATATGCTGATGGGTAGAAGCACATGGTTTTACTCAAAATTTGAACAATTAGACGTGTAAATCTTAAGTAGGTGCTTTATAAATATGGGAACCTTCATAAAACTGTTGACATACATTAGGTTAAGAATTTCGTGAAGTATTTCCATTAAATATCTTCACAACTTTTACTCATGAGAATTTCAAATTTCTGAAAGGCACCTTTCGCAAAGTGGGTTTGTCGCATAATTTTTTTCATGATGCAATAGGGCAACACATCGTCCGTTAAATGTCCCAATAGGCTGTCAATAAACTATTGGCTGAGTGCTATTCTTGAAGGTGATCAGTTGCTTAAGATGTTGATGATACACAAAAAAGGTTGGTTTTGAAGTGATTTACAGCATCATGCACACCGTTATGGGGTTTGAAAGAAATTTTGGTATATGAACATACTTCATCGCAAGCCTTTTTATCTGAAGTTGTACGATAAAAAGATTATATCGACCATGATGTCTGAGCTCATTGAATTGGTTTACTTTTGCAGATGATCTTTTTCTTGATAGTAATTGATCGCATCATATACCTCTGTGCATTTGCAACTGGAAAAGTTATCTTCTATCTTTTCAATCTTCTCCTTTTCACATATTCTATCATGAGGTATGCTTGGTATGTGGATCCATCTCATAAACACGCTGGAAGATTAGCACTCCGTGCTATATATTTCACGAAGGCAATATCTCTGGCTCTACAGGCTGTACAAATCCGATTTGGGGTTCCTCGTGAAAGCACTTTGTATATGCAATTTTTGACAAGTAGTGTGTCACAAGTCAATTATTTAGGTTTTCGACTTTACCGAGCCCTACCATTCCTTCATGAACTGCGATGTGTACTCGACTGGTCGTGTACAACTACATCGTTGACCATGTATGATTGGTTAAAGGTAAATCTTTTGGCATTTTCTAGTTTGAGTTTTCACTTACCCTGAAAGAGATTTTTCACCAGTTTTTTAGGTCACACCTAGTCGAAGAAAATTTTGAAGTATTATACTTTTTAAGTCATTTTCTATGATAGAAACTGAGCCTAGGAAACATCTTGGTCTGCTTGTAGCTGAAAGTTATCAGGTGATAACTGATAAGTCTCATATTTAATTCTTCAAAACAACGATATAACCATTGCATAAAAACGAGTCCTAGAATGGTCTTAATTATATGCTCAACTAGTAAAGGTGGACAAACAGGATTTGAAATCAGTGTTCTTGAAAAAAAATTAATACTACAGCAAGGGCAGAAATCTACAACTTCATCTCCTGTACTCATTTGATTAATCAAATTTATGGTTTCAATATATGGCTCATATGCAAATTAACCTGATATTAGCTTTTTTTTGTTAGTTGGAAGATATTCATGCAAGCTTGTTTCTTGTCAAATGTGATGTGGATCTGAATAGGGCTAGACACCAACAAGGACACAAGCAGACCAAAATGACTAAATTCTGCAATGGGATATGCTTGTTCTTCGTACTGATGTGTGTTATATGGGCTCCTATGCTGGTAAGAATCTTCAAAAAAGTATTTCTCAGTTTTGAAGTTCATTTGACAGGCGACCATGTGGCCCAGTAGTAAAGTTGCAAGGGTGTTCAATTCTTAGAAACAACCTCTCCACATATTATGTGAGGGTAAAGTCCGCATACATCCTGATTCCTGTCTCTCTCCTATCTCACCCACTGCAGGAGCCTTGTGTACGAGACTTGTGTGATATAAGCTTGTTAAATCTTGCCACACTTTAGACTACAAAAATCTTGTAGCTTGTTTCAGCAGTTTTGAAATCAATTTGAAACTAACAATCTCAGTAGCAGCAAACAAAATGAGATAAGACAAAAGGTTATGTAATCTAGTAGTTTTTATCCAAGGTGTCCCATGCAGGGATGAAAGTTAACTGCCTCAGACCAGCATTCTATGTGTGAATAGATGAAGTAACTGATTTTATCATTTACCCTAGTTTAACTCTTATCTCTACGTTCAAATAAGTTTAACTCAAATATGTAATTTCAAGCTTAGTACCTTCCTTAGCTGGGAGTATGGGATTGATATCCTCCCGTTTGGTTTGTTGTTGCCTTGTTGGCATTGGTGTCAATTGTTCTCTGCTCAGTAGATCTGGAGATGTTGTACCCCTCATGTTCCAAAATAGCTTGATTTGCCAATTTCATTTTTTAGTTCATTACACTTCTCTCCATTTTTTCCATGAATCCTTGAACAGGATATGTTACAGCATAAGTGCAACATCAGAATGACTCTGGTACCCTGTCAAATGCTATAGAACCAAAAGCTTATCCGACACTCGCATATCGTCGTGATTACATGCTGTTACTACTTGCATATCATATTCTACTGTATGCTACTTATTTATCCTCCGTTATTCCTTATTTGAAACTTTGTATATATACACTTATATCCTAATCATTCATATGTGCCATTCATTTCCCCAGCAGCAGCATTGTTTTGGTCTTGATCACTTGATTTGCGATTTGGTTCACATATCCTCTTATAAGCTAAATTTTATTTTTGAATCGTAGAGAGTCTGCAACTTCTCTAATTACGCTTTTGTGATAAAGTAACTTCAAATAGTTGATTGAAACCTAATGGACTATAAGTTTATGCACGTAAGAAATGTTTTCTCATTGTTCGCGTGATGTGATGATAAAATTCAAGAAAGACAGGCTTGAAACCTAATGGACTATAAGTTTATGCACTTAGGAACATTTTGCTTGGAAAATTAGAATTGGTATCAGAAGTTCAAGCTTCTCACGATCTTTAATTATATCTTAAATTCTTTCTCCTTTCCTCTTCTCTCTATGGTATAAAAGTGCAAGGTTGCCTTCTCTGGATAATGGTGTTAATCAAATTGATGCACACAAATACACATTTTAATCTTTTTATGAGAATAATCTATTTATTTGATATTTTACTTCAACTCTACCATATTCTGATATTTATTTGACACTAATAGTTGTTGGAAATTTTCCTTCCCCTCTTATTCTTCTTGGTTGATGACATCTTCTGTGTCATATTTCGTACTTCAACCTGCTTTGTCTGGATTCTAAGTTTTG
Source organism: Tripterygium wilfordii (assembly GCF_013401445.1). Taxonomy (NCBI): domain Eukaryota; kingdom Viridiplantae; phylum Streptophyta; class Magnoliopsida; order Celastrales; family Celastraceae; genus Tripterygium; species Tripterygium wilfordii. The sequence continues at coordinate 10,948,224 of NC_052237.1, read as the reverse complement.
TTCTTTCCACATCAGATGTACAGCAGTGGTAATCCGACGAACATTGCGAATCCTATTAAGGATGCCAGTGTCCGAATTGATATAAAAACTGTCAGTGGAAGGCTTACATTATTTCAGACAACTTTGTGCAAGAAGATCTCATGGGAAGAAGCTGGTGATTCAAATCTAAACCTGGATCCTCAGGGTTATTTAACAGCATACAGTGGGAAAGACATTCAATTAATTTGTTGCCAAGCTGATGCTAGCACTATGTGGCTTGTTCCCCCTATTGTCCAGGCCAGATACATGAAATCTCTAACGGGAAGCATGGGCATTACTTTTTCTTGGCAATTTACCAGGGATAGACCCAAAGGAAAGGAAGTGGTGAAATATGAATTAGTTGTTCAAGATCAGGATCTTCCGAAAGCTTCACAAGTGATAAAAGTTCTAAATGGTAGCACCAATAGTTTCACAATATATAATGTCTATCCAAGATATTTCCGGGTCACTGGTTCTGGTGATGTGCGGTCTCTTGAACATGTGGTATGTCTTTTACAATAACAATGTATCTAACACCCAACTTCAGCCAGTTGGGCTTGTGTCAATGTTAATTGAGCAGATAAAATGCCCATAAAATTGACAAAATTTGTTCACAGGTAGAACTAGTTGGTGGGGATCTTGTTCTCAATCGTGGCAATCCAGAGTGGTGGTCTTTCCATGATATAAATGCATCATATGTAACTGGATGTGGCAACATAGCAGGACCCATGGCCATAATTGTCTCTGAAGAAACTCCGCGTAAGCTTTTAATGAGTGTTCTTCTTTTTGCTTTGTCTTACGTATGTCTTTCTTCATAGAATGTTGCTGCAACCATCCTAAGTTTTTTGTTTTGCCCATTCATTCTTCAGAGGGCATTCTTGGTGAGACATTAAGCAAGTTCAGCATTTGGGGCCTTTACATTACATTTGTGCTAGCAGTTGGCAGGTTCATTAGACTGCAATGTTCTGACCTGAGAATGAGAATACAATTTGAGAACCTTCCTTCTTGCGACAGGTATAGACTTTATGCCTTGTCTCGTTACATACGTGTATTTTAATTCAGACTTGTGTCTTGCCTAAGATTCTGTTTGATCTCATATCATCCTTTTTCCAACAGGAATTAGGGCCGCGAGAAAATCTATATTTTCTATTAATATCGTAACATCGAGGCAGCATAGACGCTTTTAACACAGAGAAAGTTCCTTAAATATATACTGAAATGGCTAATTAGAAACGTTGAGCTAGATGTCTAATTTTTTCATCGCGGATTTATATAGTCCTATCTAAATACTTGTATTGCAGAATTTTGTAGTTAAATGGAATATTCGCTTCATACGAGTGGCAGCCAGTTGATTGAAAGATTTGGTATATTACTTGATATTAGGTGATTATACATATTAATTGAGTACATTTGTTGATTTAGGTTGCTAGCAATATGCGAGGATATTTATGCTGCAAGAGCGGAGGGTGAGCTTAAGGTGGAAGAGGTACTGTATTGGACCCTCGTGAAAATTTATCGATCTCCTCATATGCTGCTCGAGTACACTAAGCTGGACTAGGACACCAAAGTTGTGATATCTTCCAGTCACCAGCAGCATCACTAGCCAGTAGCCACCCCATGTGAACTAACTGCAACTGCTATGTTGATTGACTCCTGATCAGAGAAGAACACAAGAAAACTCGAAACAAGTCATGTCGACAGACAGTAGACTTTGGAGATTGATTTGCCATTTCAATTCTCTATTATCAGCACAAAAGAGTTCTGCTGCTGCTGCCCATATTAGGACCTTCCAAACTTGGAGCAGTTCCACTTCCTGAGCTTTTGCATAGCCATGGACATGCTTGGAGGACTCTTGCAATGATTTAAAAATTCAATTTTGCAGTCCAATAAGATCATCGACATTGTTGCTGTCAACCTTTTGTAGTAATGGCCGATTGTTAGTCCCAGTTGAGAAATCTTGAAGTCCAATTAAGTTGTTGAATACATTCAGTAGTAGTGTACAAACCTGGAAGTAAATAAATTGTTCATCCATTTTTATAAACTAATGAAGAACTCAATACACAAGTGATGAGGATGTTTACCCCTATGGCACAGCTTATACCAGCTGCGGACGATTTGGAAGAAGAAAATATCGTTTGTCTGATAATGTAATAATTGTTGTTAATTTTGGAAGGCTAATCAACACGAGGTCGATATGTCCGAGTGGTTAAGGAGACAGACTTGAAATCTGTTGGGTTTACCCGCGCAGGTTCGAACCCTGCTGTCGACGTGTCAATTTTATACTTTTCTGTTTTTCTTTTCTTTAAAAAAAAGAAAAATATTTATTTTGATACTCTTTTCCCTTGCAATGGAACTGTATAAAAAATTAAAAATCGGCACGGAAATTAATGCTTGGGGCGCGTTTTGGGATCAAATGGGTTGCTTTGGGTCTTTGGGGTAGAAGCGTTTCTAATAACGGAAAATGACATATTAATGTCCATTTTATGAGAAGTTAAACATTTAAGTTAAAGAAAAAAAACACTTTATCATATAATTACCTCTTTAAATTAAAAACTTCAGACACTTTAACGGACCAACAATAATACGGATTTCAAAAATTAATATCCCAAATGTCACAAATTTAATGTGTCACATCATGAATGGTTTATTTTATTTTCAATTTTAATACAAATGGTCTACGCAAATTCACTCAGTCCTCGATACATCACACATTTGGGACACCAAAAAATTGAGAATCCTATCATTTTTGTGAGGGAAAACATTTAACATCCACCCCCTTTAGATGTGTTCTTATCAAGTCACCTCATTAGAAGTCTTCTCAACAGCTTTTCCAACTTGATCTGTGATCATATGTACGTGAAAAGCTTTTTTCTCATCTCATGTGATCGACCACAACTACAAAGTCAACAAACTAAGCCCGCCCTTACTCAAAGCAAACCACTTCAATCGTGCCAAACATGTCTTTGAGACTTTTTAACTTTTTGAAAATCGCAGCCCACTCACATCAATGATATTATCTTTTTTGGGTTTATTGAGACCGCAAAAATAAAAAAAATTCACATCAGATGAAATTAATGTCCGAGTCTATGATGGGTCACTTTGGCCCATTCTTCAAATTAGAGAGACTTGGATGATTCCGAAAAAATGAAAGGGCTCACTCGAATTGTTTTACAAAATATATGGACTTTTATGATACTTATCTCTATATTTAGGGAAAACAATGAGAAACACATACATAGATACATACACACACGCCATGATTTTCAAGCTCCACGTGACAAAGCTGCTAACTAACCTACCTCACCCAACAAATTATGGTGGTGGTGTTGATGACTGAGGGTTCTGATGACACCTCCTAAACCCTTCAAACCTCCATTCCCCACCACCAACGACTTGCTCCTCCTCCTTCACCTCCTCCTCCTCCTCCTCCTCCATCATCTCCTCCTCCTCTTCAACATCGTCATCATGAATATTAATGTCGCTAACAATATGCAATCTCAACCGTCCATCTTCTCTATAAGCATGGAAAACACTAGGCCTATCAATCCTAACCTCAGTTAACTCTAACCTCCCATCCTTCCTCACCGGCCGGAGGAAGAAACTCGGCTGTCCGTTTTCACATAAGGACGAAAGTGGCGGTGGAAACTTCTTTTGCTCTCTCTTCCTCTCCAACAACCTCCTCCTCCTCCTCCTCCATTTGAGCGCCAAAGAAGAATAATTAGAAGAAGACGACATCGTTTTGGAACAGCAAAGTAGCTGATCATCAATTTCAACTCTCAAACCCTAAACTCTCCGTGCACGACATCAGCCCGTCAACATCCTCGCCAATGAGAAAAATCCAACCTCCCTGGAGTCCACCTTCCTCGAAGGCGCAGATGAGGAGACAGAAGGAAGACTCGACGACTTTTTGTTGACGGTGAATGTCTCCAGTCACAGTGACAAGACCTACTTGAAGACCTCCATTGACATTTAGGAGGAAGCTTTTGATCGACATTATGATATAAGAGTGTATATATATATATATATATATATATATATATATGTATATGTATATCCATGTAGTTAATCCCGTGAACCGTCCACTGGTTTGTCTGGAAATAAACGTACATGCATGAGATTTATCAAGACTACTGTACACATGTGATACACATGTAAACAAAATTAATGTCGGTAATGGTTTTTGACAAGTAATGTTTTGGAGTGACTTGTGTCAAATTAAAAAAAAAAAAAAAAAACTTGACTATTTTTTTTCTGTCAACAACTATTTCAGTACATGTGATACACATGTAAAAACAAAAAAACAAAAAAAAACAAAAAACTGTTGGCAAAGGTTATTGGATTGTCTAATTTTGGAGTGACTTATGCAAAATAAAATAAAAGGCTTGAATATGGTTTTTTTTTTGTTAACATATTTGGTAGTTAATGTTGCCGCCTAAAAATTGGCCCAAATGAAGCCATTAGATATAACCCATTGTAGAGAAGACTTTTCCATTTGTGACCTCATCACACATGCACAACTCTCGAGGAGGTTTGTTGTCCCCAACAATGCATGCCCATTGGAAGTGCTCTTATGGTGAAGAGAGTGCCAACGTGACACAAAGAGGTTACAAAATGTGAGCTGGAGTACTGATAGAAGAAGCCAAAAGAAATGTTGGATGTCCGGGTCCCACTTAAGATGCCGTTACAGGCTTGTTCATATCTGCCTTTTCCTTCCACTCTTTTTTTCTTTTTTCCTTTAATTATTTAATAAATCTAAAATCTTCCTAATTTCTTTTTATCTCCTATAATTTCTTGGGTGTTGGGAGTGTATATATTAGTAGTAGTTGAAATTTACTGGCATAAATTTTTTTTTTTTTAAAGACCCACAAGCCACACATACGTTAAGCCATGCCCGAAGGACATGTAAGCCACCACAACAGATGAAAAACTACCCAAATCTCAAACCCTTCTGGTGAGAATAGAACTCAGGACCTCAAGGTCTTGGACAGACAACACAGTTTTTTTAAAACCAATAATAGCTCATATAACAATCATGTATGTAATATCTTATAAAGATCTCGAGTTCGAACTTCCTTCATTCCCTTCCTCTAGATAGTTTGTATGATAATATATATTTAATAAAGGGACAATCACATCAGATATTTCCTGTATTTAGCTGCAACTTCATATTTTTCATTCAATATATATATATATATATATATATATATATAGAATGAAAATTACAAATAGTAATGCAGTATCAGAATGTTATGTATGACAGAGCTCCAAATGGGGGAGGCATTATCCGTGAGGCTGCCAGCTTACAGAAGAGCATTATACTGCAAACTAAATCCTCAACGTTTTACTATCAATCATAATCCTAGCTCTTTTGTAACACTTACATATTAAATCAGCCACTGAATGATCTAATATCTCCATAAGATGCAAATAATTGGAAAGATTTATCATTTGTCACTCACTTCAAATTTTATCAAATCCTTGTATCTATTGTTAACTCAGCAAACACCAAACAAATGTTTTGTCAATTCTCCAACTACGCCGCGATACAACAGTTTCGAGCACTTTGAGGCCAAAAATTTGTCAAAATTAGCAGAAGTTGCAATTGGTAAGTCGGTGCTGAATATCTCTACTCAAAACATATTAATGTTACCTCCTCTTGCCTGGTCAGTCAATCTTGCATTTGAAGCGGCACACCCAGCAGAAGTATACAACTCCATGTATGAGACCCATCAAACCGAGAAGCAACACTGCATCATCAAGGAAAAAAACAAAATTAGGGGGCAAGCAAAGATATATTTATGTACTGAACAGTGGAGACTAAATTTATTTGAGTTGAAGAACCCTCCAGTAACAACAGGAAAGAAAACCCTGATTTGAATTTCGATTTGATGCAACCACGAGGATTTCAAACTTGCAAAGAAATCCTAGAAAACATCATACAAAACAAATGGTCATTTTACTAAAGGATATCCAAGCTTGAGAAGATTCAAGCTAGATAGCTATTAACCACTCCCAAATAAGTATAAATGGCTTTTTCACTTCTAGATTGGAAGGAAAATTTAGACTATTACTATCATTTGCCCTTATTTCTTTCGCTCTTCATTCTCATGTCAATTAATCTCCATTGCCTAATTTCATCTGACGAGCATAATTCATGGCAGGATACATTTGACAGGAATGCTGCAGGCACCAAAGGAAACATACATGCAAAGGCAATATATAATAGAATAGCCAGGCGGAATCTGACTATCCATGGTAGAGATACTTCAAGAGAGCAATGCCTTCTATAATTTCTTGCTCTATTGGAGACCTCTGGGTTCTTAATTTCTGCATGCAACTCCGATAATGAAGTATTTACACCTGTCACAACAAGTCCATTAATATCCCTAGCTTCCAGTTTCACGGTCACTGGAGTTGTATCCCAGTCTATTTCAATTGCTCCAAAATTTGGTTGACCTGCGGAAGATGGACAAACTTTAAGTACCTCGTAAGACCTATCACATCAGGAAATTCATTGATAAGAATTGGACAAAGTATACCATACCATAAGTGCATGACTTGTATTTGCAGTTTTGAGCCATCACTCTCATGGTAGATGGTGTCAACCATGACACAAATCTAACTATCAAATTCAATGGTGGCAGGACTGCCTTTTCAACCGCTTGGCTAATCCCACTTGAAGTAATGTCATATAGTGGGTACCCAATAGCACATTCATCTCTAGATATTTCAGCAAAATGAACATCTCCGCTGATAAAGAAAACTCCTTCTCTCTGCACAAGTAGAAAGGACTATGTAACACATAACATTCATGTATAGTTAAACTTCCATCACTAGGGGATCTGATAAGATGTGAGACGAGTTAAATATCGTGAACAAAACACACACTTAAGAACTTCCTAGTGCATATTAAAAGCTAGAGAAAGACACAGAAATTTGTAGATATAAAAAATATGCAGTATAAAAAAATTGAAGATCAACACCTGACTATCTGCAATCAAGCTGAAAAGGCGATCCCTCTCCTTCGGGAAACGTCCCCAAGACTCTACATAAAAAATTGGACCAGTGATTGCTGAAAGATTTGATATAACCTGAAATTGGAAAAAAAATGTATGTGTCATCAAGTACAAGAGAGTCTTCCTCATCATCATCGTCATCAAAGCCTTTATGCCAAACAATATATACAGGATAGCTATATGAATCCATGAAAAATTAGTACTGACAATCCATCCAAGAATTCTCCTCATTCTCATGAGCTACCATTGGTTGATCAAATTGGCATATTCAGCTTAAAAATATTAAATTGTCATCTCCAGCATAAGAATGTTAAATTGGCATCCCCAACAGTATCCAATGGCTGTTTAAGTTGATCACAGGATTGCTTGATCAAATCCAAAGTGGAGAAAAGCACTGGGAATTAGGAAATGTTACATCCAGCAGTGAATAAACAAAAACACCAAGGACAGAAATAAAAATGTCATCTAAGCATTCAAGTGTAAAACCTGATAAAAGGTACATGATGGGTTACAAACAAGTACCTGAATGGAAGATCCAATTATCGTAATGGCTGTTTTTGGACCTTTCAACTCGTTTTCTAACCAGGCCCATTGAGAATCCCCAAGGATGCTCCCATCACTAGATATAGGGTCTCTGTGATATCTTGTGTCTAAAAGAATGACCTGAAAAGGTTGGAGCAATCATAGTACACCCAAAAAAAATTTGGTTTCTGAAAAAGTTGCCACTGCTCATCGAGGTGAACAAGGTAAGGAATTACGGACAATTGGCACATTTATAATGTTCAGTTACCAAAAAAAAAGTTGAAAGGGATATCTCCTCCCAAAGCACGGAAAAGACCGGGGTATGGATTCAAAAATCAGTGTCATACCTTAATTTGTTTGCCCACAGGACCGAAAGTATAAGATGCATAAACACCTTCTTGCTTGCGTCTACATCGATAAAGACATGTTGAGTGAATGGGTCAACTAAGAACAAGATTAACTAATAACTAATTGCCAATTGCCAATTTTTTTTACTTACATCTAATTGATATGCACATAAACATGAAAGGAAAAGGATCAAACACCAAAACATGTGAATTAATTCGAAAGAAGAAGTAAGATACTCTTGAATGAAAAATGAAGAGCTACTGAATGATGAAACAATGAAACATGCTCACCGTGGACTGTCACTGGGTTCATCTAAGAAGTCGAGGAGAAGCCTTTGGTTAGTGATTTTGTGAACAAATTCTTTTCCTGCATCATTTAACCCATAATCATGGTCATCCCAAGTGCCAATTACCTACAACATCATTATAGAAATTTGAGCGCATGCAATACTCGTGTAAAAACATGAATATGATCACTTCAAAATGCAAATAATTATAATTATAGAAGTCCTAAGGAGCCACCTTAGCATTCTTCCGGAGGCGGGAATAACCAGGATTGGTCTTAGCTTTCTCATATTTGGACTCCATTTCAATTTCAGAAGAAGGAACAAACCTTGGAACATTCTTCCAAGGCCCAATTGTCCTTTCCTTCCCAAAAAGACGAAAGGGGCGCTTTGTGTCTCCATAAATGTTGTCCCCCATCCAAATAAATAACTGGGGATCAAAGTTGTTAATTGCATCCCAGATGTACTGCAAGCAAGCACAAGTTTTCAAGTTATGGAGCCGAAAAATCCAATTGCAGGGTAATAAAAAATCCAACAAAATTGTTCCTGAAGAAAACAATAAAGTTGCTAATCCTGTGAATTACTTCTATAGTGAATTAACAGAGTGTAACAAATACATGCCATTAAAGGTGCAAGCACCATTGTAACTTTCACAATTGATTTCCCAAAATGATTCCAGATAAGAATAATAACAACACCCATGTCACATTCAAATGGTCCATTGACACTGGGTTACACTGTCTAATTATGTTAGAAGGTTTCCATTATCGGTTAACTGATCAGAAACCAGACGCTAATGCGATAGCTAGACACAAGGGATCATCAATTGTATTCTTCTTAATTTAGAAAATCAATAAAAATAATGGCTCTTTTAAGATCAATAGAGAAGCAAGTTGAATATTGTGCTTGGATTAACAATTGAAAGGCAACGCCGATTACACTAATCAGAGGATTATGATACATATCTAGAATACGAAGAGAAACCTGAGGAGCGCTTTGGTTTGCACACGATCCGAAGGCGATTCGGGTAATCGGACCCTCTTGTTCGACTTTAGAACCACAGGCTACTTGAGTAGCAATCACTACCACCACAAGCGATGAACACCACCGCCACGACCATCGTCCGCCGCCGCTGCTTGACATCCCAAGTATTTTCACGAGGACTGCAAGCAATGAAAACAGAAAGGACGGTGATATATGAAGAGCATATATTCCGATATTCGCATGTCTTCCCCAAAAGGAAACCCATTGTTCGGTGTAAAGTCAGAAAAATCGCGAATCAACTGATGCCATTAAAGCCGCAGAGAAAACTACAGTCACAAGCAAGGCACTGTCTGACCTCACAGTCTATTTTCATTGGACCAAATATATATATATATATATATATATCAAGGAAGTTTTGGGCTTTTCAATGGAAACCTCTTCTTTCTCCTCTTGAGTCTTGGGCTTTTCCTATTCCTTGGCCTTCTTCTCTTCCCCAGTGGGCGGGGCTTTAGGATCGGTGAGAGCGTGAGAGAAGCTCAACTTGCTTGTGGCTTTTCCTCCACACTCTCTCCAACACCTTCAACTTAATGGCTGGCTAATGACTGAATGATCTCTTACATGCAATGTGATTGTAATAATGATCACTACACCATTTTTTTTAAAAATATCGCTGAAAATATGTTTCGCATTAGAATCAAACTTTGAGCAAACATATGTTTAACCCAACCGAGCCACCTCTCATTGGTATCAAATGCCATATATTGACAATATTATAGAATGGGAGAAAAGTGATCTGGCTCAACCTAAACACTTCTAAATTCTCCATGTTAGTTATAACTTTGTAGTCATTTTCAGTAGAGCTGCAGGATCCCTAAATACATGAGCCAACAGCAGCTCTAACCAAAGTGAATCCTGCTTTCAAACCTTCTGCCAAGTAAATTCTATGGCCACAATAGGAAATAGATGGATGGAACCAAAGCATCAAATGCTTTATTGTAAACGATGGGAAGAACATAAAGTGTTGACGAAATGATGCCAGAAATACAAGTTTGTATACAGACACTACAGGAGAGTCATTGATTTTAGCATCTATCTCAAAACTAGAATATCAAGGGAGAATCTTGCGTCGGCGGCGGGGAGTCTCTCGTTTCACATACATTTTCTCCATTTCGTTGAGCTCGCGGCTCGACCCATCTGGCAGGCTAACAAACTTCCAGCCACCCCCATTTCCACGCTTTCCTCGTGGTCCCAGTTTCTCCACGGTGATGTTCCAACCATCAGAAGGACGGCGCCGGCTATACTTGTGGTGTTTTACTTCTCCGGCCATCTGTACATGGATGACGAACATGTGAATATGATTTATGTGATTCGAAAGTGAAAATAGGAAAATATAAACCTACATAGTTGCTAAACTGGCAGAATAACATAAACAAAGTAACAAATAAAAAGGTGAAAAAGGCATCGTCATTCTCCGAGTCAAACTTCACAGTTTGAAAGGTTCTCAAGCTCCATCCTACAATAGGTCTTTTCCTTTGACCACTCTCAAGTTTCATCTTCACCGTCTAGCAAACTATTAGTTCTCTCCATCACATAGTAACCATTTAAGTTTTAACTGTTATAAATCCTAGGCAACAACTAACTACATTTAATGGTGCTAATGACTTTATTTAAAACATGCAGCCAACTCCAGTGTTAAAAAGCGTCATCTGTCCCAGGTCAAACTAGTTCATCTCATAACGACCAACTTCTTTCTAATTTCAGGTAATAACACACAGAGCAATGATGCCATAATTATTTCTCTCTTTGAGATGTCTTGCCATCTTTGTGAGAGAGAGAGAGGGTGATATAGCTTAGAACTGAACGGGGGGGCGAGAGATAGAGGAAGAGATTCATGCAACATATTATATTTCAAACTCGACATTTATTGCAGCATGATAGAGAAATGTAAAATATAGAACATCAAGTGTTTGTTGCCTCTAAGGAAACATATCAAAACAAATTAACAGAGCAAAAAAAGCTGATAGGAATACCAACAGTGATGAGAATTAGTAACATAAATGAAGAGACCAATTGGAAATTTAGCTTCTCTATTGCGAGTTTTTCATTCGTTTTCCAAGACAGTAAAAGGAAAGTGAATGCAACTTTACCTTTTTTTTATTGAAGTTCATCTTCTGGACAAATTCTTCATAAAGCATATCATCCTCCTTCTTGGATATCTCATAATGAACTTCATCAAGATCTCTGGTGGTCCCATCCCAGCCCTCTGGCATAATCTTAAAGTCGGGTTTATAGGGAAGTGAAGCCACATGAAACTCTCGATCATGGGAATTGAAAAATCTGTAAGAGGCAAAGAATGTGATATAATGTGAAGCATAACTCTGTTTTTCTAGAGAACAATCAGCAATTAACAGCAGATTTACCAAAGTACACATCAACAATATGAAGGTAAACCCTTTTTTTTTTCTGGAGAACAATCAGCTAGTAAAAGAAAAAATAATAACACATCCAAGCATAACCTTTTTAAAGCCTCAAAGATGCCGTAGCATGTAAGGAAAATAGTGTGTTTTAAACTCCTATTCACAGGACATATAACAAAAGCTACCGCATGTACCACATGACAATTGTTTATTCATTTTTTCTACACAAGTAGAACCCTAAACCCTAAGAAAATTTATATTGAATTCTACATGATTGAACCAGTTATAGGGGTGTCACATGGCTCTAATTTTTACTTGCATTGAAAAACCATTAAGATTCTCATCAAACCACAAATGAGCGAGTAAATGTAACTTCTTAAGAAATGGATATAAGTTTTGGAAAGCAAAACACACGGTAGCGCAAAAGACGTGGAGGTAAAAGGTTTTGTCCCTGATTTCATTTTTCAAATAGTACAAGTTCTTCTAAATGAAATAGAAAGGACATTCAAAATATTGGACAAAAAATAGGCCATAAAAAGCTAAATCTTATTTTTAAACTTTAAATAATCAGAAAACACACTTCGAGATTATTCCAATGTTCTCACAAGCCTGCGCCCTAAAATGGAACCTTGTGTATGTAAATACCTGATATTCATCCACCAAAAAAAAATTCACAGGAGAATTCAATAAGATTGTGGAAACAAGAAAAGGTCAAATGAGTCATAATTGTATCTATCATACTCGGGGAAGGTATCAAGCAGGAGCTCAAAAGAGTCGTCCAAGGGACGACCAAGCTTTTTCTCCTCTTCCTCTTCGAGTTCTTTGAGCCAAAGAATGGCATGCACCCTTTGCCTCATGATCCTATAGTCCTTGGCAAGCCTCTCGACCGTGTAGACATCAGGATTCTCCTTGTGCAATCGATACATCTCAGCCTTCTCAGAGTCCTTAAGGTATGTTCCTCTACAGCCAGGCTCCCTCACTTGCTTCAACAGTACACTCATCTCCCGCAGTCTCTTCCCCCATCCATCAACGAAGGCCTTTCCCTTCTTGTTCTCTGCATCCAATTCCCTCAATCTGTCATCAATCTCTTGCAAGCCAGAGACCAAGGCAGTCTGCGATGCATCCAATCCTCCACCTCCTCCACTGTCACTGGAAGAGGTAGTACTGTGGCCAACCGCCTCTCCATCAAAGTGTTCCTTGGTCAATCCGGTGGACCAGGAAGATACTGCATCCCAGCCTAGCTCATCTGACCCACCAAAAGCTTTCTCCCACTCATCATTGCCCTCATTTCCATCTCTACTACCTGATTTCACAGAAAACCCTCGGGAGCTGATGAACCATTGAGATTGTATTCCAGTCCTTGCAGTAGTGTTTGTATTCAGCGATGTGGAAGCAAGTCTTGAGATCAGACGCTGGATGTTGTGCATGTTTCCTTGCACCCAAAAAAAAAGACCAAAGAGAGATCCCCCTGAAAACATAGTGCAATGAAAATTATGCAATGAACATTAAAAAAAATTGTCCAAAAACACATCAAGATAGGTAAAGGTCGAAATATAAAATACGGAATATCCATGTGTTTTGTCGCCAGGAAAGCCAAATCCACCAAAGCAAATAACACCTTTCAATGAAAAATGAGACTAGAGAGGATGATTTTACGTGTCAACCCTGTTCAAATCCCCTTGATGTTCATAACAATACCCAGAGAAGCAGACATCACAAAGAACCGTCATTTATCAGCTTAATTTAGTCGATGAACAAGTAATCAGACTCATACCAGTATTTTTCACATTTAGGACAAAAATATGCCAAAAAAAATCAGAGGAGAAGCCACGACCAAGTTAGTCCTCTCTGAACATCCAAATCTCATACATCCGGCAAACATACAAAGACAAAATACAAACAACAGAGGGTAGTATAACACATGAAAAGTATAAAAGTTTACTTCAAATTTGATTGAACACAGAAAAAGAAAGAACAAAATACAAATGCAGTGTCATGAACTCGGTTCATTAGACCAACATGGATTCATAGCGAAGTTGAAATCTCAACAAAAACATGTGCTTTCGCTCTCTAAATCTAACAAAGCATCGCACCTTTTTCGTCACAATAACGCTCAAAAATCTCGAGTAGGCAGAGAGTTCTCTGGTCAGTGAATCATCGGAGTGCATAAATCAGCGAGCAAAGAGCGAGAGGAGGCGGCTCTGCAGATATCAAAGAGGAAGTGGGCCAGAATTGGGGATCGTGATTTGAAGAAGGGAAAGCAAAGTAAAAATGGGCCTCTCAAAACCCATACAGAAAAGGCCCATGTGTAAAAGCCCATAGTAAAGGCCCGTCAAAGCAAAGATCTTAAAGCCCATATGACGGAGTTTGTGAGTAGCAACTGTCCAACTAACATTTGAAACTCTGATATCCGAGGAAATATCAAATCTCTGAACGATTTGCTCTAACCACACATCATATTATAAGAGGTATATAAGATGTTTCTTTTAATGTTCATTTGGCGTATCAGCCAGAAAGTTTCTCGATTACATGGTCACTTTGAGGGGAATTGAAACAAATCCGAGCAAATTCAGTTAGTCATCAACATCCCCTCACCAACATGCATCAAAGACGTTTAGCGCTTAAAACTAACAGGCAGGGTCGCAGCACTCAGTCAATTCATCTCCAGATCATCCGATAAGTGTCACGATTTTTTCTCAGTTCAGCGCAAAAAATATTTTGAGTAGAAGAGTGAATCAGAGGAAGCACTTTAGCAGCTGAAGAAGTATTTGGTCTCCTCCGCACTCTTATCAAAACCAAAGCATGGTGAGCCACTTTACTTTTAACTGGCCGTTTCAGAATATATATATATATATATTCAATAACTTACCTGAAAATTTCATTTACAATAATATATTCTACTTTATTGATGATATGCATAGCATCATTCTCTGCTGGCATAGTGAGAGAATTAAAATTTCCAAAACATGAATAGAATGAAAAAGACCATCAATTTTGAATCAACGCCCCTTGTAGTTGTTGTTATTGCCAGACATGAGTAATTGAAGCTTGTATATCTTCCAGTGTTCGCCCCTTAGTTTCAGGTACCAGCTTCCAACTGAACACAAAGGTTAAACCACATACACCGGCGAAAATGAAAAATGTTCCTGCAATTAGCCAACACCAAGCATGTCAAGAAACAATTGTCGTTCGATCCTGAAAAGCGCGAGGGGGAGAGGGAGAGAGAGACCTGTAGGGCTCCATTGCATCATGAAATTGAAAGTATATGTAACAAGCCAGGAAGAGGACCAGTTGATTAAAGCTAACAGACTCCCAGCTGAACCCTTGACATTCATTGGGAAGATCTGTGATTCATGAAATAAGTCTCAACATTTCAAGCACTTTAACTCCTTTTTTCTGATATTAAAATCCAAGTGGGTATCATTTCAGACACAATATACCTCAGACATAATAATCCATGGAATTCCTGCAATGCCTATGGTGTACGCCGCGAAATATCCCTGCCATTGTTTCACATAAATCACTGCACATTCAGGTATCAATTGTATTCAGGTTGTGGCTAATTATTTACCGATATGCCGATATATGCCATTGTCGGAGTGATATCCTTCAGTTGGCCGATACCCTGCTCGTTTAGTGGGAAAAAATAAGTAGTTTGTGAAGAAAAAATGACATTGGATTCATAAACGAACATATCACAAGCAAACAAGTAATTCATAACATGAGAATAATTTACTGAACCTGCAAGCAGAATGACAATCCTACAAGAAAGGAACACATGCACGTTCCAGCTGAAGAAATCTGCAAAATCATCATACCTACATCACGATCCTTTTCTTAGTCAACTATATTACAAACTTCAATCGAATTATTATCCATTTAGTCTAACCAGAAGGAGTGGCCGTCTTCCCAAAACATCCATTAAGAGTAAGCCCACAACACCCGATACGACCTGCAAGAATCATCACATCAACACGTTTGACATTTTCATTTTGCAGCATTCATGGTTCTCATTGTTGTATGCCTGAATAAAGTACATACCAATACAACTGCTACTGTAGAAGTTCCAATACTGGTTGAAAAACCTGTCAAAAATTAGATAGACTTACCACATCACTTTCAATTGTTCCTCTAAAGTACTATTCCTAATATTGAATCAAAACTGAAAGTCATTAAATTTACCAGTTTCCTTAAATATACTGCTACCGTAATATGACAAAGCTGCACACCCTCCAAGCTGTGAGGATAATACTAGGCCTACTCCAATCTGAAGCAGTTAACGTATGAGTGAACGATCAGATAACATAAGAGAGGAAAAATATATATTGATGATTTATATTATTAAGACTCACGGTAAGTGCATAAGCATATCTCTTCTGAAACAAAGCATAGATTGTAGTTTTGGACTGCTGCTGCAAGGCTTTTGTAATACTCTGCAGGAAAAAAAAATGTTATCATAGACACTCTTTTGAAGTTTAAGAAACAGTTTTTCATCCATAAGGTTGAAAATGTAGGGAAAAAAAGAAGATGATAGATTACTCTGATATCGTCTGCTTCTTCAGATATATCAACATTCTTGCCCCTTAGACGCTGCAAAGTATCTTCAAACTCTTTTTCTCGATCACATATTGCCTGCAGAAAGTGTAATTGTCAACTTTCCATCAATGAACTGTTAGTGAATATCACTACACAATTGAAAGTATGAAAGCAGGGTAATCAGGACTAAAGAACTTAGTTTTTCCTCATATCCACTATCGAAATACCACAGATGATAATGCTTTGAACGACATAGATGCAAAGTAAATTAGACTCACCTGCCATCTAGGAGACTCTGGAATGAAGAATAAACCAATAAGTTGTATTACACATGGAATAGCGCCTGGAAAAGAAGATCAAGTAACTCTTGCTAAATTACTTTTGGATCATATAAAAGTAAAGAAACAAAGTAAAGAACAATGAAATTTACCAATTAAAGCCAAGGTGCGCCAATGAATGTCATTTCCGATGAAATATACAATCGCAAATCCCAAATTTACCATCAGCTGTACCATTTGAAAACAAGATGTTGTGCCTGAAGGATGATCTGATTTGACTGATTATATGAAATGGATGGCTGATAATACCTGATTAGATGAGGAAAATGCTCCCCGGAGATCTTTCGGTGTTATTTCTGCAATGTACACTGGTACCTGTTCATTACGCACAACTAAGTTGTTATTGATTGATCTAGCAAATTTTAATAAATTTCAAAAAAATGAAATAGATTTAATTACCACATATGTGATAAGCCCAACACCAAGTCCAATTAGCAGTCTTCCCATGTCTAGAACCCAAGCAACCTTCAAGAGAAAATTATAGAAAATAAAAGGTGGCCTCAATCATGATGTTTCCACAAGTTTATCGCCATTTAATGTGTATTTGCAGGAGAATGTTCTTGAGCATAAATAAACCGTGAGCAGAAAACTTTTCAGAAGCTCATATCAAACTTTATAATTCCACGGTGAAGTTGATGTCATGAAAATTGTACTGCTTGATGGGATTTGACTTTTGAGAGGGATGTGAAGCTGAAAATTAATTGAAGAGAACTAGAGAAATAACCTTTGCAAAAATTATCGCAAGCCAGCCAATGATTAAGAATAGTTCAGAGAGCCACATTGCCTATTTCAAAAGGTTAACCAAGTTAGTTAAAGGAAACTAGTCAAGCATATGACAGTTTTTACATCAAAATTCAGTTCATCTTAGCTCAATAGAAAGAGAAAACTTGCCCCTTTTCGACCAATGATTGATGCTACTCTCCCGGAGAACAATGCACCTATCATTCCTCCGATCGTCATGGTTGAACCAAAAAAAGAATACTGCACAATGAAGGTAATATGAAAAGAAATCGTATCATTTCGATATAGAAAATCTAAGAAAAATAGGATTCAAGAAACATAACTAAACATGATGCTTATTAAATTTATAGATTCAAATTTTAACATATTAACTCCGTCAGCACTGTTAGCCGGTCACAAGCTCAGATAAAGGAGGAGGGTTGTGGTGGGTCGACAGCTAGCGTAAAAATTTACTAAACATATAAACATGAGTCAAAATAAGAAACTTTGATAGTGTACATGGAAGGAATGAGTTTGAAGATAAAAATGAGGCTAGAGAAACTATTTTAGAGTTTGTCGTGTCGTATGACTTGTGCCTAGTAAATACATGGTCTAAGAAGAAAGAATCACATTTAATTACCTTTAGAGGTAGGCATAACTCTACTCAGATAGATTTCATTCTTATGCAAAAAATACATAGAAGACGACGTTAGGACTGTAAAGTGATTCTCTAACCACACAACATAGAATGGTAGTGATGGACATATGCTTTAAGAAATGACCTAGGAGAACTAGAGTAGCACGAGTATAAAATTATGTGGTGGAATCTAAAGGAGATAAGTACATAGTTTTTTAGGGAGAAATTACTTAAGAATACAAATTGGGCTTTAGTTAGGAAAACAAACTTCATGTGGGGGCAGAGTTACATGGGAGTTTCTCATCACAATAGGTTTTCACCATGGGTCAGCACTAAGCCCGCTTTTATTTGTTATAGTGATGGACTCACACAACACATCCAAGGTAAGGTACCTTGGTCGTGCAAGTTGTTTGTGAATGAATAGCTCTAGTGAATGAGACAATATTGGGAGTGAATCAAAAACTCAATATATGGATGCAAGCCTTAGAGTCTAAAAGACTTAAACTAAGTAGGACCTTCTCGTGGACCGAGCAATTAATCCCTTAGCCTAACATACATGAATATTTAATTAGAAAGCTTATTTCTCTGTGTCATTAAACCAAGAACCAAAAGCAAACACAGAATACTAACTTCTGCCAAAGAGAGTCCCAAGTCTTCCATGATCCCAGATTCAGCAGGAGATGAGAAACCCATCTGAAAATGCAGACACAGACAAGTATTCAAGCTCCGCTTGTCATTAAGATTGACAAATACCCAGTTTGTTGAAAATAAAGCACAAAATAAACCCAGAATTCTTTAACATTAGCTCCCCCAGCACCCATAAAGGCATTTTATCGAACACTTGGTGTGCTTTTGATAAAATCAATTATTAAAGAGTAATATACAAACACTTACAGCACATCCATGGCATAAGGGGCCGCAAACGGCCACAAAGGTGCTAAGAACAACGATGGCAGTAGCTCCACGTGAGGGCTTCTTTGTGCTGCTGCAGTCATCAGCATTATTGGAATCCAAAAGTAACAGCCCTTCCTCCATGCTTCCTTGCTGCTGCTTCATATGTCACTATTTTGGAAGGAAGTAGGAAATGCAGAAAGAAAGAAAGAAATAATTTCTGCTAAAGAGGATTAGATGGCATCTCTGGTCTCTGCTCCGTTCACTAATTGTAGTGGTT
The DNA here is from genome assembly GCF_013401445.1 of Tripterygium wilfordii. Lineage (NCBI taxonomy): Eukaryota > Viridiplantae > Streptophyta > Magnoliopsida > Celastrales > Celastraceae > Tripterygium > Tripterygium wilfordii. The sequence continues at coordinate 10,929,234 of NC_052237.1, read as the reverse complement.
TGTGGAGGAGGGTGGGAGTAGGGGACCTATTTGTGGGATATTTTATTGGAATCTCCCATGAGGGTGGATGCAGGATGGTGTTCAATTATTGCCAAAAAACCCTTAAAAACTACTATAAATATTAACAAGTAATGGAATGTCACTTTACCCAGAACCCACAAGTCAATGGTTTTGATCAATCTACTTGAATTTTAATCCACTCTCACTCCTCACATTTATTTCATGTGGTATCTGTCATCTGTGTGAAGAAGGTGTTCTCCAACACAATGAACATGTGAAAAACAATTTTGGGTTACATCAAAGAATGAAATCTATACTTTAAAGCAACTCCAACCCAAGTGTTATCCATTCTGCAATTTTACTTGGGCTTGATCCAAATGCAATTATCCTGATACCCTTAACTTGAATTCTCTTATATTTGTATATGCAAGGAAGACTAAATGAGAGTTATATATTGTCAACCCAATCAAGGCAATAATTCCCTCTTTGTTTAAAGCATGTTACTTTATTCCCTCTTGAGACTTGAATTCAAGATCGCAATGGTAGTTAAAATGTTAAAGCATATTTAATTACACTTTTTTTTTATTAATGTGGTTATGAAGGGACTTGATGGTTGGCTTTTGATTTATTTATCAATTAATTTATTCTTCTTTTTCCATGTGGTTATGAAAGGGCTTAATTGTTGGCTTACAAAAGCAAATATAAGAGTTATGTGTTCCGCTATTTTTTTGTTTTGAAATATTATTTGAGAATGTTTCTCATTCAAATTGAACTTTGAGCACACATATATTTAATTTAATCGATTGTCAATCACACTACCTCTGGTTTTTGCACTATTTGTTTATTCCACGCTAGGTATATACTGTACACTCCATGGTTATATTTATTGTTGGCATGTTATATAAGCTACTCCAAAGTCCAAAAGAGGGGCACCCCGATTGAAAAGAGGCCAACAAAGGAGTGGCGTGTGTTCTTTTGCTATCAATGTAGGGAGGGCTTTGAAGAGCACGCTAAAAGTAGTTAGCAAGGCCCGCGAAAGTTGTACAGTGTTGTGTGCACGTGATGAATACCTTCATCTTTAACAAAATTAAGAATAAGATTGGGCTTGGGCCTGGCCCATAGTCAAATAGGTTCATTATAGTCCCTTTGACAGCCCAAGAACCAAAAAGCCCAATATCGAGACGGCAGAAACATAAACCAAGGTGAGCTTGGCAGGTCAGCATCGATGTGGCCGTCTTCGCACGTGGCACCAACAATTATAAGCCAAATTGTTTGTCTAATCATTATTCAATCTGCTTTAGCTCTTAGCAATACTCTTTTGTAGTTTCGTGGGATTACGATTTTCAAATGATAGTGATTTTAATCACCCAAAATCGTGCTTCTCCATGCTTATTCTAAATTTATAATCCGTAATCAACCACTTTGTAATGAACATTGAAAATTAATTATATACAAATAAATATGGGGAATACATGTGCACCAAGATGGTACACCAAAATAATATAACTAATCATGAGCAAAATTGGAGCGACTCTTTTGACTGTGCGGTTTTGCAAACCTATTGGTTGATCAAATTATGGGTTAGGAGGTTGTTGTTCTGTATCTGTACAAGTAGGAAACGTGAGATTTAGGGTCACCGATTTGTATCTCAAGGGGACGTTTTGACGCTCAAGTTAGCTCGATAGATAATAAGGCCATTGAGATTACTTCGAGCTCTCTCTCTATCTAATATTGAACATTGAAAACATCAGACATTTAGGGTTGAATCCCCTATAGTTCTTTTGTAGATTTTCCTCTTGTTCGTGATGAGTGCTCTTCGGCATCCCGAGATGTTTTGATCACCAAGGGTACCTAGGGTTATGCCTATTACGCTGTACCGAGGAGGCCATGGCGAGATAACATCTAGGTTGACTAAGCCCGTGCTCCTCTTCCTCAGTCTACAACCACATCAGCAAAACACAAAACCCCGTACATATTTATTGGTCCAGACAACCACATCAGCAAAACACAAAACCCCATACATATTTGTTAGTCCAGACAAAATAACACCATTGCAAGTGCTCCTGTGCTCCTCTTTCTTAGTTTGTGTGATGACATGTGTCAATTTCAACATCACATTGGACGAGTAATTTTGCCATTATCAATAACAATTTTAAACTTTTTTTATAGCAAAAAGTTTAATTTATATACAAATAGTAATATACAAGGAATATCCCTGAGATCAGCTCAGGGACATGTAGTTATATTTTATATTACTAAAAAAATTTAAAAAAAGTTTATTTATTAGTCCAATGATGGACATGTAGTTATTTTTATTTCTTAATTAAGTTTTTTTTTTGATAGAAATTTATTATGTAGTTATTAATTGCGTACACTCTTATCTTGAAAACTTTAGTGCCACGGAGAAGGCGACCTGGGAAACTGAAATCGACACGTGAAGCCATCGCCCACTGCTCCATTCTCTCTTCAATAATAAATAAATAAACTATTTGCTTTTTTTAAAAATTTTTACTTTGTTCTATAATTAAAAATATAGTCAGACAACGGGGAAAAAAATTTCTATTTTTTTTTAATAAATTTTAAAATCGAAAATTGAATGTTCAGCATCTTTGTTTCATAATATTCCCTACGGTCCTTGTCGTAACGTAACCAATGTCTCCCCTTTTTGTCCCTGTCTTACGTTTTGAATTCTTATTTATTATCATTACCGCCCTCTAACTCTATGTTTTTCTTGTTTGCACCCCCCAACCTACTCATTTGTGTAATCTTCTTACTAGCACCAATCCGATGACCTTTTCTTGTTGAGATTTGAGATAGTTTGTGTTAGGCATTTGATTTGCCCAATTTATTATTATCTTTTAAAATTGGAACATTAAGAGTCAAAACCAATAAATGAATAATTCGATGGAATTTATGAAAAATAATTTATTATTATAATGACGAAGTAAATTACAAGATCTTAAATAAAAAAAGAAGAAGAAAAAGAGAATCACTAATAGTTTAGATAGATCTCGTAAATTCGAGATTTCTTATCTCGGCCCTATAATAAAAAAAGAGGGGGAGTTTTTAATTTAGCATATCCGGTCCGATCCCAAAAGTTTTTTTAATTAAATAATTATAAGAAAAGAAAAAATGGAGCCACAATGACGAAACCAGAACACATTTTTTTACTTTTTCTAAACATAACACAGAACTGAATCTCTCTCTTTCCTTCTCTCTCACAGTTAAATGTCAAAACCACCCACCACCACCACCACCACCACCACCGTCACTGCGGTCGTCTAGTTCCGATAGACGACGTTTACTGCAATTGCTAACGCCGGATTTTGCGAAGACTGTGGTTGCTGTTTCCGATCGATTGTTTTCCGTTCCGGTAACTCCCGGTGGCCAGTCGTGTTTTCAACGGCGACGATAGAATCTTAACAATTTTTTTGGCTGTATTATGAAGAATAATATTAACGGAAAGCCTAACAACAACCATAAGAACAGCAATGGATTTATTCCTAATTCTTTGAAATTCATTTCTTCTTGTATAAAAACTGCATCGTACGGTGTCCGTTCAGCCGGTGCCACAGTTGCCGCATCCATCTCCGGTGATAATCAGGACCTCAAGGACCAGGTGCTCTTTTTACATGCATGTATTTATTCTAGTTAGATGTTAAATCTTTTATGATTCTCTCTTTTTTTTCTTCAATTGATGTTGAGGAGTGGTATCGTTGTTTGATTGCTTGACTAGTGAATTTGACGGAAGTGAAGGAAGATGAATGCGGGATTTTGTGTTTTTGTAATTTTTAGTATTGGGAGTTAAATCCCTTCAAGATACTTTGTTTAGTTATCAAGAATGCGAGCAAAACAAAGTAAAATGAAATTCGGTGTTTTAATTTCAGTTGAAGTTTAGGTTTTACTGTAATTGAGGACGTTGGCTCAATTAATGACCTTGACATTTAAATATGATGAGAAAAAGGAGATGTGGGAGTTCGTTTTCAATTTAATTGAATCAAAGGTCAAGTGAACATTTGATATATTCATTGACCAATTGAAACCATATCCTGCAATGCAAGAATTCTTTTGTCCACTCATGAGAATGCAGTGAATGTATGCTTTGATTTTTGAATTTTTTGTTGGTAGAGTTTTTCTGCTGGGGCATGTTCTAATAATGGGTTGGGGAGCAGTTATGTTGCTGTGAATGACAGTTGATTAGGTGCGTGGTTCACCTGCGGGTGTCATCAGAATTTGAGCCCATGCAAATTGTTGATCATACTTGATTGAATGAATTTTGGGATTGGTCACACATACAAAGTGATTCCATTAGGATGAACTATAAGTGGTTTAGTCACTTAGGGAAATATTTAGCGTGAGATAAGTGTTTTAAGTAATTAAAGCAGTTTATTAATTAGTCAGTGGCAGCTAGATTTGCCTATGTTGCTTATTTAAATTTCAATGCATGATTGTTTAGAATATGTATAAAGGCTACCATCCATACACTCTGGATCCAATACTTTCTTATTTTCTTATATTTATGTACTATGTTGGTTTTCTTTGAGTCCATAACTGTGGCAATATTAAATATCAGAATCAAAGAACTAGTCGCATTTTTAGCAACTGATCAGCTACTTCAGCACAACTGTATTAATATCCACTTGTCTTGTACCTTTACACCTACTTCTTTGTTATTGCTCAGCATGTTGAAGGTGACAATGATGTTTGAAAGCAGATGCTCATGTTAAGTAGGATGATCGTTAAGATTTTATTCTATTGACGGTCACTTCAGCAATGGCTCCTCCAAGAAATTTTGGAGAAAGAAAATACGTTGCTTTACATGGCTTGACTAATGTGTTTATCAAAAAGAAAAAAGAAGCCAAAAGGTTGTCATCAGATTATTCATTATTATTGGTTATGTACACAATATCTATAACACAGAAGCGGGCCATTAGCAATCCATCACCTTTCTTAGGGCATCATCTATACTTTTCTCATGTTCTTTAATGAGGATGTTGTTTTGTAATTTAGTTAATTTGTATTTCAGGTTGGTAACTTTTTTGGTCCTAGTATGTTTGATGCTTTCCTTAGTTACCATTTTTATGGTCTGCATATGTCCTGTCACATTGTGTTTACAGGAATAATGTGGATCTTTTTATTGGAACAGGTCCTCTGGGCTTCCTTTGACAGACTAGAAGTTGGTCCATCTTCTTTCAAGCGTGTTCTCTTAATTGGTTACTGCAATGGCTTTCAAGTCATTGATGTTCAAGATGCCTCTGATGTCAATGAACTTGTATCAAGGCGTGATGATCCAGTTACTTTTTTACAGATTCAGCCTTTCCCTACAAAGTCTGATGGTCATGAAGGGTTTATAGCATCACATCCTGTACTTCTGGTTGTTGCATGTGATGAATCAAAGAGTCCAGATCTAATGCATAGTAAGAGAGATGGGCTGGTCAGAGATGGTTACAGTGGTCCTCAAACTGGGAGCCCACTCATATCTCCTACCGTTGTTCGCTTTTATTCGATTAAGTCTCACAATTATATTCACGTTTTAAGATTCCGGTCAACGGTATATATGGTTAGGTGCAGTCCTCGAATAGTGGCCGTAGGGCTTGCAGCACAAGTAAGCATTTTTCTTTTGTTATGTAATTATATGAGTAGTTTTTAGCTTTATGTGTGCACATGCATAGTCTTTTGGTTTTTGTTTTTCCCTTTTAATATGTTCTTCAGGGGTAAACAGACTGAATGATTGTTGGCATCCAGTAGATTTCTGTGTTGAATGCTTACAATTTGCTTGTGATACATTGGTGGTGGTCAGTCATAACTCATAAGCAGTAGTTCAACATAATGCTGTCCAAATATGAAGACTGTGAGTTTCATAAGGTTACGAAGAAAGGTAAACAATTTAAGTTTGGCTAATATATTTTCTATGTATGCTACCAGATATACTGCTTTGATGCTCTCACTCTGGAAAACAAGTTCAGTGTGCTCACCTATCCTGTTCCTCAGTTGGGAGGCCCAGGATACGTTGGGGTCAATGTTGGATATGGTCCAATGGCTGTTGGTCCAAGGTGGCTGGCTTATGCTTCCAACAGCCCATTGCAATCAAATACAGGCCGTTTAAGTCCCCAAAGTCTTACTCCATCTCCTGGTGCCAGTCCATCAACTTCACCTGGCAGTGGGAATCTGGTGGCTCGATATGCCATGGAGTCAAGCAAGCAGTTAGCTACTGGGCTACTCAATCTGGGTGATATGGGCTACAAAACACTGTCTAAGTACTGTCATGATTTTATCCCTGATGGTTCTAGTTCCCCGGTGTCATCAAATTCAGGCTGGAGAGTTGGTCGGGGGGCATCGCACTTGGCAGAAACAGATGTTGCTGGGATGGTTAGTCTTTGGACTTGAGTTTCTAATATTAACATTTAGTCTTCTGGTTATTGCATGATATTGGGACTTGGATGTGAAAATTTTAGTATTCGACTCTTGCTTGCCGCCTTACGTACAGTCTTTTATCTATGTGTCCATGTTCTCAGTCAGCTTACCCATTTTAAGAATACCGTCATTTGTAATGTTGCTCTATAATTTTAGACATACTGAATTCAGTAGGGCTTGGAGGTTTCCAACTATACTATGTTGTTCTTCTCTTGCAAGCTATCAGCATTTGAGAATAAATTGAGAATTCCTTTCTCATATTCAAGTGTTTTTGCAAGTTATTGTTAAAAAATTTCAGCTTATCCCTTTCAATATTACCAATTTTTAAGTATTCTTCTATTCCTTGCTATAAGAGTGAGAATAAATTGAGAGTTTCCTTTCTCATATTCAAGTGTTTTGCAGGTGGTGGTTAAAGATTTTCTTTCTAGAACTGTGATATCGCAATTTAGAGCTCATACTAGTCCCATTTCTGCTCTGTGTTTCGATCCCAGTGGGACGCTTCTGGTTACTGCTTCAGTACATGGAAATAATATAAATATCTTCCGAATAATGCCATCCTGCTTCCAAAATGGGTCCAGTAATCGGAGTTACGATTGGAGTTATTCTCATGTGCACCTTTACAAACTGCACCGCGGCATGACATCTGCTGTATGTTCTGCCCCCCCCCCCCCCCCCCCCCCCTTTCTCTAACACCAATGAACAAACAAACTTCTCTTATTTGATGTGTTTGCTATGCTCCTGGGATTTTTTTTCTTTTTTGTTGCAGGTGATACAAGATATTTGTTTTAGTCATTGTAGTCGATGGATTGGGATTATTTCATCCAGGGGAACTTGTCATATTTTTGCTCTTTCCCCTTTTGGTGGAGAAAATGTTCTTCAGATACGGAATTCTGATGTAGATGGGCCTTCCATCTCGCCAGTTCTGCCACTACCATGGTGGTCAACTCCATATTTCATGGCAAACCAGCATTCTTTTTCTTCACTGCCACCAGCATCTGTCACCCTCTCTGTGGTGAGCAGAATAAAATGTAGCCACTTGGGTTGGCTTGGTACTGTCAGCAGTGCTGCCTCTTCTGTGGCAGGAAAGACCACCATTCCATCGGGTGCAACTGCTGCAATTTTTCACAACTCTGTACGTCATGATTTGCAACCTGCTCATTTAAAAAGTGTTACTGCCTTAGAGCATCTATTGGTATTTGCTCCTTCTGGTCATGTAGTTCAACATAAACTGCTATCAGCAATAGGAGGAGAAACGAATGAATCGGTTTCAAGAAATCTGCATGGCTCTTCAGCGCAGATGCAAGATGAGGAGTTACGAGTGAGAGTCGAGGCTGTGCAGTGGTGGGATGTTTGCAGGAGAGCAGATTGGCCAGAAAGAGAGGAGTGCATTTCTGGAATTACTCTTGGCAGACAAGAAACTGTGGACATGGTCATGGATGTTTCCGAATGTGATGATAATAAATCTGAGCATAAGGAATTAAAGTCCCACGAGAGATCTCACTTGTATGTCTCCAATGCAGAGTTGCATGTTAACTCTGGGAGGATACCAGTCTGGCAAAAATCAAATGTATGTTCCCAATGTAATATGAGATGCTCTTATCTGTCATCATTTATATTTTCCGTATGCTTATTTAATGTATCTTCAGATGCATTTCCATATGATGGCTCCTGTGGAGTCTGATGAGGTTAGTGCCGTTGAAGTTCAGTCTGGTGGAGAGAGTCAAGTAGAAATAATTCCTGTTAATGAGGTTGAAATTAGGCAAAGAGATCTATTGCCTGTTCTTGACCATTTTCACAGGGTTCAGTCTGGTTGGAGTAACAGGTAAAACCCTGCTTTTAGTTTGTGTTGACCATGTTTTCAAATATATTTGAGGTGTTGCTTCTGTTACCTTCAGTTCAGATGAATAACTCTTACACCGTTCTATTTTTGAGGGAAGTGCACAAAAAGCAGGAGATTCTTCCTGTTCCTGCTAATAAATGTGTGCAGTTTGACTTACCTAAAGTGTACTGCTCTTAAAATTGTTCTGGACACATCTCTTTGATAGCTGGGAGCATGATGGGATTGTTGGAAATGAATGTTAGGTGTTGGGTTAGGGTTTGATTTGACATTTGATATATTTTAATTCATTTTATATTTTTATGTCTGCTGTTTTCCATTTATCTGGTTGTATTCATGTAGACTTGTTTGGGAAGTTTTGTTCACTCTGGATGCCTACATGGAATCTTTAATGATGGAACGAAAGTACATGAGTATTTTCCAAAATACATTTTTTTGGTATTCCTACCATTAATTGATTTTTTTTTTTGTTTAGGGGTTTCATTGGGGAAAAGTATTCAATTTCATCTCCCGATTCTCATGGTGGAAGAGAAAAGCTCTATGAAGGTGCTGCTGTTATCCATTCTAATTTGTTGTCACCTGATTCTGTTGATAACTCAGATGGAGGTATAGCGATCTCTTAAAGTTACATGTAATATACTCCCTCCATCCCAATTTGTCTATCACCCTTTGAAAATCCAACTTTTTAAGAAGACATGATTTAATGCAATTCAACCATATAAAATAACCATGTTATTCCAACTTTGTCCTTATTTATGATGGTACTTTTTTTCCCTTGAAACAAGGGCAATTAAAGTAATAAGGATAATTTTGGAATACAACAACAAAATTGTTAATTAATGAAGAAAAGTGACGCTAGTTTTGGGACAGTCCAAAATAGAAAGGAGGACAACCAAAATGGGACGGAGGGAGTATTATTTTAGAAATATGTAACTTATTTTACTCTTGGTTCTGCTGTCAGGGTCGTCGATAAATTCTTATCCACCCATGTTCCAATCTGGGAATGTGAATACCGTGGGAAAAGCCGCGTATTGCAATTTGGGTAAACCTGCACTGAATTCTAGCTCTCTCAACAAAGATAGTGGTGTATTTTCTGTCAAACAATCCACCTTGGATATCCGCCCGGTGGAGGATTATGATTTTAGAAATAATTTGTCGTCTTTAACAAGTGGGTCACTTTCCGAGGGAAGAAACATTGCAAAAGAAGCCCAGTCGTCAAACAGTAGCGGGACTAGTGAAGTTTCAAACATAAGTTCCAACCGTTCTGATTTAAGTATGAACATGATAGATGAGGGCGCAGTTAATGACTCTCCGGATTTTGAGCAGTTCTTTCAGGAAGGTTATTGTAAGGCATCACCTTCGAGCGAATGTCGTGAATCAACAGGAATTATTACTGATGTGGATAGCAACAGCAGTCCTTGTGATATAGAAAAATGCATGGAAGATGGTGACAATGATGACATGCTTGGGGGTGTTTTTGATTTCTCTGAAGAAGGTAGGAGTCTGAAATTACTGCATGAGCATTCTAGTTTTTGTCCTACTGTGAAAAAATGCTTGGAATTGCTGCAGATCCCTGCTATTTGGGAAATAGCTCATGTATAAATGCATTTATAGATATGTATGCGTGTTTTGTGTATGCCTTTCTGTGGAAAAAGAGATGTACCATTTTCATTTGTTTGCTTATGTATCTTTCTATAGCTTTATTATACTTTCAAATTCTGTCTTGTGTGCTGTAAGTTTGAACTTCTTGGTGTTTGGTAGAAACTGCATGTAAGATGATCTCCTTTCCTGATAGATGTTATGCAACCCACTTATCTAACTTGTTTTTCCGAGTAGCATTTGATCTTTTATTATGCATTTTCTCCTAATATTCTTGCTTCTCAGAAGTTGTTGTCTTTTGCATCTATATATCTTCCTTCATTGTTTTCTTTCATTCTTTTTTTTTTCTTTTTATTTCATGAATTCAGTCTGCATTGTGTAAAGGGTGGTGAACTTAGCTACAACTCTTACATTTATTCTTAACGCAACCCTTAAGTTATGACTAGCACTTTCTAACATTTTTTCATGAACTTGAAACCCATTGATTTAACATTTTTTGATTTTTCTTTTTATGGCAGGTTGATGTATGTATATGTTTATAGCTTCTGATCAAGTCCTGCTACCTCCTCTGCATATGAAATGCTATGTAACGGTTGGTGAAAGGTCGGCCTCATGGCCTTATTAGATACTAATTGCCATCGGAATTGGAATGCTACTAACTGATGGATGCAAGCAAATATAATCTTGGCAGACCTTAGTGTTGAGTTTGGACGAATGCCGGGTTCCTACCTCTAATTCTCTTGTACATGTTGTATATTGAGAGTCATGATACAGCTGATTTGTGTGGAAAGATTCTTTTTTATTTTTAATGTTATGTAACATTGTTCATTCTTCAAAGGAAAAAAAGACAGAAAAATAAAAGGGGAAAAAAAAAAAGAAGGGGGGGAAAATGCTGATTCCTTGTATTAGCATTTGATATGTTCTTTGTATTCTGCTGATGTGGAGACTTACTGCTGATGTGGCAATTGTTCACGTGACTAGTTTCTTGTATCACGTGATTAGCTTTCTGGAGAAGCGGTTATGAAATGATTGATATGAAGGTGTTCCTTCACACGTCTTCTTCTCTGTAATGCTTCTTCTAGAATTGTTCCATCTTGTTATACCTACTACCTAGGTTAAGGTTAGAAAGTGGTTCTTAATTTCTTCTGTGTTTGTTTTCAGTTTCATTGCGGTTGTGCAGCATTTAGATACTCTCTGTACAAATTACAAAGGGTCCGTTTGGTAGACCTTTATATAATCTGTGAAAATAAATTAGCTTATAAGTTGTGAAAAATAAATGAGCTTATTTAGATAAGTCGTTAGGGATTTGATGAAGCTTTCGAGTTGTCAAATACTAACGAACCGAGCCAAATGAGACTCTAATAATACAGTGGGGACCTTGCTTGGTACAAGTTCCATTCAAGGATTTGACTCTAATAATACACTGGGGACCTTGCTTGGTACAAGTTCCATTCAAGGACTACTAGTACTACTCATTTGATGAAAATGACTTCTCACTTCCTTGTCTCTTTCTTTAATACTTTCATTACGTCCCTGTTTATACTTACATACCCTTGTGAAATACAATAATGTTACACATCGAATAAGTGAGAGTCAACCGTGTTGTTTATAAGTTTGAATCCAACTCCTCTCAATTGTAGAAGGTCATTTTTAGGACAAAACCATGCTGGCCTTTAGGAATGGACAATACAACTCTACAAGTGAATTGAGTCAAACCTCTCGCACCTCCTTCTACTCATCCCTCTAAATTTCTTCGAAGTTTCTTTTTTAAGCAACATAGAAAGGTCAAACAGACAGGTTCTCCTGTCTTCATCAATCTCTTAGCTGTTTCAAGCAGTTGCAGCAGCTAGAAGGCTTTAATATGGTGTTCTACTGTGGTCCCGTTTAATACAGTACAAGACAAATTCCAACTCCTAACAAAACAATCCAAGTCTCTCTGTGTTCTGCCATTCAAAACCATTTATGAGCTTATAGAAATAGAATGAATGAAACTTCATAAATCCCAATCACATCATCAAAACCCTAAATCAATCATACATGGGTGGGTTTTAGCCTCCAAATATCATTTCATTTACAGTTGCCAAAATACAGTCAAAGCAAGAACCATTCAAGGGAAATATTGGCTAGAAACTAGGTAAGAACAGCCTTACAGTATTATACTATAACATATGTATATAAATTTACCATACACACTTAACATGACATTTTCTCCAATGGACAATATAAATTAGTCTATATATAACGTCAGATTAAACAATTTCCAGACCATTAGCCACCAAATGATGTACCCCATTCTCCTGACTTCAATCTTCATTGCCCAAAATCGGAACGGGGATCGTGAAAGCTGAAACGCAATGATGCACGATTGACTAGTGAGTGATAAATACTAGACAATCATATATACTGCAAGTTCATAATAACCAGAAGAATAATCTCAAGCTTCCTTTCCGTGTTGTGGTCTACTTGGTAAAGTTAAGTCTATTAACAATTAGAGCACACAAATTCACTTATCTCATCCATGAGTGTGTGGAAATGATTGTTATTCGGCAACAAGTAGAAGCCGATCGTTGCTTTCTCCAGAAATAAAAGTTTCACCAATTGACCAGCCTTCTTGAGCCCATCAGCATAAGCCAATTGCCAGTCCTGAACAAGGTCTAAACCAGCCACCACAACAAGACTCTTAGGAAACTTCAGTCCCTCAAGGCTTTTGCTTTTGGGACCAAATGGATTACATGCCGGATGGTCCCTCTCTTCTCCTTCGGGAAGAAAGGCTCGCCAATACCAATCCCGATCTTGGATGCTGACAAAGTATTTACCATCTAAACGCTTCTCAGACTCAGTTCTCTCTTTCCCACCAAACATTGGGTTTAGCATAATATTTCCCAACACTTCAATTTCTTCTTCCACTGCCCGTAGAGCAACATGGTGCACAATGTTACCACCAGAGCTATCCCCAGCTAGATATACATGTACTTTTGAGTCTTTACTTTGAAGCCAAGTTCTAGAATTAACCCACTTAAGAGCTGTCCATCCATCATCATATGCACATGGGTAAGGATTTTCAGGTGCACGCCGATAATTCACCGAGACCACAACAGCCTTACAAATGCCGACCAATCGACGACATAGAACGTCATATATAGCACTGTTTGCAGATGAATGAGCAAAGCTTCCACCATGAAAGAAAATTATTACAGGGACAACAACTCCAGAGCTCACAGGCTTCTCAAGTTCAGCAACACTTGGTAGAGGTTCATCTGCATTAGCTGGTCTATAGATCCTGCTAAGTAGGCTAGTACTCTGATCAATGATGAAATCAAATGAGAAAACCCCATCAACTGGGTTTGCATTGGCTGGGACTTTCCTGTCAAGAAACTCCGCCAAATGGCGATTAAAAGTGCCATCGGGACGTCGAAGGAGAGTGTAAGCCAGCTTGAAATTAGAAATGAGAACCCATGTATTCAGAGGAACCACCATCTACAAAAATAATAAAAGATCATGAATTGATAAAATGGTGGAGTGGAACTTGAATTGCCAGACAAAAGAATTGGCCACTGCAAATTAGCTTCTTAAGAAATCGGACACACCATATTTGGGGGAAAAAAGAGACCAAAATCATAAGCCCAAAACCCTAATTACAAAGACTAACTGATGAGCTCCATGAACATGAACAAACCCTTATTCAACCCTTCCCAGTTCCCATTGAATCAACAATCCGAATAGATCTTCAACATAATCTGAATTAAAAACCACAAATTTGTTGAATGGCCAATCCGTTTTTGATTTCAAACCCATTACACGAACCTAAGATCAAGTCATCGAAACAGAAAACAAACTCAAAATTAACCATTCTAGGATCCATGAAACAAATTACTCAGAACACCAAACATCAAAAGCCGCCATCTTGAATAACAAAACCTACTAAAATACAGGTACCTTGGACTCGTTGCGGTTGATATCATTGCTCCCAGCCATGAAACCAATTGTTGAAAGATTCAGAAGCGAAATATAAACTCGTTTGGGAAACAACCCAGTTCACAGCTCACATGAGATACCCAGAACAAAATAATAAAGACATGATCTTTGTATCTCCAGAGATCATTCACATGATCAAGCTTCTAAAACCGCCAAAGAAAGGGATCTTTCACTCATCAACCCAATCACTCTACTACTGAAATTTAAATATTATCTCTGAACAGACTAATAAACTGATAAATGTTGGGTTTTACTGTCAAAACAACCAAGACAGAGAGACCACGAACGAATGAATGAGGGAAGGAAAGGAAACGATGTGCCTTTGTGGAGAGGTGAAATATGAGAAATATCTCACGCAGTCAAAAAGCTAACACAAGTCGATCGTGAACTGGGTAGCTGGGGTGTAAAAAAAAATTGGGTCTGATAACAGACCGCACATTTTTTGAAATATTTATATGTTCGTTGGATTTGATTCGGATTGAATTTTGAATATATTTAATAGATTAATTTCGTATTGATTTAAATTTAGATAAATAAATTGAATAAAATTTTTATATTTGAACCTGGATTCAATTTAAAATGGGACAAATTTTTTTTATTTGGATTCAAAATTTAAATATATAATTTAAATTTAAATTTAATTTAATTCGACTAAGATAAATTCCATCGAATAAAGTTTTGCTGAGAAAGATAACTGTTGGTGGGACCCGTCATTGTAAAATTTAATCTAAGAAATAAAAAAAAAAATTATGAAAAGGAAAGCTTCCAAGCATGCGCGCATTGCTGGGCACGTGAGGACGAATTGCTGTCCTGTCCTTACTGAACAGCACTTGACCCAAAAACCCATTCTTATAAACTTAAATTACGGAGATGCCATTAATTGTAGGACATTAAAACAAGCAGCGCTGTGCGTCGAGTTGTTGGTCAACCACATCCGAGCCATTAAGATCAGGTTCGAAACTTCAAATGTCCCTCCCTTGTTAAAAAAAAATAATAATTGTTGATGAGCCACCAATAGTCAGCTGGTAAAAATACCAAAATGGGATTGTGAAGACCCCCCTGGGCCCCCACGCATAACCAAGGCCCAACCCACAACCCACGAATGGGCCGGGCTGTGGCCAAGGCCCTCATGGGCAGGGATAGGGGGAAGAGAAGCCCATCCCATGAAAACCTTGGTTTCTGGTGGGAAGACCGAGTCTTCCACTCAGATGTTAACGCTGGCATGATCCTAAGGGATCATGACAATTACCCGCCCCTCCAAGACCAACGTCCGCGTTGGTCGAGCACCATGGCCGGCCCCTCCGGCAGGCCCTTGCCCCCGTGGGTCGAGCACCATGGCCGGCCACTCCGTGGACGCGCCCCGAGGCTCGAGAACTGGACTCACAACGAGAACACGATATGGGCTAGCCAATCCTTGGGCCCCACACATACACACAAGGTCCAACCCACCACCCACGTATGGGTTGGGCTGTGGCCAAGGCCCGCTTGGGCAGGGATAGGGGGAAGAGACTCCCATCCAAGTCAAACCTTGGTTACAGTGGGAAGGAAGCCCTCCCACTTAAGTACTACGCTGGCATGCCCACATCTTCCGATGTGGGATCATGACAATACCCTCCCCTTCGACAGACCAACGTCCACGTTGGTCAGGCACCATGGCCGGCCCCTCCGGCAGTCAGTTGGGCCGCAGCCACTACCCCGTGGGTCGAGCACCATGGCTGGCCACTCCGCAGACGCGGCCCCAAGGTCGGGGTACTGGACTCTCAATGAAAGCACCAAATGTGAAGACCCCCCTGGGCCCCCACGCATAATCCAAGGCCCAACCCTCACACCCACGAATGGGCCGGGCTGTGGCCAAGGTCCTCATGGGCAGGGATAGGGGGAAGAGAAGCCCATCCCATGAAAACCTTGGTTACAGTGGGAAGGAAGCCCTCCCACTTAAGTACTACGTTGGCATGCCCACATCTTCCGATGTGGGATCATGACAATACCCTCCCCTTCGACAGACCAACGTCCACGTTGGTCAGGCACCATGGCCGGCCCCTCCGGCAGTCATGGTGCTCGTCTGCGGAGTGGCCAGCCATGGTGCTCGACCCACGGGGTAGTGGCTGCGGCCCAACTGACTGCCGGAGGGGCCGGCCATGGTGCCTGACCAACGTGGACGTTGGTCTGTCGAAGGGGAGGGTATTGTCATGATCCCACATCGGAAGATGTGGGCATGCCAACGTAGTACTTAAGTGGGAGGGCTTCCTTCCCACTGTAACCAAGGTTTTCATGGGATGGGCTTCTCTTCCCCCTATCCCTGCCCATGAGGACCTTGGCCACAGCCCGGCCCATTCGTGGGTGTGAGGGTTGGGCCTTGGATTATGCGTGGGGGCCCAGGGGGGTCTTCACATTTGGTGCTTTCATTGAGAGTCCAGTACCCCGACCTTGGTGGCCGCGTCTGCGGAGTGGCCAGCCATGGTGCTCGACCCACGGGGTAGTGGCTGCGGCCCAACTGACTGCCGGAGGGGCCGGCCATGGTGCTTGACCAACGTGGACGTTGGTCTGTCGAAGGGGAGGGTATTGTCATGATCCCACATCGGAAGATGTGGGCATGCCAGCGTAGTACTTAAGTGGGAGGGCTTCCTTCCCACTGTAACCAAGGTTTTCATGGGATGGGCTTCTCTTCCCCCTATCCCTGCCCATGAGGACCTTGGCCACAGCCCGGCCCATTCGTGGGTGTGAGGGTTGGGCCTTGGATTATGCGTGGGGGCCTAGGGGGGTCTTCACATTTGGTGCTTTCATTGAGAGTCCAGTACCCCGACCTTGGGGCCGCGTCTGCGGAGTGGCCAGCCATGGTGCTCGACCCACGGGGTAGTGGCTGCGGCCCAACTGACTGCCGGAGGGGCCGGCCATGGTGCCTGACCAACGTGGACGTTGGTCTGTCGAAGGGGAGGGTATTGTCATGATCCCACATCGGAAGATGTGGGCATGCCAGCGTAGTACTTAAGTGGGAGGGCTTCCTTCCCACTGTAACCAAGGTTTTCATGGGATGGGCTTCTCTTCCCCCTATCCCTGCCCATGAGGGCCTTGGCCACAGCCCGGCCCATTCGTGGGTGTGAGGGTTGGGCCTTGGTTATGCGTGGGGGCCCAGGGGGGTCATCACATTTGGTGCTTTCATTGAGAGTCCAGTACCCCGACCTTGGGGCCGCGTCTGCGGAGTGGCCAGCCTTGGTGCTCGACCCACGGAGTGGAGATCTTCCCGGGTTACTGTCACGTGGCTACCAATCCATGCGTGGATTGGCGTGGGCGCGTGGAGGAGAGGGCCTTGGGAGGTGTGGCTTCGGCCCGACTGTACTGCCGGAGGGGCCGGCCAGGGTGCTTGACCAACGTGGACGTTGGTCTGTCGAAGGGGAGGGTATAGTCATGATCCCACATCGGAAGATGTGGGCATGCCAGCGTAGTACTTAAGTGGGAGGGCTTCCTTCCCACTATAACCAAGGTTTTCATGGGATGGGCTTCTCTTCCCCCTATCCCTGCCCATGAGGGCCTTGGCCACAGCCCGGCCCATTCGTGGGTGTGAGGGTTGGGCCTTGGTTATGCGTGGGGGCCCAGGGGGGTCTTCACAGGGATGCTAAAATGCATTTATTCCAATGGAAAGTGTTAAAATGGGGGTGTGAATTTTTTGAGCAAGCTGAACCCATAGTTATAGATTTTAGGGTCTATTTATTTAATGTAAAAATACTACCATAGTGTAATATAAATTCATTAAGTGTGAAACAAAGTTCTTATTGACTCTTCTAGGCCCTATCAATGCCGAACATGGCTCGAGTCCACCGAAAATATGACAAGTCAAGTTTTATCAGCCCGGCTTGGCCCAGCCCAGCCCGTTTACTGTACAACAAAAGAGATAATTGAGGAGGCCCTTTTTGGTCCTTAGCCACCACTACAAGCCCTCTTGTTTTGTACAAGTGTAAAGTATATTTTTCACAAATTTTACAATTTCTTTAGTAATACCACCCCTCAACAGATTTTAAACCACTAAGGGCAAAAAATAATAGCGGAGGTTCAAGGACAATGCCCCCGGGTCATCAACCAATAAAGATGGACTGCCAAGTGATAATAGAGATTGGACCATCAGCCAAATAGCCATTGATATGTTTTATTGGGCTTGCATTTTTGAATATACACTGGGGTCTTAAAAAATTTTCATTGAGGACATTTTCAAAAAATACACTAAAACCCACTATCGTATCAAATATTTCACTGGAGGCCCAGGCCCCAAGTCATGACAATGTCCATCCACAATTTTTACTTTTGCCTAGGGATGTCCACCGGGCTGGGTTTGGGTTATCGGATCAGGTTTGGCCCGATTCGGTATTTTTGGACAATGGAATGACCCACTCGGTAACCCTATTAAGGGATCACCTGGTTATCGGGTCCTGGGTCACCAAGTTATCGAGCGGATCGGTTCGGGTTTCGGGTGACCCGATAACCATAGCAGACCCAGCCCATTCCTATAGATACTTATCACATAACATATATTTTTTAAAATAAAACAATTTGCTTACCAGGTTATCAGGTGACCCGATAACCTGAAAATCCCAAAAAAGGCACCCGAGACCAGAACTTGTTAAGGCAAGATCAGGCCGGGTCAGGCTCGGAAAGATAAGAATTCTTTCGGGTCAGCCCGATAGTCACCGGGTCAGGCAGGGTTTCACCACCCGGTGGACACCCCTACTACTTTTTGCCATCTCGGATTCTCGATTAGTACAATCATCATTCGATCCTTTGCCCGTAAAGAGTTAATGGGCTGGGCCATTTCGGACTCATGGGCATCCCGCCCGTTTGCCACCTCTCATTGCGTATATTAATGTAGAGTTTAATTAATTTTAAAAAAATGTCTAATTGATCTTCCTTTTATAATAATTTTAAAGTAATTATTTATTACCAATTTTGTGAGTCTGTGTGTTATAGTGGATTACTAAGGTCCACTCTTATTCACCTCCTCTAAATAACTCTTTAAAGGTTATTAGAGTCTTTACTCAGGTGAGCATCTCGAGTATATTTTTTAGATCCAATGGTGTTTAATGAAGGTGGACAAAAGGTGGATGAAAATAGGGTGGACCTAAGAAGGTCCTGTTATAGTCAATGTCGACTGCCGCGAGAAACAAAAGCCAGAACACCCACGATTACCCTTTCTGTGCGGTTGAACTTCGGTTTCTTTGGATTCCAAACGAGAATGGAAGTACCTTGGATGATCATATGCCATGGCCTGTTGACACTCTTGGTTGCGATTTCCATACTCTGCGGTCACTGGCCTATCTTCCAGGGCACTCCCATCGAGCGTATCAACTACTTCATCACTTATGGAGCCTACGACTACTTCCTGTACTCCCTCAATCTCTCTCCCTCCCTCAATTTTACATTTTTTTTAAAAAATTTTATTGTGTGTGGATTTTCGTTTCTGCCTTTCTGGTACTGATTGTTTCGGGTTCGGTCCTCGCAGCCGGTTCGTGGGTTTCGTGTTTGGGAATAAGGGCATGGATGCTATCCTTTCTGTCGAGTATTACTGCTGCAATCGTCCAAACCCCATCTTGCAGGTATTTCTCTAATCAAAGTGTACATTTATACACCCATTTAGCTACAAAAAATGGCTTACATTCATAGTATACAGTCATGAATATGTATGCATAAACGCTCGTGTGTGTTCTATTGATATGTTAGATGTATGTATTAATTACCAACAAAAGATTTGTTAATTTTCTTAGTAGGCAAGGCTTAAATTAACACACTATGAATGTGCTCGTAACTAGTTTTTCCATGATTCATCGTCAAGAATCATATAGGATGAAGATGGATTTTTTCCTGATAATTTACGCATAAGAACGCTTCATTCATGGAATGCATTGAATATAAAGATGATAGATTGGATTTTCCACTTGATGACATTGGAGGGAGCATTATTGATGGGGGAAAAAGACACTCAAGTAGTAAGTATTATCTAGGAGGCTTGCTTAGTTAATGTAGAGCTTTGTTCTATTGAAGGATGTTGGGTGTTCAATGTATTGGACACACAAGCCAGATCGAGCGTCCTGTAGGTTCAATTGGACACAATGCTGCTTATTGCATGGTTTAATAGCATCTTGTTACACCATATGACAGTGTAGGGCATGGTGGGCTCTGTTTCCTCTTGGGTGCTTACTAATTGAAAAGAAAGGGGATCTGGATGCACCCTGTAATATTCTTCGAAGAGATTGAATAAAGCAATTCATTTTGAATTTGTTTTTCTGACACCAAAGATGCTTAGTTTTCATTTTCAAACAACATATTTTTCTGTGCATCTGATGTCATCCCGCGTTCTTGTGATTGTAGGGTTTTAATCTCTCTACTACATTTTGTCATTGCAGATTGTGTATTTGGCAATAATTGGAGTAACTTTCTACTTTGTTGCCATAACTTCCTTTCAATATATTCCTGGCTTCTATTTAAGTGAAGTTCACAGGTGTGGAACCAAGGCCTTGAAATTTATTCTGTATGCTTCATAAAAATTTGTAACTGTATTATGAGTCATTAAATGTTGTATATTTCTTGCAGGTACACGAGCTTCCTGGCAGGTGGTGTTGGCATTCTACTTTTTCTATTGACTAGCTTCTCTGATCCAGGAACTGTGAAGGCTGAGAATGTCTCTCAGTATATTTCAGTATATCCCTATGACAATATCATATACACAGAAAAAGAATGTTCTACTTGTAAAATTCCTAAGTGAGTTTGTTACTTATGTAGTAAAGTCTCTGTTGGGAGTTCATTTACTTTTATTTACTATAATGGGGATTTTTTTTCTGATACAGACCTGCGAGGTCCAAACACTGTAGCATATGTGATCGCTGTGTTGCGCGGTTTGACCATCATTGTGGATGGATGGTTTGTGTCATTTTGACCTAGTTTTCTTTCTATTTCATTCTTTCACGTTACTTAATTATTCTCTGCAATGATGTTAAAGTAATTATCAATGTTTTGGTTTCTAGCTGAATACTCTCTTTATCGTTTCAGAATAACTGTATAGGGGAGAGAAATACCCGATATTTCTTGGCATTTCTTTTGTGGTGAGTTCTAATTCGTTATTCCTTGTATCAACAACAAATATTTGATTTGAATTTAATTATGGTTAATGATTCTTGTTTTTTCCTCAACCGTGCTGCCAAAATTCGCATATAGGTTAGTAATATCTTCTTTGACGAAATGGATCTCCTTGTAATTTTTTCCTAACAGGGATCAAACTATCTTTTCTGCATTATAATTGAATACATATGTCTTAATCTTGGTTATATTTTTCAAGTCAGCTTGAAGTTTAAAAGATGAAGTCTCCATTAGTTAAACTAGAAGTATATTAGTGCAAGGTTTTTCCATGCTTGGTTTTAACTATTTATTAATCTTTTTTCATTTCAAAGTTCTTTTGATTGTTCTGGAGCAAGCTTAATGGTATGCTTTTATATTGGACCTGCACTTATCACAAGTTTGAGCAGTCTGTGTGTGATTACTGGGCATTTGCAATTCCATTGAGATATTGAGATTTAGTAAGCTGCACTTATTCAGTCATTCCTTCCTTCTCAGTTTTCTTTATTTATGTTAAAGATGCTTTGTTAGTGTGTTGCAGGCATCTTCTTCTCTGTGTATATGGAACAATTGCCCTTGGGTTAATTGTTGCAGGACGTTTGAAAACATTAAGGGTTGTATATATTCTAACAGGTAAGGTTTTTTTTCCCCTTATTTTCTTTTGTCTGCATTTGATATCTGGTAAATGTTTGATTTTCTTACAAGTTAAATGCCTCTTATCTTTATGTTTGTTATCCTTTGCAGTTTATTATGGTGTGGAAAATTCTTTTCTTAGTTTAGCTCCGCATGTTGTGCAGGTAAGTACTTTAAATTCTTTATCATTAAGCTTCTTTAGGGTGCGACATTTTTTGGCATCTATGGATGATGTTTTAGAATTTTTTTAAAACAATGATTAACTTTCAATATGGGATAGTGTGTACATTCATTGTTTTTGTGTATGCTTGCATGCTTATCTTATTGAGTACATGTTACCATTTATGGTATGCATTTATATTCTTCATATTGCTATGTTCCTTGGGTTTTCTTGGTTGATGGTTTTGCTTTGTATGCAGTGGCTATTGGGCTCATATAATACTCAAATACTTCTTATGGTGTTTCTTGCCATAGTTTCCTTGCTACTAGCTGGATTCCTTGGCTACCATATCAATTTATGTCTCAAAAACACCACTACAAATGAGGTATGCTTTGTTTACTTATTCTTGACCTCTTTCTTTTTATTTTTGTTATTGGACGTCTCCTGTCTCCTGTTTCCTGTTGTGATTTTCGGAAAAAGGACTGGTTGTGGAGAGTTATCAATTGATGGTGGAGATGCCCATTTAATTGTTGGGCTCCATTTTTTTTGACTTCCTTAATTCCTAATCATAAAAGGACTCAAATAGCTCTTGGTTTTAGAAACTTCTTTTTTTTAAGCAGCTGAAAGATAGTAGTTGTATTAGAAGACACCAGTGGGGTCAGGGGTGACACCAGTGGGGTCAGGGGTGACACCAGTGGGGTCAGGGGTGCCACCCAGTTGCATCCAAGAGCTTTGAAGTGTATTAAAAGTTATATCCATTCCACAAGCACCAAGTAAACCTATTTTCCAAAGATTGTATCCATCCATCCTTAATGAGTTGGTGGGACCTAGCACAGCTTTATAAAGTTCTTGAGCTTCCCTCTTTGAAAGTGGACCAGAAGATAGCTTGATGAATGACTGAAATAAGTTGTTTGTTGGCGAAGTCTCATCAGGAGAAAGGCAGTAATCTTGGTTTAGATTTTAACAGCTACAATGGAATTCATTTATCACTTTGAGCTGACAGTAATTGTTGGAAGTGAATTATGCCTGATACCTGAGGCAAATTTCATATCTGCATTACAGTCCCTTTGCACGAATTAACATTCATGTTCATCCCTTTGGAAAATTTCAGATCCCTTCAAGGACAGTCTTGGTTAGATATTATAGCTTAATTTAGATAAGTTTGTTTCTATCTTGGATAAACTAAAATCAAATGACTTGTGTGATTGAAACCAACTTCAAATTATGCAATCTTTATACCTTTGCATGAATTAACAGTGAGGAAAGTGACTTCTGGGTTTTTAGTTTTTACTGATAAAAATTCATAGATCTATGTACATGTAATAACTGTATTATTTAGACGATTCTATGGATGGAATGGCCTACCCTGAATTCAACGGAAACTTTTCTGAGTTGTTATCTTACAGCTTGAGGTCCGGAGTGTTTAGAAATTCATTTACTGTGCTACAAGCCTATGCGGTGGGTGACAATTAATCTGAGAAGTATATAGAAGAAGAAATAGGAGAAGAATACCTGGTAACTTTTGAAGTAGAAAGCAAAAGAAATAGGCCTATTTTTATTGTCATGCGTTTTTGTTACACTTTCTACATCTTCCAATCTTCTTCTGCGTGTGGAATGGGAAGAGGGAAAGGGGAATGTCAAATATAGGTTTCTTCATTGCAGTGTTTTAACCAAAAGGTAGGGTTAGGTGGCAGAATCTTGGGCACTTGAATGAAAGTTTGGTGGGCTCTCTCTCACATTGTTAGAGTTTGTCATCTTTGCTCTTCCTCATATTTTGTTTCACTTTTTCCTCGTCAAATCTTGTAAAGGTTATGAGGTTGGAATAGTCTACTTTGCATACTTAAGTAATATTGTCGTTGTTGGACATGCTGATTAGTTGATTATGTTTTTCTTATTCATCATCTTCATAAAATATTGTATTCAATTCGAGGTTGGACGCATGAATCCAAGAGAAATTAGTTGGGATCCTCGTGTGTGTTCTCTTATACCATTTGTTTTGATGGAAAGCTGCACTCTAAATTCATGCCATAGAATCTAAATTTATTTTTTAGCGCTCCCATCCATACCTTTTTCGGCTTCCTCTTCTATTTTATCTTCTAATTGAATTTCCTAAGCTCTTTGCACTGCTGCCAAACAATTTGATTGTATTTTTGTTGAATGAAATAAGACAAGCTCTGGTGATTTAACCACAACTTCTACAATTCCGCCTTTCTAATTAGTTATTTCTTTAAACCGCAACCTTTATTTGGTCATCGTAATTTTGTATAAAACTTTGTTTTTCTGATTTACAGACATTCAAGTGGGAGGAATACATTAGCTGGCAGAGTAAGCTGAATGAAGCAAGGGCAAGTGCTGCAGCACTCAGAGCAAGTGTAAGCCCGATGAGTAGTGAAGTAAAGCCTCCTGAGAGCAAATGCAGAGCCTTTTTCCGGAAATCCCCGTTACAAGATGCTGAGGCTGTTAAAAAAAACATGTATGATAGAGGGTTCCTCCACAATCTTTACGAGGTCATTTATCCCCACTCAACAAGGAGGTCGTTTTTGCAAATGAAAACCAAGTCTGGTTGAGATTGCCATAGAATGCTCGGCATCAGCAATCGTCCGTGGGATCCTCAATGTTCAATGTTTAGATGGTGTTCTATTGGCCAGACCTTAAATGGAGCATTCTACATACAAACACATAGCAGAGGAAAAGCAAATCTGGCTTCTCCCATTTGGTACAGAAGGAGGATGTGTATTCTGTGAGGGCAAATGCAATGGGAATGAATTTGCTGGGCCAACATTTTTGTTGGCCCGGTCCCACCTCTATTACACAAAAAGTCAAGTCAAACACGTATTCTAATACAGTCACATCAGCAAAACACAAATTTCTATACACTTTTTCTTCCCACACACTTTCTCTTTCCATCCAACCTAACAACATTCCATTCTTCCATATTATCCACAACAAAACTATACCAAAACATCAAATATCAATACATTCACATCAGCAAAACACTTATCCCAATACAGCCACATCCAATACCACTTCACCATTGCATTTGCCCTGATAATTAATTTGAAGGGGGTGTTTACTGATTAGGGTTTTCTTTTTTAGTGCGAAATCAAAGCATAACCTAGGGCGGGAAACTCTTACAATGTCATCCGTAATCAAAGAATAATAACCCTATAATGTCACCCTGTAAATAAAGAATAATAACAGCGGGAGGATTAGAAAAGAAATGAATCCATCTCCAAAATCACCTTGTGCAAACCAAGATCCCAAGCTTCTGAAGCTTACCTTCGTCCAAGAGTGATCTGGTGGCATCCAGAAGTGTATTTATTTCATAGAATTTGTTCACTGTCCTTGGGAGGGTTTTACTTAAAAAAAAGAAAAGAAAAGAAAAGGGAGGATATCTTTAGGAGGACTGTGCATGGTGATTGGGAGAAGGTCATGTGATCACGTCCAAAATTTACTCGATCTTCGTAACGTGTGGGGTGGTTGGGTTTACTGTTAGAAGGTGGTGGTTCGGCTTTTACTTGACTACATGCACAAGAGAAGCATGAGCTATGGAATCCTCGAGGTGAATCTTCTCCTCCCTGTCTTTGGTGTATTGGTTAAGATAGCTCCTTCTCATGAGGCTCTCGATCTCATCCTTCACTTGTACAGAAAATTACAATAGTAAAATTCTATAACTAAGAATCATAGTGTTCTTCCTTTCCTGAAATTTTTTCTACCATTTTTGTGCGGACAGCTATCGGGTCCAACCTTGAATATTTACAATGTTAAAATGGACAACAATAGCACGAATCAATTCTAAAATATGGAGAAATAAGTTATCCTTTCAGGAACCCATTCTTCTGCTATTGTTATGAGCAATTATCAGCCCAGCCATGGTATTTAAGATGATGCTACTGTAATTTTGGTATGAACGTGATGTAGAGAAATGCCATCAAGCAGAAGTCTGGGATACATGGTGAGCATGAGGTTTGATATCTCTACACCTCATGTAACTCAAAAACTGTCCAGGCAATTCTTCCAATAGAGCATGAATGACAGAAATTTGTCCGCCTGTCCAACACAACATAGATCCGTCAATAACAGCCAAAGTTTAAGTCAAGTGGAGATGAAAAGATAATAAAAAAGGGGAAAAAGGAAACTTTCTAGCTTTCACTAGGGATAATGTAACTTTTGGTACTAGAAGAGTTTACCAAATCCAACACGGACACGGTTATTGAAATTTGAGAACCTAAAGTGGAAAATTATTCTAATATGCACAATCGGACAGATTTTCGATTATTCGGACAAGTCAAACTGTTGATGTGGCATAAAAAATCAATATAAGAAATATGCCCGAAGAGTGAAATATGTCCATGTATACATAATGAAACAATTTTCAATTATGGGTTACCAAGTTCCAAGTTGGAACGTGACTGAGTTGAAAATTAGCAACTCTTTTAGTGACCAAAAGTTGCATTACCCCACTTTCACCATGCTAAAGTGGATAATGAAACTTGGGTTAAGCTTAAACAACACAAGTGGTAAAATATGGCTTTTACACCATTGTACCATAATCTAACACACAACAAATACAAGGTCGTGCAGTGTGTATGTGAGACGTAGTTCAAGAGCATAGCCAACCCCAATAAAGTTGCAAAGAAAGACATGATCAGGGCCATGATAATAATGTCATTCATGGATCTTTAGCAATCATCACTACATGCTTTCAATACTAGAATTTTTACCAGCATAAATTTTGCATCAACAAGCGTTGCAAGCTCCAACGACTATACTTGAAATTGTTCAGGATAATATAATATATTTCAACTATGTCCAGGACAATATATCGGTATGAGCTGACCTCATTATTCAGCTCAGTTTCAGTCACTTCCTACTCAATTGGACCCATCAACTGAGAGACTCACATTGTCAAAAAGTATATGCTCATGAACTATAATCACAGTCCCAAACCAATTAAAACACTAAGGAAAACTGTTTAGGGATAAATAGGTTGAATTTGTACTTACTATGCACTTCTCGCATTGGCACAAACTGCACAATGTCTCGTGTAGCTAACCGACCAGTAGAACTCTCTAATCGACACCCATTATCCGCATCAAGGATCTGCAAGAAAATAACTTAATAAGAATTGAAAGATGACACTTTCATCCTTAATGGAAACATTTCTAATACAGTTTGACCACTATCTAGTGAAAACTCTTCAGAATGTAAACAAAGGAAAACATTGAATAGATTCTGAAGGATAGATGAGAGACCTCCATTTGTGTAAAGTCTGCACCTCCAACTCCAACTATAAGGATTGATAGGGGAAGATCAGATGCCCTGACCAAAGCATCTTTTGTTTCTTGAATATCAGTGAGGACTCCATCCTAGAAAAGGTAGTAGTAATTTAGTCAAATAAAAACCATCAGAATGGAATGAAAATTGCAAACTGTAACTTAAATTTTATTCCTTTTACCGTTATAATGAGTAGGACAAAATAATTGTTACTGTTATATGAAAGAGACTGGCCAGCAACTTGTGCAGCCCTATTGATCACTTGGCCAAATAAAGTCGGACCTGACAATGGTACGCTGCAAAGCGCACTCGTATATGCAGCCATGATGCCTTCGACCCCTTGTACCTGCTAAATAGAGGAACTCAAGCTTTTATTTAAAAGGAATTCAAGCTGTATAGAAGTTGGCAAAGGAATACTGGAGTGATCCATAGTAAACAAACTAACATATTGAGTTTTCCATAAAGTCTAGTCCATTACTGGACGCCCATAGCCAATGCAAATCGTGCAGAATAAGAACAAAACCTAGTCTAGATAATCGGGAGCTGATACTTTTCAATATACGTTGATCAGACTTCAGAGTAACCAACTGGTGAGAAAGAACACTTACAAGATAAAATGAAGAGACAATAAACTTAAGTAAAATGGGAAAGATCTCTTTGATAGGCCATTTCTTTTCTCACTGATCAATAGATCAAGAATCCTAGATTTGGTTGAAAGGCGAAACATCCTGAGTAACTTAAGACAACATAATCAATAAGTATGTATCTTGACATACCTTAACAATATTCTAGGCAATATATCTCAAGTCCTCATGTTTGAAAGCAATTTTGTACGAACACACATCCAACGTTGACAGGAAATCCAACATTTGAATGATCATATAAGCATATATCAAATAATTTCAGTAACCTACCAACAGATATCTTCCCCTTCGCAAGGAAGTTAAGCCTTTCATTGACTTTCTCATTGCCATTTCCTTAAATTACCAAAATTAACTGGAAAAGTACAGTTATCTTCACTTTTGTTGTCATCAGTTATGAAACTTCAAAAAGGGTGAGGAGCAGCTTCTATATATCATTAGTGACAGGAGATACCAAAATTGTATCCAGAATAGGCTATGAAACCAAATCATCAAATGACAACAAGGATTGCGGTCACAAAAAAATGTGGTTTGTGTCTCCAATTTAAGGATAATATATGCATCAATAGGAGTTGATGAAATTATGGTCCTAGACAGAAATGAATGGCGAAAACGAATACACGTAGTGGATTCCCGTTGATTTTCTTAGCTGACCCCAAACTTTTGGGATGGCTTAGATGATGATAATATGCGTCAACCCATCAAATCTAACATCTAACATTATACTAAAACAGTTAAATATAGTTTAATGCGATCCAGTTGGAACCGCAATGGGCGGAAAACAAAAACGAAAAGAAAAGTGAAAAGAAGCAATGAATGTTAGATTGAAGAGATACAACTTTGATGCTTCAGAGTAAAAGGAAAATAGAAGTAGCTTTTATCATGATAAAGCACAGTGCAGAACCATCATACCTCATGGCGATCAGTACTTCCATTCAAGTTGAAACAATGCGAGACAGTACCATCATGTATCTTCCCTCCGAAGCCCCAAGCAGGAAAGCGCTTGTCAGAATCATAAAATTGTAACACCTCCCCAACTTCTACAATAGACTGTAAGCGATTAATCAGTAACTTATTTTCCCCTGGAACTACGAAAATGCAGATTTCAACCTTTACAGAAAATTCCTAAGAGATTGAGTTGATAAAAACTAAAGATATATCGTACGCTAACGAGGCATTCCAATCCATCCAATCAAGCAAATAAAAAAAAGTAGCTCTAATTAATTGAGCCAAAACAATAAAAACATCAGCAATTCTAATATTACACCTTGGTGCCTTGTAAATTAATATTCACTTTTATCATTCCTTTTGTTTTCTGCAGTATTTCAAATTGGCCAACACCATTGCGGAGAGGATGATCTCTGTACTATTAACTCCACCAAGCCTAAAAACTTAAGCTCGATACATCAAAAGCGGAGATTGACCCGAAACTCCCTCACCAAGGAAGGCACGTGATCATAGCTAACATTGTAAACAATCGCCTATGATGTTTTACTCGAATTTATGTAAATATGCATATTGTGCAACAGCTTGTCATTGCAGGTAAAATCCCTAAATGTTGTCATCCAAATACAAAGTACTGAAAAGGGACAAAGGTTTAAGGAGTGGGAGAAATTTCCCCACCTCTAGCCCAGTCATTCAACCACCTAATAGTTAAAAAAAATAAAGAAAAGAGTGAAAGTAATTCCCTTCATCGATAAACAAAAGCTCACACAGCCTTACCTTTTGGTAAGAATTCAACTGGCCTGAAGGATCAACATAGTGCAAAGAACTTGGACTTCGAGGATTCCCATTTGAAACTGGAAAAACACATTTAAATTTACAGAGCATGAGCGATTGAGACACCATACTCAATATAAGTTAACCAAAGAATAAGTATTGCACACATGATGAAAATATACTAGTTAAAAAGAAAATTATCATGCAGTTGAAATCGTTATCAACCTGTAAAGTCAACTGCAACCATAAAATTTAGCTCGAAGCCACTGGATATGTAATCCAGAAAACTAAATTGCTTGTTCTCAATGAACTGATCCACAAATAGCTGACCCTTCAGAACCTACGAGGTAGAAAATGAGGTCAGAAAAGGCAGTGACATGGTAGGCTACAAATCTTACGTCAGATATGTGCAAAACCTTCTCATGACCATGGCGAGTGGAGGGTAACACAAAATTTGCACCCCTTTTTTCTCTGTGAAGTCTTTCTAGTTCCGCCATTGATGTCTGAAGTTTACTGGAGAAATTAGAACACAAAATCTATTGTCATTATTGGTCAAAAAAAACTAAGCGAGCAGCAAATCAGGACCACCAAAAAGTCTGACAAACAAGGTTGAGAAATTACCCAATAAGTACGTGATTGCCATTGCTATTGAAGTCGAAGCACTCAATATTTAATGGGTTATCCTGTATTCAAAGTAAAAGAACATAAATTAAAAAGGCCTTTTTGTGAAACCCAAATAAAGCTGACAGCAGATATCCTGAAAGCTTCAGTCCGCTTATATGCTATATAACCAGGAACATCAAATGATAGTAAACTTGCCTTGCTCGCAAACTGTTGCATAGTCAGATGTAAAGGCCTCCATACTGGATTCAAATTGTTATTCACCACCTCTGTTTTGCATATTGGTATAGAACCTCCATGCTCAACAGCTCTGGATATTCTTAAGAAAGGATCCTATGAGGAAGAAAAAAATTGAAAGTCAGAATCCAGCAAAAGAAATCAAGAGATGTAGTGATATCATATACAAAACTCTAAAATTAGATTTTCCATGAACACATACACTTTTTGAAAAAAGATCTTTGTTATCCAAGTTTGTGCAATGAAATATTATGTCAACAGCAATCTTAGAATTGATTGTTTCCTCGGCATGGATAGTGAGTGTCCCTAACTTTCTCGAAACCCCATGCCCAGTTATGCTATGGAGGCTTAGAGTTAGAGTTTGATTTTGTTTGGTCACAACCTGCCACAGAAAGAAAAAAAGGAGTGGGAGAAACACATGTTACACTTCATATAAAACAAAACTCAAACTAGTTAGCGAGTTTCAAGTGCATGACGACAATTCCATACATGATTGTAAGGTGCTCACTGCTCAGTTATAACCGCTAGCATCAGCAGCGTGCAGCACATATGGACCATATACGGGTGAACATACTACTGCGTCTAATGCAGCGTGTTCAAGGGCTTTGCAATATAGATTTCCAAAGCAATAAGATATGTCCATCATGATAGCGCTCTTAATTGGCACATTTAGAGTAAAATTAAAAAGAGCATAGAGCACATTCCAAGGTAGTTAAAATCGCGATTTTGATAGTAAAATCATACGATTTTACGATCATACCTATAGAAACCTAGTTAAATGGCAGTGGAATCGTAAGGGTTGTAAAATCACACAAAATCACATAAAATCATGGGTAAAATCGGTAAAATCGCGAGTAAAATCGTTAAGATCTGTTGCAATTGTTTGTATTTCTTTTTTCCTTTTTACAGTTTTAATGTAGTTTTAGATACGTATTTGGGTGTAAAGGGACCCTGTCGGTCCAAAATAAAACAAAAATATGGTTCAGAAATATATCCAATAAATTTTATGTTATTTTTGGAACATTATTGAGAATTATTCTTAATTTTACATGGTATGTAAAATCTTACGATTTGAGTTTACGATTCAGATTTTACACCCCTTCTCTGATTCCGATTCGATTTTACGATTTAACTACCTTGGCACATCCACAAACGTTTCACACTTTCAATATAAATAGACTTCCTCAATTTAACAAGAAATATTAAACCAGGGTGACTTACCTCAGACAAAAAACAACCAGCTTCTCCTAGAAAATCTTGGTCTTCCAACTTCAGTTGCTGCGAGAGAAACACGATATTAGTCTAAATGATGAACTTCATATTCATCTAACTTTGTGTCACTATCCTAGATGAGAGGGTGAAGAGTCGACTTATATCTGTAACCAAAACCAATGAAATTTACAAAATTGGATCTTTATTTATTGCCATTGTTCCCTATTTTAAATTGTTAAAATTTCTGATTTGTTTCTCCGAAAACCATTTTACTTCTCTGGTTCATATTTTCATTCTATGAATATAAGAAATAATTTAAATAAACTCATCATCATTCTTTTTTTCTTCTTTGATTTTCTTGCATCTGATTATGCATTTTTTATTTGCAAACTGTATGGAAGCTTGGCAATCAAATGATTAAAAAATATTATACAACAAAAAAATTAATGATCATCTGCTCAATGTACAGGTTGACTGGAGTTGTATCCAGAGACATAATTGGATTTTAACTGACCATTATTACATCCATACAACTCATCATCCAATGTGTACAACTGTACATAAAGGTATCTCACTTTCATAATGCTTGCAATGATAAGAATTGGGGTTTTCATCAAAGTGATAAGAAATATTAGCTCCGAACTTGTTAAAATATAAGAATAATTGATATCTCCGGAAAAAAAACATCCATGTACGAGAAACAGCTGAAACAAATTTTAGTAAAATTGTAATTGCAATACTAGAACATTTCTGAAGCATAATACCTTCACCGGTAAGTTGTGATATGTGGTGTCTATATCATATACCCGAATGCTGGTATCACAAATATAGCAAACACGAATTAGCAGTGAAAGCAAAACAAAAGGATACAGGATATACTATATAGTAAGCAAAAGAAAACTAGAAATCACTCGTGCATAAGAAGATATAACAAGCTTACACCAGTGGCTGGACAATCTCGAACTGATAAGCAATTGTAATTTTCTCAATCCAAGCAGGATTTAAGTTATTCAATACGACTTCTGTACGACCTAATTCCTCCAGTGTTCCATCTCCTCTCTTCGCATACAAAACTGCCATAGGGTCACTCTACGACAAGAAACCACATTGTAGAAACCATTATGCAAAGATAAACATCAGGAACACATTACGTGCCATTTGAGTATATACACATCTTAGTCTCAAATATGACACAAGTTTTCTACCCGGTTGACATAGAAGTGAAAATCTGAACATGTGCTAGTGAACAGTTGTTACATTATCACACCAGGCATAGGAAAAGTGTTAGGTCACCCACAACCATTTATCCAAAATCCCAGACAACATGTCAGTGAGATTCAAAACGTACATTTCAAAAACTTGTCCCCACAGAAGCAACTCATATTGGCTATACGGAAATCATTACTCTTTTAACCTATTCCTTAGTTCTTAAACAAAAACATGGAATAGCATCATAACCTACTGAGTTGATGCATGATTATCCAGCCCTTGACAATCACTTAATCAGAGAATAACTTAATCAGGACAAACAGATGGAAATGTATGAATAAAGAAGGTGCACGACTCATATCCACTGCAATGCAGAATACCATAACCCCGGAACCACGAAATCATTCCATATGAAAAATTATGGTTACATAAGTGATACATACCTTTGATGTGATGTCAAGGTCACGTAAATTTGAAGCTGATAAAGATAACTGCAATGCATTTAGAAATATGTAAATACATAATCAAAGTTACTTAACAAGCTGTACAAAATGATAGTAAGAAAGAAAAGGTTTAGAACAAGAGAGTTTCCCATCCACATACGAGCATAAGAAGATACAACAGTGTCAAAAAACAGAAGATAAGAGATATTTAAAACGTCTTATGCATCTATTAAATTAAAATTTAGTGACATATACACAGTTCAGATAGATAATGCATACTACATTATGTTAATCACACACCCTGTAGCTTAATTACAAGTTATGCTGCATGTAAATGATAGACCCAATACTACATGTAAGACTCAAATAGACAGAAACCAGAAGTAACCTCCTTGTCAATAATAGACCCAATACCACACATAATTAATCATAACCGCTAAAGCAGCCTAAAAAATTTATTTCCTTCCCAGTAGACAATGGATTTTTCTTTATATACAGTTGTTAGTGCACTTCCATCATGGGTAGATCAGAACAGTCATTTGATTTAAGTTTTTCAGTTCAAAAGGTAAATCAGCACCAGCAATTTCAAGAAAAAGAGCACTAGAAGTAGAACCTTGACCCAGTTTACACAAATCTGAAGTGTACAATAAAAAACTAGTTTCTATACCTTATATGGGTTAGAGTCAATTTCTAATCAGTGTGGAAACATCCTATAGATATAATCAACTTGAATGCTGCTTAATCTGATATTTTTCTTTTCTCCTTCCATCTATCTATTTTTCACTCTCTTTTTTTTTTGTGCACGGATTTCACTAATTGGTGCCCCTTTAATAAAGTTTCGTTTGCATTAGAAAAGATGCCAAGTAGTACCCCAAAAACAAAGGATCAGGAAGGCTCCAAAAAACAGTCACATCAAGTGTAAGAAAACAGTATATGGTGGATAGGAACCATTTTTATGTCATGACCTCAAACTTCTTTTGAACTCAAAGGCTTTGCTTTATTGAGAGAAAGGTGGCTGGAATATAAGTAGGAGGAGTCTATCATAAGTATTATGCACAAGTGGGGGAGATCATAAAGTGGAAGAGTCAGGTCCAACCATGTGGGCCAAAAGCCGCCAAAGAGTGTGCCAACCTTCCATGAAGCATGCAAAAACCTGTAATATCTCATTACTTTAAAAAAATAAAACTCCCCAAAGTAACCTATAGTAATTTACTTATGTGGTCCACAAACACCATTAGTTAAACCCCTCAGCTGGAATTCAAATCCCACAACATTGTCACTAAAGAAAAACTGTGAAGAACAACTTTGTGCCACCTAATCAATACCAACATAAACTCACCACTAATTTTAGAACTAAATCCTGTCAAAACCATACTAAGAAAACTTCAAGATGCAATAAAAAATAAAGAAAAGCAAACACCAGTTCTGTACATATTTCAGTAGGAATGAGGATAAGTTTTCATTGAGTTATTTATCTGATTTATAAACCCCATCCATAAGATGTCTAAATTCAGTCACAACCGTAATGTCAGATATTTTAGAATTCCCAATATCCATAAAAATCTACCTAACCACCCAAAGCAATTCTAATCTTTTCAAACCAGAGTGAGTTGTAATCTTTAATTTTATTTCATGTAGTCCCTCTAAGTCTAACATTCATTGCCTTTCACCTCGAGGGAGAAACGAAGTGAATCAAAAACATCTCCGTGCTGAAACTTCAACTCAAAACATCTTGAATGATTTCAGCATCCTTGAACAGTAATTTTATTTGATCTTTAATTAGTTCATATTCACTGTTACAAAAACAATTAATGTCAAACTTCAATCCGTTTATGGATTCTTTTCATCTGCCACCAAAGAAAGCAGTCGGGTTAGTTTAAACAAGATGATCTATTAATATATGTACACGAACTAAAGATTGGATAATATATGCAAGCAGCCTTTCTATTATTTTTCTCTAAGCAATAGCAACCACACAGAATTAGGGTTTACACAGACCACAAAAGTTCCAACAAATTAAAGATTGGACAAATCAACTAAAAGTACAATAATATGTACAGGTGGGGACAGAGATTCAGAGATGAAGACAGAGACTTGGAAAAACGAACAGAGTATCTGTATTGTCTTGTGTGTTGACCAAACATGTCAATGTTTTCAGATTTTTAATATATTAATACAAATTAAAACAAACAAGAACACAGATACAATTACATTATACAAGACATGCAAATATATATATATATATATATATATATATATATAGATACACATATACCTCGATTTGAGTAAAAAGGGCTTGGAGTCCTCGGGATTTCAAGAGCAAATCAACCGCCTCGTTGTATCCTCCGCCATTGTTGGCTGAAGCAACATTGGGCCCGTGTTTGGTCCCACCCACGGCCGCTTTTCCTCCTCTCACATGATCATCGGACCAGCACATCCCCATCTCTCTCTCTCTCGTTCTCTCTCAATAATTCGCACAACGGCTGTCTCTCTCTCTCTCTCTCTCTCTCTGGAGGCTAAACAACAGAAACCGTAAAACCCTAGTTATTTTCTTGTGATCAAGTGCGTCAATGAAGGTGAAATCAATTCCTCCTTATCCTCGGATTATTTATATAAGGATTTCAATAAGTTTCAAGGAAACTTCATAATCAGAATAAGCCGCGTTTAATTTGTTGTAGTGCGAAAAACAAAAATCTCTTCTTCTTTGATATATTATATTATATATACATACATATACCTATTTGAATAGACATAAAACAATGTTTCTTTGTACAAACAGAGAAATTCACCATACAAGTCGAGAAGTTTCAAGTAATATGTATTAGAATTTTCAGTTAAATACACGTCAACAATATTGTTCGCTCTAGGTTATTCGGTTTTCCGTAGATACATCGAACTCGTACGATTTTGTTTTCCCATGAGGAGTCTCCATGGATACATCGCAATAGGGTTGTCACGGTTCTCGTGTCCCAAGAAGTCAATCATCTCAATAGTGCTCTTGCAAAAACATATTTAACTGCGGAGTTACTACGTGATATTTTACTTCAAGAAAACGTATTGTTGATGGTTAGTAATTGAAATTATCAATAACAATATGATTCATTTTTAAATTAAGGAAAAAAAAGTCGTGTGTTTTTTTCGGAGGAAGCATTTATTTATTTTATATGCGGACCCATAGTTATCTTAACAATTTCAAGTACTTAACACATAAAAATTTATCTATAACTCTGAATATGAATCAAACTCATGACTTTTTTTAAGGCTAAATATTATTATTCGTCCCTCAACTATACAGGTGATTTTATTTTTGTGCTTAAACTATTTTTACTCTCAATTTTGTCTTTTAACTATGAAAAAATACATATTC
Organism: Tripterygium wilfordii; assembly: GCF_013401445.1. Taxonomy (NCBI): domain Eukaryota; kingdom Viridiplantae; phylum Streptophyta; class Magnoliopsida; order Celastrales; family Celastraceae; genus Tripterygium; species Tripterygium wilfordii. The sequence continues at coordinate 10,892,795 of NC_052237.1, read as the reverse complement.
CGTCATTCAAGTGAAAAAGTGGTTGGAAAAATCGTATGTGACTTCTTTGTGGTATATCAAAAAAAATTTATGTGGTAAATTTTGATAAACTTCAACGTTATGTACCTAAATTATAAAAGAGTAACATTTTTTATCCCTCAACTACGCAAAAAACAATTATTTTGTACTTAAAATCACATTAAGACATGAAGTGTAGAAAGCAAAACCAAATCAGAGGTAATTATGTACTCAAAGTGAGGTTATTTTTTATTATATTTCTCTTTGTTTTCATTTACTTTGATTTACCAACCCCTCTTCTCGTGCGGAAAAATATTTGAAAATTTTGTGGCTATTGAAATAATTCCCTGTGAATAAATTTTTATTGTCGAAAATAAAAAATAAAAAGAACCTTTGAGGGATGAAATTGGGAAAAAAATAATTTAAAGACGAAAATGAAACCACTTGTATAGTTAATGGACAAACAATTATATTTAACCTTTTTTTAAAAAATGATAAAAGGTACGTTTAATAAAATTTATAAATTATCTTATAAGTTGTGAAAAAATAAATTAGAATATAAATTGTGAAATAAACTGTGTGTTTGGTTAAGCTGTGAAAAGTATATGACTAGAAACTATGGTTAAAGAGTTCATATAGAAAAAACATGAATTTTGAGCCCCATATTCATTCATGTCTTGGTCTTTTATTAAATAATAATAATATTGAGAATGAGAGATAGCCTGGTTGGTCAAGTTGTCTGTCCAAAACCTTCTCACCAGGGGGTTTGAGATTTTGATAGTTTTCCATCGACTGTGGTATGACTTAACGTATGTGTGACCTGTGGGTTTTTTAAAAAAAATAATAATAATATTAATAATATTGGAAATAATTTCCCTATTCCTCGTCCTGAAATATAATGAAAATAATTGTTTGATTATTCAAAAGAATGCAAATAATTTGTTTGATTATTCAAAAGAATGCACTTGTAGGAAAATGCACTGCCAAACGGATCCGCTAAGCGATCCGCTGGAGGCCAATGCACTGCCAAACGACACATTTCCGCATGTGCCAGCGGATCCGCTGGCGCAAAAGAAGCTCCCTAAGGGAGCTTCTTTCTTTAGCGGATGAAACGCTGCAGCTTTTTGGCGTGGGTCCCACGCCAATAAGCTGCAGCTGTTATTTTTTTAAAATTTTAAATGTGTGGGTCCCACACTTTAATATAAAGTATTACTATTTAATGATTTAAATATTATGAATTAATTATATTTATATTTATGTATTCTAATAAAAATATTTATATTTATGTTTATGTTTATGCATTCTAATAAAAATTATGAATTTATTATATTTATGCAGTTATAATTATTATAACAGTAAATTTAATATTGAAATAAATTAATTAAAATTTAAAAATACAAATAAATTATTTATATTTAAGACTTTTAATTTTATAGGTGTTTAATTTTAATACATAATGATAAATTAAAAAATACAATAAATGTAAGAAAATTAATTTTATTAATTAAATGTAAATTAAAAATACAATAAATATAAGAAAATTAAGTTGATTAATTAAAAAAATACTTCAAATTAATTTTAAATATAAATTATATTTGATTAATTAAATTAATACTTAGAATTAATTTTAATAAGAATTATATTTATTAGATTACTTTTAATATAAATATAAAAAAAACTAATATTATAATACTTTATTTCAACCATTTTTCCGCTAGCGTCAGTTATTAGTTCACCAAACACCTCACAGCATATTTCACAGCTTTAAGCTCAGCATATTTTTCAAAGCATTTCCGCTAGCATTGAAATTCAATTTTTCCGCTGTGCCAAACGGAACCGATATATAGTGGACTAGATAAGATGGAAGACGTCAGCAGCATGACATGAGTCATCCTCTTTTATTGATTTTTTTTTTCGTGGCAAATACCTAAATCTAAATGAATTGGGCGAATTATCATTTGATCGATCGTGCCCAAGGTTCGACTCGATCATTCAATTGTGTCATTTAAAAAAAAAATTAACATTTGATCCTAAATTCCTAATTAATTCAATTGTGTTCTAAAAAATCCTATGTTTTTTTTCTTCTTCCTCATACAAATACAATCATTCAAACAAACTAATTAAGAATGTAAGAATAGTCTCAGTCCTCATGATTTTGACCAAGACAAGGTTGGATTTGGTCATTGAAAAAAAGCCTCATCAAAATTACCATCAACAAGTCCTCCTTTGTGGAATTCCAATGCACCGGTGTTATTTGCGATGGATCCATAAAGATTTGTTCTTATGAGCCGTCGTCATTGGTTCTTAAATCTAGAAATCGCGTCATTGTTAAAGAAGTGCAAAAGCTTGACTCATTTATCACTCTCGGTCGAGTTAGTCAATTCGATATGAGATATTAGTCTTAATACTTCCCCACACTTGTGGACGGGAGGTTATGCTAGACCCAACAAATGGATAAGTAGGAGTCACATTCAAATGGACTGCGATCTCGCACGAATTTATTCTTCATGAGTCGTCAATATTGGTTTTTAAGCCCAAAAAATGTGTTTTTGTGTGAAAGGTACGAGAACTTTAGTTATATACCATTCAATTGTGATAAAATTTTTCTTCTATGTCACTCGATTGGGTTATCACAAGTGAAGTATTAGTCTTTTAAGTTATAACCTCAAACTACTTTTGCAATACTTTATACGACGTTTCACCTTTGACCATATATTTCTATATGTATAGTCTGATTATGCACAAACTCCGTACACGTCAAATCCTTTATATTTATCTCTCTTTTTCCCCCCTCCTTTATTCAAAATAAAAGGTAGTAGGTCCGGACCAGTTTCTTCCAAGCAATTATTATTTTCTAATTCTAAGAACACGGTATGGAGTCAAATATCATTTCTAATTCTAAGAACACGGTATGGAATTGACTACAAGTAAATTCTTTGACACAATAAGGAGGGAGGAAACAAATCAACCAAACAATTAGGGGTGTTCATGATTGATTTCGATCGATTTTTTTATATAAATTTAACCTACTGTTCGATTGGTTATTGATAGTTTGATTGGTTTTTTTTTTTTTTTTTTGGGTATGTCCTCACTAATGTACATTTGATAATAACCAATCAAACGATCGATTTGACGGTCTATTGTCCATGATTGGTTTCGATCGATTTTTTGACATAAATTTAACAACCCGTTCGATTTGTTATTGACAGGCTGATCTCCTTTTTTTTTTTCGATTTTTCGGTCGATCTTCACTAATATACATTTGATAATAACCGACCAAACGATCAGTTTGGCGGTTGATTATTCACGATTGGTTTCAATAGATTTTTTGACATAAATTTAATCGATCAACTATTGACAGTTTGATCAGCTTTTTTGGATCGGTCCTCACTAACATATATTTAATCGGTCTGTTTGACGATCAATTTGGTTTGATATGGTTTTTTTGGACAGCCCTACAAACCGGAAGCAAAACAAAAGAAACAACTATGACCCATCTGATGGGAACCATGACCCATCTGATGGGCCCAGCCCAGAAGGCAATCGGACAGGTCCTGACCTTTATCGAGCAACCCAAAAATTGATTGGGAATGCCATCAGCCCAATTACCAGAGACCGCCAACTTATTCAATTAATCGGCCCAGAAAAAGGGTGGGATCCAGAGCACATCGATCATCAATATTACAGTCAGCAATCCAAAAAACCATTACACTAAGCAAAGGTCTAGCAAAATACGTACACAGGATTTAATCATGTCCGAAAAGCTCACTCTCATAAGAGAGGTGTTCATAGCACTGTCAAGCCACTGACTACATGGTATGAATCACCTACGAAACAAAATGACATTTTCTGGGTTCACAGATATAGATGGTAAGTGACCTAACCATGAAACTTGTCATCTTTCCATAGTGAACAATACACGAACTATCCATAACCAGAAATGTTTACATGCAATTAAAAGGATAAACAAATAGATTAGAAGATGGATCAGCGGTAAGACTGAGATGGGCCAGCAAAGGAGTACCAAGATGAAACCGGCGCAGGGGCAGTTTCACGTGGGGCGCCTTGGTGATGGGATATCCGGTTGTAATTGGAAAGAGCATCTGCGGCATAAGTTGAGTACAATCTGTCAACTTGCTCAGGTTCTCTCTGTAAGCGATCCATCTCACCTGGGTAAGTTGCTATCCTTCCACCAGGAGAGTAGGTACCTGAAGAAACTTCGTTTCTATGCACAGGTAGCCGATATGAGTCCACAGAAGAAGCACCATGATGGAAAGGATTGTAAGGATCCCTTTTATAGTGATCCAAAACAGTACCAGTACCAGTACCAGTATGCAATTCCAGTTTAGCACCAAGTTTGTAAGCCTGATACTCACTTTCAGTGAAGTAGAGAGGATCAGCACGATTTGATTCTCTGTGCACACTGACAGTGTCTCGATATATAAGATCTGGTTGTCTACTAAGGTGCTCCCTTGCATGATCTCTCTCATACGGGTCCAAAATTGGAGCAGCATGATGCAGGGAAGGAGCAACATGACGTGGAGGGGTTAAGTTTCTTCTCTCTCCCTGAAGCCCATAAGCTCGATATTCCTTTTCCCTCAGGTACCTATCAGAAGAAATTTCCTCCCTCTGTTGAGGCGTGATTTCTTGGTAAGCAATGTGTTCACGCCTTTCACGAGGCAATATAGGATAACTCCTACCATTATCATTGACATAAGGATCTCTACCAACCCTTTCCCTGCCTGAATGGGGCCTCAACTCCCTTACTCTGACATAAGATTCCCCATCTCGAACATCTGGCATTGCTGGGGAGTGTCCAGGACTTGGTAATGTTCTGAAAAGTTCTGAAAGCTTCCTAACCTGAAAGAGAAACTGACCAATGCTAAAACATGAAAAACAAAAAGTGGATCCTCAAGCACCAGAAATAGGTAATTATTACTTGTTTAACAGTAAGTTCCGTTTTGAACTTCTGCTTTTCATTATAATTTTCCTTAATCGCCTTCCTGAAAACACTCTCCGGAAGTGGAAGACAATCTTTGTGGATATCAAACCGAACCTGAAATTCACAAAATCATAAAAATGCAGTCCAGTAAAATTGATGAAGAAATCAGCCATGTGTAACAAAGAGTATCAGTTCAACATGTTGTGACCTGAACTGGGAAGGCCCCACCAAAGGCTCGACGCTCAATATTCAAACCACCAGGGGAGGATGCCTTGTAAATTCCATACAAGAGCTTGAGGTCAAAATCATAGAGGAAAAGCTTAAGTCCTGGTTTGATGCCCAGTACAAGATCCTTTTTATTCATTGATACACCCATGAGGCGATAGTGGAAACAATCTGGCTTAGTCTTTGCACTGCACATAAAGATCAAACCACCAAGTTTGTTCATCTCATTTTGTTGGCTCTTTTCGATGCCATCACGATTTTCTTTATCCTTTTGCATTGAACTCTTGTCAGAACCACCATGTTTTCTTTCACTTCTTTGATTCTGCTGCCTCTTATCTGACCCTCTGACCCTTTCTTTGTTTTTGATCTCTAGGTTCCCTTCATTGCGCAACTTATTGGTCACATTTTTTTCTGTGGTTTCTTCTCTTGAATTCAGCATCTTATTCTTCCTCCTGTTTCTCCGATGAACTTTGAAAGCACCACTGGCCATATTTGCCTTCAAGGATTCATTAGCCAAAGATTTCTTCACAATATTAGGCCTGGGCTTCAACATTCTTGGGGTTCTCTTCGTGGATGACTCTGGTTTGGAGGAGGCTTCTCCTTGATTCCCAGCTTCCATGTTGTTCTTTCTAGGTAATACCTCAGTGTCCATATTTTTCTTTCCAAACAATAGCTGTTTAGTGGAGGCTTTCGGAGGATTCACAGCCTTGCCACGGGGCTCCTCAGATGATTGCAATTTACTAAAAGTTTCAGTGCTACCTCTGGCTTCTTCACATTTCTTCACAAGTTTGCGTCTGGCCCTCAACTTTTTTTTCTCTCTCTTCATGGATGACTCCAGTTTGGAAGAGACCTGTCCTTGATTCTCAGCTTCCATGTTGTTCTTTCCAGGTGTTACCTCAGTATCCGTATTCTGCTTTCCAAATGATAGTTGTTTAAAAGAGGCTTTTGGAGGATTCAAAGCCTCGCCAGTGGGCTCCTCAGATGGTTGCAATTTACTAAATCTTCTTCACAATTTTCCGTCTGGCCCTCAACGTTTTTGTGGCCTTCTTTTTGGGTGGCTCCGGTTTAGAGGTGACTTCTACCTGATCCTCATCTTCCATGTTGTTCTTTCCAGATTAATACCTCATCTTCCATCATGTTCTTTACAGATGCTAAGCCAGTTGCCGTGTCAATCCTTCCAGATGATAAGTCAGCCTCCACGTTACTCTTTTCAAATGATAGCTGTTTACTAGATATTCCAGGAAAAATGTCAGCCTCCCCATTGGGCTCTTCAAATGATAGCTGTTTACTATTGATTAGATTTTCAGCGAAGAGTATATGAACTGCTCGAATTGGCCCTTCATTCTCTGTTCATTTACTTTGTGATTCTGTTCCTTTAATTTTAGTTGCTAATTTCCTTGTAATCCTTGAGAAAAATCAATACAAACATAGAAAAGGTTTTGGAAACTCCTAATTCAGTTGTTCTATTTCCCTTGCCTAAGTAAATTTCTGGATTCGGTTGTCGTTCATATAACATATTCCAAAACAAAAACAGAATTATAGCCACGAAACAAGAAAAAAAACAGCACAGAAATTATCGAACTAACCACTCATATTCAAAACAGACTTAATTCAAGCTAAATCCAACACATACATACCTCCGCCACACACTCCCCGTTATGTTTGTCTGCGAACAGAACTGCAAAAGGAAAAAAAAATCTCGAAATTGAAGTAGATCGAATCACAGTGGATAATTCTATAGCCTTAGAAAGAATTCAAATTCACCAAAAATTATAAGATTGATGACAAGATTCACGATTCGTGCTTCCGGCCTTCAATATCCTCGTCGTGCCTTCAATGGAGCCTCGCTCTCGTCTTCATCTTTCCGTATCTGTGCCCTGACTCAGGTCATATTCATACTGACGAATTGGGCTTTGCGCTTTGTTGAAGAATTGGGCTTTGGTCAAGTGGTATTTTACTATTTTAGTCAACATGGTATTTTATTATTTTACAGTATTGTAAGTTATATATACTATTGTTTATGCATTATAATTTATATATTTTTTTACCCAATGTCTATATTTCAAAAACAAATATCCGCAACAGCTATATTTGAAAAATAAATATTTCCAACGACTATATTTTCTGAACTTATAAATAGATATATTGTCATGGTGTTGCCTACTACAACTATTTTTTCCTTCATTCTTGCTCTTCAATTTAAACTCTATTGCATTTGCTATCATCCTTCATAATGAGTTCATTTTTTAAAAAATGGTTCTAAGAATCTATGTTCGACTCTTCTTTCGACGAAGAGATAGAAGAGATCCTCATATTCGAAGCAGAGTTATAAAGATTGGAGAGGATGAGGGCCTCAACATCATGTACTCCACAATTGTACATCGATCATGACTTTATTTAAGGGCACGAACCAATTTTCAAATATTATTTTACTGCGAATTTGATTTACCCTCTTAATTGATTTAGAAGAATATTTCGAATGTGATGGGATTTATTCTTCCATATCCAGTTTACAATAGAAGCACATTATCTATTTTTTTAGCAAAAAATGGATGCGGCTAGAAAGTTGGGGTTATCTCCACTTTAGAAAATTACGTCTGTGTTCCAAATGTTTGTGTATGGTGTCTCCACCGACGTTGTGGATGAGTATGTACGGATCGGAGAGAGCATGTCAATATTGTATATGAAGAAATTTGTGAAATGGTGATATTTGTTTTTCGAAACGAATACTTGTCATTCTCAAATAGCAATGATATTGTCAGATTGTTACATTACAATAAAACAATTTTTTAGTGAAGGGATTTTTGCAACGGAGTTTAACAAAAAAAATTTGCAACGACGGTTGAAATTTTACGACGGAATTTATGACACATTTCGTACCAAATTTCACCACAGATTTTGGATTACCGCAAAATCAATGACGATTTAGTGATGAAAATTAGCACATATTAGCGATGAAAATAATTTCATTGTTTTCGAGACAGTAATCCATTGTTTGTATGCAATATGGAATTAGCACAGCTTAGCGGCCCAGGGCATCAATATTATTTTTTAACAAATACAAGAAGTCAAGAATTATCTTTAAAAGCTTAGGATAGTAGAGGTATTTATTGTTTAATATTGTGTGTTTCTTATTAGCAAATACAATAATTATATTTAATTTTAAAAGCTAATTAGTTTAATTTAGTGAATGAACCGAACTACTTTACAATCTTATTGATCATTTTGAGATAAAAATTATATGAGTAACGCATCATTTTGTAATTTTTTTTTTCTCAATAGGATACCACTATGTCGTGTCTTTTGAATATGAAAATGGTTAGGGCCGACCCTGTTCAAACTTTTGTGATAATAATTAAGATAATAATTAGGATGATGACAAATTAAACTATTATTTTCTTTAATTTAAAGAAATTACCTTTAGAATCTTTAGGGGTTAATGGTTTTTCCCATGATAAAATATTTTGTTGCCATGTTATTTTCACTTTTGTAAAGATTTGACTATTTTTTCATGTGTTTTTTTTGTTATTTAACTATTTCCCCTTTTTGACATGTAATTGATTGCTTCAGGTGTAAAGTCTTAATTAGTTTATATTTATCATTTTTTAAATTAATTATCTATTTTGAGCTTGAAAAGTTAGTCAAATGATTCAAATCTAACCAAAACTCGGCGTTTTAACTGTGACCCGGCCGGTACAACCGCTTTGAAGGATCCGATCCACCAACCAAACCAACGCCACAATAAAAACTTGACTTTCATTCCACTTTCCTTCTTCACGGAGTCACCTAGGTAGTGTTTCTGGCCAACCAAACAGACCAGAATTTCATATAAATATATGGTTTATTGATTATTCTCTCTCTCCCCCCTCCGATTCTGTACAGAGGAATTCAGGGTACGTTTTCTCTACACAAGCGACGTCGTTTCTTTGTTCCATCGAGAGGCGAGCCCGGCATTCTGGACAGTGTAGTAGTAGTGTCAAGTTTGCTTGGGAAGAGATGATCGTCGTCGTTGTTTTTCTTTTTTGATTCTGTTTGGCGATCCGAGTTGTGAAAAGTGAGTCGTAATTGAGTCAATAGAGAGTCTACTTCATCGAGTTGTTTCTGTGTATGCGTTTTTCTTGAGCGATCTGAGGTGATTTGAGTTGATTGAAGTCTAATCAGGAGGTTCGTGTGGGTTCGAGTTTGATCCGGGATAGTCCGCTTTTGGTGTTATCGACTCGTTTTTATGACCTGAGTTGGAAACGAGTCGGGATTTTGAGTCTTTGGAGATCATGCAATTCATAGGAAGGCAACATGATATTTGAAAATGAACAATAAAACGTGATTGTTTTCGTTTTGAATGCGATTTGCTTGTTTTGATTCTGATCCGACTGAGAAAAAGATAAACAAGGTCAAATTAGACTCGGTATTTACGCCGTTGATTCTGTTATGTCCTGTAATTGTTTTTATTCTCCTAAATTCGCGTCGGCAACTAAGCATTTTCATTTGGGTTTCCAATGATGAAAAGTTGATTACGATTGGTTCAATAGTTTTCGTCATAGTTTTATCCTATGCTTATGTGTTGGTATATTATAGGGTGCTAGTTTCTTTCTGACTGGATTGGTGGTGTGGGTCTCAATTGTTGACTTCTTTGATTTCGCAGCGAAGAGATTTGGATAGCGAGGAGATCGGTTTTCAAATAGAGAACTCTGTGGAGGAAGAATCATGAGTGCGCAACTTTTGGAAATACAGCCCCGCGAACTAAACTTTCTATGTGAGGCCATGATTACTTGATGACCCATTTTGTATCATTCTCTTCTTTTCTCTTAGTCATAGATGTTGATTTTTTTTTTGATGATTCTACGCCATTATCATTATAGATTTGATTAAGGCCTCTTTAGTTGACGAGAATACCCAGCTAGTTGAATGGATTGGGAATCTCATCTTGCTTTTTCTTATTCTTTTTTTCCTCACTTTTTGCTTTGTAATTATAAAATACCTAGACTTTTATTTCTATTTTCCTTTGTAAAAAAATGCTACTAGAACTTTGAAATTTCCATTTCCTCATTTAATTTCTTCTTTATATTCTCTGATAAATTAAGTTAATTAACAGAACTGCTGTGTTAGTTAATAAAAAACAGAGGACGGCTAGTCTCCCTGTTCTCTGTTAAATGCCTACACTATTATAACTATCCTCTAGAATTAGTCATAGTTTTGTAGTAGTATGAAAAGGTAATTTGTACACTTTCTCTAATGTCTACATTTTTTGGGTACTTCTATTAATGCCTATTTATCTATTTTCTGATCACAATTCAAAGCTAACATATTTGGGATTCAAACTGTATATCTATTTTGGTAGTTGAACTCAAGAAGCAAAGTTCATGCTCAGTTCGACTTACTAATAATACCTATCAAACTGTTGCTTTCAAGGTGACAAACCCATTATCTTACTTAAATTCAGTTTCATAAGTTGTTTTGTGAATTGATTCGATATCATGAACAAGTAACAATCTAATGTAGGCATGGCATTTGGCAGGTCAAAACCACATCTCCCAAGAAATACTGTGTTCGGCCAAATGTCGGAATTGTCATGCCAAAGTCGACCTGTGATTTTAGTGGTATGTTTTCAAATGATTCTTTAAATTTATATCAACTGTGTGCATACATGGCTTTATGCATCCATTTGTGTGCAAGCACATTATTATCGTTTTCTTCCTGTTATTGGCTAAAGTTCAAGACTTAATTGCCAGTATATAATTTCTCCGTTATCATGATAAGAAAGGAGTTCGAGACACAGAGAGAGACGCGTGACTTGGGAGACAGCCGAAGAAGTGGCAGCCGAAACTCTAGGGCATAAGGCCTGACAAATTTTCAGTCTATACTTTTGATATGAATATTGCAGAAAAATGTTTTCTTTTTTTTTGCCCTTTCTTTCTTTTAGTTTGAAGACTGTAGTCATCAACCAAAGACTATCAGGTCTTTAGGTGAGACAGTCGACCTATCAAATGGTCTGGGTAACTTAAAACTTTGAGCTGCATATATCACTTGATGTAAATGCAGGAGGAAAGCCAATCAGAACTGCAATTTGTGCTCTCATCAGTGTCATTATTACTTTTTCCGTGCACCATGTTGTCTTCTTCAATTAGCTTCTGTATTGATATTGAGTTTAAATTTCCATCTGATTTACTACAGTCACAATGCAAGCTCAAAAGGTTGCTCCTCATGATATGGTCTGCAAAGACAAGTTCTTGATCCAAAGCATAGTTGTACCTGACAAGACAACCGAGGAAGACATTACAGCTAGCTTGGTAGGTGTTTGTTGTTATAGTTGGTCCTGATCATCACATGATCTCTTAATATGTTATTTGGCAGTTTGCCAAAGGTGATGGCAGTTATATTGAAGAGACCAAGCTGAGGGTGATCCTCGTTAGCCCACCTCATTCACCCGTACTGTCACCAATCAATGGAACATTGAAGCAGGGTTCAGTTTACGAAGCTTTTACATTAAAAGATCATATTCTTAGTGGACCTGAAGTGCTCACTGAACCGCACCTGGTTAGACAAGTCTTTTTTTTGTTCTCGTTTTTCTCTCTATTTATCCTTGCCCGGTTGCATTGATATTTAATATATGTTCATGTCTAATTCAATGAAATTTGGTTTATTGGTATACTGTGTTTGTTTATTTCAGGTCATCGGGGATGTCGAGACCAAAGTAATACACAGTGAGAAGTTGAATCCATCCATGGATGCAGAGCTGAAGCCAGAAATGGATGCTGAGAACAAGGAGGTAGGAAAGGATGCAGGGTTGAAGCTTAACAAGGATGTGACTAACATCAAAGATTTAAAGTCTGCAGATGATTCTGAGTTGAGTGGAAAGGAAGATATAATAAGTGATACAGAGTTGAAGACACTGAAGGAAGATATGGACTTTAGTCAAACGATAGATGCAGAGTTTAAAACAGTTATGCCTATGGATTTCAAAACTGCAAAGATTGTAGAGGAGCTTAACTTGGCTGAAGATATTGAGGAGATGAAGTTGAAACTAAGCAAGCTTGAGTCAAAATTAAATGAGGTCGGTCTCTCCTGTATTTATACTCTAAATAATTATGTAAACAAAATTATATGGATAGAAAGAATTCTGGTTTTACTCTGCTGGTTCTTTCTGTTTGTGTGCATCTCCCTGTGAGACATTTTGGGTGGGGAGGAGAGGCAGTTCGTGGTTTGTTTATAATTTACACATCATAATTAGTTAGCTTTTGTATCTGTGACATTATATGATCGCCAATTAGTCAATTACACATTATTTTATTTCTCCCATCAAATGTTCTTTTGGAGGGAAGTTATAAGCATAGTTTTTAGCCAATATGAGAAGACCTAATCAAAATTCATTTTCATATTCATCCCCCTTTAAAGTTAATTGCTTAGACGCTGAGGTGAAAGTTTTATGTGTGATGTTAGAAGATGTAGTTCTTTTACCAATTGTTAGTGGTTCCAGTCCTGGATGTCCCTTAAAATTAAATTATTCCTGCTGCTCCTCATAGAGTATACAAAGGTAGAAAGTAAACAACTCTTGTGCATAAGGCTCCTATAGTGGGTTGAGTCAGGGACAAACAAGATGTACATAGACCTTATCCTGACAGAATATGTGGATAGACCTTGTTTCCAGGAATTGAACCAGTGACATCTAGGTTACATCCTTGCAACTCTACTATTGGGCCACATGTTGGCCTACAAAATCAGTCTAATTGGTGTTATTTTACTGAGTCCATTTCTTTATCAAAGTTTTGTTATATTCATTTTGGATTTGTTCCTGTTGGAGGGTTTTTATTTCCTTGCTTTATGCATGTTCTTAATGGTGATTCATGCTTCGTAAAAGTTCCAACTGAAATGTTAACCATGTTTGTGTACTTCATTTGCAGTGTAAAACTTTGAAAATCTTCCATGCTTTATGCATGCTCTTACTTCTTAATGGTGATGCATAATTTGCTTTGCTGCTGCTTAAAGTTCCAACTTAAATATTAACCAAGTTTGTGTATTTCTTTTGCAGGCTGAAGCTACAATTTTAAAGTTAACAGATGAGAGGAGACTAAGCATTCAAGAAACAAAAATATTACAAGAGGAACTAGTAAGTTTTTGCATCTTTATTCAGTTTTATGTTTTTGGTATGTATTCTAGGCCACATATTTGATGTCGGACACCGCATTATCTCAGTGTTAGAAACTACACTACATCATCTCAGTGTTAGACTCTACATTATCTCATTTAGCTGATAGCTGCCAACTACAGATAATTTAATGCACTTTGCTGGAGCTTGGATGATCATAAATTATAACAACCGATTTCTTTCACCTCATCTGCCTGATTTATTTCTTTAGGCTTATTTTGTCCAAGATGGAGCCAACTTTTTTAGAGTTCTTTTTTTAAAAAAATACATATTTTTAGAGCATGCGTCTGCCATTCATTTTCATCTTTCCGTTTTCCCTTTGGTATCTTGGCTATAGACCTCTTAGTCATAAAGGCAGGCTAATCCCTTGTCTGTATGGAAAATTTTCTTCTTGTATTAACCAGCGTTTGCTGTGCTATCTTATTTGCATTTCCCCTTATGAATTGTTTCCTCCCCCCAACTACCCCTCATATTTTAGAGGACCCAACACCGTTCTTATTCATTCTTAATAAATTAATGCGGAGATGTTGGCTTGTTTTCTCCTGCAGGAAATCTTAAGGAGAGGAACAGGTGTAAGAAAAGTTCAGGTGGGATTTCCGCTCTTGTTTGTCTGTATGGTGGCACTCATCAACTTACTGGTTGGATACCTTCTACATTGTTGAAAATGAATAATGCCTGATGAAAAGTTTGTTAACTAGTTAGTGATATAGAGTACAGACAACCTCCTTGTCCAATAATTTGCTAAGTATGGTGCACATAGAGCATCTCTTCTCTTCTCTTCAGGACCATCTCCGAGTTGCTTGTAGTATAAACCAAGTCAATTAACCAATTAAGGGAACTCTGGAAATGTAAAGGAATGTGTTCCTAGTCGTACTCTTGATAAAAGAACAGGTGCACATGTTATGTTGCTTATAGGATGCTTTCTCTAATAATAATGCTTTTTTGGATAATCTGATGCTCTAACCAATCTTTTTTCCTATTAAGGATGAGGAGTAAATGTGACCTAAAAGTTATTTATAAGTGGTATAGTCGCCCTTAAATTAAAGGGTCTGTATTACAGCAACAAAGTTGGCCATTAGTCATCTACTTTAAACAAAAGGTCATATACTTTCTTTTTCTTTTTCTAAGGAAAAAGTCATCTACTTTGATGATATTGAAAGGGTAATTTGATGTGAGGGAGGGAGAGCCAAAAGTTCATAATACAAATATTGAATCTAGTGGGACACACAATATCAAACTCTCCTAAAATATTCATGCTGTAATGTTCCTCGTAAGACAACCAACATATAGAGAATAAGAGATAGCCTGATTGGTCAGGTTGTCTGCCCAGGACCTTGAGGTCCATGGTTCTATTCTCACCAGGAGGGTTTGGGATTTGGGTAGTTTTCCATCCGCAGTGGTGGCCTTCATGCCCCTCGGGCATGGCTTAGCGTGTGTGTGGCCTGTGGGCCTTTCAAAAAAAAAAAAAAGACAACCAACATATATATATATAGGAAATTATGACAATTATATTTTATTTTACTGTAATGTTCCTCGTAAGACAACCAACATATATAAATATATATATATATATATATATATATATATATATGACAATTATATTTTATTTTACTTTTAAATGAGGATTTCGTCCAAAAAGACCGAAACATGATCTTATTGAACAGAACTTCACCCTAAAATGGTGAACTCGGGACACGTGAGTCTCGTTCCCACAAGCACCAGGAAATTATGATCATTATAATAACTTATAATGGTCTAATTGTTAGAAAATAATGCAATAAAACTGTATATTGGAATTATCACCAGCAGGAAAACACAAATAAATTTCCTTTATTTTTGATAAATTAATTATTGTTTCCTTCAATTTGGACGAAACGGGAGAGAATCTTTATTAATAAATGGTTTTTCATACCTGTGATCATAAATCATACATTTTCATAGCATGCTATTTATAAAATCTATCTTTTTTTTTTGAACAAGTGTATATATATAGAAAAATTCTCACATAAGAATTTAAAATAAGGGCTTGTATTTAATGGTGGGGATGAGTGAGATGACAAGTGAGGCCTATTGCTTTGGATCTCACATGTTTCAAATCAATAATGTAAACATAAACCCTTATTTTACACACTTACTGTAAACCTGTATGTGTGTGTATATATATTTCTTTTATGAGCAATAATATATTTTTCTTAACAAAAATGATATATGTCCCTAATTTTCCCTAATCTATGTGGTTGTACAACTCATCATGCCACATAGATATCCAATTAAATAACCAAATTACCAATTAAATAAAAGATATATTTAATTATGCAATTCCCGTTTCTCTCTCATTTAGGGATTTTTTTGTCGTTTACTCCTATTGTATTCGTCCATTCTCTCTCTCTCTTCTCATCTAGGGATTTTTTTAATATCTCTTTCTTCTCTCTTCACCATCTTCTCCCTCTTTCTTTTTTATTTCTGCTCCAAGCCGCAACATCTTCAAGGAAAAAATAGAGCAGCGATTTCTTTAAATTTTGTGAGGTTCGTTTAAGGTTTCATGTTGGTGATTAGTGTGAAAGACGTTTTCGGGATGGAGCGAACATGTGGAGAACACCCCGGAAGTTGATGATCAAGAAGTAGCAATATGCCGGTTGGAGCGTCCACAACAAATGATTTTTAGAATGTTTAGAAAATAGGTGAACTTTTAAGAACTAATTAATCATGAAAAACGCAGTTTTTTTTTTTAAATTTGGAAAAGGACGAAGGAAGCACCAGTGGCTTATTACATTGACAGTGTAACTAATTATTTTGACAATGTAATAAGTCACTGTAAGATTTGTTTGCGTTGTCTAAAATAAAGAAAGTGTCTTAGTGCGATATCTCTTTTGAAAAATGATAATTAGTCACGTTGTTTACAACTAGACAATGTAATAGGACAATATCCTATTGGGATGCTTTGGCTCAAATTGATACAGTTTTTTATTACGTTGTCCTAATGGACAGTGTAACTAATTATATTGACAATATAATTAATTAATTAAATTCAATGAGTCAGAGCATAAAATCCAATAAAAATTCCATCCAAAATAATTTCAATTCATTTTCTATGAAACTGAAATGCAAATAAATTAACTCAAAACCTTTTTTACACTGTTCCCTTTCAGAATAATGTAATAAGACACTGTATCCTTCAATCATTAAAATAAGGTCAAATCAACAACATGAATGGATGAAACAACAAGAATTAGTAAGCGATCTTGTAGATCTTGGATGTTGAAGAGGAAAATGTTGAACAAGAAACATCATCGCATTTTCTTCTTCTCGGTAGGTCTTCAGATCTCCCTAGACAACACCGTTGGAGGCTCTGAAGAAAAGGAAGATATGGAAGAATAAGTGTTTTTGTATTCTTAACATTTATGGAATTACAACCCTAGTATATATAGTAACAAGATCATATGCATCTCCGCACTTCTAGCTATGTTACTGACTAATGATATGTGAACACAATTAATGACTAATGAACACATTCAAAGTTGGCAGCCATCAAGGTTGAAGGTTGGCAGCCATCAAGGTTGAAGGTTGGCAGCCATCAAAGTTGACTAATGACATCCAATACTCCCCCTCAAGCTGGAGCAAGGATATTGATTGATCCAAGCTTGGAAAGTAACCAATGAAATTGAGCTGAAGAAAGAGCCTTAGTGAACATGTCCGCAAGTTGGTCTTGACTTCGAGTATATTTGGTAGAAATTAACTGAGACTGAACTTTTTCGCGGACGTAATGACAATCGACTTCAATATGTTTGGTTCTCTCATGAAATACTGGATTGGAGGCAATATGCATGGTGGCTTGATTATCGCAGCAGAGAGTCATTGGTTGAGGATGAAGAAAACCAAGATCGACCAACAATGCCTTTAGCCAGATAAGTTCAGAAGCAGTGGAAGCCATTGCACGATATTCGGCTTCAGCGCTAGAACGAGCAACCACGAGCTGTTTTTTACTCTTCCACGAAACAAGATTGCCACCAACAAATATACAATAGCCAGTAGTGGATTTACGATCAAGAGAGTTGCCGGCCCAATCAGCGTCGGTGTAGCCGATTATTTGTGTATGACCATTGTTCTTCATAAGTAGACCACGACCAATAGACCCCTTCAAATATCTAAGAATTCGTTTAACAATTCCCATATGAACAATGGTTGGAGAGTGCATAAATTGACTCACAATACTGACTGCATGACTAATATCGGGTCGAGTAATGGTGAGGTAAATAAGCTTACCTACCAACCTTTGATAAATTTGAGGCGACCGAAGAGATTCACCATCTACAGCCAAGTTTAGTTTACTGTCCAACGGTGTATTTGCAGGCTTGCAATCGAGCATGTCAACTTCACACAACAAATCTAACACATACTTTCTTTGATTCAAAACAAGACCTTTGTGAGATGTAGCCATTTCGATTCCCAAAAAATATTTAAGGACCCCAAGATCTTTAATGGCAAACTTTTGATGAAGAACTTTTTTAATATTGGAGATGGCTGCAATATTATCACCAGTAATAATAAGGTCATCGACATAAATTAAAACTACTAATCGTACCCCATTCTTGATGAGAACAAACAAAGAGTGATCAGCGTTACTCCTTTTGAACTCAAGTTCCTCAAGTACCATACTCACCTTGGCATACCAGGCACGGGGTGACTGTTTCAATCCATAGATGGATTTATGAAGCTTACAAACCAATTGTGGATTACTGCTTTGAGGGTGACCCGGCGGTAGTTTCATATAAACTTCCTCGAGGAGATTGCCATGTAAGAATGCGTTTTTCACGTCCATTTGAGATAAAGACCAGCCATGATTTATAGCAATCGATAGCAAAGTACGAACAGTTGTCATTTTTGCCACCGGCGCAAAAGTCTCCGTGTAGTCGACTCCATAAGTTTGGGTAAAGCCTTGTGCAACCAATCTTGCCTTATGCCTTTCAATAGAACCATCGGATTTGAATTTGGTTTTGTATACCCAACGACTGCCGACAGCTTTCTTATTCTTTGGAAGTTGAACAACACTCCAAGTATGATTATCAGCTAGAGCCTGAAGCTCCTCTTGCATAGCCTTTTGCCAAACCTATTTTTGATTAGCTTCAGAAAAGCTTTGAGGTTCAGTTTTGTCAAGGATGTTGCTAAGATAGGCTGCATGAGAAGAGGACAGTTTATGATAGCCAAGAACATTAGTGACTGGGTGTCTTACCGAGTATGACACATAGTCCTGAAGCTTTGATGGTGGTCGTCGGTCACGAGTAGGATTACGTCGAATAGACAGATCAGAATTTTGCATATCAGTTTCCACATTAGTCTCTAGAACCGACTCAGTGGGAGTTACTACGACTGGTGTTGGAGTGGATATTTGTTCACTGTCAGATGTTGCATGTGGATCAACAAAACCCACCCGTGGAACAATAGATAACCAATCATGAGACATATCCAGAGTTGGTAGTGGAATTAAAGTTGACTCCCCCTGACTTGAACTGCCACGAGACTGAGAATAATATGGAGTGTTTTCGTCGAACCTAACATCCCTTGTTACAATGAGCTTTTTAGAGATGGGATCATAACACTTGTATCCCTTCTTTGTAGATGAATATCCCAAGAAAACACACTTGGCTGCCCTTGGATCTAACTTGTCACGGTGAATTGCTTGAATATGCACATAACAAGTACACCCAAAGATTTTAAGATGAGATAAATTCGGCTGCTTTCCTGTCAACAACTCAGATGGAGAAGTGAAATTCAAAATTCTACTAGGCAAGCGATTTTTGAGATAAGTAGCGGTGAGTACACCTTGGGTCCAAAATTGTTTGGGAACATTCATTTGAAACATTAGAGATCTTGTTTTCTCAAGCAAGTCGCGATTTTTTCTTTCAGCAATACCATTTTGTTGTGGAGTACCAACACAGCTAGTTTGATGAATGATGCCATGCATGCTCAAGTATTGTGTCATGATATGAGACATATATTCTGTGCCATTATCTGATCAAAGAATCTTAATTTTAGAAGAGAATTGAGTGTTGATCAGACTATGAAAATCTTGAAAAACACTAGCAACCTCACTTTTTGATCTCAAGAGATACAACCAGGTGAATCTAGAAAAGTCATCAACAAAGGTGACAAAATATTTGTAACCATCAAAGGACTCAAGAACAGGACCCCAGACATCCGAATGTACCAATTCAAATAATTTATTTGAACGAGAATTAGAAGAAGGAAATGATAATCGTGTAGATTTTGACAAGTGACAAATGTCACAATCAACTGAATTTTTATTAATATTTGGAAAAATCTTTGCCAAAATTGACTCAGAGGGATGTGCTAGACGTTGATGCCATAATTTGTGCTTGGAAGCTAAACAGGCATTTACATGAAATCCCTTGTGAAAATCTTTGAGAAGATAATATAAGCCTTGAAAGAAAAATCCCTCACCAATCGTCTTCTTGGTGACCAAATCCTGGAATACAATATTGTGAGGCGAGAAAATAGCACAACAATTTAGTTGAGTTACGAGTTTGCCAACCGAAAGAAGTTGAAAAGGAAAAGAAGGAACACACAAAGCTGGTGATGCAATGTGCTTAGAAAGTAAGTTTACCTTTCCCTGTCCAACAACAGATACAGTATTACCATTAGCAACACATATTTGGGAAGGTGGAGATAAGAACTTAAACTCAAACAGATTTGTAGGATTATTTGTGATGTGATCAGTGACACCTGAATCTATGACCCAAAAATCATGCACATTACTTAAATTCAGCGCAGTTGAGAAAGCTTTCAAAATACCTGATGTGTCATCAGTTGCACCATTTTTATCTTCAGATAGAAATCCAGCAAATTGACCAAGTAAGACAGCTGACTTCCCATTGTTATCAGATTCACCTTGCTTTGCTTGAAGATAAGAAGCAAACTCATTAATAAGAGTTATTGGACTTGAGGAGAACCTTGACAATTCATCTCCAGCCATGGTTGTAACATGATTAGCCTTATATCCCGAAGGTTGAGTCCGTTTCTGAGGCATATTCTCTCTCGGAAACTTAGGCTTCAATTCAGGATGAAGTACCCAACATCGGTCCACTGTATGACCAAGATTATGACAATGATTGCACTTCAACTCAGGTCTCTTTCCCTTGTAACTTCTTTCTTCAGATCGTTTATGATTGAACATATATGCTCGGGCTTCAGATACCTCAGTTTTGAGGTTACAATTCATGACCTTTCTTCGGACTTCTTCCCGTTGAATAGTAGCACAAACACTCCCTAGAGAAGGAAGCTCATAATTCATAAGTATATGACTACGGAGATCTTCGTAATCAGGAGCAAGATTAGCCAAAAGCTGAAATATTTTATCCTCTTCAGCCCGTTTTAGCAAGACAGCAGAATCAGTAGTATGTGGACGATAAACAGACAACTCATTCCACATACTTTTCATGCTACCAAGAAATTGAATAAATGGTTTACCTTCCTGTTGAAGACACGCAATGTCTCTTTTGAGTTGAAAAACTCGTGCCGCGTTATTTTGATTTCCATACATCTCTTTAACAGCATCCCATAAATCTGCAGAAGATTCATAATAACTGAAAATTTCAACAACATGTAATTCCATAGAATTAAGTAGCCATGTCTGCACCATCTTATCTTGGGCAATCCAAGATTTATACTGAGAAGAATTGACATCAGGACAACAGTACTTTTGTCAATAAACTCAAGCTTTGATCTTCCACCAAGAGCTAACTGCACAGATCTTGACCAAGGAAGATAATTGAACTCATTCAACAAAACCGAACATAATCGTTGGTTTGTATGAACATCAAAAGTATTTGAAGGTAGAGAGGCCGAGGGACTGCCTGAGTCAGACATGATTGGAGTGATTTCGGCCATTTAGAAAACAAAACGAAGAATAAAAAAGACCTCCTCTGATACCATGAAGAAAAGGAAGATATGGAAGAATAAGTGTTTTTGTATTCTTAACATTTATGGAATTACAACCCTAGTATATATAGTAACAAGATCATATGCATCTCCGCACTTCTAGCTATGTTACTGACTAATGATATGTGAACACAATTAATGACTAATGACCACATTCAAAGTTGGCAGCCATCAAGGTTGAAGGTTGGCAGCCATCAAAGTTGACTAATGACATCCAATAGGCTCAGATTTGCTGATGGACGCCATTAACGGCAAGGGAAGGAGAAAAATAGATGGAAACTCAAATCGAAAGGAAGAGATTAAGAAGGAGGCCATCGGCCATCGATGGAAACCCGAGTCACAATGTTGAGGCTATGGATCTTGAGTAGAAGGTCGTCGATGCCATGGATCTTGAGGAAGAGGGGAGAGATGGAGAGAGTAAAGAGAATGAGGGGATGGGTGGAGGATGGGGAGAGAGGTAAGAGAGATGGAAAGAGAAATAGTTTTTAAAATTTTTTTTTTTTTATTCTAATTTTTCTTTTGCAGGTAAACTATTCCAAATTTTTTAAAATTGCTTTGTCATCATGTCTAAGTAACATGCCACCTTGTTATGTAAGTTTAGGGACGTGTAGTACTACTGTTTTCTTAAAGCTTATAGAAAGTCACTCAAAATGAAACTTTATATCAAGAAAATTTACAAAACGCAGCGTTTTAGATGTAATAAAAACTAAAAATACTGGCGGGTCAGTAGAACCGCTTTGACGGATCCGATCCACCAAAATCAGGACACTGATTCCACTTTGCTTCTCATGGTATGCGACGCCGTTTCTTTGATGCAATCGTTTAAGCTGGAAAAGCGAGTCTCTGCATTTGTGAAGATCGCTTGCTCGGAAGAGATGGTCGTCGTCGTTTTATATTTCTGATTGTGTTCGGCGATCTGAGCTTTGAAAGCGAGTCAAAAGAGTTCACGATTGGATTCTGTGATTTCTCTTGTGCGTTCTAAGGTGGCGAAGAGAGTTGATTGAACTCTGTAGAGAGGAGGTTCATGCCGGTTCGAGGTTGATTAGGGTTACGATGAGATTTTCTCCTCGGCTTGGTCTGAATTCGACGATCCAAAACTCCCACTAAAACCTCGATCGAAATCTATTGTTAGAGATTCTAATCTAAGAAATCATAGGCTTAGGGTTTTTTTGCTTCTGCTGTTTGGCTAACCATTTCTCCATATGCAATAAACCTCTCAAGATGCCTACCCTTCCAGAACTTGCTGCGGAATCGCCAATTGCAATCCCACTATCGCGAACCCCTAACTCTATTATATTAGAAGAATCTGCTACTCATGAACAGTGGCCCTTCGAGTGCCATGGATTTTGGCACAATGTGGCCCTGATTGTTCCCTCTCTATTGTTTGTGCTCTACTTGGCTTTCCAGGCCAAGAAGAGCTACGCGAAGCTATCCAATGGGCGATCATATATAATGATTTCGTATTATGGCACTCTTTGGCTCGTTAGCTTGCTAAATCTTGCTTGGTGCTCCTTGCAGGTTTGTGATTTATATCTTTTGTATTTTGAATTGTTTCTGATTTATGGATCTTGGGATTATACTACTTTGTTCTTTGCCCATCTCGTTTCTTCTATGATTTTTTTTGAATGAAATTCTTTTGTTTCTTCTATGATGATTAATTGATTGTCATAGTGAATTTATTGGGGAAGCTGGAATGCAAGAATTAACTTATTAGAATATGCAAATTATACTTCTAGAATTTCCCTGGTATTACTATTCGTTCCCAAATGGGTAATTTATGCTGCTTCTATTTAAACCTTTGCGCTAATTCATTATAGGTAACTGCTAGCAGAAAGATGCCCCTTGGAGGGCTGCATCTAGAGAAGTTTTCTAAAAATGACTGCGTGACATTTTTCCGTAATTCTAATGAGCAATGACAGTTCTTGAGTGTGCTTTGATTTTGATGGCTATTTATTGTGATTCTCTACTTGTAATACCGCGGCAGTTTGTTTAATGTGATCCGATGCCCAATTACATTAATTTTAAAAATTATTTGTTGGCCTACTTCAATTCAAAAATTGCAATATGAAAATGCAAAAAGTGAAATTTTCTTCTTAACCTTGTGCAGATTAGCATGCGACGGTATTTAAATTGTGGAAACAAAAATCACTTGGATGTTGAATAGGAAAATGGATAATTTTGCATTATTGCTTCATAGGCGCTGTATTACAGCATTCAGCACTGAAGCGCCTTCACCAATTATTTCTCTTTCATAAATTTTTTTGCTTCTTCCAAAATAATTTCACTTGCCTGTTTAGTAGTTAGAAGGATTTCCAAGGAATTACAATATATTATTCTTCTTGATGAATTGTTCTGGGTCTCTAAGACAAGAAAATTAAGTTGTCTTGTTGCGGATGCAGGGATGGGAGTGCAGTTCTGGGAATGAAGTAGCATGGAATATCTTATCTTTGCTTACAAAATCTGGAATGTTATTTCTGGAAGTAAGCTTGGTTGCTTTTCTTCTTCAAGGAAATTATGTGAGCGGTTTTGAAGCTTTGACGCGGACATTCGTTATTTCAGGGCTCGTTGTTGGTTGTGACATACTTCTGAAGGTATAATATTGTTTTTCTTTGGTGAAAAAACATTCTCACCTTTCTCTGGGCCAGGTGTGGTGGGCTTCAAGCACTTTTTACTTTTTTTATGTGATTGGTTACAATTGAGATTTGAGAAGCACATGTTATGAAGAGATTTGTTTTTGTGGTAAAGATTTTAAGTGCTTTTCTCAGAAAGGATCAATAAAATAGGCAGTTACCTATAATAGCTGGAAAGACTTATTCTTATCTACCGCTATTTGAACAAAATGAAACTTTTAATCTTGATAATGACGAATATACTAATCTCGAATGTAAAATTACTTTGTTGATAAAGTGATTGGTTCTCTTTTTTCATAGTGGTTCCCTCTGATTATAGTTGTATTTATTAATGCATCGCTGAACCTCTTTTACACAGAATGCTTCACTAAGAGCCAAAGGAAGTATATATTTTTGATGCAAAATACATGCATTAGTCTTATCCATTTTGAAAGTAAAAAGAATGCACGCATCAGAAAACAGCAAGATGTTTTTTTTTTGGGGTGTCAGGAATATACTGTTGAATCATACAAGTTTACATTGTTCCAACAAATGGTTCCTGTGTCATATACCATATGTAGTTGTGAAGCATATATGACATATATGTCCTCATATTGACCAATATCACCATCATTTTACAAGCGTTTATGATACATATGCATTTATAAACCTTTGCATCCACAAGAGGAGATATTATTCCTAGTTCCACTTTTTAGTGTATTCGTATAATTTCTCTTTGCTGTTTTTCTCTCTTAAATCCTTCTCTGTCTTTCATGTTGAGACTGGGATGTTTGATTCTGTTTCTATATGTATTTTTTCCAGGCAATTTATGTGTTTGGATATGGTGTCCCTTTGTTTATCGACAGCCTAGAAAATCCACATCTTAAGTGGGGCTTGTGGGTTGTCCACAGGCTAGTGTTAACTGCAGTTTATGGCTTCATCTTGTTCCTTTATCACTCCAAGTGGAGAGAAAGGCTACCTGGTTAGTCTTTTCATTATATCTATATTGTTAACATTGTTTAATCAATTTTACAAGTCTTAATTTCTTATAATTATGACGCTGTCTCTCCTTTTCTTTTCTTCAGCAAGACCCGCATTCTACAAATACGTCACCATCATGTTCTCCTTGAATGCCTTAGCTCTGTTTGCTTGTGCACTTACTGGGAGGGGAGCAAATTTCGGATTCTGGTAGGTTTAGACCAAATTCTTTATTGCAGTAATGTAGTTTAATCTTTCAGATAACTATTCAAGTGATCCGCTAAGAAACTACCTTTTCAGGTTGTACGGTGCCACAATTGTTTGCTACCATGCCTTCTACCTTCCTTTTATATATGTGACATTTCTGGCAGACTTTCTCCAGGTAATAATCATCATTAATCCAGTTTGAGGCGCTTTTTATGTGTTGTAGAAAAAGTTTTTTTGTTTGATATTAGACCGTTCTTCTAGATCATTGAACCAATTTCTGACTGGTGATTGAACTGGATATTGACCACAGGAGGAAGATTTGCACTTGGAGAATGCATATTACTCGGAGATGAAAGATGCTGGTTTCTTTGATGCTGACTGGGATTGATGACAGCCTGTCTGACAGTATAATATTGTTGTTACGCTGTAAATAAAAGTAAAATGGCTTGAGAACTGAAAGTTCCCTTGATTGGAGACATTCTTCCTTCAGTTATGTGGATGTTTTTCTAGCACTTACAAAGCCTAGTGTTGTGGAATTTCAATTCAGGGGCTTGGTCTCTATTTTGTGCACTAGAAGTTTAGGTCGAAATCTTGGTGGTTCTCTATATATCATAGATAGTTGAAACACTAAAGACTTCTGTAATGAAAAAAAAATTAGAAGCCATTGATATAGTTGGAGCTTTAGGTTACAGGCAACCTCCTTGTCCAATGTCTACAGAGAGACTGCATGCTCAATTTACTTCGATTATTGGATCTCCAATGATCATATTTTTTTGCTGTTTCATGATCAACTTGAGAGAGAATCTCTAAAGCAACTTGAGATCAATAGGAGAAGCTTGTCCAATAGTAACCTTACCAGCATATGGAAATGATCAAAACACCACCATTAAATTCAAGTAAGAGTAGAAGTTTGGTCTAAAAAAGGCTCAAATAGCTCGAACTCGATGCTCTAGGAAAGGAAGAGACTAAAAGAACCATCAAGTTAAAACTCCACATCAACAAATAAATTGCAGAAAACCAAATTTCACGCATACAAGTACTGAACCACTGCCTAGGTTCTCCGAAACTATGGTGTCGTCATTCCTGTGTTTTACGATTTCTTCTAATCCACACTTTTCTTCTTCCTTTTCTCCTTTTTCTTGCTCGTCATTTCAGATTCTTCTTTATCTTGGTCAACATGTTTTCTCTTCTTTTTCTTCTTTTCTCCAGCGGCAACATTGTCCTCCTTATTTTTCAGATCTTCGTTCTCATCGGAATGTTTCTTCTTCTTCTTTTCTTTCTTTGACGTCTCTACAGCTTCAGGCTCTGCAGTATCAGGCAAAGCTGTTTCCACTTCTCCAGTCTTCTTCTTCTTTTTCTTTTTTTCTTTCATCTGTTCACCAAGAGCAGAAACATCTGCTACTTCATCAGCCTTAGGTGTCTCAGAGTCGGTCTTCCTCTTCCTTGACACCGTTTCTTCCAAATTACCAGCAGTCGAGTTTGGTGTTTGCCCAAGGATAGAGTCCGCAGCAGGATTATACGTCTACACGAAAATAAGAAGTAACAATAACCTGTAACAAAGAAGTAAATGGAAGTACTATGTCAAGCAAACGGCAGACCTTAGCTGGGGTTATCAATCCTGCAGCTCCTTTCTTTCGATCCTTGTCGTAAACTTCTATCTTAGGTTTTCCTTTAGCCGATCCAGCAGAATGGCCCAGTTCTCTCCCTTCAAGATTTCTTAACCGCGCTTCAAGCTGCAAGTATTATGTAAAAGTGAAGATTATATATATGTGGATGTGAGTGAGTATGTGCCTGTGTGTGCGTGCGCGTGCATTTATGTGTGTCTGTGTGTGTGAGAGAGAGAAAGTAGTGCAAGGCACCTTGGCTCGGTTCTCCAGTCCCATAGAGTTATCTTGGCCATCCCCTAGAGCATCATATCTAATTGCTAATGCAGCCTTTGCGGCAAGTGACCGGGAAATTTTACCCTTCATCTTTGGGGCTGCCTGGCCAACCAAGGATGCATGGTAGAGAAGCCCATACTTGGGAGTTGCGTGCTTTGTCTTTAGAGCTCTGAAGAGAGCCTTCTCCGCACCAAGGATCTGAACTGTGCTCCCAGGCTGCTTTGCTAAATTCAACAAACTACCTCCATGGGCTATAAGGCGAGCTCCAACAAGCTCTCCAACAAGAGCAGTCAAATTTGGTGCAATAGTGTTCATTCGGCTTTTCAAATAATCATATAGCTGAGCTCTGTACTCAGCAAGAGATAGAACCTGGTCACAGAGCTCTCTGATATTCATCAAATCAACTTCACTAACTTCAGTTCCCATGGATATCATAGCTGCCTCCTTCAATTCTGTCTCCACATCTTCAGGTAATATCTGAAATTTTAAAAGAAAAGTAAAGTCAGCAACGAAAAACATATACGATCAATGTCGGTCTTATGATGCAAAGAAGCAGAACCCAAGTAAGATGAAATTAAGAATATTGCTTTTAAAGCACCATTGTAATAACCTCAGTCAAAGATGACATTTCCAGATGGAGCAGAACCCAAGTAAGATGAAATTAAAAATATTGCTTTTAAAGCACCATTGTAATAACCTCAGTCAAAGATGACATTTCCAGATGGAAACGCCAGCACTCTGTCATATGGCACACAGGTCCATTGATATGGACTACTCAGAAAAAGACGAAATGTAATAGAAGGGAAACATTGTTTAATAAGCCTCCTCTACATCGTAAATGGACATATAGCCTTGTTTAATAAGCCTCCTCTATATCGTAAATGGCATATAGCCTATCAAAACTTACATCAGAGAAGTCGAGCTTTGCAGCATTTTCACGGCTACTCATCTTTTTTACCACTTTGGCATAAATAATGTTGTCCTGCACAATCTTTGCAAGCTCTGGAAAATGCCAACCATACCACTCTCTAACCCTCATTGCATATGTGTTCAGCTCTTTATCAAGATCATCAAGTAATCCAATTGCCTGGATGATCATTGTATCAACCTGAAAATAGAAAAGTAAAAAATGCTGATCACATCAGCCCTCCAGAAATCCAAGGTATCACTTAAAAACAATACCAACGTGAAAAGTCAGAGGACAAAGTGAAGAGGCAAATTCACAACAATTGATGGTACAGAAACATCACTTGGTAAGATCACAAAATGATGATCTATGAGGAAGAGTGATACAGAAAGTGAAAATTGGAGAACACAGATAAAAGACAGTCCATTCTCTCTTCAGGTCATCATAGGCGATAAACCCTTTCAGGGTAAACAGGACATATTCCAAACTTCCAATTCAAGCATTTAAATTTGGATGAAAAAGGAAAAATAGCAACAACTAGATAGTGGCTTTTGGAATAATCATTCAATCTTCCATATCACCAACTAATCTGAACAACTTCTTAGATGTTTTCAGTAGATATGGTTCTAGTAGATGAAGTTATAGATCTCTAGATATTTTCGTAGACATGGTTCTAGTGTATGTCAAGGTGCAATTTCCAACCATTAACATGCTCCCACACAAGCAGCGCCAAGAAAAACAAAAAGGCCACATAATCCACATTCCACTTTACAAAAACTTGGAATTCACAACAGTTTCACGAGTTATGACTGGTGTTGACAATAACAGATATTATAAAGAGAATTGCACAAGTGGTATACCTTATCAGGACTGAACTTCAGCTTGTATCTAGAGAGACTATGAGACAAACCTAAGCTCATTGGTGCAAGGTCTTGAGCACCAAGACCGGTTATGAGTTCAGTTAACTGACTTCTCAAACCTCTCATCAACTCCATGACAGCATTGTTGTGAACACATTCAATTTTCTGCAAGATAATAAATTTTCCAATTTAATTAAAATAAAACAGAATTCAATAGTTCCATAAACGAATAGGACCATCAGCATACCAGCTTTTCCTTAATCGCATTTCCAAGCTTTGAATCAGCCACAGCTAGTGTTTCTCCCTCACAATGGGCACGCAAGAACTTGCGCAAACCTTTGCTGGGTGCACTATCAATAATTTTGGTTACTGCTTCTAAAGCTTCTGATGTGTTCTCAAACTTTGAAAAAGCTTTCAGCTTCACAACCTAATGTCAATAGAGACAAACTCTCAGTTTCTTTTCATTTAATAAAAATGATGGGGAAAAAAAAAAAGAGATGAAAATGAAGTAAAACTAAATAAAACTACAATTTGTTTGAAAAAGAAAAAAGGGAACGAGAATGGTTTATAGTCGGGGAGAATGGAATCCTTTTTCCTGGAAAGTCTGTTCATACAGCACATGATGAGGAATGAAGGATGAGCTCAGCAAAATTGTTAACAAACAGTAAAAATTATAGCTTTAACACCCATCTAACGACAAAAGATGAAAAGACATAACAAATTTTTTATAATTCAAATGTCAGATGGTGCTACTACTGATCTTGCAGAGATGCAAATATATACACACAAAAAAAAGGAGAGAGAACCTGTCTGGCGGAATCTGCTGTGGAGAACTCCCTCCATAAGTCCTGAAAAAAATTTGCAAATCAGGACCCATAAACGACTTATTAGAAGGAAAACTCACTACCCAACAACAAAAGATTGCTGCTTACCACTTAAAATAAACTCTTTAGGTCAATAATAATCAGATTAATGAATTTTCTTTACCTCAACTCTAGATAGCCTGCCTTCATCTAATACTTTGAATAGGGCAAAACCCGCTGGCGTCTCGAACAATACAAGCATATTTCAATACCTGCTGAAAACTCTTCCAAACAAACAATAAAACAAGATCCCATCAGAAAACATCACCATAGCTGCTAATATCAGTAAACACAAATCGGAAACTCTTGATTTCGCTGTACAAATCATACAACACCACCATTCTCGTATGTGTGTCGGAGACGAAGATAGCATACCTGGGAAGAACTGCAACCGCTCTTCCGGAGATCACAGAAAGTGCGAGGATTAGGGTTTACAGTTTGTCGTTAGTATTTGTGCTCCACCAAAAGAGGGAGAGATGGAGAGTATTTAGGGTTTAGCCTTTCAGCCTTCAGGGGTTTAAAGTTTAAACGACTAAGCCGACCCGCCTCGGCCCGGTCAACATGTGGCCCGCTACTTGGATGGGCCGATCCGTGGCCCTAGGGCCAGGCTGGATTATCAATCAGAGGTAAGCTAGAGCCTAGAGGCTACCCATCGGCCTATCCTAAATTTTTGGCAAATTTCAATGTTGAGAATATTTACCTTTAAAATTAGGGGTGCCAAAATTTTATGCAGTCCGGATGACCGAATTTATCCGACACGTATTAAACTAAGTATGGACATAAATTATTTGTCCGAAATTCGAGTCCAAACACAAAATTTTTGTCTGATTTAAAATCGAATTCGGATCCAAACACATAAATATTGCCTGATCCAAACACATAAGTACTTGATCTGAAAACAAGCTCACATTTAGTGGTCTATACACAGTTTATTTGCAATTGTGGCTTTAAGGGGCTTCACAATACTCACCTACTTTTACAAACAAAGCAGGTGCAAAACTTCCCCCAGGAGGATAAAAAATAAAAATAAAGGAGGAATAAATAATTAAATACACTATATAAATGGTAATTCATCACAATTTCCTACCGTACTGGTTATAAAACAAAAAAATAATAATCACTGTAAACAGTCCTACAGCTAAGTATTGTACCCAAAGATAGAAAATCGACAAAGCTTTCGCCATTATAATTGTAGTTCGGCACCTGGACATGAAAGTTGTTGAGATACTTGTCATATATCTGCAACTGGCATATACCTTTTTACAGCCACATGCATGCTTCGCCTAAGACTTTTGCAGCGTCCCGGCAGAATCTTGAATGTGTAAAATTTGTATTACCACCTTGTCTATGATCTACATGGCAGGATCAAAAATCAACCAGCTTTTCCGAATTTACAAGGTCTTGAGAGATAAGTCTGGTCAAGAAAAAGCACCAGAGAAGAATAAAATCTATTTGCAATTATTATATAACACTGCCTTCATTGCCTTAGGCCAAATCCAACTTGTAATGAAATAGATAGAAAGAAACTAATCATATCCCACGAAACAATTAGTTGGAAATTGTCCATTTTCTCTCGAAGAAAATAAATAAGCCTGTGGTTCAGGATGATCAAAATAGTATTTCTCCAGAGCAACTAAAGATGGCTCTACTGACACAAATGGACCATATTAGCAAAAAGTTCGAAACAAGGTTTCCATATCAATGACAATCAGCGGTGTCTTCCAAGATTTCTGAATGATATCTTACAATGCACCATAAATTTCGTCAAAACTTATTTCAATTTAAGTAAAACTAAAAGAGTTGCACACAGAAGAAAACCAATAAAGAAAAACACACAGTGAGCACTCACCGCTTCGCAAAGTCTTACACCATTACCGACCCTGAACCACTCTGTAGTTGAGGACGACATCCTCTTGTTTCTTCCATATATAAGCCCTCACCGTGGCTAAGCTCATGTCTGGGGGTAAGACCTGGAAAATATAAAGCGTTTGCTAGATATCAATATCCCCCTGAATTCTGGGTAAAGGCGTGAAGCATCTACAACAGTAGGCTCAGAGGAGCTCCATTCAACATAAACAAAATGAATAATGAAGAAACAATCAAGACAGGTTAACAAACTAAATGCAATGTCAACGACTTCCTAACTAACAGAAGAGACAAAATCTTAAACATTGTAAGCCACTTAATCGAGGGAATGTGCAACATAAGCAATAGGCAAGTAAGTCATATTCCAAACTAGAGCTGGAGAGAGAGTGTCTAGGTTCAATTAATATATATGACAAATTGCAGGAAAAACTCTTCCAGGTGTTGCTCCATTCGTGTTGCAAAACTTATGACGGGAACAAAACATATTATATAAAATACAAGGTTCATGAATCCAGACAACCGAGATTCGGCCACAAGGGCACATGCTACAAGAAGTCTGCCCATATTATTTGTGTAAACAGAACCACAATAGAAATCAGACAAGAACCACAATATGGATCAAGGAAAGAAAGCGTTTAACCATACAAGCATCATACTTGCTAAATCCCATAGAAGGAATTCTCTTCCCATCAAACAACCAGCATTCCAACATCAGCAAGCACTAGTTCAATTCATTTATTATCACGCAATCCTTCCATCTCAACCAACTGTAAATAGCAGATCATAGACTGCAAGCATATGAATTGCTAACAATATCGCAACCAGTTTCGCTTTCTAGGAATTGCAGGGGCTGATCCATATGGACCGTCTTTATTCTTTATATACTTGGGTCTTGTAGTACCTTTTCCTTCTCTTTATTTTTTCATTGTCTTGTTTCTTGCAATCTCTTGAAACTTTATTAGGGCCCTTCAATAAAGCTCATTTTGCATTCAAAAAAAAAAAAAACTAACTAACAAAGCCACATTCGCCTACTTACCTGATTATTGCATAAGATTTCTATAGAAGGCCTCAGCTTTTGCCAAGACTTCACCCCAGGCCGGAAAGATCCATCTCCAACGGATGAATGTTGTAATGACCCCCCACCAAGTCCAGGAGAAAATGCTGCATCAGGGTTTACACTATCCAATGGTTTATCGAGGACCATCTTCTCTATTACATAATTGACAACCTACAAAAACATAAAAGCAACGTGTCATGGTAATTCAATACAAATATTCGAATTAGTGCATTAAATCACAATAAAATTCAATCCTTGCAAGTCTAAAGAATATTTACACTTGACAAAGCACACCAATCTGAGTGAATGTTTTTAACACTTGTCTACCATAGGAAGAGTTTACACAACATTTGACATTCTAAACTTGACAAACCACCATCATGATGAGAACAGATATTACTCTGCATCATTTCAGGGCCAGCTAGAAGCTTCTTTTATGCATCAATGCAAAGGATTTCTAATAATTAAAGCCATGCACACAAATGCCAGCTTCAATGAAGAAGGATTTTCCACTGTGGATCTGGCTAAGGGCCTATGTACAAGATATATATTTATATGATTGTATCTCACACTAATAATATTTTAACTGAAAATTACTGTTCCATTCATAAGCAAATGAGTTTGCACATAGTTTAGTTGTATTCTACAATACAGCATATATATGAGTTTCAGCATAAGGGAATCATATCTGAGTTTCAGCATATGACTCCCTTGTCCGCAGAAACTTGTCTTCTACCCAAACCATGCAAATAAAGAAAGAAAATCTCTTTGATGGCACATCCATGCTTACTTTATGTATTCTCAATATGCGAGGTGCACTTAGTTTGCCTTGTGTAAGTATCTGGGCAGCTGAACCTTCAGAGGGATGCAGATAAAAGCTGCACCTGCAGAAATTCAAATTTACACTAGAAAAGATATTTATATGAACCAAAAATATAAAACCCATTGCAAGATCTTCTGCTTTAAAAAAAGTTCAGAACGAAAATTCGGAACGTTCAAAAGTAAAACAATATTCATGCCAGGTCATTTCAAGATCCAGCGAATAAGATACAGGAGAAAAAATGGACTCAGCAATATGAAAGATTCAAAGAACTTTCAGGTAAACCATTAATTGAGTGATGGAAATGCATAATGGTCAGAAAATTACTTCGTATTTTCTCTCAGCGGAAGCCGGTTATTTAAAACACAATCTAGAACCCACCAAGGGAAGTCCTTCTCGTCTTCAGCTCCATCTAAATCAGTTATTTTCTTCCTCCATGGTCCTCCTTGAGATCCTTCAGTGATAATTGAAGGAGGGGAAACTGTTGAAAATTCGAAAGGAGGATACACCTTGGAGTCATTTTCAGCATTGCCATCTACCTCAATCCTAGAATGAGTAAGACTTCTAGCAGCAATATCCTTCCCAGACATAACATCCCCATTAGGTGAAGCTTGCAATCCAAGTCTCTGTCTCCTTTTGGCTAACCAATGAACCAATAGACCTTTAAGGGTTTCACGAGCTAGATTAACCTGCATATGACATAAGTCAACAGTAGAAACTAAAATCTAAGCAAAACAACTATCTGGCTTCAGACTTCAGAGGCCAAATTATGTCAGAGAACTCAAATAACTATTAATTACATATGAAAAAATCCGAATCATATTTTGATTGTGAATTTCACAGGTTGCATGGCATGTGGGCAAATTATTAATGATTCTAAGAATCCTTGCAAGACTACGAGACTGGAGTTCCACAACCCACAAAATACTGTAACTGTGAGTTTTCTCAGAATGAAGTCAGATTCAAGACTAATATATTGTTTTTACAGAATAAAAAACATATCCATGCAGATAACATCTCAATGTTAATCAACGAAAAAGGAAGGAATAAAACTCTTAACTAGATTCACCTCCAATTTGAAACAAATAACTGTTAAACTGTGTTTCTATAAAATGAGATCCGAACTCTTATTTTCTATTATATGGTAGTTTTGAACATCCAACTTTGATTTGAGATCCAACAAATAAAAAATAAAAGAAAAAGAGGAAAAACCGAAAAACCCTTGCAAAGGAAGTAAATAAGATTATCTAAGAATAGGTTTACCTTATCATCTTCAGGTTTTCCAGAAATGTTAAGATCTGCCGAATACATCTCTGCAGAAAAACATTGTGGTGTGTCCAAATGAACAGACAAACTTCCAAGCCTTGTATCCACAGTGAACCATGCAGGGATGCTGACCTGAAATGGCAATGAAT
Source organism: Tripterygium wilfordii (assembly GCF_013401445.1). Classification (NCBI taxonomy): domain Eukaryota; kingdom Viridiplantae; phylum Streptophyta; class Magnoliopsida; order Celastrales; family Celastraceae; genus Tripterygium; species Tripterygium wilfordii. The sequence goes on along the minus strand of NC_052237.1, from coordinate 10,858,070 downwards.
CAGTAGCAATAAGGAAAAAATTAAAAAAAATCAGCAGTAAGATTATTAAGGATTTTCCACATTCAGTATGTCATTAAAAAACGAAACAGCAAGTAGTTTCATACCATCTCAAATAATTCTTGCTTTTTGTCCTCAAAAGAAACCTGGAAATTTGAAATTAAAACCATGAAAATCTCTTGCATTAGTCCACAATTGACAGCTGATACACACAAATAGAATTTAAAAAGTAGTTGCACATTATTAATGGTACAAGTGTGCAACTACTCCTCCCTCCTAATACCATAAAATCAATGATCAGATTAGTGTACTGTTATACAAGAAAAGACAGATAATGGATGATGAAAATCTGAGATAACCTTTCCATAGTCCTCAACCACGACCCCCTTGGTAATTTCCCATAGCTTCACTGAGCCAGTAGTATCCTACCGAATATGCATAAGCTATCAGATGTAGAAAACGCCCTCAGCAAAATCATGACACCGTGGCATCAAAGTCAATAAGTTACATGAACTGCCATATGTACCTTAGTCAATACATGCCTTCTGTTATTTAAAATTTCATGCTGCACTATTCCTGGAGTTCCAGGAATGGTTAACGCCGGTTCCTTATATACAGGCATCTGCATAAATGGCAACAGTTAGTACACAGATAATTGGAGAATGATTCTACTGTCAATAAAGGAGGGCGGAGAAAGGAAAAAATTAGTAATCCCAATGAGTATAAAAAGCCAACCCAAGAAAAAGATAAGGAAAAGGCTCAAATGATAAGTAAAGTAAAACTGCACATCGTCTTTTCCAGATAAGTAGGTTAGCAATGAGACACAATGTAAACTAGAGAGATAAACTTACAGGGGTAGATCCTTCCAAAGAAACTCTCGCTCTTGAGAAAGACAAGTTTCCGGCCAAAAATGACCCACCTTTCTGAAAAACCTTCTGAGGACTCCGTCCCTCAGAGGGCCATCTATCAACTGAAGAATCCGTTGTTGCAACCCATATACTATCATCATGCAGTGCCAATTGCAGAATGGGATGCTCCTTTGTGCAAAGCAAGAGACTCTCCCTCGTCGCCAAGTCTGTCAGGTATAACTGAGGGTACAAAGATAATATGAATCAAAAGGTTAAGCATAGAAGCATGACATTAACACAGATTTAAGTAGAAAGAAAAGATTTCCAGACGTCCTCATCACCATGCCTTAGGGTAGGGATTCGAATCCCCATCCCTCTTGAACAATGTAAAAAAAACAAGGGAAGATAAGACTTGCATAAGTTTGGTTTCACAAGCAAAGGTACTTACAGAAGAGTCCCTTCCGCCACTATAAACATGACTGAATGTTGGTGTGCTGGCAAGCGCCCACACGGAATCAGTATGCACTGCATAAGAATGCACACAACGCTGCTGTCCAAGATCCCATAATCTAAATTGGCATATAATCAATTACAGAATATAATTCTATCTTAGATTGGCTTCAAACAAAGACACAGTATTATAATCGTATAGTGTCAAATATACACGTGTGCGTGTGGATAAACCACCTGATCATAGAGTCAGAAGATCCTGATAAGCAAAACCTGCAAGAATGAAAATTAACATTTCTGTCAACTGACTAGTCAACATAAGGAACTAAGAGCCGCTCAGTTAAGTTCAATGAACTAGTAAACCCCAATACCCCGAAGGTTCTCCTGCAGCTCAACATCAACAATTCAGCATATTATGTCTCTCCATAGCAGACATCAGCTAGATTTTTCTTCACATATCATCTGTACTGTCTATCAATCTGGAGGCTATTAAGTATTAATCTTCCTCCCTGTAGTTCTCTTTGCATCTACTTGGTTTTTCAATAAATTTTCTTCCCATTCAAAAAAAATGTAGACATTGAAATGTAGGCCCAATAATTGCTTATCTTTCCACTCAAATCCCCATTCGTCCCACTTCTCTTTTTCTCTCCCCTGAACCTCTTTCTTACTACTTTTTTATTTATAACAACAAGCCGCAACATAGACTGACCTTTAATTCGTTGAAAAGCCACACTCAAAATGGCATGAGTACTCTCATTTCTTTCATTCGACACAATAGAAAGCCTTCTCACATGTCAATGAACTTGAAACACAACATGGGAATAACTATAGCTTAAGTACACAATTACACAAATATAGCATAAGTGCAGAGTCCTTTTCAATTACCTGCCAGTGGAGTCTAGAAGTAAAGCCCTGATGTTATCTGTATGTCCTCTTAGTTTCATGGTCTTCAAACCGGTTCTTGGGTCCCAAACACGCACTACCTGCAGAAATCAGGAAATGAGACTAAAAACAACTACACTGCTCTTTCTTCTAACATTATAAACCAAAGCCTATTCAATGAATAGGCATTTGATTTGTGCAACTGATATGCACACACAAACTAAACACTACAATTTCGAGGGTAACAAAGAAACGTAACTAAGAAATGATTAAAAAAATGCAAATATCACGTTAAACCTTCTCTGTTCCACCAGATACAAGAAGGGTTCCACTATCATTCAATGCCAATGCATAAACAGACTCCTTATGACCTTTGGCAGCAACAGGGACATGTCCATTAGACTGAGTTGTCTGCGAAGAAATGTTGTTGCTTGAGCCAATGGTGCGTAAACTCGTCATGGGTAATGAATTCCCAGAACCGCTGTCACCATTTGAACATTCGTCTTCCACTGCATCACTTGACTTTGACCGCGGAGTAACTGCAGCTTCAATATCCCATATGAAGACCTCCCCACCAAGGCCACCAGAGGCAACAACATTGCTCTAAAATGCACGACACAAAAAATTGATCAGAAAATAATTTGACATAACAGATATCATCTCTCCAAGGACAATTTGCACTATCAAACTGAATGAACAAATTAAATAGCAGGAATTCACTGATAGGAAACTTTCATCCATGCAGTTATTAAGATCCACGAAAAAATTGACATAGAACTTACATTTTTTTCTGCTGCAGCAAGACAAGTGACATAGTCAGTATGCTGACGGAGAGTCCTGACGCAGGTTCCATCAGAGAGGCAATTCCATGACTGGTGTATCTCAGCAAGAAATGAATAAACAAAGGGAAAAACGAGCCGGGAAAAAAAATTGTGTGCACAACAAAATTTACACATACTATGACAGTTGACAAACCTTGAGAGTGGCGTCTGAAGAGCAGGAAACAAGTGTATTGTCACCAGCAATGACAGCATCATTTACCTGCATGACTTGTTTGTATTTAGCAGTGATTTTTTTTTATTGAATGGCTAATAGTTTATTAAGAATTACAAGGAGGCAGGGATAGGTGACAGAAGCAGCAGATTGAAACGGTGAGGAACGCCAAAAAATCAAACCATATTAAGGGTGGAATTAGCAGCAAAAATGAGTCGATGTATACACTCTTCCAACTACTACCCCCCACCCCAACCCAAAAAAAAATATCTTCTTCTTCTTATTAGTTATCACACAAAATAATACACAGATTTTTTACTCCCCCATCCCAAGAGAAAAAAGAAAGAGTGAACCAAAGTTGGAACTTGAGAGAACTTGCCTATGAACAGAAACTGAGCTCAAATCAGCTCGTTACAAACCCAGCCATGTAATATATCACCTATAAACCTTGGATACTAATATATTATGCTATCGGACACTGATTAAGAGTAGTGCAAGGAAAACCACTATAAACATAAAAAGGTACCCAGTCAATGTGTGACTCAAATGTAGCTGAGCAAGTCGCAGAATCTTCATCCAGTGCCCATCTCTTTAGGGTGCCATCACGGCTCCCAGTGAAGAGAAAATCACACCCTCCAGATGCAGATGACTTTAACAAGTCCAAACAATTTACGCCAGCACAATGCTGCAAAATAAAAAAACAATATAGAGCAACATGAGGATCTATTATTCCATTAACAAATACAACTACCTAATCAAAAGACTAGCTTTTAGGGAATAAGTGCCACATTGGAGACTAGATAAAATCCTGTTAGTCATCTTTTCTAGAGTTTTCCAAGCCTGAATGTACTTACTTTTAAACACCTTCAAATTGAAAGGAACATAAATGTACCTTTTTTAAACATCTTCAAATTGAAAGAAACAGAAAAAGAAAAAGGAAATAAATTAGCGAAACACTTTCAACTGAAGGTCAAAGCTGTTTCGCATTGAACTTATTCTCTTCCCCCGACCATAAATATTATCCTTGTTATCATTAGCACAATTGTTAATTAAAAAGGATAAAACAACACCTGCTCCAGTAATCATTAAGAGCATATAAATATAATATTTAAGCATGCAATGAGCGTAACAACCGTTGACTGCTAGTGAATAGACATGGTCCTCAAGGGAGCTTGTGGATTGCCACCTCAACATAATAAGTATACAAGTATGAAAAGAATACAATGACCGCCAAAACTTACCATATGCACCTTTATGTGATTGCCTTACTCAATTTGATGTAAACTATGTAAACAATATTATCATAGTTCTAAAAGATTATAAACAAGATCAAAGTCCTTCATTCGACACTCCTAAATATTTTCTGTGTACTTAAGGAGGCATCCCCTCGGCGCCATTCTTAATAAACTCATTTTGTTATTTAAAACAGAAAAATGTCACATATTCTATATCAGAGAGTTTGACATTAACATTTATTTCAAATGGAGTTCATTTGTATTACATAATGAAAAGTGCCCTGACGTAATGAGAATGAATTTCTCAAGACATTCATCAAAATAACCATCAAGTGCAAAATATTCACCTTGAACACCATCTGACACAAATCAGAAAATAAATACTGGCTGTAAACATCATAATAAGCGCAAAATAACTCCACCTTAGTATCATCAGCATCACTCAACACATATGTCAGTCTCTTTTCTTTTCGAGGGCGAGAAGAGTTGGCCGTATTACCTGCACTACCTACACGGTGCATTGCAGTAACACCTAGAACAAATAAAAGTGACTAAAATGTCAATGCTAAAACCAGAAGATGCAATCATTACTGATTCCTCTGAGCAGCTCACACAAGAGTGGACGGTTTAGTCCCCAATCCAAACGGGTTAAACAAAAAACTAACCTTCATTCCTCCTCAATGGAATGGAAGCCTAAAAATATATATTAGAAAAGTAAATGTAGCATGCTATATACACTTCAAAAGTTGGTTTTGGAGAAACTGAGCAAAACAAACAAGTTTAATCCCGTCCACTATAGTACTGCAAGAGATGCAGGAAATAGAACTGATCATTATCTCGATAATGATACTCATGAGCTGAAATAAGGTTTGTTACATTAGTAGAACGATTTTCTGCTACTTTGTTCTTTTCTACTTTGTTACAAAGAAGGTAAGATACATAGTGGCAAAATCCAAATTACATAGATGCAGCACACAAATTGTGGTCTACATAACAAAATGAACAAATCAGATAAAACAGTGCAGACACCCAATTCAACCCTACCATCTATCAATCATATAATGCACGCTTGGTTCTTCGGGCAGAACTCAACAAACAAAGATTCCGAAAGCCTGAATTTACAGCATTCAATTATACGAAACTTAATCTAAGACAATCAATTAACTAAAATCAGAAAATTCGCTCAGGATTTAACTCGTGCACAAACTCAATGACGATTCCAAATCAAAACCCTAGCATAATCTGAGACCACAATTCCGATTGTAAAAAAGCAATACAATCCACACCAAAAAAAAAAAAAAACCGTTGTTTCTGTAGTGAAATGAAAACGAAATTCTGCTACAGATTGAGCGTGAAGAAACCAAAGCAGGAGGAATTCAATAACTTACCAGAAATCAAGTGGGGAGGAAGAGACAAGTTTTGGAGTTGTCGATCGTAAAACCCTAGCGATGGCGATGTGTTTTGCTGATTCGTCTGGAGCTAGTTAACATGAGAGAGAGATTTGAGAAGGAGAGAAAATCATGAACAAAACTCGAAAGAAAAACTGGACTCCGAAAAATTAAAAGTCGGAAGTCAAAATCAATAATAAAGGAATAAGAAAATCCTCATCTGTCACATAAAAAGAGTAGACGACGTCGTATTAGTTCTTAGTTATCTTGATATTAATAATATCGAACAATATTAGGGGAAAACAAAATCTAAAATCTAATTTCTTTCTTTGTTTTCTATTCTTTCACATTTGCCTGTAAATATTCCATATTTTATTATTATTATTATTGGTATTATTTTATGATATACTTTTTTTTGGTAGGTAAATGAGTGTGATGGCTCGAACTTGAATATCTTCCAATTTAAATATATACCTCTGGATTGAGAGATTGTATAAATAATATATAACTTACGTTAATTTTTCTTACTTTTTTAAGAACATAAATTTATTCTGAAAATATTAAATTTTAAAAAAATATATCAATGGAACATAAGGACTCATTTTGACTATTGGCTGAAAGATTTTACTGTCAAATACGTGTAATGAGCCTAATTAAAAAAAAAAACTATTTAATGAAGCTCACATGTACACTTTGACTATTGGTTGGAAGATTTAATGATTTATTGTCAAACATGTTTAATGAGCCTAATAAAAAAAATATTTAATGAAATTGACATTGACAGGCATTAGAAGTTGAATTTTGAGTTGGCTCTTTTACTCTTCCTTTTTCTAGTTAACTTATTTCACTCTCGGTTCTATTTTCTCTCTTAGACTATAATTATGAAATTTATATTAAAAATGGTTATATGGAGTATTTTTGTGTTCATTTGCTAAAATATTTCTAGTACAAGATCCCAATTTGGGAATCTCCACTAATTAAGATTAACATCACTATAAACCGCATTATTTGGTATTCTCCAAACGAAGTGATATTTATATAGTCTTGACAAGTGAGGTAGTCCAACACGGCAGAGTTACTATGGGATGTTGTCCACCAAGAAAAACATGTGGATGGTTAGGAACTAAAATTAATTATATATGTTAACAATCTCCCACACTTGTGGGCTAGGTATACCAGACTCAACAAGTGGATAGTACGGGCAGTGGCGGACCCACGTGGAAGGGACTGGGGGCACGTGCCCCCAGTGAAAAAAAAAATTAATACTAAATATGCTATAAATTAGTTAATTACATATCAAAAAAAATTTTAAGGCCCCCAATTGAAAAAATTGATGTCCCCAATCCATTAATTTTTACCCAATCCACTAACTAGTTTAGACCCAACCCAACCTCATAAATCCTAGAAATTGTTTCATGTGATGCTACAAGTTTAACAAAAAAGCTCAAGCACATGGCCTTTTGAGATACTTGTAATCATTTGATTTTGTTTTCAATTTATAACTAAGGTTGATTATGTTGTGGATTACATATGAATTATTATTGGCTTTGCAAAAAAAAATGGAGACATGTTGAATGCTATTGTGATAATCATAATGTATCTTCTTATTGCTTTGAACTATTATTAATTTGTTTTTATATTTGCAATCAATAATCATAAATTGATTACATATAGAACCCACAAAAAAAAAAATCCGGAGGCGCTGCCCCCGGACCCCCACACTACTTTGTGCCCCCACTAATTCAAATTCTTGGGTCCGCCACTGAGTACAGGTTAAGATTATTTGTGGGTGATCCGTCCATAAGGACATCCGAAGACCCAATAGGTGACCCAAATGGGTGGAGTTGGCTCTGATACCATATTATAACTTGATATTTGATTGTATTGCAGGTAAAGAAACTACAAAACCAAAGAGAAAAGAAGATAACATGAAGAAGAAGAAGAAGTACAAGAAGAGGAAGAGAGAGTTAACAACTGATGAACACATGTGATGTTATTCAATTGTGTTCATCTTACAAAACCCAAGCTCCTTCTTAATAGCATCACTTCATCTTACAAAACAACAAAGTTTAAGTATCGGTGACCAGAGTCCGACTGATGATGCTCAGACACTAAAATTAGTGTTCATGAGAGAAAATTGAGAGAGGATGACTTAGGTTGCCAAAAACAATTGTCTTCTCTTGGCTCTGGATTTTCTTTTTGTAGTGTGAGGTTTCTTTCATGCTAAGGACAATGTGGGATCCCATGACCAATACCTAGTGGAGAATGCAAGCTGGATCCGTTGCTTGTGGCATCAGATGTTTATGGCTCGATGAAGCATATCATTCCAAAATCTTGAAAGTATATGTGAGGCTCTATTATAGGGATTAGAGTAGGACTAGTGCACCAAAAAAATTTAGAAATTTTTTGAAAATCATAAATGTGTAATATTTTGCATAACGAAATCAACGATATATTTTTGTTAGACAACCACTACATCGTACACTTGTCCTCCCCCGATCCCTCTTATAGAGTCTACAAATCAATTTTGTAATCAATATTTCTAAGTAACTAAAACTTATGATTATTACTATTTAAGTAAAAAAAAAACCCTACCTATATTGAAGTAAATAAAAACTATAAAATTGGACTTGTCGTTGGCAATGAACCCTCTAATATTGGTTTTGTTTTGATGGAGACTATTTGCACTCCCCAGATTTCCATTGACATCTCATTTTTCAAAACCACCAAACACGCTCTTAACAAACTCATTCACACCCCATTTTCCTCTCTCCTCTCACGCGCACCATCACCGGCCACCACTGCCACTGCTTATTCCGGCCACCGTTTTAGGCCACTAACCTACCGAAAACCTTCTCTCGACTCTCACGAGCATAATCCAACCAAACTCTCCTCAAACCGTCGCCCGTAGCCTCCGGAATCATCCTTGGAAGCTCACGGTCATCGTGAAGAAAAAACTCCAATCCGGCTAAATCCGGCGACGAAACAACGAACCACCACCACCAACGAGTTCATAGACCAAAGACGAACCCGACCCAGCTCTTGGCCGGCCGGAACTGACATCGAAATGCCCGACTGGAGTTCATCCACTAGAGACTCGGGGTGGCTAAGGGCCATGTTTGGACTTTGGGGGAAATGGGGTGTCAATGGGAATATGGGGAGTGCAAATAGTCCCCATCTTGGTTTTAGCAATTGCTCCAGAAACGGTGTCGTTACATGGCTTCGAATGAAACAGCAGAGAAAAACGGTTAGTTGCATAGCAAAAACCGCCCAAGAGTCCAAGACAACGATCTAACCGACAACGCTCAACAGACATGGCTCTCTCATCATCGCCATTACCATCGCAAAAAGGCGTAATAATAACAGTACCAACACTGGTGCTCTCTCTCTCAGCCGCCGCAATCTTCATCTTCCTCCTCTTGTCCACTCTTTCCACTTGCTCTTGTCCTCCTTCAACCGCCCCTGCTTCGACTGGTGCCGCCGCCGTATCGAGGGGTGGGAATTATGGGGAGGATCGTACGGAGAGGTTTTCGCCTACGCAGGATGATATAGAGTGGATTAGGGATCAGATCCGGGTCAATGGTATCCGAATGCAACCGAATGTGCTTCGTAAGGGCATCAATCCTCGCACTAGGGCTCAACAACTCCAGGATCTCATTCAGTATGCACACCTTCTTCTTCTCCTTCATATTCTCCTTCTATGTGTGTGTACTGTGTAGGTATAGATTTGGGATTTGCGATTGATTTGGGTGTGCATTGGTTAGTTTGCGTCGGTGATAACAGGTCTCTGTTTGTTCTTATGTGTTATCGATGCGTTTAGGTTAATTCGTTAATTCTGACGATCAGGTGTTAGTCGTTCAAAATCTGGGGTTGTGGAGTGTGAAATCTGAATTTCTGTTTGTTTGATTCGAAGCAATAAACTTCAGCTGAAAATATGAATCATATGTGCTGCATATTCGTTAGGACTTAGGAGTTTGGGTGTTGGAAGAGGAAAAACCCCGGACGCTATCGGTGAATTTAACTTGACAAAGCAAAGGCAATGTGAGTTGTATAATAATTAATCATCCCAGCCCCTGCCCCCGCCCCCGCCCCCTTAGGCCTAGTTTTCCCCTTAGTCGTGCTTATTGGAATCCACTTATCGATGATCTTATAAATGTTTGTTCTACAAATTTTAATAGGGCCTTGTTGCAAACTTTTACAGAACAATAAGGAGAAGCTAGCTTTGAAAAGCAAATTTCTTGATGCTTTTAAAAGCACTTAATAAGGAGTACTAGCTAGATTTTCACATGCTTCTTTTAAAAAATGTTCCTCACCACCATTTCCGTCATGAACGAAGAGAATCACCTAAAAGTAAACAATGCTTAACTCTTTCATTAAATACTTTTATACGATGCTTCTTTAACTGGTTTCTATAAGCACAAGCAACGGCAAACTAAGTCTTTTCCATACTTTCGCTCCTGGCTATTAACCTTCTTGAGCTTGCTTTGTATATAGTTGATTTGGGTGTTCATGCATGCTCATTCAGCGTAGCTTTCTACTTGGTTGTAAATTATGTATAGAAAATACTACTTGAATGAGATTGATTTCGGAATTTGGAAATTGCAGATTCAAGGGTATTTCCCACTATGAAGAACCTGAATCTAATGATCATACTGCCCTCCCATGTCCAGGCGAACTGCTCGTTGAAGAGCACCACAGCAACTATGGGGAGCCCTGGGCTGGCGGACGGGATGTATTTGAGTTCCTAGCTGAGTCTTCACATCTGACTCCTGTCTCACGCGTTCTTGAAATTGGGTGTGGCACACTCCGTGTTGGGGTACACTTTATTCGCTATCTCAATCTGAAACATTTCCATTGCCTTGAAAGAGATGAGCTATCTCTCATGGCTGCATTCAGGTATGAGCTTCCTTCTCAGGGTCTTTTGCACAAGCGTCCTGTGATTGTGAAAGGCGAGGACATGGAGTTCTCCAAGTTTGGTGCTGGAGTTGTTTATGATCTGATTTATGCAAGTGCTGTTTTTCTTCATATGCCTGATAAATTGGTGTGGGTTGGTTTTGAGAGGTTAGCAAATAAGTTGAAACCTTATGAAGGGCGGATCTTCGTATCTCATAACATAAAGTTTTGTTCAAGATTGGGAGGAGACGAGTGCACAAAGAGGCTTACAAGTTTGGGGCTCGAGTATATTGGAAAGCATACACATGACAGCTTACTTTTTAATCATTATGAGATTTGGTTTGAGTTTAGGCAGTCTAAAGCTTAGGTGGTTGTGAATTATTTCTTTTTAGAGTGTAGCTTGGCAGTCCGAGAAGCCAAAAAAGAGCAAAATGTGCTGTGTTGACTCTAGATTAGTTCCTTAACACTTCTACAAGCTTGGCTGTTCATTGCCTTGTCAATAGATTCAAGTAGAAGATATGGATTGATAGAGCTGATCTTGAGATGTTTATATCAGTGGTTTAGTCTACATGCTTTAAGAGTGAATGAAGACCTTGAACTCGACAGAAGGAGGGACGCAGTAACTTTGATATTTGTTTTAGGGAGCTTGAATATCTCCTATTCAGAATGCAAATACTATTTATAGAAGCAGAGTTTTATTTTTTAAAGAAAGTTCCTGCTTTTTAACAAGTAACCTCATCATCTATTGAATGCTGGTTTTTATGTCTTCTGCATAAAATTGAATTTGTATGTTAAACATACATACATACATGAATTACCTAGAAGATGTAGATGAGCTATATACATGTCATGAAGCCGACTCAAAAATTTTGAGATAAAGGCTCGGATGATGATGATGTAGACGAGCTATCTAACATTAGTTGGTTGTGTTTTACAGAGTAGAGAAGTGTCCAATGTTTATGGATGGAAAGCATGAACAGTTTTATTGTAACACTTTCTTTTTTGACAGAGATACTTGCCACAGAAGCAAATTTTGCTTGATTAATCTCTCCACTTTATTTGGGTACCTGAATCGCAATGCTTATAGGAAAGTTGGTTATCATTATTGTCAAAGCTATTTTCCCTAAACCATCGAGGCTCGGATAGTGAAATCTCTCTAAAAATCGTTCGAGCTTGGTTACTTGAATCTGTAAGTGTAATCGATTTGAATTCACTAATCTGATTTTCTAATTAGTGTCAATTTCAAAATGGGTTTGTCTATGGTAGATCAACTCAACAAACAAAAATAAAAATAAAATTGACGGCAAATGGCTGAGAATAGAGTACAAATTGTAACCAAACTGAAAAAACCAAATTCGAAAACCGAATAATCAAGGTTGAGATCGATCTCTTGGTTGTGGTTGGTTGTGGATCGTTTATGGACAAGCCAATAAATCACTTTCAAGAACTTGAAAATCCAACATCCTCAAGATAGAGAAGAGAAATAACAGATCTACAGTTTTTAAGCTTATAGTGTGAAAGAACATAACAAGTGAGAAGAAAGAGAAGTGAAGAAGTAGAGAGAGTTAGGTGAAAAATGAAAAATGTTAGGGGGTAAAAATATAATTAGATATTTTATGGACGCTTAAATGTGCAGTAAAATTTTTTAGTGGGCGTACATGTCCAAAACTCAGAAGTCTCAACTTGGTACAATTTCCCCTTTCAAAAACCGAAATAAACCCTAAACCAGAGAACCAAGTGAGATTTCGCAGACAAGAATGCAAACTCCACGAACACTTGCCAACATTTACACCAAAAAGGTGATCTTCTCCTCCCGATACAGTAATCTAACTCCATCACAGTATCGTTCGATTTCCTCCACGACGCCACTCAACTCATGGATGGACAAGGTCAAAGGGGTTTTTACCGGGAACAAAACCTCCTTAGATGAACCAGAAATCAGCTCCGAATCATTCACTCTACTTAGTTAGTATTCACTCATTCCATCGTCGCTATGCATTATTGCTTCTCTGATATCTTTTATTTGGCAATCGCTATGTTGGTCGATCACGTTTTTACATCGAAATTGAGCTGGAGCAGAACTCACCACAAAACCCGGCTCCAATATTTATTCAAGTTGATTTTTTTCGCGCTAAACTCGAGCTTGTTATGAACTCCGATGATTATGACCGTGTATACATACATGTTACCTTGACATTATGATATTTTCGGGTTTTGTTCGATGATTTACTCGTCTTTGCTAGATATGGATTTTATGGAAAATGTTATAAATTCGTTTTTTTTTTCTCCAGAGATTTTAATAATTTAATTGTCTCACAACATATCATGAGTGTGCTGACCTGAAGGTTAATTCATCCTGTTTGCCAATGAAGTTGAACTGGCGCTTTCTTACTAGATTTAGTCTAATTGATATTGAACAAGCACCCACATCCTGGTATAATTGCACGATGAAAGTGACTGCTATTACATCGTTTTTATTTCTTTTCGCGGTTTATTATCTTTTTTTTTTGATATTTTATCATTCGCCAGTGCTGTTTTTCTGTATATTTAACATTTGGCTTTTTATATGTTTGACGTGTAGAATTTGCTGATGGACTGAAGACTGCAAGGAGGTTAGGGACATTCAAGCAATATATGGTGGGTCGAAGCAGCGAAGCAACATTTTCTGATGCTTTTGAAAAGTCTGAGGCAATTCTTCGATATCTTGGAGGCATTGATCCTACAGGAGAGGTTGGTTTTTCGTCGTTTGTGCAAAATATATGTGTTGTAGTGATGAATTATTGCGGTTCAATGTTTGTGTCGTTTTGAGTTTCTCAACAGGCTTTTTAACAATGGGGAGTTGTCCGCTATTGACAAATAAAAGAGTTTAGCATGCAAAAGCTAATTTGTTGAGATTCTTCGATATCAAAATCTAATTTTAGGTGGTATTTTGAAGTCTTATGTTATTTTCCCGCTTTGTGCCCAGAGCCTCAGACAATGAAAAGTCAACAAATGTATAGAAGTGGACCAACAGGCCTAGATGTATTTTTATCCATTTGGTGTTTGTTTGATACTGTAGTCGAAAAGAAGTGTGTTCTTTATTTTCATCCATTTGGTGATTTCCTGATTATGGTTTTAGGTTTCTTGATTTATAGAACCTCAAAAGCAATCAAAAACAAGAAGCAGCAAAATGTTTTAATTGCACAGTGGCTGACGTGGAGAATGCACTTGCAAAGTTTACTTGGGCTAAAGAAGCACAAAAAAAGGTAGAGGACTTAAAGAAAGAAGGAAAACCAATGCCAAAGAGCTTCGGTGAGGTATTATCTTATTTATTTCCCCAATGCAGCACTTCTTAATTCACTCTACTCCTGGGCTTTGTTTTTTTTTCACTCATTCTATTTTAAAGTGGTGTGGTGATTCAATGATCAGAAATGGAGTTATTAAAACTAATATGAAATTACTTGGGCACAGCCTAATTTTTATTATTTTGGATATAAGAAAATTAGAAATTTCTATTGATTTGCACATAGGAAAGTCAATATGTGTGTTTTGATTGCTGCATTTTTACATTTCTGTTGCTTGTTTCAAGTATGAATTGTCAACCTCGGATGAAAGTAAATGTTCTAATAATATGAATGTTCATTCAAAGCATGCCTTATCAATTGCATTTCTGTTTTATGAGGTGATTTGACCTTTCAAAATAAATATGATCAAATGGCATTTATGTTTTCTAGGTACAAAAGCTGATGGGGTCAACTCCATTGGATCTTGCTAGGTCTAATTTGGCCAAGAGTGGGCAGATCAGTCGGAATGCACTTTGTCCATGTGGTTCCAAGAAGAGATACAAGCGGTATGTCCGTCATCTCTGAACTTTTTAGCTGTACAGCTTACCTTTGACTTTCTAGATTTCATTTGTGCTTTTGTCTAATAAGCTACTTCAAAAATGTAATACATAATCGATTTGAATGATTGTATATAGAATCATAACCTTTAACCATATATTGCTATATTGAAACCTTTATCTTCATTTCTAGGGAGAGGCAAGTTAAAGTGAGACCAAAAAAAATTTCTCGCTATTCTTTCCTATGATATTATCCAGGACTATAGAATATTACTACTTTTTTTACACGAGTATAGAATATTAGTATTTGTAATAGCTGTGATGTGCATAAAGCAAATAGAAAAAGAGAGTTACAATTTCTTCGTAACTTCTGGTTATGGAAGTCCATATTAATTCTGCTGAATCAGTCCTAGTTTGTAACTGATGTCAGCCTACGAGTATATGATGCCTATTGTTTGCTACTGTAAAAGCACCATATCTTAGAAAACTAGAGTAATGGAGAATGACATCTCTACCTTTATTCATTATTTCTCTCATCGCTGAAACAATCGGGGTTCAAAGAACTTTCTTCCCAAGGAATGATGCTATTATGAAAATGATGCCTACTTGATTTTGTAGGGTTTTTCTTTTGTTCAATTTTAGCTCACTTGTCTTGTTTGTGTTGTAACGAAGGTGCTGTGGCAAGGATTAGGAAATACAATGGAAGAAGAGAACTAGATAACGCAGGCCTGGGTTAGAGGGAGAGCTTCTCAAAGATGCTGGAGCCAGCAACTTCTCGAAATTGATGATTCAATAAAGTGCAATTCTTTTTAATTTTCCTTTTATTTTTCGTCAAATAATTTTGAGCAGGATGAATTTGCCTTTTGTAAGGAACAGCTCTTTTTATGCGAGTTGTAGAGGGGTAAATCGACTTTTGCAGGTATTCGTTCAACATTATGTTGTTGCTGAGACAGTGATAGAGCAATGTGGATCGTAACAATCCTTGATTCAATTCTCAGATTGGATTTTCCCACCATTTTCTTACTGCATCATTTAATATATTTTACATGTAGGGATGTGAACAGAGTGCCTGTACTTTTTTCTATCTAGAGTCGGTTTCTTACCGGTTACCACTACCAAAGCAATTTCTTAAGGAAGAGTCTAAGGTAAAAAGAAAAGTGGCACGAACATGATCCCCTATTAGAACTGCCATTTGTCCATATTTGACGTTTGTTCTTCATGCAGATTCTCTACTTATAGAATTCCTTTTTCCTTGCAACAGAAAACTTGTATCAAATTCTTATTCAAAAAAAATTACAACTTTTTTCCTTCTGTTATGAAGGGCAATACATATATATGACAAAGTTCTCTTCATTTTCTTCTCTGTTCCCCTATTAGAACTGCCATTTGTCCATATTTGACGTTTGTTCTTCATGCAGATTCTCTACTTATAGAATTCCTTTTTCCTTGCACCAGAAAACTTGTATCAAATTCTTATTCAAAAAAAATTACAACTTTTTTCCTTCTGTTATGAAGGGCAATACATATATATGACAAAGTTCTCTTCATTTTCTTCTCTGTTCCTTCAGATCAATATCGAACACAACTGTACAAAAGGTTGCTGCTGCCTGTTTTGGCAGCAGCTGAAGAAATATAACATACATTACGTACACAAAACAATGCCCTACAACCTACTTTCGTCGATTTTCTCCACATTTTTCCCCATAATCTATAAGATATCATGTACCATCATCCTCTTCTCAGTAGATCTCATGTACCATCGTAACAAAAGGCAAAGAAGCAAAATGTCTGCTTATTCACACTTGAAGAAATGAGACATTTCAAGGAGTAGAATTTACTGAGATTTCTTGTTGAATGGGGGAGCTTGGCTGGTCAACATGTGAAGGGATGACAAGCCTCTGCAGGGGCTTGAGAGCAACTGTCAGTTGCGCAAATGATGGACGTAAATTTGGCTCTCTGGAAAAGAAGAACGGGAAAGAACAATCAATAAATTTGGGCAACGGAGAAGAAGGAAATATGTATGTATATCATTCACATTCTTACGTCTGCCAGCATTCCCAAATTATCCTAGCAACCAAGGGATCAACTTCCTTCGGAATTTCAAGCCGACGCTTTTGAAAACCAACCGCGCCTACAACTTGCATTGGGTTCATTCCGCTCCACGGCAACCTCAGGGTTGCAAGCTCCCACAAAATCACTCCAAAGCTATAAACGTCACACCTGCCCATCCAACACAAGATACTTATACAAAATATAGCGACAAGCATGAGTAGCATGGTAATCAAGGCATCTCTTAGGCTTTGCTTGGATTGAAAAATGAAGAGTTAAGTAGAGTTAAAGGAGGGAGAGTTGAGAGAGAGGGAGTTATGGGAGGGAGACTTACTTGGATAGAAAGTAGAGTTGATACGAGTTAAGGAGAGTTAATTTAAGAAATAATAAACAAATTTCTTCTCACCTCACAATCCCCTCAAACAAAATGTTGAGTTGGAGAGTTAAGTGGGGTGAAGGGGGTTTCCCCTCACTTAACTCCCCAACTACGATCCAAGCAAGGTGTGAGGTTACTCCTCCCTCAACCCTCCCCATTTAACTCTCTAAAATACCAATCCAAGCAAGCCCTTAAAATGAAAAGAAATTTTTTGTTTTGCAATAAATTGGATTGTTAATCAGTACAAGTATGTTGGGGTTTTCTTAAAACTCATGAGCGAGTCGATGACTCGGACGTACTGAAAATGGATTCCAACTAAATCTTATTGGAAATGGTTACTTTTCACAAGCTTATGTTTATTACTGCTTATTTTTTTATAATTTTGTTCCTAAAATATAATCAATGCCAACGAAGCATTAAGTTTTCAGTCATTTTATCTTCCATAGGATTATACATACTCAATAACGGAACTTTATGTTCCATCTAGATGCTTATGTAGGCAGACGAAAGATGTAAAATCAGATATGGTACTTCGCCATAAAATAAGGGAAAAAGGACAAACAAAGTCAGCCTCAGCCACCAGCACTCAATCGCGTCGTCATACATTAAATAAATATTTAAAGTGAAAAATCAGTATGATAGCAACTCACTTCTCATTGGAGGGTTCATTGCGTAGAACTTCTGGGGCCATCCATTCAGGCTGATAAATAGAAGACAACATGATCATCAGAAAAAACAAAGAAAGGACACCCAAAAAAGCTTTTGAAAAAAAAGAAGCAAGACCAGACGGTAGTTTTAAAATCTCACCGTTCCTGCAGTTGACTTGGATGATAAAAAGGTGTTATGTTTTAAGCGTGACAAGCCAAAATCACATACCTGGGCAGCAGAATATGGAAGGGAAAAGTATAAATAAATATAAATGAAAAATAAAATAAAGAAGAACGAGTTCTAATATAAATAAATATAAATGAAAAATAAAATAAAGAAGAACGAGTTCTAATAGCATACTTTCTGTTTCCTTTCTTTCTTGGTCATTTTCAACCCTCAAGTATCCTCCTTCTAGATCTTTAATACAAAATAAACTAAATAAAAACTAAAACTTTATTCTGCTTCCAAAGAAATGATTCTGAAGAAACAAACATAAAGCTATGAGATTTTGAGAGAAATACCATCTACTCCAAGGGGATATGGTGAAACCCCCCAAACCAGTGTGGAGGTTTGGAGATAAATTTGTTGACATGTTAAATAACGCTTTAGCTGAGCAAACACATTTCAAGAGATTTGTAGTGGTGAAACCCGGTCTTGAAATGGTTGGATTTCCAAATTGACCAGAGCAACATGCAGTGGGGGCATGGGAAGCAATTCAAAATGGGTGGTGTTCTTAGATTCCTTATGCCTCACTTAACATTGGAAATGGGAAGAAGGTGATGGTTTGGCAAGAATTTGATTTGGCATGACTTTTTTGATTACGCAGTTTCTTAGGATGGAAATAACCATGGAACATGGATGCAATGGTGAATGATCATATGAATGTGAGCAATGAATAGCTCTCTTGAAACAACAGAGGAATAAAAGGGATTGTCCCCAATCTGGCAACATTTGTTTCCGTGTATTAAACCTGTGACCTCTCTACTTTACCGCTAGGCCAAGATTCATCCTAAACCAGTATTCCTACAAGTAAACTAAATATCAAAGACTTGAAAAACAGATTTAGACTCACTACTACAAGTTCCTGATAAGTCTGAGCTACCAAATATATTTAGACATAAGGATTACAAATTTTTGAGAATTAGCCAAAGTGCTTATTGGAAAGAAATAAGCGATGTAAAAACATGACAAAAGAAATACTTCGGATATTTTATGTGTATGAAAGCATATCATATATAGAGTAACAACTGGAATTCTAAATAGACTACACAAAGGAAGAGCATATACCTTGATATTCCAGTTTTTATCAACCAAAAGATTTGGTGACTTCAAATCTCGGTGAACAATGGTGGGTGTGCTTGTGTGCAAGCAATTCATGCCCCTTGCCTACACAACGAAAAGGGAAATATATGGGACTCCAGAAAGATGTTGAATTCATGTAATTAAGACAGCACTAAGAAAGTGTCTCGTACGGTCATACCACATCAAGGGCCATCTTTATTCTACGCTTCTCATCTATTTGATAATGAGGACGACGGTGAAGAATCTTAAATAAACTTCCTCTGAAAAGCAGAGCATCATTTGCACATCTTAGAATGTTAAACATAGTAACATACTGTTTATTTATGTTACTGTTTATGCATACAGACACGTGAGCATCAATGGCATCTCATATTTAATGAGTGCTACAAAAACTGGTAACCAATGCACATTAAAAGAAAATGCAATAAAGTTAAGGTACAGAAAAATACCTTGGAAGAAACTCGGTAATGATAGAGAGATTTGGTGGTCGGGTAACAGCACCCATAAAAAGAACAACATTTGGATGACGCAGTCTGCGCATTATCCGCACCTTATATTGCAGTAAAAAAATTCAAACATTCAGGGCAAAATTTGTTTTTACAAATAAAACATAAACAATCACAATGCTTGGCAAGTAGCCTACTCAGTTTTTTATGAACATGCCAACATATAAAAGAGGAGGAAGGATGGGAGGCAATAGAATTATATCACCTTTGATGTCGATTGTAAACTTTAGTGTATGAAGTTTCCATAAAAAATGAACTGACGGAAGGTAAAGGACTGCTTCACAAAACTTAATTTTCCATTCTACTCATTACTTAACATAGAGAGACAAGGGGGTTCCACAAAGGAGACGAAAATAAGCAGAAATGATAGGGCACAGCTGTTCAATGAACACAGAAGATAACTAATAACAGCAGAACATCAAAAAGCACAGTCATTGAATGCAAATATAGAACATTAAGTTACTACTTACTTCTCTTTTGAACTCAGCCAAAGCAGCACCTGAGAAATCCTGGTCTAAGAACTTCTTCACTGCAACTTCCTGTGGATCAACGACCATTTGATCACACAAATATTAGAACTCACCATCCACTAGTTAAAAAGGAAAATAATTCTTCAAGAAATCGTTCGCAATTTATTATAAACAGAGCAGCACTTATCTGTTGCTGTGTGAGAGAGAGCGAGCGGCGAGAGAGAGAGAGAGAGAGAAACATTGACAATAGACAATCGATGACAGATCGTGGAGAGTAGAACATCAATAAACCTATAACTACCTAAAAGAAACTAATATGGTGTTCACGTTGAACCTAGTGCATAAGACTCCTCCTACATCCACATGGTTTGGGGGAAAATAGAAAGAAATTATTTGAAAAATGAAATGAAAATTCAGAGCAACCTAGACAAATCTCTTTAAGTCAACATGTCTGAGAGTACATATAGATAAACAGGTTCAGCATAAATGGTGTTGAAGAACAAGAACAAAGAAGGGAAAATCACATAATGCAATAACTATCAGGGTAAGCAGCAATTGAGAAAAGACATCATCAACCAAATAGTATGGCATTTTTTACAAAAGAAAATTTTTAAACAATACTTTGAATCATAAAGCAAAATAAAATAGGACAGATTGTAATAGATTTAAGGAATCGAACTCACTGTGTCATTCCAGTCAGCATGGTAGACTTCTCCATATGAACCTAGTCACAGAAAAACAAGAATTAGACCAAGGAAAAAAAAATGTTTTCAGCCATATAATTGAAACAAAATGCCAGTCCTCCCTACATAACCGCAGAGGTTCTGATAATGAGTACCAGAATCAGATACAAAATTAATTCTTTAGGAAATACACATTTATATTTAGGATTAGGAAATGGAAAACAAAATTGAAACTCAATGGTAAAAAGGTAAACAACACCCGTGCACAAGGCTCTAGCAATGGGCATGGTCAGGGTCAAGCAAGATTTACGTGGACCATAGCCCAACATAATATGTGGAACTGTAACTCAATACATATTAAAAAACAAGATACTTGAAATTTCAATAATCAAGACCAGTCATGGTATTATGCTAACAAATTTGTTACAACAAAATCAAAACTGCAAACATGCCACATCCATACCTAGCCCAATCCTTTCTCCAATGACCAGGTCCTCCCAAGGAATTTCACATTCGACGACATCTACATCGTCACATATTTGTTCGACTTTATTTGTCCTTAAAGTGGAATCAACTGAAGAGCTAGGACTTTCTGAGTCCTTCAATTTCGAACTGCTCCCAATGAATCTATCATACGGACGATCATAAAAATCAATTTCATTGTCATCACATTCTTTAGTAGATTCCATTGATTCACCTTGCAAATCATTTCTATCCCTTGAATTTACTTTCCCTATGTTTGATTTAACATTCCCAACTATGGGTAAACCGTTAAACTGATTTGTACTAGAAGCAACGTCAGAACTGGTACCATCTGAAAATCTTTTTGCATCACTTTGCCTGGAGAGGTTTGAATCACCAGATGACTTGAAACTATGAGGGTAGACCTTTTCAGATGTGGCAGCGTGAGTAGAAGCAGATGATGATGAGTTGTAAATACTAGGTTCACGATTAATCCTGGAAAGGAGGCCATCCACATTTTTTCCAGGGACTTCATTGCAAGCATATTGATTCTTCCACATCAATGGTACAGGGGGTCGACCCGAGACAAGGTTGTTCTTCTGTCCTTGAAAATGACCAACGTTATGCTCAATGTTTTTGTTTGGCAAGAAAGGTTTTCCTGTTCCTTTGTTCAGGAATGGATTAAGATCGGCAAAGAGGTTTTTAGAGCCATCCGGACTATTTTGACCATATGGAACCACATTAAGATTCATTCGTACACCATCACCAACTGTACGAGGTCCACGAACCCCTTTGTAAATAGAATTCCCAATCCCTGATGAGGAAATATTATCCAATTGGTTAGGAGTTCCCCCATTTGATGTTCCAGATGAACCAACACCACTGTCTCCACCATCAACTGAGAACGAAAGCAAAGACTCTGCTTTCTCAAGACTAGATCTTCCATGCAAGGGAAAACTATGATCCACTGCAGAACTCTGACTAGTGCCTTCCCCAGATAATGGTTTTTTTCTAGCATAAGCACCTCCACAGTCCTTAGAGGAATTAAAATCAGGAACGTTGCTTATGGCAGGGTTATATGGGTTGAAGGTTGTATCCTTCAAACTCAAAATATCGGCTGGAATAAGGGTCCCAGGAGCAGCCATGAGATCAACCAAAAACTCCCTGGAGACCCCAAAAAAATGTACATCAGTATCGCGCAGAAATGTAAGTAGGTACCCACATAAGCAATTCTTTAATGTATGCACCAAAATGTTTATTGAAACTTTGAGTCATTACTTCATCTACATTCAGTTTCAATGGATCACTGATTAATTTTGAGCGAATATTTGCATTGACGTTTCAAACACAATGCAAGTAACCCATTCGGTCCACTGATTTCAAGGACCACATTGTATCATTAAGAAAACCGTAATGATCAGCGTGACATGAAAACTCCTCATTGGTAATCCAATTGAAATAGAACCTGTCTTCAGTGATTAATGCAGTACTAACTGAGAAAAAGAAAGAAGTATTAAGGTAAAAGGTAAAGGTAAACAACTCCCGTGTACAATACTCCCACAAGTTTAGAACTACTAGCAAAACTATCCCAGTAGACTTTCTACTTTTCTCACCCCTTAAAATTTTTCTTTTGTTGCAATGAAGTGCAAGACAATGTTTCAACACATTGTAGTTTACTTTTTTCTTCCTACAAGCGCTTTACCATATTCTCCGCTTCGTAATTAAGGATACCAAAAATATAAATACGAAATCTTAACACAGACCTGCTAAAATGCTGCTTCCAAGTTCCAAGGGTGAACATTTAAAAAAATTGGGCACGAGGAGGCCGCCTGACCTCACTCAACCCAACAAAAGAAGAAAATCAAAATGTACTTGAATCATATTAAATAAGAAACAAAAAGGAGATCTCCGGGGAAAAATGTTTAGATCAGACCATGCCCCGAAACCCCCCAAACACTCCCTGCAAGTTCACTTTCCTTTCAATAATTGCATCATTCTTTTGAACGTAATTTTTGTACTTCGTTAAGGACAGTAGTTAAGAATGTTTTCAGCATATTTGAACCAAGTGTTGCACAATATAACACACTTACATAGTGATGGTGCATCCAACAGGAACATATGTACGCAGCCTTATCCCCCAATGAGGAGAGGCTGTTACTATGGTTTGAACATGTGAAAGGTAGATTACAATGAAGCATCATTATAACTGAGCCAAGGTTCGCCCTTCATAAGTCAGACTGGCATGTATGGTGACCAATAGAATATGACTAACAAAAAAGTGCATATACACAAGATAATTTTGGCAATGCAGCAGCACAGACCTCTGCTATCAATGATATTAGAATATGTAATAAATGATGTGAAATGCCCCCAAACCAACAAGTAAACTTATTGTGTTAGAATGACAAAGTAACTAATCTTAACATGATATCAGAGGGAGAGAGGTCTTGGGTTCAAATTTTAACCTCCGCAATTTAAACCCCCATTTGTTATTGCCCCAAGTGAGGGCCTTTGTGTATATTTGTTGCTGCCCCAAGTGAGGGATTGTGAGAGTAACCCTAGCGTTGGGCTTCGTTTGTTGTGCCACATGTTGGGCCACCAGACACGTGAGGGGGAGAGTTAAAATATGATACAAATGATGTGAAATGCCCCAAACCAACAAGTTAACTTATTGGGTTGAATGAAAAAGCAACCAATCTTAACAAATGAAATAGACAGTATAACAAAAATAAAAAGAAAAACAAACATTATAAAAAATGTAAAAATTGTTTGAGAGAATCACAAGTCATCACCTATCATCCTCCAACTTTATTATGTTGACAGCATCATCCTCCACACCAGTGTAATGACTGCCTTTTACAAGTCTACAAGGTAATCCTGTATTGTCTGCCAATACCTAAATCCAAGGAAATAAAAGCAAATGAACCTAGAGATTTTTATAACGAACTGCATTACCCAAGAATCTGGTCAGACGATCAGAAAACCCAAAAATCTGGTAAGACAATCATAAAACCCAAAACATTATGATAGTTTCGGAAAGGTACTTGCTCAATTTTTATAATCAGAAAACTTTAATCAGTACTACACAAGTACACATGATGAATTCATGTGAACAAACACACACATAGTAAGGGAACCAGATCCCATGATTTGGACACCAATAACTCCCTACATTTTAAATATGGAAACAAAGTTGCTTCTGCTGCATACCTTCTATGATGATTTATTGTAGATAAGTACTTATGATTTTGGTCCACTTAAAATATAGCTTTCACTTATAACTTTTTTAATTTATCTTTTGCAAATAACTTGAAACAAAGACTTGTAGCCTACTTATCCACATCTGTAAGCATAACAAGGTATTAAAGGCAGATAGAAAAAGCCCTCATGCCGACCAGACACATAAGGATAATTGTAGTGAATAATATGAAAGCTGACCTTAAAAAGCAAGGAACGATGCCGAGAAAGACCAATATTTATGGACCCAATAGGCAACAAATTCGTGTGACGAGATGTTAGCAACTCTGAACTTCTTTCCATCCACCTTGCTAACATGATGTTAGCATCCTTTACGGGCCCACCCATATGGGCCGTCACAAAATCTGCAAGCTGCTGTACCAAGAGAGCAACATTGGTAGCAGGGCAATCCAAGGTAATGCAGTGTGCAACTTGCAGCAATTCTTCCAATGCATGGTCAATTGTTCTGTCAACCATCACTACTTCATAGCCTGAACTGCCGACATCTGTTTCGAGATCTGTGAGAGAAGGAAACTTTCCTTGGTTTATAAAATTTGTAGAGAGTCCAAACACATCATAAAAACCATTGACGACTTTCTGCTCATAGTCGAGCACATTATAATCCTGCCAAACACAAAATCAAACAAAGCAAGTCAGCCACTCTAATGGGGTAAGCAGAACGTGCATTTTTTCAACACCAAATGTGCAAAAGGGGAGGAAAAAATAAATTAAAGAGCAAGAAAATTGAAGGTGTACACACACACACACACACACGCACATTCAGGCATATTCTGATTATACAATCAATACGTGAGACACAGGTCTTGGGACATTCAATCATGCTCTCTGCACCTCACATTGCACAATAAATGGAGCTGATCATAGAATAGTGGAATGATTAATACTCACAAAAATTCCCCAGTTAATTGCTGTCACTCTAGCACACACATATAAGCTCTTTCAAAATCTTCAATCTCAAAACTGGCACTCACATCATATTAAAGATACAAGCAATGCACACGAAAAGATCCATGCAGCAAAGTTGGAGAGGTTCAGTCAATTCCTAAAATCAGCTAAACACATTTTATGCATGATGAAGTGATTTTAGCAATGCAACTAGAATTACAATAAGATTATACAATAGTGTGGCTCACTACAATCATTATAACTTATACCATCATATACTTCCTAAAAATTCAGCTATCAGCATGCCAGTGAAAATAACTTTAGGAAAAGGCCATAATGTGAAATGATAGAATGGTTATAGTCAAAAACCATCAAATAAACTACACCATATTAGAAATGCAACTGCAAGGTAACAAGAAGAACAACAACAATAGCAACAATGAAAACCCGATAAATGTGTATAACCCTGTTCAATAATCACTCACTAAATACGAGACCCTGAGTAATGTTAAGCTAACAAAAGCTTCCCCCCTTGAGCATTATTTCTGAAGCAGAAACAATAGTAACTCCCATAAGCCGAATGTTATCTCCATGAAGCACTAAACTGACCATATTTTCCCCTTTCAAAAGCTATTTGTTCCCTGACAAACACCAATCTGAGAGTTGGTACAACAATACCTAGCATCAACACCACTACCAAGTACCAACTAAAAGCCCAAAAATTTGGCTCCCTACAACAATTCACATTTTACTAAAACCAAAGACAGCTTAATTGACCAACTTTGCCCAATTCACCAGTGACTTGAGGATGTAAAACAGTAAAATACTATAGCATCCACCTCAAAGGAAAAACCGAGTAAAACCTGCTTGCTGAATTTTGATTACGCTACAATTGCCTAAAATAGACAGCAACAGTTCTCCCAACTTTCAAAATGAAAATTTGACCAAACTCACCCAATACTGCCGGGACAAGGCCTGCGCCTCGACCTCTTTCTTATCTCTCACAGAATCAACTCGATGATTTCCCCCCAAGCTTAGCAGCGTTGCCGTGCGGATCTGATCCTTTTCTGGATCAACCCTGAAATCCGAATTAGACGCGCTGATCGCCAATGCAAGCTGCATCTGAAACTCCTCTTCAGATAAGAAGTAATCAGCTCGACTGACAGCACTTCCGGAGACGGCACCGCCACCACCACCTGCTGCCGGAACGGACGCCGTTGACGGCGATGACGACGAAGGGCTGACCGGAGAGTTGCCAGAGGCAGGGGCGGAGGATGTCCGATGGTGATCGGGGGCAAAAGACGGCGACGGTGATGGCGGTGGCGGTGTCTCGTTCGTCCGATTCGGGTCGTGGTTACCCCCTTTGTGTAACTTCTTGAAAATGTGCTTCATCTCTCCCTCTCTAATTTCAGTTTCACTTTCTTACTCCACCATCCATCCAAGTCTTGGTTGTCTCTATTTTCTATCACTTTCCATCAATCTCAATATTCCCCCTCCTCCTCCCTCTCTGTGTGTCTGGCTTCTAGAGTCAAGGCTCGAGGGTTTAGGGAGGGAAACTTAACGGAGTAGTCTAGGTGCTACGTGGGCCAAAAACTATATGGGTTTGACATTTGTAGTATTCACGGAAATGCCATGTACGCGGATGCATTGATTGGAAGGTGACGTGTCAGCGTATTTGTCACATAGTGCACACGTGGAGGTCATATCCTTTAGATGGCTGACCCACGGTTAGTTGTTAACCGCATCATGGCTTTCATTTGTTTGTCAAAGCATATAAGAAAACATCTAATGTATACTTTTTAAGAACACAAGATCAAGAAGATGAATGCTGCACTTAAAGGGGATAACATGGTGTTTTAACACATTTGAGCATAATATAGGAAATTCATCAATCAATAAAGCAGGCTAGCGAATGAATATTGGTTTTTGCAAAGATATGGAGGATACGAGACAGTAGAGTATAAGAAGATCAAAACCTCCAAACTAAACTTGCGTATAATAACCTACCACAATGGCCTGGTCAATCTACAAGACCCTTTTAAAGAAAAGAGTTTCTTTGATGCAATATCAAGCGCCTTCGGATGGTCAAAATTGAAATCATCATAGTAATACTAAAATTGATGTCAGAGTAATACTAAAATTAACGTAAATCATCACAACTTCATGAAACAAACCCTAAATCCCCAAACCAATTGAACCTAATCAGAACCCAAATCTACTAAATCATGAAGCAGGCCCGAAATCCCCACACTATCACTCATAATCGGAACCCAACCCCACTAAATCACGAAAAGCAACCCTAAATCGAAGTAGAGAGTTAACACATAGAGATCAAAGTAAAAAATACCTTCTTAAGTGATATGATATCGACTGCGTTGAAGCTAATTTTCGTAGACCCTGGTCTTCTCTCGGATGATGGGAGTTGTCTTCTCTCGGAGTTCAGCCTGAGTTCGTCGATTACGCGATTAGAAGGATCTCGGGTCTGTTTGTGTCTTAAATCTTCTCAATGGCATAACTGTAAATAGCAAATGAAATTTTGACGCCGAAACTGTTTACGTTCCGTGTTTTTAAGTGGGACGGGATTTTTTCACTGACTGCTTTTCTCCCACAATCACCTGATAGGTGCTTCGACTTTTAACGCAGATTTTTCGATTTGCTTTTTACCTCAACGGACTACCAAACAACCTTTTATGCTAAAACAGAGTAATTTATCAACTGAACTCCGTTTTGGGTGTGCATACCACACTCCCAAACAGGCACATTGTCTTCTCAGAATTGTCTACCAAACGGAATGGTCTTTTGAGAATGGTACAATTTCAAACAATTTTGAGACAATATTGCACTTTATTTCCAAATAACTCTCATGCTCTTATTGAAGTTTCCGAACTACCCTCATACTTTTATCGTCTTCTCAACCCTTTCCATTCTCGCAACATACCCACAATTGAATTAGGTTACCACTAAAGATCATTTTCACCGTTCCAATCGTCCATCTTCAGTGAAAACACTGTTTCAGTTGTCCACCTCTGTCGTTCCATTGAAGAACATTTATTAATGTTATTTATAAATGTTTTAATTAATTATCTTTATTTTAAAAATTAATTGTTATGTGTTTTTACATTTATATGCATTTGTTACGATTAAAATATATAATATCCCTACACGTCATTTGTCATATAATATTACCCTATAAATATGTTATTAACAAAAATTTAATCAAACACTACTAATCATTCAGACATTTAGTACTACCATTTTTACTAACACTAGTTGCATGCTCGCGCTTCGCACGACACATAATTAGTTTGGAAAATAAATATTTTTGATAATTTTTCGATACTTTGTTACGATGATGAACAACAGAGTTTGAATTGTAGAAAATGAAGATAATTGTGAGATGAACAAATAACTACAATACATTTTTCTTAACATGCTAAGAAATAATTTTCTAAGACAGAGCGAGAAATTTGATGCATAAGAAAAAAATATGTTCAGAGTTTAACAATTCTTGTTTGTGTTGCTTTTTTCTCCAAAGTAACAAACGTCACCAAGAACATGTGTATGACAACATTCTATGCATATAGTAAATTGACAAATCATGTCTCATTCTAAACCTGAGTACTCAGTAGAGTTAACAAAGCGAAAATATGTGTCCCCATTTATTCATGCGACTAAAAGTCTTTTAAAAGTGACCAAGTTTGAGTGCAATACACTTGACAAAGATTTTAATTATAATGCGACTACATTCAGTAGCAAGATAATAGCACTGTTATATAACATGACATTATTGAATTGTAACATATGGTTGATCACATGAGGCGAAAAAGACGTGATGATAGAAAGCGTTTCTTAACACAATTTTAATTTTATTTTATTTTATTACACGTCGCAAGAGTTTGAGCCATACAGAAACAGATATGATAGCTTCCAAAGCATTTCAGTATTTTGTAATACACTAGGGTCCATGCCCACGCTTTGCGTGGCATGTAATTTTACTTTTTAATTATATTACAGTATAAATGTGTAAGGAAATTGAAAACCTGTCAAATATGTGTGGTTGTTTAGCCGTTTGATTATCTCATCTTGATTTTGAAAATGAAACTTGTAGTGCTCAATGGGAGCACCATCATACCCCAATAGCTCTTTGAAGGAAGAAATGGGCAAAAAATTGATGGATACGTCTCCCGGTACAAGCTTGTATGCATTATCACTACCAACGACCTTAAAATTTTTAATCACGTGGATATGTCCTTCTTTGATTTTATTGCGAAACATTTCGACCTAACGCTTATGAATTTTTCCATGGATTTGTGTTCCCTGCATAGCCGAAGTTGTAAATTAATGTATCAAAAAAATACAAACAACAATATGTTAGACAATACATCCAATAAGTGTTTTAGGTTTAATAAAATAAACAATAGCAATACATTGACTTCAAAAGATGTGGTATGAATTTAACAAAAAAATAGAGAAGTCTAACATGCGAGATACAAGCTACCCTTCAAGTCATCGGGGAGCAAGATACGCGAAGTGAAAAGATAGAGACCCATTAAAGAAAACCAGGAGCAGTCATTTAATAAACAATTTATGGGAAACTAATTCCATAAAGTGAAACAATACCTATTGGAACTTCTTGTTGACACAAGTGGAGCAAATGTGTTGGGTTATGTGATATGAAAAAAATACTAATTATATCAATGTTAATTACATAATATTAATTGAAAATATACCTACTACAAAATTAATTGATTTAAACCATATAAACAATAAGAAACATGCGAACCAAATAGTTAAGAAATAGAATAGTCTAACATCACCTCTGCATCCAAAAGAAGCATATCCACACTCAGGAAGTCATTGTTATTTCGGACATTCTTAGAATCTCATAGCCGGCTGATGCGGGCAATCACCTCCCAATTCATCCTTGAACCATCAATTTTTTTCAGTGTATCAGCCATAATGATATGTTGTATAAGAAAGAATAAGTTCAGGTGTTTTGAAAGTTGAAAAGGACACAAAGATTTGCTAATTTATATAGGTTAAACAATCATCACAATTAATAAATATTTTGTATTAAACATCATAAATTGAAACAAATGGAAATAATCAACCTTTGAGAATTTAATGGGAGACCTTCTCTTGCATTTCTTCCTAGCTGCACTACTATTGAGAATTAACAGTTACAAATGAGGTTGGTCTATCAAACATGGAATACATGAATTAAATAACCGAAAACATGGAAGACATCAAATAAAACGTTTTTATGTTTTGATAAATGTTTATGAAAACATGGAAGACATGAGTGAGAATGTCAGAATGTGTATGGAATAAACGGCCCAATTAATGGATTTAATTATATGGTAATCGTTTAGCAATTAAGTGTGAAAGAAAAATAAAATCAACTTTAATGAAATGAGTGAGGTTGTGTATGGCATAATGGCCCAATTAATGGATTACATTATATGGTAGCCGTTTAACAATTAAGTGTAAAAGGAAAACAAAATCAACTTTAATGACACAAATTAATTGATAAATTGAAATAGGAAAGAAATTGTTAAATTGGAATTATTCTCTAATGGTTATGCATGATACTTTAACGACGCAAATCAATTGATAAATTGAAATAGGAAAGAAATCGTTAAATTGGAATCATTCTGTAATGGTTATGCATGATTTAATTTGTTCTAATTAAATTAATAATTAATACATGTTATTTGTGTGTTTGTGTATAACTTGAATAAATAAAAAGTAATATTTTCCATTAATCCACGTGGCAATCATAGAGTTTTCCTAAAAGCTGATGTGGCTACACCAAAATCATTATCTTATTTAGTAATCATACCATGTATATGATTATCTTAATTATATGATTATGATTGTTCAATTGCTTAGCCGTTACTTTTCTTTATTTTACCATTTTTATCACTTTTTATTGTTCCTGATAGTATATGCACATTTAATTGGTGTTTAGCTATTATTTTTCATTATTTTACTTCTTTTTATCACTTTTTATTGTTACTAATAATATTTATACACATTTAATTTGTTATCATTGAAATAACATTGATTTTTCCATAATTAAAGAGAAGCTTTTTATCCCTCTCTTTGTTTTTCTCCACAATTCATGAGCAAGCATCCTTAGCCCTCCATTTTATATATAGAAATTGATGATTGATGATATAGGCTGCTAATAAAATTGTCTCTTAAATGGAACGAAGAACCCTTGTAGATAGTGCAATCCCCTTGTTTATCAAACTCACCAAACAGAGCTCAACCACTTTCCCCCGCCCCCAGCCCCGGCTAAGCAAATCTTGTTTCCAATCAGAGCAAATTTGCCGCCTCCTTTTGAGTCCTTTCACCAGGCGGAGGGCACTTTCGTCCCTATCGTCTACACACTCCCATCAGCAGATCTCGAACCTCACCGCCTCTCTTTCTCTCTCTCTGCAAGTAAAGCCCCTCTCTTTCTTTTCCCTCAGACGGGGCTGAATCGAGCCGCGGCTACGAGCCATGGGTGTTCCGGCGTTCTACAGGTGGCTATCTGACCGTTACCCGCTGTCGATCTCTGATGTGGTCGAAGACGAGCCCAGAGAGGAATCCAGTGGCGTGCTTATACCGGTTGACGTCACTAGACCAAACCCTAACGGGTTTGAATTCGATAATCTCTACCTCGACATGAACGGTATCATCCACCCTTGCTTCCATCCTGAAGGGAGGGTATGTTCCAGTTACTTCTTTGTTTTTGTACCTGTATATGGAATTTATACTTATGTTTAGTTGGGAGTGAGTTAGTGGACGAATGCGTGATCAAAGCTGTATGAGCTGATTCTGTAAGCATTTCAATTAGGACAAGCAATGTCAGACTAAGCCCTAGAGTAATTTATGTTGGAATTCTGATTTCTCCAGTTCTCAAGCATTTCGTTGTGTTCACAAGTCCTCATCACCTCATGTTAGTGTTTATATCGCTGCTGCCTCGAGTCATTGTCTGACACCTCGTTTGGGTCAAGACATGATATATATCTTGCAAGCTGAAAAAAAGTGTATTTTTTTTTGCACTTTAGACGTGGATATGAGCTAGAAGCTATTTATACTAGATAAACTGCCTGTGATCGCTCTCATTACCTGGTTTTCCTGATGGCACGGTGCTTCTTTTTCTTGCAGCCTGCTCCTGTCACTTATGATGATGTATTCAAATCAATATTTGATTATATTGACCATCTGTTCTCTTTAGTTCGCCCAAGAAAGCTTCTTTTCATGGCAATTGGTAAATTTTATTCAAGTATTTTTACTTTTCATATATTTCGTTCAGTAGAAGTAGATTTTTTCATGCATGATTTTTGTAGATGGAGTTGCCCCTAGAGCTAAAATGAATCAGCAACGAACACGACGCTTTAGAGCTGCAAAAGATGCTGCTGAGGCTGTAAGACTTCTTTTTCTTCATGATTTCTCATCTGGTCTTAATATTTTCCTAATGTTCAAAGTATTTGAAATTTTTTTTCCTCCTTTGGATTTGTTAGGAAGCTGAAGAAGAAAGATTGAGGAAAGAATTTGAAGAAGAAGGGACAAACTTGCTTCCTAAACAGAAAACTGAAACATCTGATTCTAATGTGATCACTCCTGGCACACAGTTTATGGCAGTGCTTTCAGTTGCACTTCAATATCTTATACAAACTAGGTTGAACCACAGTCCAGGCTGGCAGTACACAAAGGTGTGATTGTTGTTATACCATATAGCCTTGTCGATACTTTTCCTTCAAGACTGGCTGATTCCTTGTTATTCATTTCTCTAATTTTTCCTGTAAACTTTCGAGTTCTGGATAATTTTTGTCTCTAAATTTATTTATTGGGATGCATTGGGTAATTATTTGAAGGTTATCCTTTCTGATGCAAACGTTCCTGGTGAGGGAGAACACAAAATTATGTCATACATAAGATTACAACGTAATCTTCCTGGTTTTAATCCAAACACTAGACATTGTCTCTATGGCCTGGTGAGCTTTTTTATTTTTGGCCTTTAATACTCATATTCTTATGGCCTTTCTATTGTTATTTTAACTTGATTGGGCCTTGTACCTAGGAGATTCTGTTTTATGTTTCCTTCTATTAAATTTTTTCTTTTTCAGTAAAGAATTTGCTTTATCATGATTAGGATGCAGATTTGATTATGTTGGCTTTAGCAACACACGAGGTCCACTTTTCAATATTGAGAGAGGTTGGTTGCTCATGACTGGAGAGTGCTGATCACTATTCTAACGTATTCATTGTAAATCTCCAGAATAATATGCCTTCATTTGTACAATAGGTCATTACGCCTCCTGGGCAACAGGAAAAATGCTTTTACTGTGGTCAAGTGGGTCATCTCGCAGCCGATTGTCGTGGTAAGCTGGAAGACTATGGTGAAGATTTGAATGCCATAGATGCTCCTCCTATATATAAGAAGAAATATCAGGTAAGCATTTGGGATGATTCTTGTAATAGTTCTGTTCATTTTACTATATTTTGTGAATCTGTGTAAATTACTTTTTCTAATACAATTCTTTTTTTGGCCAGTTCCTTAACATCTGGGTGTTGCGGGAATATTTACAATATGATTTGGATATCCCTAATCCCCCAGTTCTCATCGACTTTGAGCGAATAGTGGATGATTTTGTGTTTCTATGTTTCTTTGTTGGTAATGACTTCCTTCCACATATGCCAACACTGGAAATCAGAGAGGTAAGTAAGTAATAGGAAATCTGCTCTAGCAATTTACTTTTCACGAATTAAAATGCTGAGGCATGCTTTTTTATTCTTAGATATAGAATCACAACTTTCGATAAATATTTTGGTGATACTTTTCTTTGCTTTTCATTAGAAAGAAGTTATGATTTGTTCAATAATAATATTTTAGCATCTCTGTTTAATCCATCTACCTCTTTTTTCCTGTCCTTATTCTCTTTACATGCCTTTCTTTTTGTTGATTAGTCCTGAGGTCATACTCTTAATGTTTTGAGGGAGTGGTAAATCGACCTTGCACCTTGTTCAAATGTAAGGAGTTGGCTAACACCAGGTCACAAGCTATTTTTTTTATAAAAAAACTGTTCATTTTTATTTTCCTTTTTTTTTTGGATAAATTGTGGGGGTAAACTTATTAGTTATTAATTTTTTACAGAAAGGGGGAATTGAACCTCGCACCTAGTGAAAATTGTAAGGAGTACGCCACCATTAGGGCAACTCTTGCTCCTTGTTTAGATTATGTGGTCATACTGATTGTAAATTTGTGTACTGTTCAGGGTGCCATAAATTTACTGATGCATATCTATAGAAGGGAATTTGCTTCCATGGGTGGCTATCTTACAGATGCGGGTGAGGTAAATTTTCTTTTAGACAATATGCGATGCGCCTATGCCTTTGTCCTTCTGTGTGTTATGTGTAAATCTGTAGATCATATCTTGAGCTTTATACTTTATCTGAATTGTTATTGGCTCACGTGCACGTATCTTTTAAATTCTTCTTTGTTTTCTTTTAGTCAATATTAATAATTGGATTAGGCACCAAAGTAGATATGAAGTAGTGAAACTAATGCCATCATCTTCATCAGCATTGTTAAAGCCTTTGTCCAAAATGATTTGGTCCAACTTTTCATTAGATTATTTTTAAGTAGCAATAAATGAAGTCCTCTTGTAGATGGTTTGTATTTTGATCATATTGGTAGGGTTCGAGATTTGAATGACATTCGTAACGCCGTGAAGCAATGGCGAGATAATCTGTGAGCTGTGATGTCTTTAAGAATATTAGAGAAAGTTAAAAGAAGACCGTCTAAAGATGACTATGGACTTTCGCGAATGAGGTGAATTTTTGGTGCTACCAAGTAGCAACATCAAGAACTATGAGCCTGTTAGCTTGGTGGAGCAGCTTCCAAGTGACTTATGAAGTCTTATGCAAGGGGGGAATGCCCTTCCAAAATGTCGGTTGATGAGAGGAATATTGCTAACGAGGACTCTCGATGGAAAAGGAATGCCAATGACATTTACTAGTTATTGAAGATGGAAAGGGTTTCTGTAAATCAATTGGAAGCTTTGCTATCACTTACTGAACAAGATGTGGTTTAGGCTTTGCATTGTTCATGGATCAAAAATGCTTTTGATATCCTCTCTTTTCAATAGGTTTTTTTTTTTTTTCCTTTCTTTCTTTCAGATTTGGTTTTATCCAAATTTTATAGGCTGTTTGACAAACAAACTGAACCTGACCGTAGTAATACCTGGCCCATGTATTATTTTAATTTTTATTTTATATTGTGCTACTCAAAGGTAAAAGACAAAAGGTACACAACTTCGCGCGTGAGGCTCTTGTGATGGACACAGGGTCAAGGAAAAACGACATGTTCGCAACCTAGGCAGCACCGAATTGGATGCGGCGACACGGAATGTGGGTGCGGGGATACTGGGATTCGTAAATTCTCAAAGAATCTAGGATGCGGGGCCGGGGGGACTCGGCATATAAAAAATATGTTCTTTATATATTAATCAAAAGAGTTTTATTGATAAATAATTGTTATGTATTCACTATCGAGTATTAGAGGGAGAAGAATTGTTGTACTGCCAAAAAAAAGTGAAGGACTCCGTAGGGTTCCACTGAATTGCGGCAGAACAATAAAAAGTTAATAGAGGATGCCTAGGTTTAATTGACTTTGTAGTTTGGAGTTTAGTTAACTTTGGAGTTTGGAGCAATACAATTTGTATTCTTTTGAAAGTGTAGTGGCATGAAAACCCCCACTATTGATTGTCTCCTTTGAAAACTCATGTTCTAAAACTGTGTGCCTTTTAACCTTCCTCTCTTTTGTTTTTTTATTTTTATTTTAGAGAAATTCCTTTAAACTTCTCTCTCCCCTTTTCTCTCTTATGTTATTTTCCCCTTCTCTCTTCTGTTAAGCGGGATTGCCACGTCCCATACGCATTTCGCTGAGTCAATGCCGCTCCCCTGTCCCCGCCGCACTCAGTGTGGGTGCGAGACCCAATTTGACGTGTCAGTGCTGCCTCGTTCGCAACTTTATCTCGTATTAATGTGGAGAGACTATTTTCAGGATTTGAACCCATAACCTCTAGGTTTATGTGAGACAACCTTATCACCAACCATAGTTGTCAAAGTTGTTGACGCAGGGTCAGGAATCCTTATTAGAGTATGATTTCTTTTAAATTGGGTTTTGTAGGAAACTAGGGAATCCTTATTAATAAGAGGATTTCCTTTAATCAAATTTCAGGGATGGCAATCACTATGACCCTAAATTAAATCATAATTTAGAAATTTTTTTTTCCTTCTTACAACAATCTTGAGCCATTTCTTTTGCTTATATATCCATTTCTTATAGCAGATGAGGATAGACTAGAGTTATTGTTATGAGAATGAATACTAATAGATATATTTTTTGCTTGTTCAGGTTATGTTAGACAGAGTAGAGCATTTTGTGCAGTCTGTCGCTGTTAATGAAGATCAAATCTTTCAGAAGAGGACTCGTATACAGCAGGTATTTCACTTTCTACTTATTTATTTAGGGTTAGTTTTGATCATCACCGATGGGATTGTAAAAAGCTCATAAATCAGAATTGTGTATTTACATTTTATTATTATCATCTTGTTCTATGTGCCTTCTGCTTGTAATTTATACCCAGGTAAAAACAGAGAAGTTTTTCACCTTACACTATATGATGCACGCTGATTGTGTTGCTTTGTGCTTAATTAATGTTCCAATTTTTGCCCATGCATATATATGTTTCTAAAAGTTAGTAGTTGGTATTCTGCGAAAGATCAAATGTTGAATGTAATTTAGTCATATATCTTAGTCACTGTCATCAACCACTAAATCCGTAATTAAATGTTGCAGGATAGATTATCTGAATGTTCAAAGAATGGGTGTGGGTACATTGTGGTGTCTCTCAGCCTGGTTAAATGGCTTAGATGGATGGCTGTAGTTTTTCCCATAGGAAGATTATAAGACTTTGTTCAGATGAATTCAATTCCTTCTTTTGAGACGTATTTGGATTTTTTTTTTTGAATTATAATTTGATGATACTCCCACCGTCCCATGTTTTATGGGTGATGGTTGTTTTGTTATGTGGTAGTGGTGGGGGGTTGGGGTTCGAGCCTTGTATCAGTTTCTTTTCTTCTTCTTCTTTTCTTTTCTCTCTCTCTCTCTCTCTCTCTCTCTCTCTCTCTCTCTCTCGCCATTTTGGATGTGCGAGCCATACTATGAAGTGCAGCTTTGCATCTTTGTTGTTTGCAAATTTTCTTGTTTTCTGGAAAATTTTTGATGCTATGCGTGGGTGCATTTTCAGTCTTGGGAAAATAATGAAGAAATGAGAACGAAGGCGAGAAGGGAGTCCTCTGAAGAGCCACAGGCACCAGTCACTGACAAGGTCTTTGTTTTCCTATTATTGTAAAATATTAGCAATTACACTGCTGTTTTCTGAATTTCCTAGATGTAGTTGGAGTTGTATGGTGCATATACTAATTGAAGTAGTAATCATACAATTGTTAGCCCTTGACGGTAGTCTTGATCATCCGTTATCTGCTAGCTTTTCTTCTGTCTCTCATGATTATCGAAGGTTTTAGAATCCTATCCACATTCTACAATTTGTTTTTTTTGTATTAGAAGGAAAGATAGAACTCTTGTGCTAGTTACTTCTTAATCAAATCAAATTATTCAGAGCAATCAAATTGAAATTCCTTAAGGAGATCTTGATGTGCTTGCCTGCTTTCATTGATTTTTTTTTGTCAAATCATGTTTATTAACTTCTTTTTGATTTTGGCCTAGTTAAGAAGCTCTACCTTATCCATAACTTGTTCATAATTGTAGATTTTGGTTATGACTTATGAGAATATATCTATTTGTTCATGGGTTAGAAGGGAGGAGACTGAAACTGGTAATTTTATTGTTCTTTTCATTCGGTGAAGTCTCACTATCTGGACAGCTTTGCTCAATCTCCAGAGATCATATCCAAGTCCTATCTTATTGCTGACTGCTGGTCTCTGCCAAGTACACTTCATCTGTATTTTAGCAAAATTTCTTTGATTTTCTGATATTATTCAGTTTCTTTCCATCCCAAAATCTTTCAAGATAATCGCGCTATCTTAATGTCATCAGAATCGATTTTTTATTGCATTGTCGACATTGGATTTTTAAAATCTTTCAAATATTCGTGTTATCTTTAATGTTGTAAGATGGTTGTTTGTTTTATCAAAAAGAATTGAGGGTTATCTTTGCTGGTTTAGGATGCTCTGGGCTGATTGTTGTCCTTCTCTGGGAATATTTTTGAGCATTTGAATCTTGCTCCCTTGTAATTTCTGTTGGGTTGCATCCCCTTGGTGCTTGAATAAATTTCTTTTCCAATCAAAAAAAAGAAAGAAAGATATTTTTGTGTTTGTGGTTCCCAAAAGACAGTGGGACGTACCGAGGATAGGGTTAGCCCATTTGAAATGTATAACACGAAAACTTCTTAGTAACTGTAATCGAGGAACTAATAGTTGGATTATACTTTTCTTTTTTATCAGGTCAAACTAGGGGAGCCTGGTTACAAAGAAAGGTATTATGCTGAGAAATTTGAGACATCAAATCCTGAGGAGATTGATAGAGTTAGAAAAGATGTGGTAAGTTTCAGTTCCATCTCTATATGTTGACTTTAAATGAAAACCGATAGTGATTTCAAGTAGTTCTTGTAATTTATTCTATCCTGTGCATTGATTTACCCATTGTTTTACTTTCTTACTGTTTAGTAATTGGTATCAATTACTGCTATATTCATAGTAACAGTATAAGTAGATTAACCGTCCTTTTATAATAAAAGTGTATTTAACTGAATAAAATGCATCATGCAGCTGATAAATTGAGCAAGAGAAAAGGCAGCATTTATCACTTGCATTTTGCCGAAACATTAAAAAGCTTGGAAAAGGTTTATGTTCTTGTATTTGTGTTAATTAGTCTCTTTCCAGTGCTAAAAGTTTTCGTATTTTTCCCCTCCGGAAAATGTGATGATGTTATTTACTTCATAAATGTTTCTTGAAGTCCAAACATTTTGGTACCATGTAAATAGTTCATTCTTGTGAATGTTTCTCGCCCCAGATTGTCTCCGTTGTCTTGATAAATGAAATTTCCATTCTTTTTCCCCTCCGGAAAATGTGATGATGTTATTTACAATTGAACATGTGGCCCAGTAGTAGAGTTTAGTTGTGCAATCTAGAGATTATATGTTCAATTCTTGGAAAGAGCCACTCCACATATTATGTGAGGGTAAGGTCAGTGTACATCTTACTTGTCCCTGACCTTGTCCATTGTGGGAGCCTTGTGCTTGGGAGTTGTTTACCTAAACAGAGCAAAATTTTCCTGTTAAAGCAAACAAATGTGCATTACTTTTGCAGGTGTTGAAATATGTTGAAGGTTTATGCTGGGTGTGCCGCTACTACTACCAAGGTGTTTGTTCTTGGCAATGGTCAGTTTATTTTAATTCAAATCATAAAACCTAATGCTTCTTCGTACATACCACGCCCTATCTCATTCAGTAAAATGCATGTGATTGAATTCCAAGCATATCTGCAAATGCGTGAAGATTTTTTGATTTTTTAGTTATATTTGTCAAGAACTTTCAAAATTGATGGGGATTGATGTTGGAGAGTAAATAGCATTTCTCCTTGAAGTGTTGAAACAAAACTATCAAGTATTAATTATCGATTGGAATTTTTAATATGTTGTGGGCACTAGTTTTTAGTATGATACGTGGTTCATATTGACATGGTGTACTGTGGTCAATGCCATAGTTGAGGCTTTATAAACAATTTTCTGGGATATACAAATTCATTTTCTTCCTTTCTTGAAAAATTTATCTTGTTACTATCTCAGGTTTTACCCGTATCATTATGCTCCATTCGCTTCAGATATTAAAGATCTAGATGATGTCGAAATAACATTTTTTCTTGGAGAGCCATTTAAACCATTCGATCAGCTTATGGGAACCCTACCAGCTGCAAGGTCTCTTTGTCTCTTTCTGGACACTATTTTTTCAATTTAGTCAAACCGGAAATACTTTTCTCTTATTGTTGTCTGCTTGACTCTTTGATTGGAAGGTTTCTTTATTTCATTTTGCAGTTCTAGTGCTTTGCCAGAAACATACAGAAAATTGATGACTGATCCATCATCGCGGGTTCATAAATTTTATCCTTCTGGTAAGGTTGTTTGATTGTTAATAAATTGTTTTGGGAGATCAATTTCCCCTATCCATGATTATCCACCTTTTTTTTTTTCCCCTTTTCTGGCAGAGTTTGACATTGACATGAATGGAAAACGCTTTGCTTGGCAGGTGCATTGTCTTTTTGTTTTGTGATATAAATAACTTGATCTATCTTCATATCTTTTACGTAGAAGCAAAAGCAATGACAGTTTTATTATACACTATTTCTTAATGTTTTGACAGGGTGTAGCCAAATTGCCTTTCATCGAGGAAAGGAAGTTGCTTGCTGTAACAAAGAAGCTTGAGGACACTTTAACGGTCTGAATCATGTTATGCTAACCTGCATGCATAAATTTCTTAGTTATTTCAATTATAATTCATTAGTATCACAGCCCCTTTAGTCGTTGTTGGTGCATTGGTGAAAATTAACACTAATTTATTTTGGAAGTTTACAATAAGTAGATTTTCCAGCCGAGTTAGAAAATGAAATTTACCATTTGTTTCTCTGACTTCTGAGTTAAGAGAATAATTTGGGATGCATTTATCATTCTACTTTGATAGGTTTGACAAAATCTTGTTAAATTATTAGTCCCATGCGTCTTATGTGGAAAATGGGTTGTAGGCCGGTCAAGAAGGAAATAAATTATTAGTCCCATGCATCTTTTGTTATCTATTCCTTGGATATTTATATTCAAATCATTTTCTTTGTTCTAGATGGCATCGACTTCGATCTTAAAACTTCTTCTCACTGAGATTGTTTAGACCTTAAAAAAAGCAATAAACTGGCTTTTTCTACCCACCAATTTTTCAGTGTTTCGGAAGCCTAATTATATTAATGCATTTGGAATTTGTAGGAGGAAGAGCGGGTTCGGAATAGTGTGATGCTTGACTTGTTGTACGTCAATCCAATGCATCCTTTGGCTGCAGAAATTCTCTCTTACTATCAGCTTTACTATCAATTACCGCCACATGAAAGAGATGCTTGGAAAATCAACCCGAATATTAGGTTGGTTTATCTCTTGTCAATGATTACATTTTTCTAATTATTTCATATTTGGTATGTAGATTACCACTGCTTTCTTCATCTGGTTCCTAAATTTGCGCAGTGGTGGAATGAATGGTTGTCTTTGGTTGTGTGAACGCAATGCATATAGAAATGTCGTGCCTTCTCCTGTCAATGGATTGCCGGACTTGGAGTACAACCAAGTTTTGTAAGTTGTGGTTCTGCTATTGTTGTTTTTGAGAAGCTGATGGATCCTTCATCGCATGCCTGTACTTGTGCATTTTTCTTTCGCCTTTAAATTAACTGTTTTGTTTAAACTACATTATTCACAGAAACGTTACGTACCTCAATCCTAGAAATCACAGACACATTCCAGAACCTCCCAGTGGTGTCATCATGCCTGAAAAGGTATTCGTACCCTTAGTTTCCCTTTGAATGGTGGTTCTATCCATCATTTACTAGTACAAAACTCAAGGACAAGTTTGTTTTCATGATGCTTCTTCGAATCAGTTTTTGAAAGGCTATGAATTAGTATTGTGGTGGCTTGGCAGTGGAATTTTTGTATTAAAAGATCCCCCTTTTTTAATATATCCATGTACTTGGAAGCAGATTCTGAAACATGCAACTTGATGCATGCCTTTGATAAATTGATTGTTCTGGGATAGAATTACTGGTGTGGATCTGATTGCTTGTTCAACGTTGAAGATAGGATTTTTTTTTGTTACAGTTTTTTCTTTTTCTTTGGTTGGGATTGGGTTTTTATAATTTGTTAGGCATAAGTAATGATGATGTCATTAGGTAATCTGGTCAATTAGCGTTCATGGTTTGCTTATAGTAATTTAATACACTATTCCAGGTGCTAAGACCCATAGACATAAAACCATTCCCTGCATTATGGCATGAAGATAATGGTGGCCGACGCCAGCAAGGTAGAGAAAGGTATGGATAACTCGCTTTTGTTTTGTGGTGGTGGTATATATAACCTCTTTGTTCTTCAGGGCGGCATCCCCTTTTTGTGCCTTTCTTACTAGAATTCATTTTTTTTTTCATTCAACAACATATCTAGGCTCCATTTTTGTCATAAATTATAGAGTTATAGATTTCACAAAGAATCTCTACCGTTGCATGTTATATTGATGGAGTAACGACTTCTTCCTGTGTCTTGTTCCTCAGGCCACAAGTAACTGGAGGTATGGCTCTCCCACTATTGGGGGATGCTGCTCATCGTCTGGTTAGGAATTCACTCGGTGTAAAAACCAAGAGTACATCTAATGGAATTCCAGCACAACCACCATACCATAATAACACATCCAACTATGTGGTCAACAGACCTAGACCGGCTGGACCCTCTGGGTATGAAAGGGGCCCAAATTCTTCTTATTATGCTAACCCTCAGAGCATCACTAGCTCTAGATATCCTTACTCATCGAGTAGCCCGCTAGACAACAGACGTAACTTTCGGGCACAGGATAGATTACAATACCAAGATCAATATCGTGACTTGAGGACTGAGATATCTGCTTTGACGGTAGAATGTCTCAGAAGCAGGGCACCTGCTGCGATGCCCCCAAGGATGCCTCATTCCGGACACTTACCAAACATACAGCAGCCGTTTGCACAGGACATTGGTCCACTTCCATCACCGCCTGCCAAATGGATCAACAAAGCAACTAGTGGCAGTGCCTCGTCAAGTGGAGCTTATGAGAAACAAGTGAAGAAGGTTTATCAAGTCAAGACACAGGTACCCCAAGAAGCCAGCAGTGACCGTTACCCGGTAAATTGAATGCATGCTCATATTTTCAACCTGAGATGAACTGGCATGGCATTGTTGAGCCCCCAGTTTTTGAGAGTGATACCTTATGCGGTTACTGTGGTTACCGTCCCGAAAACCTAGGGAAAAAGAAGAGCACCATTCTCTATGTTCTTTCTGAGCCATCAAAAGGTTCATGCACAATGACCATTGAAGATTCTCGGTTTGAAGTGGCTGGAGGTTTTTATTCTGGAGCTACTTTTACAAATTATTGCACTGATTGTACAACAGGCATGTCAATTGACAATAGGTTTACATAGACAGACAGACAGGGTCGTGTAATTCTTTGTATATGTTTTCATAGGTGGACGGATCAGCTAATAAGTAGCTGACCGGTGTTGCATGGGGGAACATGCAATTGAAAGCAATGTTGCTTGTATCATTTAGCTTTTAACCCTTGCTATTCCATGTTTATTTATCATGAGCTTTTACAGCCTCTCTTAACTGTTGTCATGTTCTAGAATTAAGGCGGGCGGATGATGCTAAGGTCAGGTGTGGGCCTATCCATTTCCGGGGAGGGATTTGACCCAGTTTTTTTCTATCGTTGATGTGGTGTGTAATGCTTGAAATTTCTGCCCACTGTTAGGCTGGGTGGTTTCTCAGTCACAAAAAAAAAAAGGATCAAGTTTAGCTGGTCTCAAAATGATCACAATTTCTGTAGCTATGACCTTGCATTCAGGAATTGGACATGAACGGAAAAACCAAGCGTATTCTATATCTGATATGAGTTCTCTTAGTAGATGCAGAGGCCAATATATAGAAAAACATCATAAATTGCACATATACCTTAGCAAAAAAGCTACTGAATTCTAGAGTAGCTACGCAATCAAGTCCCCCTTCACATGCATTAGATAATCCACAAACACGCACACAACCACTATTGCAAGAAGTAGCCAGACAAGAATAACCCAAAGAAGAGGAGCAAGCTTCCATATATCAACACAGCTTTCTGCCCAGAAGTCATTGCATTGGTACCAAAACCAAACTGTTGGTTCTGTGCAAACCCAGCAATCTCCACACTCTTGCTCTGAAAGAAATTCTTTGCAGCCCCACAAGTAGGACACCTCCAATCCTCAGGTAACTTGTCAAATTGAAATCCTGGAGGTATAGGATAAGATGGGTCACCAACTGCTTCGTCATATTTGTAGCCACAAGACCTGCACTCATAGATTCCAGTGTTCAACACTGCAAATTTCTCTTCTAATCTGCGCTTGTCAAACTTGTCTGCTTGGTTTTGGTCAGAAACTTCTTGGGCTGGATTGGATTGGTCTGATGTGGGTTTGTCTTCTTTGGAGACATCAATGGAAAGAAGAGTGAAATGGGATTTGAGAGGTCGTTTATGGAGGTAGATGGAGGGGAATTTGGGTAAAAGAGGAGATTGGGCAAGATGGGTTTTGAATTGTTTGTGAGGAGGAGAAGGTTGGGTTATACTGAAAGAGAAGGTGGGTCCTGTGGTTGCACAACCAGCCATTGCAGGTGGTGTGTGAGATTGTGTGTGTGTGTGTGTGTTTGTTGAGTATATCTGGTTATGATGGCAGGGTGAAGG
This sequence comes from Tripterygium wilfordii, assembly GCF_013401445.1. NCBI lineage: Eukaryota > Viridiplantae > Streptophyta > Magnoliopsida > Celastrales > Celastraceae > Tripterygium > Tripterygium wilfordii. The sequence goes on along the minus strand of NC_052237.1, from coordinate 10,813,372 downwards.
AGAAATGAAAGGTATCCATGGAAGAGTAATGGCATATGCTGCTAGACTGGAAGGAGTTTGGATAAGGTTTGCGACCTTACTGGGTCAGAAGTTTAGCCTGCTAATGGACTGGACTTTGTCTTTGTTATGGCCCATTGAAAGCCCAATATTCATTTGAAGGACCTAATTAGTAATTGGCTAATTGTGATCCAATCTTCTCGCTCAAATTTGCAATTAGAGGTGGCAAAACTATGTTCGGTTTGAACGATCAAATTTGTCGGATTTGGATTGAATCAAATTTGAATATAAGTTAAACATCCGAAATCTGGATCCAAATAATTTTTTTTTGTTCAATTTAATACCAGGTCGGGTCCAAACATAGAAAGCTAGTTTGATTTATTTATTGGAAACTTCATCCAAATTAGATTATTGTTTAATTTATTTATCCGAATTTAAATCAATCCAAATTTAATCAATAAAAAATGTGTTGGAAATCTAATCCAAATTAGGGTTGGAATATATGTAAAAATTTCATAAAGACGCGTAACTTGTCCGACTCAAAACCGACCTGGAATCGATTTTTTGCGAACCCTTTGCAATGGTTAGCGAAAATCGTCCTATGGGTAAAAGGAACGTGCGTGAGAGCCATCGATTCGACCAATACCAAGTACAACACGCCAATCTCAACGACGTTGAATCCTCGTGACTTCTCTCTCTCCGCCTAACACACCCAGTACGCCCTCTCATGGCATCAGAGCAGGACGACAGCGTTTTCCCCGAAGAGGACCTTGACGACGACGACGATCAGTCTCAGGACGAGGACGATCTCGACAACGACGACGTTTTAGTTGAAGAGGAAGAAGACGAAGAAGAAGACGACCTTAACTTTCCTTCTCCTTCCACTTCATTCGCCACCGCCACAGTCGCTACTGCCGCTTCCAGTATCCCGATCGCAACGATCAACTCCTCCACCCCTTCTGTGACCGTTGCTGTTCCTCTCTCTTCCGTTATGCCCGGTGATGCTGATGGCGACGACTTTCCGACCGCCATCGTCAACCAATCTGAGCCCGATCCAAAGCGACAACGCGTGGGTGAAACGGTAGTTGTTCAAAATGATATCAAGAAACCGCAGCCGCTGCCGCAAATGGATGATTCCAGACGCCTGTTTCAACGGTTGTGGACGGACGAGGACGAGATCGAGCTCCTTCAAGGGTTCTTGGAATACACCTCACAGCGCGGAGTCAACGCTCATCATCATGATACGACGCTGTTTTATGACCAGATCAAGTCGAAGCTCCAGCTCGATTTCAACAAGAATCAGCTGGTAGAGAAACTGCGACGTCTGAAGAAGAAGTACCGCAACGTGCTTAACAAGATCAGTTCAGGGAAAGAGTTCTCCTTCAAGAGTCCTCACGATCATGCAACCTTTGAGATATCGCGCAAGATCTGGAGCAAAGATAATTCTGCGTTGGATGACGATGAGGGGAACCCTAACGCCAATCAGGTTGATGTCGAGGTGAAAACAGAGGATTTTGTTGACCGGAAGGCAACGCCCAAGTCTAGAAAGCGGTCCCGGCCAAAATCAAGCGGTGGCGCAAAGGTTGATGATAGCCGGGCTGTGAATGACGAGTTTGTGTCAAATAATTACAATAGCAACAATACTAACAATAATAATGCTAATAACAATGCGAATGCATTGAGTTTGATTGAGGAGACAGTCAAGAGCTGCTTGTCACCATTGCTTAAGGAGCTCTTGAATGGTGCAATGGGGTTGGGAGGACCCTTTGTAGGGGCAGGGAGGGGATTGGGGGCTTTGGCTATGAATACAATGCCATTGAGCTTTGGTGGGCAGGTGAGTTTTGGTGGGCAGGTGAGTTTTGGAGGTGAAGTGATGGATGAGAAGTGGAGGAAACTGCAGATAATGGAGTTGGAGGTTTATTCAAAGCGCTTGGAGTTGGTTCAAGACCAGATTAGGGCAGCTCTTGAGGAGTTGAGATCTGCAGGAGGATGATTACAATGGGATTTTAGAGTAAGTGACAAAAGGTTTTTCTTTCTTCCTTTTTTTTTTGTTGGTAGAGGCAACATTTACATTTTGGGTTTATCCTTGTTATTTGGGGTTTCCTATTTATCTGATTTATGGGTTGTTGAATAATGACTTTTAGAATTGTTTAGTCTCTGGTAGTGTGTTCAGGTTTCATGATATGTGTAGATACTAGCTTGATATACATAAAGCGAAATGACTGTGTAATAAAGACGCAGCTGACTGATGAATACAAGCTTTCACTTTCTTCTTAATTTATACAAGCTTTTATTCTCTTATTAATTTCTGCTGTTTCGCTGTAGTTACTCTCAATACTCGTATGATGCATTGGTGTGAAGAGATACCTTTTCTGCATTGTCTGAAGAGTTAGTTTTTTTGTCTGTTCTTTCTAATTGTCTTAATTACTGTCATATTTTTGTGAAATACATGTTTAGCTGAGATGGCGGATTTGAGGGGAGAAATGACCCCTTATTTCTTCTAGGTTTCAGTCTGTTTATTGACAGGTTGGTCTTTAGAAGTTCCATTTCGCAATAGACAAATTGATTCCAGTAAATTTTGCTTTTGGCCCAAAAAGGTTAGTAGAATGCGGCAAATGAAAATAGACCGTTAAGTTAAATTCTGATATACTAAACATTGTACTTGTGTTATATTCCGAGTCTAAGTCTCTCGGATTTGTGCCAATTTGAGATTAAGTTATCTACAATCCTAGAAGAGTTTCTTTGCGGGCCTTTTGAAGTGAGTGATATCCTTTTGATATTTTGTGGGGCTTTTATTGATATGTTACTGATAAAAAGGTAAATTTATAAAATCCTAATTCCTAGGAAATCTTTATATCATGTGTTATCAGTACTTAACTTTGTTTTTGTTCTTTTTCTAATTATCTCAGCCAACAAGCAAGTTTTTTCATATCTTCAATTCGTGTTATATAAATTCTAATGGGACTTTGAATAGGTGTCAATTTTCCGGTAAAGTTAAGCCTTTAATGGCAGTTATTTGGGATATAAAGGTCATGGGCTGCTGCTGCTGCCTGAGTTGGATTTTGTGGCAAGATAAAAGAGATGTTTGAATCAAAGAACTGCTGGAATATTGATTCCGACAGTTTAACTAGAAATGCTCGTGGCTTATGTCTTAGCTTGTGCATATAACTACTGCGTTAGAGTATGGAAGTTAATGAAGTTTTTTCTGAAGTTGCCAAAATTATAGATTCATTGCATTGATCATGTAGCATTGTTTTGATTCTTAGTTTATGCTGTTTGTCATTTGGTTGTTAGCAGCTTAGTACCATTTTTAGTACAGTGATCTATGAACCTACAAGGCAAGGAAGTCATTTAAGATATACAGAGTATGACTGGAAAAGAGAATCTGTTTCTTATTGGAAAGCAGTTTAATAAACTGAGTAGTGGTTGTAAGGTGATTTGGTTGTAGCAGGAGTTCTGGCACTTGCATTGCTTACCATATCAATTATAGACGCAGTTTCAGAAAATTTTGGATCAGTTATGGGATGCTGTTCCTTTTTGTACAAGGTAAATATATTATCATCTGAACTTACTGTCCATCATAGAAAAGTGGGAAATTTCTCCAAATGACCTCATCCACTAACAAAACTGTAAAAATAACCTGGTTTGTTAAAAACAACAAAAATGACCTCCTTTTAATTTTTAAAATCAAATATACCATTGTCCTTATAAAACAAATACAGATTTGAATATCATTCTCTCATCCTTCTCTCCCGAAACACAAAATAACAATCTTTCTACCTTGTGACGCAGCTACTCCACCTCAATCTGTACTTGAAAACACTAAAACCTTGATCGGAAAGCACAGATCGGAAATACCCATTGTATCGACAATATTCGTTGTTACTTCGCACAGTTCTCATTGCAAGTAAGTACATATATATATACAATGGTCGTCTTAAGTTTCATTTACTTGTCCTGCTATAGTCGAACAAATTGCTCGAGCATTTTATATAGTCGATCAATCTATTTTTAGTCGAGTATTTAGTCGAGCAACAGTGAATTATCTGATCGAGCATTATTTTTGTTTGGTCGAGCAACAGTGAATTATCTGATCGAGCATTATTTTGTGTGGTCGAGTATAGTGAACTTATCTGGTCAAACAATATCTTTGGTCGAGCAACAGTGAATTATCTTGTCAAGCATTATTTTGTTTAGTCGAGTATAGTGAACTTATCTGGTCAAACAATATTTTTGGTCGAGTAATAGTGAATTATCTGGTTGAGCATTATTTTTGGTCGAGCAACACTGAATTATCTGGTAGGGCATCGTTTTTTTTTTGGTTGAGTATAACGAAATTATTTGGCCGAGCAATAATTAATATTTGGTCGAGAAATGTTTTTAGTGGGATCCTTCATCCATTTGTGACATTCTGCTAACCACTCCCTTCGATATGGCCTTTTGAGTTCAAAAGCCATTGGCAATGTGCCTTTGGGAATTTCAACCTCTTCTGTTATCGTGGAGGATGAATCAGTTTTTTGTTTTTTAGTGGGATTGGTGTAGGGTGTTTTCAATAATGGTCCAAGCTTTCTTTTGCGCTTTTCTTTATTTGAGACATAAGGAATTACCCCACCCTTTTTGGCAACTGGGAATTTGGATGGGGTGACAATCTCCACCCCCTCAGTGCCCGTATCCATATTATTTGGTGTTCCTAAACTAGTGGCAGCTATATCCATTGAAATAATATCGTCTTCTGCACCTGGGCTAACAACATCCTCACCCTCCATAACAGCATCCTCTATATTTTCCACAGGAACTTCCTGGGACTCAACAAATATTACAGCCTCCATATTTTGTAGTTGACCATCAGTGGCATCCCCATCCCCATATTTTCCTACATATCACCCTCATGCTCAATTTGGCCTAAAGGATGTTGCTCTCCTGTACAGATATCTCTTTACGTCCAACAGTTCTTGGACACTCCAAAACAACCTCTGCAATATCTTTTCCAGTAGTCCTTGGACCATCAGTGGCATTCCCATCCCCATCATTTATTACAATATTCACATCCCCATTCCCATCCCCATCATTTCCTGCTTTTTGTTTTTTAACAACTTCTAGAAGAGTCCCCTTGGATTCTTCAATGAATTGCAACATCAAACACAATTCCACCTTCAGATCTTTATTCTTCTTGGAGTGATCCTTAAGCAAACTATCAAATACATCAATCTTGCTTGCAATATTATCCCTTAAAACATATTTCTGCAAATGGAAAATATACAAATTGGATCATTGAGTTTGTGATTGACCAGAAATGAATAATGCTCAACTAGAATAGATATAAATGTTTGACCTTAATCTGAACATATGCTCGACCATATAAATACTCAATGCTCGACCAATACATATAATGCTCGACCATATAAATACTTATGGCCCGACCAAAAAATATAATGCTCGACCAACAAAAATTAATGCTTGACCATAAGATACAATACTCGACCAAAAAAATTAATTCTCGACTAAACACAAACACAACTAATTGCTCAATCAATAAAAATTCATATTACTACCTCTGTAACAGGTGGAATATCCCTATGTGTTTGAACTTCCTCTTCCTCTCCCTCTTCCTCTTCCTCTTCCTCTCCCTCTCCCTCTTCTTCCTCTTCAATCTCATCTATAACAACCTTTGGCTTTTTTTTAACTTTGCCAACCATTGTTCCCACAACATTTTTGAGTACATCGGAAGCCTTTATGCAGTATTCTTGTGCCATCTCCAACTGGGTTGGGATAAGTCGACCATGTACTTGAAGCTGTGAAAGGTACACATAGTAACCGTTAGTTTTTATAAAATAGGCAATCTCACAAAATTTAAATTAACACACACAGAGGGGTGTGATACCTGCTTCCTTCTAAAAACACTTAGGATGAGTTCTGTTGAGTCAGGAGTGATTGATGTACTCCAGTTCAATATCCTTGGATACTGAATTTTTGGATCTTTCTGTGCGTATGTCCTCCCGATAAGGGGAATAGCTTCATAACTCCATATCTGTAAATCAAACAGTGATATACAATTACATACATTGCATATTGAGTATAAGCTATAAATCAAAACAACATTGAGATAAATGATTAGCAAATTAAATACCTGTAGAGTTAACGGGAATCCATAGAGACTGTATTGCTCCTTCTAAGTCTTGGTTGGCTTTATAGTCTTTTTTAAAATTTTTTGAACACGTCCTTTCATTGCTCCTGCAAGTGACTTGGAGGTACGTGCATAACTGACAGATCCCTATGGATACTTGTTAAATTCATCCAAGTTTTCAACCAATTGGAGATATGCCACATTAGAAATGTTCCTACTACGCTCTCTACCAAGCAACACAAACTCCACAAAATAAACAAGAGCTAACTTGACAATGTCATCTTCATTGTCAGGCTGAGGTTTTAGACCCAAAAATGTACTCTCTAATTCAGTTCTCTTAATGCTATTTTTCCCCTTGAAATAAGCATCCCTTAGCCTATGTGTGCTAGTATCAACAAGTGAAGAAATGGGTGGAATTCTAGTACATACTAATCCAGTAACAAGCGCAAAATCTTCAAATGAAAATGTAGCTTGCTTTCCAGCCAACCTGAAGTTGAAAGTTGTGCCAAAACTATGGTTGGAGGATTCAACCTGTCTTAACAATAGCTGATGGACAATCTGCCCGAAAAATTTTAGACTCTTAATACGAAGATACATGCCAAAGCATGATCTACTAAATCCTCATTTAACTTATCCTTGATATTACAAATAACTACATCCGGTTGGGAAAAGTTTGATACTTTTGCAGGAAAATGCTGACCCTCTAGAATAATATAAGCCATTATAAACCTAAGATAAAAAAATAAGTGAAATAAATATAAGTTAACAATGTTCGACCAAATCAATATGAATGCTCGACCAAATCAATATGATTGCTCGACCAGTAAATATGAATACTCGACCAAATCAATATGAATGCTCGACCATTAAATATGAATGCTCGACCAGTAAATATGAAATGCTCGACCAAATCAACTAATGCTTGATTATGCAATATGAATGCTCGACCCATAAGTATGAAATGCTCGACCAAATCAATTAATGCTCGACCACATAATAGATATGCTCGACCCCCGTAACAATAAATCTCGACCAGAAAAACCCTAAACTCGATCACAAACCCTCAAAATGCCTGTCGAAAGGCTCAAACACTCGACTACGTCGAAAATTTCGTTTTTGACTATGCCAAATTGTTTTGAGTAAAGTCATGCAGTAATATGGAACCCAGCAAAATGCGTGAAACGTCACGAAACCCGTAATGGCACACAAACCGTTGATGGAATCATTTTTGAATAAATGATAAACTTACCTTGGAGTATTCAGAACAGTTGATGGAATGCAAACCGTTGTAGTTGATGCAAACTGTAGTAGTTGAGAATGAGAAAGAAATTGTGTTTGAAGGAGAAAGAAAAGAAATTGTGTTTGAAGGAGAAAGAAACTGTGTTTGAAGGAAGGAGAAACTGAAAAGGATTTTCGGGAAACAAAAATGAAGGAGGGAGAAAGAAAAGTTAGGGTTATTTTGGTCTTTACAAGTATAAATTAGGTCATTTCACTTGTGTTTTATAAACCGGGTCATTTTTACAAGTTTGTTAACAAACCAGGTCATTTTTGTCAATTTCCCTAGAAAAGTTTGAGATTTTTATAATTATCTCCAATGTTTTGGAATGCCCCATGTTTTAGCATATGCTTGCGGAGGGATCTGTCAAGGAATACAATGCTATGCTGGGAATGCAAACAGAGAATTGAAAAGGTCTTGAAAGAGCTGCATTTTATACGGTGAAAATACTTTTTACTGTTTTAAAATCTGTTACTTTTTTATGTCCCAAGTTTGAATAGCTCAGACTGAGTGGTTGTCTGAATAAAACTTGTGCTTTTATTACAGTAGTACCAATTTAGCATGATGTAATTATCTTCTAAGGATTGCAAAATTGCAGTTGAGGTTGTTTTGATTTTGAAACTGATGTTTGAGCACAATTGTTTTTCATTACTTTGATGTAATGGTCTCTCTTTTTTTTTTGAAAGTAACAGTAAGTAACTGATAATCTGGAAACAATATACATTGGAATGAAAACATTTGGATAGGGGTGTTAAAAAATCGTAGAATTAATGAAAATAACAATGCATAATCATGCATGAGATCAATTAAGAAAATATTTTTCTGACTAAAAAAGAAAAAAAAATGTTTTTCTAAAGGTTTACTGTAGATTTTTCCAATAAGAGACTTATTACTGAAAATAAAATTGTGTCAACTTAATATAACCAATGTTTTGAAAACCGGACCAGAGCAGCGAAAGGAAAAAGAGGCGGTCTCCTATCCTATCAAACCGGTTTAGCCCAAAGTAAATTTAAAGGATTGACGGAGAATGAGGAAGCACGCCTCTCACGTGACGCTAACAGTAGAGAGTCAGTCAGTCACATATGAGAATGAGACTTTACATGTAAGATAAGATAAGATGAGCAGCGGCCTGACCTTGTAAGCCACAATCACCCAGATTTCCTTTCTCCTCCAATTCAGAGACATTCTCCATCACCATAACCCCCCACAAATATCTCGCAATCCCCCAACTCGAATCACTCAATTCATTCATGGCAACCACTTCGCTACTTGAATTGTCGAATCCATTAAAATGGAATCATAGCTCCCCTCTCCAATTACCTCCGTCCCGCCAATTCCCCAATTTCCCTCTCGGACATGCTAAATATTGCGGAACATTGACAACTAGAGGCCAAGGATCAGCTTCTGCTAGATTTAGCGTTAAATGTTTCTCGAAGGAGCGTGTGGCGAGCCTAAACTTCAATCTCGACACGGGCAACGAGTCTTCGTGTTCGAGTTCAAGTGCAGGGTCGATTACTAAAGCGAATGGAGCAAACCCATTTGAAGTTATTAGTAAGATAACCGAAAAAATAATGAAAACCCTTAATGCGTTGAAAAAGCCGGCGATAGTGGCTGTGTTTTTGGGACTTTTGCTGACGTACGATCCCAGTTCTGCATTGGCGGCGTCCGGGGGACGAATGGGTGGGAAGAGTTTTTCTTCGCGTTCGTCCTCATCATCTTCGTCGAGGAGTTATTCGGTGCCACAGATGTCAAGTCCTGGTTTTTCTTACTCCGTGCCCTATTATGCTCCCTCGCCTTTTGGAGGGGTCTATGTGGGACCTGCTGTGGGGTTCGGAGTGGGTGCTGGGTCCAGTCTTTTTCTTATATTGGCGGGATTCGCTGCCTTTGTTCTGGTTTCGGGATTTCTTTCTGATAGGAGTGACAATGGGGTCCTTACTGCAACTGAGAAAACCAGTGTTCTCAAGCTTCAGGTACTGCTGATGATTATTTTCGCCTTTCCTGATTTTTATGGGTTTCAAAGATCGAGAAACTGTAGAATGGCCATGGCTCAGTGATTTAATTTGATATTTTTTGAAAGATAATTTCTTTTCAGTCACATAGTTTGTCATGGAGGCGTTTTACGTCCATAAGATTCAGCTTTACCGTGATTAGTTGAGTTGTGTGTTGGATTTCCAGGACATTAGAACCTCATGCCATTGACTCTTACTAGGTTGGGTTGTTGGGAATGGGTCGATCTCTTCAAAGTGATCTTAATCGCATTGCTGAAACTGCGGATACATCTACTCCAGAGGGTCTTAGCTTTGTATTAACAGGTAAAGCTTCTTGCTAGTTGTTTGTTTGCCAAGTAAGGCTCAAGTGACTATTGTTGCTGTTGACTCGCTCCTTTTTTCCTTCCCATTTGAAGAATATTCGTTCTTGATTTTCTTTTCGTCCTAATGTGCTCTCGAAAGAATGAAGATATATGGTAAATGGACAATTTTTTTTCTAGATCTTATAAATGCTTTCTTCAATCCCATTTACAAAATTGAGATGTTGCGGTAATGTCTTTCATATGATATAAATACACCATCCTCATCAAAGCCTTTATTTCAAACTAATTGATGTGAGAAATCAGTTAGAATCCATTATGTGAGCCTCACATTATTTATAGATCATCTATATAAAATAATTTGAGACTAATTCAAGTTAAAGCAAATCTAATGGTTATAATAGACCGTGGCTTTTACTTTTTTTATGGCACAAAACCGTGGCTTCTACTTGGCAACTATTTCAGCCTTCTAAATGTCTGCAACTGAAAAACTTTTACTTACAAGTTTGTCCTGGTTGAAATGAGAGCTCATGGGGAATTAATATATTGATTTACTTAAGTAAAAAACCCTTAAATTAGAGCAAATTAGCTCCATACTTATGATTGCATTTCTCAGATATAATGCCACTTCGAATTTGAGGGTTTCTCTAGTGAGTCATGAATAACTTCACCCTCATAAAAGGCATTGGACTTTTTTTCTTTCCTTTTTGTTTAAGCGCAGGGTTTCAGAATGACATGAAACCACATTAAACACCTTGACCAAGCCTTGAGTCGTTCTCCTTTAGCTGTTTGTCAAGATCAGTGGTGATTATTTTTGTAGCAGGTCCTTTCCTCTATGTCTGAATGCACACTTTCTTGCTCCTTTAGTTTGTTGTACTTGTGCTGGATTTTCTCTTCCTATAATTTTCACTTGTCTTGCCACCTTTTTGTTTTACTCCCTCTTTGTTCTAGAAATGCACTTTTAAATTTATGCAATTGCCCACTTTCCACTTGTTCTGGTTGACCATCCCATTGTGTGAAAAGTTGTGAATCCAGTTTGCTTGATTTATGTCTCTCTTCATGTTTGAAGAATTCTTTACAAGATAGTGACGTCACCAACCGTGCTTTACCAAAAGATATAGTGTTTCCGTCGTGTAATTAGTGGTAATGAGTTACAACTCTAATGTATGGCGTTCTAATTTAGTATAGCTCAAGGTTGATCGCATTTTTGTCTTCCAATATACAGTGTAAATTTGTTAACTCAAACGTTGATATGAGTATTTATTGTGCTCTGCAGTCTGCAATCAAGTCCCGCCTAGGTTAGTTTCAACCCTTAATAAGTGTGCCCATGTGATGTCATTTATTGCATTGCTTTGCTAATTCCAATTGTTCACTCAAATTTGTCCCTTTTTAAGTTCGATACATTGGATCTAAAGATTAGTATGTTCAATTTATTTTTCCCCAGTTCAAGCCGGTGTTCGTTTGCCCAATAATATATATTTCTAATTTAGTAATTATTGTTTGTCAAGTTCTCTTTCAAAAGTTTCCCTATTTTCTAGCTCCTTTGTTTCCTTATTTTATCACAGAAAATAATTTACTTCTTCTATGATTGCAGAGACAACGCTGGCTTTGCTTCGGCATCCTGATTTTTGCATTTCTGGTTATTCATTCGTAAGTTAACTAATATCTCCTAGAATAATTGTACTCTTTGTGGTCAACTAAATACTAAGTGTGGCAAATTGCATTCCAGTTGTGCTTTCCAGAAGAGTGTTGTGTTGCCTAGCATACATAACTCCCTCTCTTTCTCAACCAGTTGCTATCTTTGTTTGCATGTGCATGCAGATAGAAAAGATGGTATATGCAGACATAAACCTAACTCCCATACGTGATAATATTCTTTTAATTTTCCTTCTCTGAAAGAGAAGAACAGTGGAAATGAAACTTAATCTATGTTCTCTTCTGAATTAGAACCTTGGTCGTTTAAATTCATTGTATGTTTAATCTTGTAAAGTCCTCATCCTGAAGTTTCTTTTTCCCTTTCTCTTGGCACCCTTTCTTTGGGACACATTTCATTACAGGAAATTTTATATATTTTTAACTAAGACAGTTTTAGGTGTGGTTCTGCTATGGGATTATCAAAAGCATTCACATAGTTTTAGTCGTGCTTTCTTTCTCTCTCTCTCTTTTCCTGTGCACTTCCTTCTTCAATAAAGTCTTTTTGCATTAAAAAAAGAGAGAAAAAGATACAGTTATTTATTCTTAGTTCCTTTATCATTGAGCATATAGCAGAAACTTGTAACTTCATACTTAGGAATGCATGATATCATTCTTCTCATTCTGGATTGTGCCTATTTTGTATATAGGTTTTGTGATTCACACTGCATCTTATTCTTCTTTAACTTACACGTCTAATCCAAGTGGTGTTGTTTCGGTTTCTGCATTTTGATCATTAAACACTTGCATTTATACTTGCAATGTTCTTACAGGTGGATGTGAAGCGGGGTATAGAGGAGGGAGAAAAGCGCTTCAATCAGCTATCTATTGAAGAACGGGGAAAATTTGATGAAGAGACGCTGGTTAATGTAAACAATATAAAAAGACAAAGCACAGCAAGCCAGAGAGCTAGTGGATTTAGCAACGAGTACATAGTGGTAAGGATTTGTCTCTTAGTTTCTAGTACCTTTTCTAATTTGGAATGGTGGAACAAAATATATTATGTGTAGTAACATTGTGAGTGTTTTTTTAGTGTTTAGTTTATGAACTTTTTAAGCATCAGAGTCAATGAAGTATGGGTAATGCTATGGGTAATGCAAGAGGGAGTGGTATTCACTTATTATAAAAATGCCGTATTTACCAAAAGAATGTTCAGATAATTGTTTTGCTTTAAGAAGTTTTGAAGCACTCAGATGGAAAAATAATTGTAGCTTATTTCAGCTAGGTTGGTGTTTTCGGCACGTAGTTGTACCATATGCCAATCAATTATTTTGCTAATTATAAATTATGCTTATAGGCGAACATGTGGCCCAATGTTTAAGTTGCAAAGGTACAACTTAGGAGTCACAGGTTCAAACTCAGGAAAACAGCCTCTCCGCATATTAAGTGGGGGGAAGGCTGCGTAACAGCTTGTCCCCGAACCATGCAAAGCGGGAGCCTTGTGCACGGGAGTTGTTTACTTTTCTTTTTCTTTTTTTTTGCCCTTTTATAAACTGTGCTTATGGATTGTTATCTTTCATTTGACTATTAGGCATAATCTAAGATAGCAGTGCGAGAACTTAAAATCTGGTAGAGGAGTAGTTGTCTGTTGTGTAAGGGATTTGAAAGGGAAGACCATTTGGCTAATAAAATATGAATTTGGAACTAACTGAATTGTTGCACCATGTGCATGCCCTTTCCGTGCTTAATATAAAGGGTGGGATTTAGTTGTGATATCGAGGTGAAATGTTTTACCTAGACTGATTTTTTGTTTACCATTAAACTTGTGGCAAGAGTCCTGATTTTTACATGCCACTTAAAAAGAAGCTAATTGTTACTAGGAGTCTAGTTGTTCAATCTAAGTCTGTGCTGATCCTCTATAATTTAATTCGGAGGAAGCATTATAATCTGTTCTCTCCCCTGAAACTAGTCTTTGTAAGTGCATTACCGAATGGACTCATCTTAAATGTACCAAGATTTCAGGTCTCAAATTCTCAACTTTGATAATCAAATGGTTATGTTTGATAAATAGCTTTACATCTTTTTTTTGGAAAAATAAGCTTTGAATCTTGTACATTTACTAATGGAGTTGGTGAATTTATGAATGCAAATAATAAAACGACCTGACATTCATCTCTGGCAGGAATTCCTTTTCTGTGAGTTGTTATTAAAATTGTACATTTTTCAGATCACTATCTTAGTAGCTGCTGAAGGAGTACACAAATTACCCACGGTTAATGGCAGTGGAGACTTAAAGGAAGCCTTACAAAAGCTTGGCTCCATTCCCTCCAGTAAAATACTTGTAAGAATGAAACATTTTTGCTGACATAGAAAAACATGGATTAGTGGAGACTCTTAAATCATGGTGTGATTATGCTATCCATTATTGACATCTTGCTTATAATCTATTATTATCATGCAGGCAGTTGAGGTGTTATGGACCCCTCAGAATGAGAATGACACACTATCAGAGCGGGAACTACTTGAAGATTACCCGCTTTTGAGGCCTTTATGAGAGTAGTTGAAGCTTACCTTGTAACTTGCCGGAAGAGGTATGAATTAAACTGCCTTTTGAGATTCCAGGTGTTATTTGTATATAATAAAACCACCTATAGTTATACAAAGATTTTAGTTGTTTTGGATGGCATAGACGGTGCTGTTCTATTCTAAATTTGTATATTATATACAGAGAGGTTGTATATTTAAGCAGTCTATGTTCTTAGAGCTCAAAAGATCAAAAACTTCGATACTTTTATGCAATTAGTTTTCCAATTTATTGCAGAACAAATTGCTGAACCAATTAGTGTTTTTTTTTTTTTTGTACATTCCATAGGTAAATGAGTTAATTCCTTTGACTAGTTTGAAAATGGCTTCATATTTTTCGCTTTTGTATTAATGTCATAACATACATCTAATTTAACCTTATTGCAGAAAATTATTGTATTCTAATTCTGTAATTCACCAAAAAAAAAAAAAGAAAAAAAGTTCTATAAGGCATGGCATCATTATCTGAATCAGCCAATCTGGTTGTTCCAGATAACTAAGGGAACTGCAAAAGATTACTAATCAGCCAATCTGCTTGCCCCTTTTACCATAGGAAGTACTTCACTACACTGTTTGTCCAGTTGCTAATAGCTATGTTGCTGATTCTATTACCTTTGTTCATACTGAGTAAGAAAATGGGAGTTGGGGGTTCAATGTAATTTTCATAACGTAGGATGCAACTGGCAGCTGAATTGATGCTAGGGCTGCTTGTTCGCTGCCTTTCGTTTCTTTCTTCACCAACGTGAACTCCAGCATGCCGAGATATCATATTTTTAACAGTTAAACGGCCACTGAAGAATAATGGATGGAAGGACGTTCCACCATTGATGGCAGAAATGATACCTCTGCTAGAACCCTAATAAACTTAGAAGGGTAGATCCCGGAGAGCCACGAAGAACACATTCTCAACAAAATAGAGCATTTCTGGTCACCAAGCAAAAACGTTGTGACCATCATAATAATGTAGAGTGGAAGCAAAAATAGCCAAAAGCTCTTACCTTTCCTTCTTAAAGTTAAGCTAGTTGTACAATCATGAGAGAATATTTGTTGTTCCATTGATTAGGGAGCCAAATACATTCCTGTTTGTAGCTGCAACCTACCTATTGAAAAAGAATCTCAAAAATATTATCTAATGTATTACAAAATCAACAAACCAACCCCACAGGGACATCCACAACTGAAGAGGTTGCAGAGGAAATCTACATCTTGATACTTAACTGAGACTGCTAGAGCGACACCATTCGTTGCTACTGTCTCTATAATGGTGGTGGTGATTAATCAGAACGTGGCAACAAGAAACTAAAGCCCGAATTCTCACGAATAAGAGGAGGCGGTTCAATGTCTGCAATATCTATCTGTTCCATCGACTTTGACAAATCATCAACCGAAAATGGGATGCTGCAACAAGAAAATAAGTGAGCCATCAACAACAGCCAGGAGATTAGATTATTTCTGCATACAACGACAATGTACTTCATAACTGCTAAATAACAGCTATTCTTATCGCTTGAACCAATTTTTTGTTCTCTTAGCATCAATAGGATACTTTATAAAAAAACTTGATATTAAGGACTGCAGTTTCACCAAAAGGTCTCAAGACCTTAAAAGTTCATAAGATTCACGGTCACTCATCATGGATTCCATCTTTATCAACTTTACAAGCAGGTTTGACAATTAGCCAAATCCATGTTTTCATTATTGCAGCCATATCTTTTACTAAATTTTGAACATGCATCCTTATCTTACTAATTTATCAACCAGATGAGAATATCCTAAAGTCAAATAGCTAGAAAACAAATGAGACATAATATAAAGGGAAAAGTCCCGGAAGTGTCGTATGGCTGGAAGTGTGCTAACCTTGAATCATCATCCAACAAGAAAGAATTACTAACTGCATTGTTTGAGTCTTCTGTCATCAAAACCCTCATATTGGATATCACCTAAATTCAAATGTTCAAACGGAAAACTCAAAATGGTCAGTTCCTAATGTCTATTCATGCGTTGTAATGAAAACTTATCATTTCTTCATGACAAAGATGACTGAGACCTAAGTTGGGTAATGGCATGCATAAAAACTTACATCCGAAGACACACTATGCGTGCCATACTTGTCATCCCAGTACATTGTACTGATACGATAAAGCTGTTGTATACTGAGGACCTATATTTGCCAAAAATTAGTTTGGTTAGGATCTAGGGATGATATGAATATCAAATATTGCTTCTTATCCTGTGGCACAGCACGCACCGGGCATAGATCATGACTAATTTCATCAAGTGTTTTCTTTGATTTTTGATGTATGACCTGAAACAGAAGATAAAAGCTTTGAGACATGGGTTTTCTTCAAGTTGCAAGAAGTAACGCCACAAAGAATGTAGAGTACTAAAGATATATCATGATACCAGGAACCCAATTGCCTGTCTAATATGCTTAAGCTCATCCCATGCTGAACCTGCATACTGCAATATTTTCCTTTGTGGATTTAGTGACACCATTCAATCAGAAAAGTAAGATGCGGTAAATTGAACATACCTCATCTGTCGCCTTGTAACACCAATGTTCCAGTTCAGCCAATCCAGCTTTAACATATTCACCATTACTAAATGAACAGCATTCTCTCCTCAATAAAAGGCTAGAAAATGAAGGCAACATATGAGAACACAATATGAAAATTTCACAGTAATACCCAAACAACTCACAAAAAGAGGAAAAAATAATAATACGAGGGTTGCTCTAAATACCTGTTGAATAGTTGAACATTGATGAAGGAAAATATTTGTGTGAACACCTTTCGAACTAAGAACGGGGGTACCTAAAGATTGAAAACACATTAGGGGAAAATGAACACAGGAAGAATACTTGAAGATAAAAAATACTTCCAAAAGCTAAAAAAGAAACACCATAGCAATAATAATTATGTTTTAGAATCCATCTTCTAGTCGCTGTATTCAGATGCTGGAGATGGATGGAAAGAAAATAGATCAAAAAGAATTCCTAGTCTTACAAATGCTTAGGTAAAGTAGAGCAGCTCCTCTGGTCATTAAACCCAAGGGGAAAAACAACAGGAAAAAGATAAGATCAAGTTCTCTCAAATTTCCTTCCATTATTTTCCCAACTAACCTGAAGGACAAACTGTGCTGTGTAAGAAAAGCCAAAATTTTCTTAAAATGTGGTACAGGATAGACCACTTCAAGAATTTGGCTATTACAGTCAATCTTTCTCACTTGAAGGGAGGAAAAACCAAAAAGAAATAACACCCAGTGCATAAGAAAATTATATGGTTTTAATGTCATTTATGTCTCACTAACATGATTTGCTTTCAGAGTGTTCAAGAAATTTCCAAGGCTCTTGACTATTCCTTGCCAGTGTGCAATTAAAGCTTGTTGGGCTGCAGTGTTGGCAACTGAACGTGATGATCCTTTAACTAAGCTTGCTCTGGACGTTCTTGGTGCCTATTTCATTGCAATAGAAAAAGATAATCCAAGTAAGTTGGTTACTGACAAAAAGGAAATGTAAATGAAGGCGTGGTAACTTGTACCTAATCATTTTTTCCGAATATTAAAGAACTTCCCTTAAAAATCTTCAATGAACACCTAAAATACCTGGATGCACAACCCAAGCAGTGGTGATATTTCTTTCTTCAGATTATCTCGAATCATTCCATAAATCTTTTCTACATATGCTGTGAGCTGCTGTTTGAACAGCAAGGCTGGGTATTTGGCCTCAACTTGCCGCAAGGTATCCACACCACCACTAGTGCCACCATTTATTAAGGAAAGATTGACTCCTTGAGGGGCCCCTCGGAAACTCTAAAAGGCATTTAATAGGAGGTTAACCAAGAAAATTCAAGATTCATTAGACTTTGATGAAAAAAACTCAATACTAACTTGTGTCATCCTCCCAAAGAGAGTAGCTGAAGATGATCGACGTCGTTGTGGAGCCATCCCAGCGGCTCCACTTGCCTTCAGAGTGCGCTGGAGCAACAGGAGAAGAGTTGAAGCATTGGATAACCAGTAGGCCAAGATGTCATTATTATCCTGGTTCTGAGACCCAAAGAACTTTTTTAAGTAATAAAAATTGGATTGCAAAAGGAAAATAAAATACCAGCATATATGGGTGGGAACTAGAAAACCTCAATAGCCTTGCCTATCGTCTGAATTATGCGATCAAAGACACTTGTCCTCTCAACTTCAAATGATCTCCACTGCAAGAGGCATTTGTATATGATACAGGCAGCAATTGGTCTGTTCCCTGCAAAGCCCAAGTGTTGGGCGATACATCGAATGAGCAATTCTTGATTCTCCTGCTGTTTCTCATTCAGTGATTTTTGTGGTTTCTCTTCCACTTCAGATAGGTCCCTATGGTTTATTGAAGCACTATGTAAATCCTGATCCATTAGCCATCATTAAAAGAAAAAAAGTGTCAAGAAAGAATATCATGGCAAATCTAATATAATAGTGTCTATATATATATATATATATATATATATATATATATATATATATATATATATATATATATATATATATATATATATATATATATATATATAGTAGTAGAAAAATATCATCAGTTATGAATATTCCTGAGAGAAATTTCCTTACCGCAGCTGCCTTTACATCGCCTGAGATATGCCCACTTTCAACCCTCTGCGCAAATTATTAGAGAAAAAGTAGAAAATATCCTTAACGTTCTTTGATAAGGAAGATTGATATTTCAAAAATATGAGAGAGATACAATCTCAGTAAGGCCTGTACCTGCATGATTGATCTGGAGCGTCCTGAAAGGAATTTGTTGGATGCCATAGATACAGCTTGTTGGCGTAGAACTTGGTTCTCTGATTCTAAATTGGTAAGCTTCTCTTCTTGCCTGATCATGACAAGAAGAAAGTTATCCAAATGGTAAATTTTGAAAATGTACACGTCTTTGTCCAAAAATATATTTCTCAAAAGCAAGAAAAAAGGGTTGCATTTTCCCTTATACCTTTGCAAGGTTTCCTGAAGTTGATGAAGCTTTTTATCTGTTTCTTCTAATTTTTTCTGTCTCTCTTCGCTGGCCTCTTGAGCTTCATTGTATTTCCTTTCAGAATCATCAGCTCTTTGTTTCTCTTTATCCAAAGAGTCCTGCGGATGTGTCAAGCCAAATTCAAAATTAAATAAATGAGGTAAGCATGATCACTAATGCAAATATAAAAATCTACAAATACTCTTGAATTCTTATCACGGCCATCCCGCTATGCATTATGCCTCTATGTCCAGATGCCAACCAAAAAGGTCCCTTTTGAACCTTGGCAAACTTAAAATGTCCTAATGGTATATACTTTTTATGCATTTGACAAGCAAGTTTCAGTTATTGTCTACATCAGGGATGTGACCCTCTCTTTGCCACTTTTTGAAACATAGGATGCTAGTTCATGAAAATGAGGAAGTGATTTAATAAAATTTACTTGAAATGAGTTACTTATTTCAGCAGAACGACAAAAGTTAATCATAACCAAAACAATTTTAAAAGTGAATGCTAGAATACGTCAAAGATATTGGGGCATGGAAGCCTCAAAAGCTTAGCATGAAGGCAGTGCTCTTAACAAGACTTGCTCAACGCTAAATCTAACTTTTTTGTGAACTGAAACTAACTTTTTATATAGCCAGTCAAACCATTGGTAATCTGAAAATGATGTCATCTAAATCCTTGCAATATTACCATCAGTGTCAACTAAGAGAGATTCGTATTTTCTAGACTTGATTTATTCATCATGCAACAGCATTGTTTGACCTATTACTTCTGGATAAGTAGAACCTAAATGGTCATCAGTTAGTGATTTGTATTTGCATAAGAAATTATGTTAGAAATTATAAATACCCTTTTTTACATTAAAAAAATCTCTTCTGACCCTAATTTTTTGTTGTACAGTTAGGAACTTATTATAACTCTCTTGACATGCCCTTGGCATTTTTTTTCATGGAGGACAATTTAAAGACGAGATGTACCCCTCCATACTCCTGAGATGCTACATGTATTTTGAGATAAATTCTTCGTGAAAACTTTAGCAAAATGATAAATCCTTTAATAAAACATTTCTTCATTTGATGAAGAAACCATAACTAAATAACATGGGTTTGAATTTATAGAGGAGAACAGGCAAAGACTCATGGGCGAACTGTTTTACCTTCAAAATTTCCACTTCTGCTGTCAGAGACTCAACCTTTTTGGTATCTTCAACAAGAACTTCGGTTTCTTTTATGACAGGAGGTGCTTCATCAATAGCCTTCTTTGCAGCTTCTCGTTCCTTGACCACTAATGTGTTTAATTCATCAATTTTGTTCTGCATTTCTTGCAAGGAGTTCTGCAATTTTGCTATCTCCTGGGCCTTTGCTTCTTCAAGGTCTGTCTGTATACATGATATCAATCTTGGCATGAGGAAAAGCTATCAAATTGCAACTTAGAATAACTAAGCAACTTGTAAAAAATGAAAATTTTGTGGAAAACATTGTGGGTCATGAAATCCTCAGTATTTTTATAGATTTACATCACACACGATAGTGTGGAACAACTTCTCGATTTTTCTCAATGTGCCATGTTTTGTAACTTGAAACTTCCATGTTAGATTCTACTATTATCCTATACAATAATTACTGTCTATTTGATAACAAGTATTACCCTTAGACGCTTTTCCAACGATAAACGCCAAGTTAGTTCCTCTACGCTTTTTTCAAGTTTATCCTTTGCTTCTTTTAAAGCACCAGTTTCTCTTGCAGCCTGCAAAACATTGAAGGTGGATGTCAAGAATCAAAGATATAAAAATAAGATGAGCAAATATTAAGTAAGTTTTAAGCATCTGGCAGAAAGATGAAACTATGCAAATGTGTTACGTATGCAAGTTTCCGTTGTCATCCATCAGTATCAATAGCTGCTTAACTGATGTAAGTATTGGATAAAATCTAATGAGCTTATTCTTTATTCCAAGGCTATTAAATAAGTGAGGATTTACTTCAAGCGTATGCTCCAGCTCCATTCCCACTTTTAGCATTTCCGGGAATTTTCACACTTTTTCCGTTCTTCAAACTTTTATTGTAGGATGAAGTCAACAGTAATATCTCCAACAATAATCTCAAAACTGCTAAACCAAAAAGTGTAGTTGAAAGGCACAATTTTCCTACATGGAGAATTCCATTCATTAAACAGTGCTCATCTCCTGAGATAGCTAAAAGTTTAGGACACCGCGGATGATTTTGGAACAGCACCTTCAATTCTTAGGCTCCATCAGTTAGGTATGCAGTGCAAGCGTGTCAAATTTCAAGTGGTATCCATTGAATTGAAGGATTGATCTTGTAATACGTTCGTGTGCAAAAACAAATTGGCAAGAATTATCCAACACTAACCATTTTGAGCTTCCTAAGCTCTTTCCTGGCAATCCGGCCCCTCCATCTTGTTTGTGTGACAATAGATCCTCTCTTGAGCCTCTTATAGTATGAGGCAGCTGCATAACAGCGCCACCTGGCCTGAACTTGTTTTTGATACAAAGAAAGGGTCAACTATATATCCTAGAAAGTAAATCATCCTGTCAAATCATATTATTAAGGATAGAACCTGAATAATTGTTGCGCCTTTAGTTTGTTTCCTAAATCTGAATTCTTTACGAGCAGTCATTGCCCTTAAACCTGTTTGCAAGACAAGTGCAGCAACATGCAGTTTTTTATAGGCTTTTCTAGCTTCGTATTTGCGTACATGCTTTTGAACTGTGATAGCAGCTGCCTCTCTTCTCATGTGTTCATATAGTTTGCAAGCCAGTCTTCCTATGTCATACCAATACATTTGAAGAAATGAGAAAAGCAAAAAGAAATCGAGTCTCATTTAGATAGTGGTGTGAAAATATCTAATGAAAAGAAAGAGGGTGAAAGAAAAAGTTAGGAAGGACACAATAAAAGATCACTCGTCACTGGATAACAGAAAAATCTTTACTCACAACCTTACATACGGCTATCTTAAGAATATAAACATTTTCAAACAGCTCACCTCTACACATTGATTGCAATAGTATACTAGCCTTCTGCAGTGCAATAAATCGTTTGCGAGCAATATGAGTTCGTATACGTCTCTGGAGAGTTTTTGCAGCATTACTGAGTACCTCAGCTCTCAGCGCATCTAGCTCAGCCATCTGTCCAGCTCTTAAAAATACCTTTGTTTTACCTATCTGCAAAGCCATTTTTAAGACCAAATGAAATTAAAGCCTCTGCCATAATATGCTATTAGATGCAGTGATTCTTAGTTTTTTCATACACATATATGCATCCATAATGTTTCATTTTCACAAGAAGTAATAAATACTATGATAGCTATTCCTATGAATATTCACAATCACCAAGAGTCATTACCTGAAACCCTTTAAGCCCCTTCTTTTCCAAAATCTTTTGGCAAGAAACCTTTTCATCATAGCTGCTCAGAAATAAAACGAGGAAAAAAATCCGCATTTAATAAAGTGTTGCATAAGTTGATGACAAGGTCAGGCCAGCTGGAAAGAACCTTTACAGACGATAGATAAGTGACAATTCTCCACTTAAAAACATTTTAGACTTTAGACTAGAAGAGGGGGCTTACTTTCCCTCCAGAACTTCTGGGGCAAGAAGCCCAAATCTGTTTATGAATTCAAAGAAAGGGCGGCGAGTGGGGTATCCAGCACAACTGATTCTGATTGCCTCTAAAACACCCTACATGGACAACCAAATTAGCTAGAAAGATAGAGAGAGAAGGGGCCAAACAAAGAATTACCAACTAACATCTGGAAAAAGCAAGCATGAAATAATTTATTTATTTTTTTTAAAGAGAGAATGAAATTGTACTCACGCCACAACGCAGTTGTTGCATGATGTTGACATTCTCAAATACGGCAGGTTTTAGCAGGTTGTTTGGCTTGACACATCTGATGTAGTGAGGTTCTGTAGAATTCAGTGTATCCATTAACTGTTGTAGTTGAAGCTGCATCATTTATATAAACAATAGTTTCAACTTCGTGAACCATACGACAGCCTTGTAGTGTCAACAAGAAAGATAAAAAATGGTAGTGTTTAGTGTAAATGATCAGTTATATGTATAATGGGGGAACGATAATCAACGTCATAACAAAAAGAAAGATCACCTTAAAACGGGAACCGATGGAGGAAAATTTTGACGATTTAGATGTTTCCTCAGGAAGTGGAGGGAAAAGCCCTGCAACAAAAGGACATTTGGAAGCGCCCAACAAATCTTGATGCTCAGGAACCACATAATCCTTGTTCTTGTCTAGAAACTGGTCAGACTGATACAGGACCTGGAAAAGAAGAGTAACAGGGGGAAAATATCAAGTTCAACACAGTTTGCACTCAAGGTACCAAAGAGCTGGAATCCAAACTTACCTCCCCGGCATAATGAGCAATGGCAAAATCTGTGCGAGATAGTTTTGGTTTGACAAATCGCTTGTGAGTCTTAAATGTCTGATAAAGCTTATTTGCGAATGTTTCATGTGTTGACTTTGGAAACATACTGAAAAGAAAAAGGTGGTGTTAACGAGAATGAGTTAGTTCAGCTCTAACTAAACCCCTAAATATCGACCAAGTCGGAGCCTATATTTCAAATAATAATGTTTCTCTTGAAAAACCAAATTAAGCAAAACTTCTTACCAAGCTTCATCAAGGAGAGCAACGATTCCACCAGGTTTCTGCAAAAGTCACAAAACAAAGAAATGCCATTAGCACATGAAACCCCTCTCCCTCCCTAGAAAGATCAGAAAACGGAATAAAAAGAAGAAAAATAAGAGAAACAGAAACCAGATTACACTGGGAATATAATAAAATAAAATAAAAGAGAACAACACTACTACCAGATTTTTGAGATCCACATCATGCCCATGTCGCAAGTGGTTTAAACTCAGTGATTTAGAAAATCACTTTCCCAAACTATCTTGTGCTTTCTTCCCATCTTCAGGGAAACAAGAAATGTACAAGCTATATATTCCACGAAGGTTCGATTTTATTTCCCATAGAACAAATAATAAAAATTTAACTAATATGCCAAAAATTTGAATGCATAAATATTTAATAATGACGAGGGATATAAAATGAAAATTTTCAAGCATCAACATTTCATTTCTACATGTTCAAATTCACAATAAACTACGAATAAAATCTCCATCAGCAATGACTCAGCAATATCACTTATCCAACTATGTTTCCCTATCCCGCAGCTCCAAGAAGAAAAAACAACATTGGTTTTTATTGCAACCAAGAATAATGTTCCAACAATAGGAGAAAAAAATATATTATTTGCCAAAAACTGTCAGTTTTACTTAACGCTCTCACTTCACCCCTCAGATTGCAATTAACAAGCATAAGGAATTTTCATTAGGCAACCTTTCGACTGTATAGTGCACTAACTTCCGCTCTATTCTGGATCCCAGCTGTCAATTGCTCTATTTCTTAATACATTTATTTACTATCAAACTTTTTTCCAAACCTTGAAAGCTTTTGAAATTCTATAGATGCAACATAAACAAGCTTCTAATTAGTTGATTAAAGAAGTTACTTCAGTTAAATAGTACTACGCTCCCATAAAATAATCATTGTCCACGTATATTCCAAACAAATATCGGCATCTTATGTCAATGGTAGAAGAAGAACCTTTTCAATAAGATCCAAGACATCTTGGTTATCAACAAACTCAATATAGCTCCAGTCAATTGCTTCCTTTGTGTATTCCTCTTGTTCCATCTTGAAGACATGCTGAAATTCATAGGCACCTCAAGTTAACAAGCTAATGAATCAAAATAAAAGCTGACGTGATCAATATTTGGTCTGCAATATTTACCTGGTTGAAATGCTGCTGCAGCTTCTCATTTGTGAAGTTAATACAAAATTGCTCAAAACTGTCACAACAAAATGCTAGAACTTTATCCGCTGGACTGAAGAGGTAGCCTTCTATCCAATGTATTCAATTAATAAATCATAATTTCTGCACTTAGTATCTGTTACCTGTTAGTTTTAAAGCTTTCAAAACCATAGATGTCAAGAACCCCAATCAATTGTTTTGAGTTAGGATCTTGTCCAATTGAGTTGTTAATTTTATCCACCAGCCTGTAAGCAGCCAGACACGCAAACTTTCAGCACCAACAAAATCTTGTTGTTCTAAGGATAGATATGCTGCCTTACCAGTCAAATAATCGAGAATATATTGTCTTAGCTAAACCATCCCTGCTAATTGCGGCACTTTGAGGATCAAGGCTTCGCTTTATAACTTCCTCAGGTGTGATCATGACACGCTTACATAATGCATCTTCTAGGGCCTGAGCATCACACCTGAAGAGAAAAAGAAATATAATGTATAGAGGAACATATTATAATAAAATCATAGGCATTACATCACCACTAAACTCATACATGAGAAGCTCTGATGTCATTTTGAGATGGAATTTTGCCTGATCATCTTTCAAAACTGATGAATCAGCATCCTTTCCCTTAGAGAATACAAGATTTCCGAGATGAAGTATTGAAGCAACAACTCTGAAAATTGCTTCCTGAGCATAAAAGAACGAGTGAGAAGATGGTCATTCTTGTTTTTAAGTTCCTAATTTGGATTCCAGCGGATTATTGTAGACAATCTGGTAAAACTAAAAATTAAAATATCCAAGAGAAAAGAAGTCCAATAAAAAATTCAAATCCCTCCATAATTTTCCGTGCTCATCATATATTCATTTGGGATAACATCACAACTGTCAAAATGAATGGCTATAACCCAACAAGCTGCATAGTGCTCAATTAAATCTAGTTTCACAGAACTATAGTAATAAGATTAACTGTTCTTAAACTACATCCATCACATAAAAAGGAATAGTTAAATGCTCCAGAGATGCCTTGCTCTGAGAATGGGAGCTACTGTTCAAACCAGATATCTCATTGACAGTTGCAGAAGATTAGCTTTATTTATCAAGACAAATACTTCTGTACTTCAACCAAGTGTTAAGGGAATAGTCAAGCATAAAATTTTAAAGCTAATGTTTGAAATTTTTGATACATTCATATGATAACAAACTACAGTTTAAAGGGGAATGAAGCACAGTGACGTCAGAACTGAAAGAGAGACTCTTCAAAATTCAAACAGCACGGATACTGCTGAAAAGAAGATTAAAGTTGTTAATAGATTAAAATCTTTTATCCATCCAACAAAAAAGATAACATAGTAAAAAAAGGAGGAGAAAAAAGTAAGATATTTCTGTCGTCAACTAAGACAAAAAAGAAAGAAAAAAGACAATAAATATATAGGAACTAGAAGGTTGTGAAATGACTAATGAACATATAAATCACATCCACAGTGGGCACTGGCAGCAATAATCGAACATCAATTTCAAAAGTATTCGTTGGTTAAAGATATTGCTTCACGCATCACATATATGATGAGGCTCCAAGCGCATGATCATTACCTGATCCTTTTGACTTATTCCAACAATATCCATTGCTCTCCTAGTGGCT